>NC_140925.1:16869320-17469320 GCF_045865225.1 Trachurus japonicus
TAATCACTGCATTTTGTCAAAGGTGATTACTGATGTGTATAAATAGGAATAAAAAAAGGAGTGTGTCTGAAAACAAAATTATTCCAACTTTCTGTGCTGTTTTGTATCTGATGGGAGGAACCGTCCATACATAGGTTTTCCAAAAATTGACTCAAAGATGAATGAAAGGTTACTAATATTTAAAACTGAGGGAGGCTTCCAGATTGAGTAAAATACGTTACAGTGTGTGAGTGTAGGATTTAGTGGTTGATACATCACAGCGGAGGCAGACCCAATGTTTCCAGGAGAGGTTAGAATCATCTGTCGTGGGCTGAACAAGTTACAGTAGCTGCAGCCAGGAGTGGAGGCACAGAGTGCAGCTAAAACAACTCACACCACGGCTGTGTGGGCCAGAGATAAAGATCCATTTATCGAGAACTGTGAGGGAACCCACCAGTTTATTGAAGTCACGTTTTAAACATTTCAGATGTCTGACCTGGAATGTTCAGGTGGGCCGAGCCGAGGGTGGTGAGATCACAGAGGCCTGACAGCTCATTTTTAAATCACATATCCTGATAATTATAAAGAGTTTTATTTAGCAGCTGCTTTATAATCAGACAGATGACTCTGTGTGTTGTGTTGGTTGCAGCTTGTTTCAGAAGTACAGACTCTACCAGCTTCTCCTCACCACACCAAGAGAGGAGCTACTGACCAGCATGGAGGTAAGGAAGCGCGTGTGTGTGTGTGTGTGTGTGTGTGTGTGTGTGTGTGTGTGTGTGTGTGTGTATTCCTTGATGTAATATTTCAAACATACTGTGTTCCAGAGGAGCATCGAGGTGTTCGGTAGTCAGGATGCTGTCACGCCGTTGGAGGAGGACGATGACATTTCCCTTCATCTCTACTTCCAGTAATCAGCCACAGGCCATTCACTGTATGTAATGTGATTATCTATGACTCCAGCTAACACTGGAGCTCACTTGGTTTAAGGGCATTTTTAATAATAATAGAACATTCATATATATGCAAGAAGTAAAGGAGCAAGTAGAAAAAAATGGATGTGTTGTTTTCCTCAGATGTAGAGTTATACGTTTTGAGTCAAGTACAAATAGAAACATTAAAAAATAATTTTTATTCTTAAGTTAATGAACAAAGTGTCATGTTTGTTTTGGATAAGATCACCCAGAAGCTGACAGAGAGACTCAGATATGCTATTAAAGGTCATTTAAAATTGACAAGGTAGTGGGGATGTGAGTGGAGAAGTTGGCTGGAAAGGTGGCTGTGTTGCTGGGGAACAGTGGAGGAGGAGATGGTGGAGAGAGAAAGGAAACAGGTACAGAAGGAATAACACAAGTAAACTGATACTTATTAGACTGGTGTGGAGAGTTACCATACAGACACAAAGGCGAACTATTATCAACCACTTCGGCTTCAAGTTTCTCAAGTGTATATTAACATAATGCTCACATTCCAGAGAGTAATTGATCTGCAGAATGTAATTGTTGCCTCTCTCCATGAATTAACTCCTTCCTTCATATTGTCAGGAAGACTATAGTAGAAAAGATGGACAAATCCACTTTAGAGGTTATAATGATGAGGTTAACCCTAATAAATCACATCAGGTGTGTATCTTACTTTGGGTGTTTTGACTTCATCTATTCTGTTCATCTATTGTAATGATAAACTCCAGTGTTTCTATTCAGAGACATTGTGGAGGAGCAGATTTTGGTCATGTGACTGTTGCCAGGACAAAGAGCCACTTACTGTGTCTCAAACTGCTGCAGTGGGTTTGGTCTCTTCATCTTTCAGTTTCCATATTTATTAACCTGAGGTGTTTAGCAACTCACTGTAACAAGTCACCAGCGTTCAGCGTCTTCTGTTCTATTAATTTTATTCAAAACATGATTGGTATTCCTGTGTTTTTAACAAGCTTCATCACACCTGCTGAAACTGAAGCTGAAATCCAGAATATTTTTTAATGATTTCATCTCTATTATATTCATTTCCATTTATGTTCACGAACCCTGTGTGAAGACTCTCTATACTCTGTTACTGAATTATCTACCACTACCAGTACTATCCATCTGGAGTCATGATTATTAATCATTTATAGTAATCAAATTAATATTTATTTAGATTTTTATATATTAATGTTATTATGATCTTAGCTTTACATGTACATGAATTATTTTGTGCATATGAGATGAGACACATGAACATATGATACAGTGATCTGTACAATGAGATGAGAGGTAAATGAAGACTGGATCTTATATAGAATAGATAAGTTAATAGTAACCCTAACACACACAGAGCACATGTATGCTGTAAAGAACAGATTAATAATGCAGGGAAGAACTTCAGAAGGGATTGTGGCATCTGTTAATAATGTATCAACTTATATTGTTAGATTATATGTTTGTATTCCTCACAGTTTTACCAGAGAGTACATGTATTTCAGCTGTGAGCTATGTTTGCACTGAAATACATTTTTACCTGCAACCAAGAAAAGGAAAATGGGCAAGGGAAATAAAATAATAATCATTTCCATATTGGATTATATGATGGGTGAAGAAGTGCGGTCCATGTCCATGGGTGCGTTCAGCCTTCTATAGGGGATACTTTAGGTCTGTTTTTAGCCTGTCGCAGATTGCCTGTGCTGTTCCAGTTTGGGTCCTTGTAAATGGTGTTGTATCCCCTCTACTACCACCTCCTCCTCCTCCTCCTCCTCCTCCTCCTCCCCCCACTCCTTCGCCATCTGTAGTAATAATAATCACTGCATGTTTTATTTAAAATGCTTTTATCCGGGCAAAGTCTCAAACTGCAACAAGGAATAAAAGCTCCCATATGAAAGCCTCGGAGTCTCGGAGGGTTTGGAGTTACCCAGGGCTCTGATGAGGCTTGTGGCTCTCATCAGGCTTTGCAAAATTCATGTAGGGAAACGATTTGGCCCGTGTGGCAGAGGGTCAGTGCATCGGCTTTGAGTTATTTTTGAGCGTTTTTTGTTTGTTGCCTATTTCTGTGTGTGAGAGACAAGATGACATGAAACAAAGGACCGGTGTGAGCTGCAGACAGGACATCTATGAGGTAGACGCAGTTGAGTGAGAAAAAGTTACAGTCGAATGTTTAAGACACTTCTGATGTTAAAGACAAGCAGAGGGTGTGTATGTAGATAACAGATTTTTTTAGTTAGTTAGTTTCAGGTTATTTCAGACATGTGGACCTTATTTACTCCCACCCCCAATTCATAAATTACTATCACGCTTCCTTGTCATTATAATCTATAGAATTAGTTAATTTAGCTGGATTTATTTTAATATATTATCACTAATCTTTATCTCTAATATATAGGCATATACATATATAAAGACATACAAAGACAAAAACTGAAGGTAATACCAACAAAGCAACAAATAATAATAAGTAAGTAAATAGCCAAATAATGAAATAAATAATAAGCATCTTGTGATTGTCAAAATCATTTCGTTGTACTTATTTTTTAACTGGATTATGTTTGGACATTCTTTTAACCCCACATTCAAACTGTTCCATAGTTTAATTCCACAGATAGGAACACAAAAGTTGTGCGTGTATACTGGATTTTGAAATTAAATTTCCTTCCTTTTCAGTTAATATTTTTTGAATATTTGTCGCTTTAAATATTATTTGTGCTGTCTGTAGTTCAACAAGATCTTTGAATTTCAGTAGTTTAACAGAATAAAGACTGAGCAATGAAAGCTTTCATAGTAGGCTACATCATGGGATTGTTATTTTCTATAATGTCCATTGAAAGTCCAAACTTCACTCGGTATTTCTGACATCCCAGTTCTGTCTAACCAGCAGTTCCTACTGAAGATGTAAATGTTAAAACCTACGTTATTGTTATTCATATTCACATTTTACTAAAATGTGTCTTTATTCATAGACTTTGTTGGAGATGGACAAGTGTAAAATATAGTATGCCCTCTACTGGCTGACCATACACATTGCAGAAGCATTGAGCATCATAAATTTCCTGCTGATACCAAAGTGTTGAAGTCTGGATTCACTTACAATGACTCGGATCAGAACAGGAGCAGTCAAATGATCAGGTTATGAAGAATCTACAGATCAGTCAAACCCATTTGGAGGGAAAACTGAAAGCGAACAGTGAAATGATCACATTAATCAGTCTACAGAGCCACTCCAGCTTTAGATATGACCCAGTGCATGTAGATGTGCGCACTCACAGATTTCCTGCATGGAGTGATTAATAGCAGCGTTATCTGTACACTCACTTCCTCTTGTAAATGGAGATATGATTTAATCCATCTTGCAAACATTTCAGCTTGTGACAATATGCAAACGATTATTTGTAATGGCTGGCTACAATGATAACATTTGAGATGTAGGATATGAGCATTAGTAACATGACAGTAGAAACTCTAGATTAAAAGTACAATCTTTTTGTTTTTTTAAAGTTACTCAACTATTTTGAAGCTCTAGGAATCAACACAACACAAGGACCTGTATTACCTAAAAATGAGAGCGATGGCTCTATAGACATGTTTCAGAACAATTTGGTTCGATTGTACAATTGTTGTTGTCAGGAACATGCTTTCCAACTATCACAAGCCAAAATGTCAACATGTGTGTATTTAATTGGATTATGTTATTAGGTAGAATAACCATGTTTTGTTTGTAGGTACACACAGTAACAACACAATCCATCCAGCCAGCCAGGTCTGATGGTGAAGTCCTCAGGCTTCACTCTTACAATAACATTATAACATTCATCAGCTTTTTTCATGATGCGTGTCCTATTGTTGTGAACTAACAGACACACTTACAGCCTCCCATAAACACAAAGAATCAGCGTGACGAGCATCGTGTTTGGCTTGTGGTGGATTAAAAGGTTACAAGTTCCCTGGGGTTGGAGCCATGTTCACTTCCTGTTCTGGTTCTTCCTCCAGCGCGAGGTGAAGCTCCAAGTCAGACATCACTGAGTTTCATCAGAATTTCAACATGTCTTTGCTTAATGAGCTTGAACAACGACGGTCTGCACAAATGTCAGGGTCATCTGACTGTACACACAGAGGCCTCCTGTACAACACACTGAACAGATGCTGTTTTCTGGTTTTTAGTTTATTTAGAAATTTGATAGAAAAAAAACACAATATAAACAGAACAAAACATAACAAGACACTTTAGAATCAGATAATAAATAGACATTTTGATACAGTAAAGATTCCTAAGACTTCATGGTGTTTAATTAAAACACAAACAAATCAAAACTTCTATTTTCTACATTTTCCCAAAACCCAAACAATTGTACAGAAAATCTGGCAATGCTGCACATGTCAGAGCTGTTTGGTTTCCTTTGAAAATCAAATTCTCCACGTTAAGAAATGATCTGAAGTCCCATACCCCCCTCAGATACAGGGAACAACTCAGTCCCTTCTTATACGACCTGCTACCTATCTACTGGATTTCTCTCTCAGTGATCACAGTGGTGTCACCTGTGCATGGTGACATGACAGCTGGATGAAATGATGTTTGAATTCATTTAAACATTTTTAGATTCTGGTGCCACCTACTTGGTTGTACTATGGTGAAAGTTCGGTGTTTGATTCACAGGCCTGGTTTGCATGTTCTCCCTGTGTCTGCATGTTGTCCCTCCCACAATCTAAAGACTGTGCCCATAGGTGTGAACGTGAGTGTATGTCAGCCTGCAGTCCATATGCTGCACAAATAAGTTGTGGAGATGATAGATGGATAGCATAAGCATGATTATCAAACAGAAATGTTAGATGTTGAGGTTGCATTGTGGGTAATGTAGGAGTCAGGTTTTGGAAGTAAGAAGAACATGTGGAACAGAAAATGCATCTGTTTTCTCCTTTTGGTTTTTAAATGTTTGTTGTGAGTCTTACAAAGCTGCTAAACCTGTGTGTACTGTTGACTAGCTGATTCTGGAGAAATGCATTACAAGAAAAAAAAAAAAAGGTGTTTGACTGGTTTTCACATACAGGTCAAATGATCCTGCAGTGAAATGCAGGTATTTATCAGCTCCAGTTTGTCAACACAGTACCTGCTTCTCATCCCTTCTCTGCAGTCACATCAGTCAGAGCACAGACACTTGTGTTTGTTTCTCTGGAGAGAGGCAAACTTCAGTTTGGCAGTGAAAAAGGTCTCAATGGAGTTTACCTGCTAGTTTTGGTGAAGCAATGGTGTGAAAAGAGATCAGCTCCATCTCCTCCACTATCACAGTTTAAAAACCTCTAAAACAACTGTTGTAAAACCTTCTCTGAAATCTGGTCAGTTTCATCCCTTTATTTCAATAAGCTTTAGTATTTCACACTTCTTGTGTCGTGTCCATTATCATGTTTGGTGTTTGAGCCTGCAGTAACTACAGTGAACAAATTCTAGTGAACTGCTGAGCTGATCCACACAGATTCAGTCAGTAGAGTGAAATCATTGCAGTAGTGTTCAGGACCTGCAGCCCCAGCAGTGTTGGGGTTATATACTGTACAGGGCTCTAAATTAACATTAAAATTCACTTTGTGGGTATCAATAAAAACATACCGGCCAGTTTGGTGGTCGGTGATGAATGAGGTAACTATCGTTCAGAGCCGTTCTCCCTGTAGCTCTGTTCATGTCCAATGAACGCTTGACGACACTTATTGGCTGCGGATTTACTTCACGCTGTGGCGCGTGGCGTTTGCCTGGGTAGATGAGGAGTACTTACTGATGAAGAGACGAGCCAATTGGAACACATTTAAAAGAAAAGAAGAACTTAAAGGGGACATATTATGGAAATATCACTTTTTGAAGGCTCTGTTTGTCTTGCCTTCTGGCCCCAAAAATGTTGAATCAACAAAAAAAAAATCTGTATTTTGCAGGCTCCTGAGATTGAAATCCATGTGGTTTTATGAGCTGTTCCCTCAGTTGTATGATAATGATGTCATTAGTAGGGCTGCCCCCAAATAGTTGACCAAAAAGTCATTAGTCGACCAAGATTTCATTGGTCGATTGGGGAAAAAAAGTCAAAATCAATATGACTGAACTGCATATGAAAGGCTATTGGGCTTTTAATTTGAAGGGCCAGATACAGGAAGTTGTGACACTCACTCGACCTATTGGTCGACCAAGAAAATTTTGGTCAGGGGCAGCCCTAAGCTGTGTTCGAAATCATCCACTCATTCACTCACTCTCTATCCCCTGTTATATAGCGCACTACATCATGTACACGATGCAGGGAACGACGGGAGGAGAATTCGGACACTACACAGTAATTTTCTGAACATGGTTGCGTCAGCAGATGCGCCAGATGTTGCTGTAATGTAAGCAGACGCACCGAGAATCATGTAAACAAACCGGACACATAAAAATAAAATAAGAAAAACCGGACACTTGCGGGAACATTTGAGGATGTGATTCTGTGTGGTTGTGTTTCTCAGACAATAAACTGTTGAAATATCTGAAGTTTGGTCAACTACTGTTGTGTGTCCCGACCATGAGCCGTAACGGCTCTGTGGCTATTAGCTTAGCTCGTAAGATCGTATTAACTACATATTCTACTACAGTTTCTTTATTAGATTGATTTAATGCTGCCTGTTATTGTTGGGATGCTGCTCGCCCAACTCCTGCTCCTCAGGCGAGGCAAACGGAGCAAAGGCAAATACGTTTGAGGAGTTTATTGGTAAATAACCTAAAGAAATTGTAGCTAACATGCTAATTAGCTTGCTCTTCTTCTCTGGCAAAACACGACCGCATTGCATTGTGGGATACGGGAGTAGAAAGTAGTGTACATCGCTTGTTCACTCAATTTTGCGGTGCATTGTGGGTGTTTTGTCGTCCACTACATAGTGGATGAAATTAATCGCGGAGAATTCGAACAACACTACAAAATGGTGAACACACTATATAGTGGACTACATCCGTGATAGGGGGCGATTTCGAACACAGCTCTAGTCATTAGTTTTTGAATTTGCATAATACCACCCCTACCTGTGAGTACTAGCAGTGGTCCATTTGCATTTAAAGGGACAGGCACTGAAACCAGCTGTTCTGAACTGGGCTGTTTTGGGCGGATGAAAAGAGAGCTGTGATGTTTGATCCTTTTGACCGCAGCATGTCACAGACATGTCTTTAAGACACCTGGGAATTATTTTAATTTGTGGAAAAGGGGCATAATATGTCTCCTTTAAAACATGTGACGATGGTTGGGACAGACACTCAAAATCTGTCTTATTTTTAACGAAAAAAAAAATGGGTAGTGGACATTCTGAATGGCTGGTTACTACAGAAACTTACCAGCCACATTGGCTGGCCATTAAAAAAAGTTAATTTAGAGCCCTGGTTCTACACCCACTGCCTCGGTTCTACATGTGGCTCTGCATGTGAAAGTCTATAGTTGACTTCTTCCCTCTTGTGTGTTTCCTCATGTGGACCACCAGATTGCCTTTCTGAGCGAAGGACTTCTTACACTCTGAGCACTGGTAGGGTCTCTCTCCCGTATGGATCCTCGTGTGATTGACCAGATCCGACTTCTGGCAGAAGTTCCTCCCGCAAAACTGACACAGATAGGGTTTGTCCTCCGTGTGGATCCTGGCGTGTCGGATTAAAGTCTTAGTTAAAGAGAAACATTTGCTACAACAAGGACACTTGTAGGGTTTCTGCGCCGTTCCTGTCTCAAACTGAACGATGAGCTCGGTGGTTTTTCCTGAAGGTCGCCTCGGCAAAATGTTCTTCATGCCGAGGTGGTCGGGCTCCGTCTCAGCTCCGTGCTGCTCACCTGGGATCCCTGGAGGAAGCAGCTGGTCGTCATTGTTAGTGTCTGATACTCCACCATCAGATTCACTTGGCTCCGTTTTAATATGAGCCACCGGAAGTGCAGCAGAGGAGTTTTTATCTATGTCAGCAACAGCCTGGATCTGGTACAGACACAGCGGCTGCAGAGACTCCTGATCAAACTCACTTTTGTCATAAGGAGTGATGGTTAGAGGAAAAGTCTTAATGCCAGATTCATCCTGTGTCTGGTGCAGCTCCTCTTCCGTTTTAATGACAGGTGTCACTGATCTGAGTTGACTTTCTGAGTCCATCTTTTCGCTGAAACACGGGTACGGTTTCTCCTCAGCGTGCGTCTGTCTGTGAATAAACAGACTGTCCCTCTGCTCGAAGCTTCTGTCACAGTCCTGACACTTGTACGGTCTGGAGCCGTTGTGTATTCTGGTGTGAATGATGAACTCAGACTTGCGGCAGAAGAAGCGGTCGCAGAACTGGCACTGGTACGGGAACTTGTCCTCCGGATGCTTCTTGAGGTGTCGCACCATCGTCTTTTTGGAGGAGAACCCAGTGCAGCAGATGGGACATTTAAAGAGTTTGTTCACTTTGAGGATTTTCAAAGGCACATTCAGGTCGCACTCCTTCGTGCCTTCCACTTCATCGGCATCAACTTCGACGTCGATCGTTATCTCCCGATCGCTTCCATCGGTTTCGCAGGCAGGAGAGGCGTGTGGAGTGGTGCGGCCGTCTGTTGGCTGTGACGTTGTGTTTGGTTCCTCCCAGCTCACACTGATGCTGGCAGGAGGTTGCTGCTTCCCAGACGGCAGCTCGGTGCCCGACACCTGGAGAAAGTCTGAGGCACAAAGGAAGAGTCAATTAACTTTATATAAGACAAACTGGTGTCATTGCTTTCTTGGTTTTTTTTTTTTTACCAGGTTACTCATCAAAAAATCTGGCAGTTGTATACTACTAATGTGACTCCGGTTAAATCCATTGAAAACACAAATACAGAGGCTTAGTGATAAAAAAACAAACAAAAAAACATATTAAATAAATTAAATATAATGAAATGTTCTTTAAAAAATAATAAGAGAGAGCCATAGAAAAAATAGACTGATGGATTAACCTATTCAGCCCACAATTGACTTTCTAACCTCTTCACCTGTCTTCTGCTGTGACTCAGTCTTTAACTCCATTATAACATTTCAAATCTGTTGCCATAGCTGAACTTTTTTATTTTTATTTTTTTACTTCTGCTTTTAATCTGACTGAATCAGAATTGGGTCCAACACATGACAAAGGCTACTCACTAGATTATTTTGTTCTCCTCTGGCTGCTCTGCCTGTTTTGATCTGTCTTGATATTTAACTCGACATTGTTGATACCGGTTTTTCTGGCTGTCCTTGTTTGAATCTGAGCTCTCATTTCTTCCTCCCAACCCCCTTTGTCCAAAAACGTCCTGCTAGGTAGATAATTCATTTTCATTTATATAAAAATATATTATTTTTAGTCTTTATTGGTTTAGGGTTGTACCCATTGTACACATTTATGATGCAAACAATGTACAACAATGTTGTGATACATTTACCTTTATTAAAAAATAAATGCAGCTCCTGTGATTTGGATACTGCACCTGGCCGTGTTGCAGTTTTGATTACATTGCGATTAACTGTGCAGCCCTATTCATAAGCAAACTTGTTGTTTAACTGACCTTCACTGTGTGACTGGGCCACATCCAGCAGTCTGCGGTGACTGTCCACAATCCACTTAGAACAGGACATTTCCTCTTCATACTCTATGATGGTCCTCTCTGCTACCTTGAAGATCTCTTCAGCAGCTGCAGACAAACACTCAGTGATGAGCGCTCTGAGCAGCTCCATCTTCGCTGTCTTCACCATGCTGAGGTGTTCTCTGCTTTGAGGGAACATGGGTGGAAATGTTTGTGAGGCAGACATGAGCCCTGAAGCTGAAGCTGTCCTCTTAATCCTGGTGTTCCCCACAGCTGCACCGGTACTTTCTGTGTCCTGAGATCCTATCTCACTCTGGCAATGTGAGGAGATAACATCTGGTTCAGCAGCAGGACATGTGGTAATGAACTAGTGATCTGAAAGACATTTACAGGGAATAATAGAAATTATATATTTAAGAACAAATCTGTGGACAAGAATTATATATCAGTAAATTAATAAAGCTTCAAAATCTGCTTTAAAGGAGGTGCATTTAAAAGCTTTTAAAACTTTCAGCAGCTTAGTGTTTTAAATAATGAAAGGTATACTTAATAGTGAGTCAAATAATAAATGTTATGAATAAAACTTGCTGTTCAAAGTATATGCTTATTACAATATGATGTAGCCTAAAGCTGAAACTATTTGTAATGAAGTCAATCCACATCAAAACTTTCAGCAACAATGATAGTATTTCACTGCTGATGGTTTTTAAAATAGTTTCAGCTTCTCTGTCTTCTGTTTTAATTGAGGACAAACCCACAGGTTCATTTAAAATAATCACAAGTTTCAGCCATTCAAACTTCTCAAAAACAAGAAAACAATGAATCCTAGAGGACAGTTGGCTACAGGAAATCCTAAAATAAGAAGCTGTTTGGTGATAATAACACTGTATCACTTACTTCAACGACCTCCATATAAATTGTATATGTATTGTGTTGTATGTAATAAATTGTATTTTATCTAATAGAATCTATAAATAAACATTCGTTATGAACATAATAGGACATGTAGCCAAGTTCTCCAAAGATGAACAGGTCCAGCTGGAACCTGCACTCACTCACAAATGAATAGTTGTTTCAAAGAACTCATAAAATAGTGTTTTTTCCCCAAAAGTGTAAGTAAAACAGACATTTGTCAGTGATTAGTTTTAACACTTGATTACAGACTGCTGCTGCCATATCAACCTTTTCTATCATACAGACAGATGTTTATAACTACACAACTGGACCTGTTGTCTAATTCTACTTCAGCCACAGCAAGGTTGTTAGTCCTGCTGTATTGTGTGTACGTTTTCTGAACAGTGACACTGAAGGACGGGAACTATTTAACGTCACTCACACAGCTAAAATAATCAGTGGGACAATGACAGACAGGAACATTTAAATACTGACCCTGTGGACGCAGTCCCTCCTTTCTGTCCTCTCTGCTCAGTTAGCCTCTGCTAACAGAAGCTAGCTCAGAGTTAGCCACTTACAAACCAGAGGCGGAAGAGGCACAAACCCTACATCCATGCGGGACACACACCGTGGACCAGGCCTGTCTGGTATCAGAGGATATACAGCTGACCTGAAGGCTTCACGTCGCGCAGACACACTGGTCCAGGTGACATGTCACATTGCTAACAACCTGCTAAAAACACACGCTCTTCTTCTACTGGTGTTCATTTCCAGCCGCGTTACCGCCACCTACCGTCTCTCTCCACTGCTGTTTGCTGTGCCACGTTAATTAACTGCGGATCTTTGTCATTCTGGTAAGTTAATTGAAGAACGAAAAATGCTTCAATCCGTTATTTGGAAGCTAAATATTAATTAATGTGGTTTTATCTGATTTTTAATTCCAAACCAAAACGAAATCATTCATGTTAGCCTAAACGGCCCTTGCTAATTTATTTTTCAATGTTCACCTGTAGCTAGGTGAGCCGCAGAGGTCCAGCCAACTGATGCTAAATCTCAGAGTGAGTTCACTTGAGTGCAGTGAATGTATCTCAGTTGATTGTAAATAGGCTACACCTGTGTCTGGAAGTCACTCACTGGAGTAGGTCTTTTCCTGTTTATAATTTCATATTGAAGACAAAAGAGCACTCCAAGCAACTATGAGGAAAGACTGAATTCAATAGATTAAAAAGTAGTTCAAGCCAGGCAATGGATACAAAAAAAGTCATTGTACTCTGGAGTTCACTTTAATTCCCAGGGGAATATGGCACATGGCACATGGCTGGTTTTATAGGAGAGATGTTGAAGACGAGAGTGAAACTGAAGTTTGCAGGCCTGGATGGGAACGCTCCACACACACTCTTGTGCGTTGGTGCCAACTACATGCAGGTGCCACTCACTTATTTTAAATGATCCACTGTTAATTAATCAACATTAGTTTGTGGAAATCTGTTTCAGTTCAGGAGTTTTTTTGTTTGTTTGTTTTTTTGGTAAATTCTTATCTTGGGGAAGGTATCCATAGGGGGTGAGTTCCTTTTACAGGCACTGTAAATTGTTCACCAGTAGATGGAACCATTCACCTACCACAGTTTCTATCCCGTGTAACTTTGTCCCTCCCTATCTAAAGCATCTGAGATTAGGCCTACTTTTGTATGTTTCAGAAAACAAAATGCACTGATAACCTCACAACTGAAATAGATAAACTCCATCCTAGATAAACAGAGAAATTAAGTGTTCCACACAAGGTTGTCCAAGGTAGCTTGCCACAGGCATAGGTGTGTCAGAGCTATAATGTCCAGTAGCAATAATTCAGCAGGCTAGGAAAATAATCAGTATAAAAGTCATTCATTGCATAATAGTGGTGGATGTTTATTCACTAGGCCATGTGCCTGTGAGCACTAAGCTGCTGTTCAAACAGCAGCAGTCGGAGTAATTGCTGAAGGGGAGAACAGTGGGCCACTGTGGCCGGCCCGCCTGCCCGTTCCTGTTGTTGTGGGTTGGGAGTTTCCAGCTATACAGCTCAGGGGAAGCACCACAGGATGTCCTTTTCCTCATTCCTCAAGGATAGAATGACTTTGTGTACGTGTATGTGTTACTGTGTTTCATGGGTAACATGTTTTCTGGGTTTAGGTATTCTGAGATTTCTGTCAGCTGCTTTTCTTTTGTTGCAGCGATGCATTAAAAAGACCTCCAGGATACGGAGCCACAGCCCAAACCATAAGTTCACACACAGAATTAATTATTAAAAAGCTGACTGTTGAAATTCAAGTCTATCTCAATCAATATTAGCTATAATGTAGTCTTATTGATTACATAATTATCATTCAACTGTTCACAAAATACTGCTGATTTGCACTTTGACAGTGGTTTGTATTCAGAGCGGAGGGGATGCTGAGTGTCCACAATGATTTTCTGCTGCTTGTTTCATGACTTCCTGCTCCTACAGGCTCTGTATGGGCTCATATTCTTTCTTCCCTATTACTTGCAAACAACAGTTCAACTAATGATGCTGTCTAGGGTTGGCCATTAGAATAAAAGCATGATTTGGTTGCTCACTCCATATGGCCTTAAAAAGTAAAGCGTCTGCTGCAGTCAGGTTATAAAGTGTGTTTTCCAGCAGGTTAAGTAGTGTTAAGTATTTGTACAAGGACAATGTGATTTATATGTAGTTGCAGCAACACTAATATTAGGAGCAGTGTCCTTGATTATGGTATATTGCAATGACATCCCATTGTCTAAAGTCTGTTTAAAAGAATTAACGCTTCCTGTTTGTTCCACGAGCAGAATAAGCTTTTAGAATGAGCTAACAGCCAAGATTATTCTAAAAGATGATTGGACAGAGTTTATGTGCAGTTACAGAGGTAGTCATTTAGCTTTTGGCCACTGGGAGGGTAAACATAGCATCATGTCCCTGCCCTATAGAGATGCCCTACATGTAACAAGCAAACATCAGCAAACAGTTCCAGAAGACAAGAAAGAAGACGAGGTCAAATCCTAGTAGGCTATATGTGTATATCTGGACTGCCTTTGGTCAAATATAACTGTGACATCATCTGTCAAAATCATCAAACAAAAAATAAAAGACAAAGACTGAGCTGTAGGTTCAGCTTTGTCTACACACAAGAGACAGGCTTAAGTTGTTTTTTGTGCTTTCTCCTCAATACGGTTGGAGCAAGAAAGATGAGACAATTGGAGCGAGGGAGAGAAAAAGGATGCTACTGTGCCAAAGACTAAGCCCGAAGCACACACTTGCTTTATCAGGACAAATACTCTCAGATCGACTGTATTTCATAGACATATGTCCCTCTGTTTGATATGTAGTTAGGCTATTCGTTACTACAAAGCATCGCTACCAGCCACTTCTCTCTGTTTCTCCCTCTTTCCTGCTCTTAAATATACTAGTATATTTGCTGTAGTGGAAGTGACGGTCAGTGAATGAAGAGCCCTCCGCCTCTTCCCTGAAGTTCCCAAATGGCCTGAAAAACCAGTGTTCAGTCGACTGCAGCTCTGCTCTTCACTGAGCAGTGGTAGAATCAGCATCACTCACTCAGTCAGGGATAGTCATAATAATAAAACTATCAGCATTCATTCAGGATCAATATTCACTCTCCTTTTAGCTATGTTTTTGTCTCCACCAACTCCTTGGGCACAGAACTGGATGTTTAGTTGTTGAAAGCTCCACTGTATTGACCAGCTGGTCTCCCACTGTGTGTGTGTGTGTGTGTGTGTGTGTGTGTGTGCTTTTTGCAGGTAGTGGACAGCAGCTTTTACCTTGGTAACCAGGCTGATCGGAGCTGTGAACCCGAGGACTGTAAAACCAGAACAATGACGTGAGGTGAATGTGAGAGTCGGTGGTGATTCTGTATGGGTTTGTCACTACAAGCCACTCCTTTACACCAGTGGTTCTCAAAGTGGGGTCCGGGGACCCCCAGGGGTCCTTGGGCGGGTTCAAGGGGGTCCCCAACCTTTTCTCAAAATTTTACCACCTTTTTTCCCAGAAATATTACATTTTTTTCCAGATATTTTATGAATTTTTTCAAAAAATTCATGCCATTGGCAGTAATTTAAATGTGCATTGACTAAGAAAAGCAATGTTATTCAGTCTCAGAACAAATATTTGTGTATTTCTGGTGTTTGTTTTAAAAAAAATTCCAATGGGGGGTCTGTGGTCTAATTTGTGTCAGTTTAATGTGAAAAAGTTTGAGAACCACTGCTTTACACACTCATTATTGTCCATTATTAGGATGAATATATTGATTATTGCAGCTTTAAAATCTCCCCTTCATTGTTCCCTCGTACATTTAACCATGTCATGGTGTGTAAATCTTTTAAACAATGGATGGATCCAACAGTTTAATGGCCGACGTAAGAGAATAACCGTCTTTGCAGAGGCTGTTTGTTGGCATGCTTCATTGACAGTTTACCAACACCGCTCCTCAATGGAAGAGTGTGAAGCTCATAGTGAAGCGCTACGAAGGAATGAGTGTGACAGCTGCTGGGGGAATCCTACTACACCACCAGGTCACATGGTACACACACACACACACACTCACACATGCTCTATCCCTCTGATCCCTCAACCCCTCCCCTTCACTCTGTCTCTCACTAATGCTGTGTACAGTGAGGGAGGGAAAAAAGCGGGAGGGTTTTAGAGGAGGGGAGGAAGGAGGAGGAGGGGGAGGAAGGGGAGCAGCTGAGAGAAAGAGAGAGAGAGAGAGAGAGAGAGAGAGAGAGCAGAGTAAGCGAGGAGAGGAGGAAAAGGAGAGGCAGGAGCAGTATGAGCCCAGATTACAGCCAACCAGATACTGAAGCAGGGAAGACAGGAGCGTGCAGGGCAGAAATAAAGGGATACAAGCTCCTATGACATTCTCTCCTTCTGTGTCAGTTGAAAAGAAAGAAAGAAAGAGGATTACACACATGTTGTGGTCAGAAAGGAGGTGAATAGAAGGCGAAGAAAAAGAGTGTGTTTCCAAGAGCAGGCGTTTCAGAGGACGGTGCTGTCACACAGGAGGAGGAGGAGGTGATGTGTGTGTGAGCGTGTGAGTGTACAGCACACCAGCAAAACAAGCCATACGACATTAAGGTGTGTGTGAGTGTGAGCACGTGTGTGTGTGAAGTGAACCGTCACCATCAGAAACCCACCATCATCTACAAAGATCCAAGTTGAGGTTTCACAAGCCATGCTGAGGACCAGGAGCCAGTGGAAGTCCTGCTGAACACCATGGCCCAGGTGAGGAGATGCTCACACACACACACACAAAGACCTAGTGCGAGGCTGCCTTTGTGTTAAGCGTATTAATATGCATGTAAGAGGAGTTTGTGAAATGCATGAAGAGTAGAAACACATACACACTCACACACACTTAGACTGAGTTCTGCGTAAGTTTTCCTCGACCACGACATTCCTCTCCCTCTCATCCGCCCTCTGTCTCTGTCTTCTGTCTCTCACACTATCAAGAAGTATAATATTTTAGAGGTGCAGGCATTATCGTGGTGTGTTTGACAGAGGAGGAGGTGCCTCGGGAAGTCCTCAGAGTTTGTTTACTTTGACATTTCAGGCATCTCTGCAACTCAGCGTGGGCGCAACAGGAGAGGAAAGCTACTCTCTCATACATATTTATAGCAGTGAGATGTTTTATTGGATCGTTGATCATATATTTATGACAGCTTGAAAAGACTCCTTGAAAAACCTTTGAATTCCTGAATATGATATCCAGACAGAAATTATGTAATATTTTTGCAGAGCTCCTTACCACCAGGGCTCCTGGTTGTCTGTGTGATAGACAACTGTTAATGGTGAATACTATAAGCAAAACAAATCCAAAAAAAGAACTCGTAAGTTTCAGTTTTCTGTACAAAAATGTTGACATTCTGCAACTTTTTAATTCTAAAGGGTAAAACACTTTTTGGTCACATTTATGCAAGCCATGTGTTAGTGGGTGTGTCCCATGGTGGCAGCTGAATGTTAGTGTAACTGTGACACAATGTCTGAATACTAAAAGCTGCTCAATATACACTGCCTGTCCAAAAAAAAAGTCACCACTTGGATTTAACAGAGCTAATAGTTAAGAGCATCCCATTGGATCATTACTGTATGGATGAGTATGTTTCAGCTATGCTTCAACTTATTTAACCCTAACTGATGCAGTCTCATTTCTAAACAACCATGTCAGGAGACACATACTGTACTGTGGTTATGGAAAAGATGTTTATCTGTTTCAGAAGGGTCAAATTATTGGCTTCAAGCAAATAAAACATCCAATGAGACTGCTGAGACTTCTAAAACTGGGTTAAGAACTCTTCAACGCATTATTAAAAACTGGAAGGATAGTGGGGAAACACCATCTTCAAGGAAGAAATGTGGTCCAATGTGACCACAGAGTCCAGACCTTAACCCCATTGAGAAACTTTGAAAAATTAAAACTCTGGACGGAAATAAATGTTGTGACATTGCAGAAGCTAATTGAAACGATGCCACAGCAGCCGTGTGTCGTAATCAAAGCTAAAGGCGGTCCAACGTAATGTGTGTGCCTTTTATTTGGACGGGCAGTGTTTATCATCATTTAACATTCGTGGGCTTAAGTTTGCAGTTACTCAGAATGTGGGCGCTAGTTAGCTTAGCTTGCCCAGGCTAGCACAGAAATCTGCTTAAAATTATTTTTCAATCATGTTATTCCAACACAGCCCAGTACCTGTACATTCAGTGCTGTGTTGGTTCATATGTAACTCTGTTGATGTTAAATCATGGAGCGTTTGTAGCTGCTGGAGTCACAGATGTAGTCGTGAGCAACTTTGGGCCCTACATGTTTGCCTGGCTGTTAGGTTGATGGACTTGCACTGATTGCAATAAATTATTTATAGAGCCCATCCACACAGACATTACACCAGTCACCGGTCATCACTGACATCAGTGGAGTATAAATACATACATGCACATATACAGTACAGTATACTGCATGCAGTGTTGCTCTTTTTGTTTCAGCCCAACTTTGTACCCGAGCACCAGCCGGTTCCAGGACCCAGCTGGAACTGCTCTGCTCTTTTTCTTTGTAGCTTCACTTACAGATTTGTGGGCAAAACTGCGGGAAGTGCAGCAACAAAACCCAGAGAATTGAAGAGCGGTGTATTTTGGTCTTGTCTCCATGAGGGAAAGGGAATATCTCAGAGAGAAAGGAGGCTTGTGTATTTTTAGCCAATCGGCTCAAGTGATGCGTTTTTTTTTTCCCCCTGTCTGTGTATGCGAAGACTGTGTGTAGTCTTTTCATAGAACGTGGCAGGGACAGTGACAAAAAGAGAGCATGGGAGGTCTGTGAGGTCTTTATGTCTGGTGATATAGAGGACAGTGTATCCTCTCAGAGAGAGCGAGCATGGAGAGTGTGAGGGTGGAACAACTCCCGCTGCCTGATAGCATAATGGAGTCAGCCTGAGTGTGAGAGGTGCATTGTGTTTTTGGAGCTTGTGTATTCGTGTGTGTGTGTGTGGAAACGTCAGGATATCCTGCTCTTGCTCTTGTGGACAGACACATTTACTGGAACAAAAAGGAGATTGAGGAAGAGGAGGAGAGCTGATGAACTTTCCAGCAATATCAGAAACACTTCTGAATCATCAGCCGGGGCTGAAGTCTCAGACTTAGAAGATATTAGACTGTCAGTTTACTTTAATCACTGATCAGATGAGATCTGATCACTGGGCCCAACTGATCTTAGTCCTGTTACTCAACTCAAATTTTCTTTTTTCTTAGTGGAGACATACAGTATTAACCGGAACTTAACTTTTTCCATCCAAATACACATGAATAAATGTAGTAAATATTCCTGTGTGAGTTTGAGTGAAGATCTGGTTAGCCTAGCTTAGCATCTTCTGACTCCTGGACAGACAGATAGAAAGCTGAGACACAGATTGATTTCTATCGTCTCATCATATTCTGCAAAGAAAGTCAAGCATATAAAGAAAACTATGGAGTTCTACTTCAAACACTAAATTAGAGTTACCGATGTACTTATCATCACATCCCAGAAACATATTAATGTATTAATGAAATATATTGTCACACGTTTCAGTATTGAAATATGCATTTGCATAACTGTAATTTCCAACAAACACACCCCTTTTCTTCTCTTCATCACAACTTTTTCAAACTGAAACACAGTTAGTCCACCAAATAGAGAGCATCCCTGTGATGCTAACCTCAACGACAACAACAATACAACAGCAGTAAGTGCAACTCTTTCCAGTGGCAGTGGTTCCCCCAACATCAGGCCCATGGCATCTGTCTGAAATCTGAATGAAGCGAACAATGCGACACTCCCAAGTGTGTATTTAGTATGAAAATGCTGCAACAGTTGTAATTATATCTCCAAGACAAAGGCAGCATCAATCAAAGGACAGCTGTCCATGGAACAGCAGAAGAAAAAAGAGCATGCATGCTTCAAAAACCCTCCCTAGATAAAGGTTTAAAAATACATATCCTGTATTCACTGTGAAACAGCGGAAACGGCTTTGTGAGCTCTGGTCAACATATATGAGCTTTACTGTGACTCAGTCAAGTGACTCTCACTGAGCTGACATGTCCTCTGTCCAGCTCTGTGTCTCCAGCCTCGGGGTCTCTTCGGGGACTTCTCTGTGTCTTCTCTCAGTTACACTGCCCCGGCCACTTGTGGTCTAATGGGCATTGAGTGTGTGTGTGTGTGTGTGTGTGTGTGTGTGTGTGTGTGTGTGTGTGTGTGTGTGTGTGTGTGTGTGTGTGTGTGTGTGTGTGTAAGAGAGAGTGTGTGTGCATGTGCATTCAGTGCTCTTACAGGCTGCGGACTCAGCCTGTGAGCCAGCTGAGGGATGGGCAGAGCGACAAAGGAAACAAAGACGATAAAAGGGAAGTTGCCCAGAGGGGCAGTCATGTGCAAGGACAGATACTTTTGCTGAGTTGGAACCAGCGAGAGTTCAGCACAGACAGTAAATAATGTCAAAATACAAACATTCAGTGTGTCTGTAAATATGCTTTGTAACTGAAGTTAGGAGATCCTCAGAAAGTCATTGACACCATCATGTAACTGTGCACTGCTTATACAGTTGTCCCTCAACAACAACAACAAAAAAAAGGTAACCCTTTAATTTAAAGGCTGCTAATTACGTGATAATGTCAAGAAACAGCCTAGAAATAACAGTCAATTTCATAGTAATGTCATGTTTCTCTTGAAGGCAAATTATTACACATGCTTTGAATTTTTTGGGAAAGGCCAGAATTTTTCACCAGCATGTCCTTTCAATTGACCGTTATTTTTCGGCTATTTCTACACAATCAATCATTATTTCTTGGCTACTATGAAATTGACCGTTATTTCTAGGCTATTTATAGACTTTATGATGCAATTAGTTGTTATTTCTTGGCTATTATCACGTAATCAACGGCCTGTCAATTAAAGGGTTACAAAAAAATCATTGCATTGCTGTATGTTTTAGATTTTGCAGCAAAATAGAACATGTCCAGTATTGTCATGTCTTTTTAACAGCACACCATGGCAATGGGAGAGGGACACACTGTGGTTTATCAGGTATACATGCAGCTTAGAAGGATTCACTGACCTCAGCTTCTCAACTTCAAACTACAAACAACAAACATACAGTATGTCATCCTAAATCAATTCTAACCGGGATAAGCGACTGCAGTGTAATTAATGAGTTTCAAATTATTGCTTGCACAATTGAAAAAGTAATGTGATTATTCCTGAGTAAGTGTTGCAGACTATCAGCAGCTTCAGTGTCTCCTCAGGAAGTACTGCTGTGTGGTCAACTGTGTTTTGGCAAAGTCAGATACACAAGTCATGAGAGTAAAACGGAAGAGCGTAGGCCTGAATCCTGAAAGGAGGATGATGAGTGAAAGGAGAGCATTAATGGAGCCTGTGTAGACAGCTGTACTCTTATATCATACACCTGTGAGCTGGACCAATAAAACACAATGAGGAGGTGGTTTCATAAATACACTTTCACTGTGGCATAGCGTAGACATTATAAGTATAGTCAAACGTCTAAATTTCTCTGTTGCAGAAAGTTGTTTTCTTAAACCAATGGCACAATGAATTCTGGGAAAATTAAGGCATTTTATTTCAAAACAATGTTTGTCTTTTGACACTTATAGTTCGCAGCGTTTTACTCAGTAAATAATTGCTCTTTTCCCTTTCTCGTTGCTTGTTCAGCAACAATGTTAGCAAGCCACAAATTATGAGCTGTTTCCTGTTTTTTTTGTTGTCTGGTGCTACTGCTCAACACAGGTGTCAGTGATTACCACGCAACCACGGTAACAATGGTCTCAGACTTGCGTTAGCCTGAAGGTAAGGTGTCTAAGGGTTTGTGGTTTTAAATGAGTCACTTGTTATTTTTGCCTATGCAGACGGATCTAAAATATCTTCATGACACTCTGTTTGCAGTTTGTTTACGGCCACTTCACTGACACTGTGTAAAAGACAGCATCCTGTGCTTTTGTTTGGTTGAACATCATGGTACCTACCCTTTTGCTTCTTAGAAACTCTACTTATTGCTCACACGGCAACAGAGCAGGAAGTACTATTACAAGAAACATCATGAGTGAGGCTGTCTCTTAACAGTCTAAACCCAGCTGCACAATTCCTGTTATTTTTATTACGTGTCTTATTGGGAACAACATAAATGGACAGATAAAGACGTAATGATGTCATTTTCACCCAGAAAACAACTTGCACTGCGGCCTGGTGAGCAGTTTGAGGATTGAGGAACTCTATGGAACAAGGAGCATGTGTTGTTTTGGGTCTGGCCATAGAAATACTCTATTATAAACATGAATGTGTACAGTAGATAGTGTATAAAGCACCGTGCAGGGTCACTTCATAACTGTAATTTAAATGTGATTAAGTGCATTATTCACTACGAAGCATCAAGGCAAAAACACACTAATATTATGAAGTGAGACACAAAAGCATTGTGGGATGTTGTTTTTTTTAATAGCCAAGGCTATGATCGACATCCCAGCGGCGGACCTGACTGTTATCAGCTCTCAGCAGAGGAGAAGGGAGGAGGATGGGGGGAGGGAGATACAGAGGAGCGAGAAGAGGAGGGAGTAGAGGACAAAAGAAAGATGAGCACTGGGGTGGGGGGGTCAGGAGGAGGGTGACAAATTATGATGACAATTCTCCATTATTGCTTACTAATGTTACAGATCTGTAGCTGCTGTGCGTGCAGTCTTTGTGCAGCTGTCGACGTGTCTGACCTGACGTACCGCGCACCAGTCCCAGAGTGATTCTTGCACATTCTTTCATTTGGAGAACTGCCATTAGATTCCACCATGAATCTAAATCATTTTGTCTTTCCTCAATACTGTGGAATGACTTGTCAGCCAGTGTGTGTGTGTGTGTGTGTGTGTGTAGTGACTTGGTCTGTCTACCTTTTATTTATATCCATGCTAAAGGCGTGGCTCCAGAGATGGCTGTCACTCATCCCACAGTGCTGATGTTGACTGAAATGTCTTGGCAAATACCAGAAGAATCAGCACGAAACTCAGTGCAGATATTTATCTTTTCCAATAACTTTAGTGTCCCTCTGACTTTTCCTCTAGCACCACCATCAGGTCAACATTCCACTGTGTCCTCTTCTTTTTGTTTTTGACCAAATGCCTGCAAACCTACACCGACTGATTCCACTGCTTTCTCTGCGTTCTGTTTGCTGCTAATGCTTGTATGTTAGAAAATAACTAAACCAACATTTTTACATTACCGGCTTAACATTGGCATTGCCATCATTACATCTTATCTAGTAGGATTTTAATGACTTCTTATAAGGCTGCATTCTACTTCTTACCTCTAGTCTTTTCACTTGGCCTCTGTCTGTCAAACACATCTGGCCTCACTCAGTTAGAAAAAAAAAACAAACAGATAACGATGCCGGGATCCACCCAATGATGTTCCAATGAGCTGGTAAAATTTGTTTCTGCCTCCTGCCTATAAGAGAAACATGCACCTAGACATTTGCAACTTAAACACCATGTAAGACAACAGTGACAGCAGTGACCGCCGTTCACTTTCTTTTTTTTTTTTATAAATAGCTCCCGTGGCCGAGCCTTTACGAAAGCTCAGCTGCTGGGAATTTCACTGCTGCTTGACTACAGATCATTCTTTCTAATTACAAGTGCCTGGTTTGACCTCGGTTTTCTTCCTTTATGCGCTGAATGCAGAGGACTGTGTGCAGGAGGTTTGGAGTGCTTTAAATAGGTCTTTCACATCAGTGTCTTTAACTTCAGCTACTTTCAGTGGAAGAACAACAGAATCAGTGATCTGTCAGGAACTCGACTCTACTGGAACTGGCTAAATAGTGAAGCATTAGTACTGAATGACATGAAGGGGGCTAGTACAGTATGAAGCACATTTAGGGTGTGTCGAACAGGCCGCACTTTATTAATTATGAAAGTGTTTTCTGCATAAGATGCAATTAATCAATCAGGGTGCACATTTGCGTATTGGTGGATTATAATGGTGATATAATGATGTTTCATGCAGAATTAGATGCACTTTGTGGCAAGTTGGTTATGTATTGTGGGTGACCCAGTCCTGGAACGCACAGGGAGCAGCTATGAGCACCCTGAGGGTCGAGGAGCAGCTGAGTGAGTCACGACTCCACAAAGACATCTCATCAAATCATTAACGTTAGACGTCTTTGTGATGTGCAAAAGCATTTTATTTAGTTTATTATAAGGAGTGATGGATGTGAAACACAGTAGCAGATTTACCACGCTTCTCTGCAAATACATCCATGATGCATTGCAAGATCTTCTTTTTGTTGTAATCCTCCACCCGACTTATCCAAACATCTGAAGTGCAGTGTTAGTGTGCTCTGTTTGCAGAATGATCATGCATTGTCTCCATGTAGGCGTATTTTACTATGTTGATTATGGCCTTTTAAAATGTGCACTTAAAATACCACTGAGATGTGTCATTGACTTCAAGCCCCAGATCTCTGCTGGTCAACCGCTGCCTCAAGATAGCAATGTGCAATCAACACCTTATTTTAAGAGCAATACAAGATTCAGTTTCAGCATAAAGTGGCTCTCAGCAGCTTTGGTCCCAACGCATCAACGTCAGCGCTGCCTGGGAACAGAAATGTAGGACAGTGAGACGGGAGACGAGCCAGGGGAGTGACTTCACGTACAGTGAGCTGGAGTTCTGATCCAGCACGAGGCTGCACGCTGAAAGTGCTTTTATATGGGAGCTCTTACATCAGTAGGATGGAGAAACTAATTAGCAGGTTATATACAAGTGTGTATGTGTGTACCGTGGGTTCTCAGGGGACAGTGTACACGGCTGCAGCGAGTGTAGATTACATAACATTCTCCATTTGTGATGGGAGACACTTGTCTATACATTATATATGACATAATACATTCCTTGGCTCAACTTAACTAGAACTATTGCAATAACATACATAACCTTGACCTTTAGCCTTACTCTAACCTGAACCTGAACCTGTCATTGTTTGGGCAGCTGCTCTCCATTGTTTCCCAATGAATTCATGCTTTTAGACACACTTAGTATCAGCGTAGTAAAATCTGCCCTGCTGATTTAATGACAGAGGAATGTGGTGGATGAAATGAAAACAGTCCCGTGTGTCATCAGCTATTGTATCCTATGCAGATAGTATTTTCATCTCGCCCCTGCGGTTTCCTTCAAAACAATTCATCTTGGACAAAAACAGCCGGGATGAAACCAAGAGATTCCACTCTTCGGCTCTGATGTCATCTCTGTGCTGCGGCGCTTCCGGTCTCACGCGTATATATATCTATGGGTCTCACGTGTGTGACATCATCACTGCGCTGCGGCAGCACGAATCACACCTACGGCAGCAGATGGTACCCATCTGTGAAGTGACACACACACACTCACACACACACACACATACATACATGCATACGTCTGCACACAAACACACTTGCAAAATCTGCCTTTGTCATATACTCATGCATCGTCACACAACCTAACAGATAGCCCATCCCTAGTGGTGTGTGTGTGTGTGTGTGTGTGTGTGTGTGTGTGTGTGTGTGTGTGTGTGTGTGTGTGTGTGTGTGTGTGTGTGTGTGTGTGTGTGTGTGGGTTGCCTGTTTTCTGCTCTACTTCATTCAGTTACATCAGAGCTTTAAATAGATGGAAGCCTTATTTCCGTGTTGTGTTCTGGCTCCTGACCTGATAATAAGTTTCCTCCAGAGTGCTTCTCCCCTCAGGGTCGTCCTAAGAGAACATATGATGACTGTGTGTGTGTACGTGTGTGTGAGTAGCCTGCCTTCTCTTCTTTGATTTAACTTAGGTGAATTAAGTGGTTCCTCCTCTAGCTACTACACCTGCTTCCTCTTGTCTTATCTCCACCACTTCCAGAAGAGTAAGTTCTTACATCACTGCACTAAACACTGATATTTATCATTTGTGACATTTTATTCCTCTGTAGTCAGTTAACTATTCATCGCTGACATCTTTGTCACTGCGCTCCCCGCAGATTACATTGTGTTCATGTATATCGTCAGACATGGGATGTTAAAATGTTCATGCAAAAATCCAACCAATCAAAAATGCACAGTGATGCTCAGTGGTATGCATCATGCTGCCAGACTGAGAACTGCATTATCACTCTCACACTTTTTCTTTACAGTTTGTGATTGCTATTGTTTTTAACAGTTGGTGTGTTGTGATATTACTGATACTCAGCCATTTGGATTCCTTAAAGTAGTCATTTTGTAAGATGAAATCATTTTTCTCAGTCAGGGAAAAAGCACAGTTAAAAAAAAAAATTAAAAAAAAAAATCAGGTCAGTCCCAAAGGAAAATGATTGAGGATTGGAAATGGCAACAAGCTACTCATCACGCATAGAATCATCTCTAAGGCTAAACCCAAAGTTGGGGATCTGGAAACGGCTGTTACTATGTGATGAAAGCTTAAAAATGCAGGAGTGACACATTAACAACTTCAGATCAGAGAAATCAGAGGTTCTTGAAAAGCAGAGCAGAAAATGTAATTGGCATATATCATTGGTGCAAAGTCCAGGAGTGGAGGTCAGCCTGCAGCCAGCTGTCAGATGTAATGGACACAGATGGTCTTAGGTCATTTCGGGGTTTTGCTGTAATATTTTTAACTTTCAGACTGCTTTGAAACTTGATAGAGTCCTATTCCTGTTTGCATACTACTAACGCTTTAGATGTGGCTTCCTGAATAACTACAGCCATTATGATAACATGGAATTTTCACTTGTGACCTTGATCACTGTCAAGTAAACTTCAAAATAATGCTGAACAGTATCCAGGTTTCTGACCATCAACTTCTTTATTTTAAAGATTTTTTAGAAACATTTATTACATTTAATTGAGTCTGTTATAGTTCCGTTACTGTTGTTTTATTTTGTTTTCCCATAATTGGCAGCTGTTCCAGTTATCTGCTGTCCTTTTGTTGGATTATTATTCTTTCATATCCTTTATATCACAACATCTAATTAGGATCAGTTCATTGGATAGTAAGTTAGTCTGTGATTGGTCCTGCTTGGCCTATGAAAGCAGCTGTTTTGAAGTGTTTATGGATGTTTATGAATTATGGATACATTGATAAATAGCAGCTTTCTGTAGTTGACTATTTCTTATTGATGGTGCACAAACAGCCAATTTTCTCATGTCTGGTCTCATCATCAACAACAACTGTAAAACTTTCTGACATGTTTATACCTGATGGAGGAGAGACATGGACAGCCACCTAACAAGTGAAAGGTGGATGTCTTTAATTGGCTGTGACACGACATAATTGCACCTCACACAACATGAAACCTACCAGTGCTTCCACATTAGCAGCAGGTGACTAAGCTGACCTGGAAGCAGCAGCAGGAGCTTAAAAAGCAAATGAATCCTGACACCGCTTGGGAGGTGTGCAGGTGTTGCATGTGCAGCAGCATGGAAGCGAAAGACATTTTTCAAAATGATTCAAAGTTTTGTTCTTCAATAAGCTTTTGTTGCTGATATTATGTGTTGCATGATGCAGACCATATGAGACTGTATTTGTACACATGTGTGAGAGGTGAAGGTGTGAGCGTGGTGAGTGGTGAGTGCTGGTGCGGTTTAAATCCAGCAGAGGCTATTGTGTAATGGTATGTGGGCCTGTGCTTTGTGAGATTGACATTGGCTCTCTGTGGGGATTAGAGATATTCCTCCCATGGATGAATGGAACACACAGAGACTTCACTGCTCATCTCATGGTCAGGTGTTAAACGCTCTTTCCTTCCAATGCGCTGGAATTACCAAAAGTAAAAGATAATTTGCCAAGCGCATTTCATTTTCCCTGTTCAAGAGCAAAGTTTCATGGTGTGAATTTGCATAATCATTATGACGGTGCACAAAGGGTCACTTTTTTCTTCTATTTTTAGTGCTCTTTTCCTACTACTCTGGAAAATCATCTGGAGGCTTGTCGTTCAATTTGCCAGATGAAAAAAAAAAACTGTGTAACATGATGAATAAAAGCATTAAACAGCATTTGTGCAGCTAGGTAATTTGTTTCAAAATATTTTACATTATTGAAATTAATAATACAAAAAAAATATGTAGTAAAAAAAACAACCAAGAATGGTACTTTAAACAGGATAGTTAAATGAATGAATATATTAACCAACTGGATGTGTGGTTGCAGTGCAGAGCTTCAGTCGAAGTATTTTCACCCTAGTTAGCAGAGAGACTGGATGCAGTAAAGTGGAAGAGACACAGTAATTAATACATATCTCATTAGTTGTAAGGGGAAATAAACACTGTTACAGTTCATCTTCAGTACAGTCTCAGGTTACAACATTTGCTTCCTGTTTGAGATATAAGCAGGTTTAACTCCATTCATGCACACATGACATTGATTATTGTCTTGCTGAGCGAATGGAAGCAAATAAATGTATTTCAAGAAATGCTGAATATTTTCATATGCCTCTACAAAAATAAGGCCATACTGCTTTTGTCATTATCCCCTTTTACCAAAGCATGTTTATGTATTTGGTTGTGTCTTGGCTTATAGGTGCTTTAGCCTAATGCTGCAGGTCAGAGAGCAAGAAGAATTTGGTAAAAGGTGCTTAGTGCAGCTGAGAGGAAATGCAGATTACATGATAACTGTCTGTTGCTTTGTTCCTTTAAAGGCCCCCTTCACATCACACATTAATCGTGAAATATTGATAAATTCAGCTGTAAATACCCAGAAAAGGATGCCAATGTGAAGATCCCAGCTGTCTGAGTAGTGTTTGTTTACCAAAGAGTCAGGAGAAGCAAAGATTTTAATATGGTGAGCTCAGTGTTCACTGGGCAGAAAGTTCCCTTGTTGTTGTGGTACATTTTGATATAAGACTGGGTTGTGTTCCTGTCTTTATGTGCATTGTGTCACTATGCATGGCTACAAACGTGACAGGAGGGTCCGGCTGTCCGCTGAAAGAGACGGGACCCTGTGATTTAGAGCATTATGACAAACATTGTCACCTAGTGTAACTTCAGTGAACTTCGGTGAAACTTCACGTCATTTGCCTCCAACTCCAGAGTGAACGTGAAGTCCGGAGATGGAAGTGTGTGTGTGTGTGGTTGTGCTGTGGTCGCTCACTGTGACACTGATGTGAGCTGATCATTGAGTCTCTCTCTGAAGCCACATAGCTCTAATTCAATCAGCAATTTACATGTGATCGGGGCCGGGACGACCCATCCTGGAGGATAGTTCAGACTCCACTGGACCGCTGATGATGTCACATACACACACACTCGCGCATGCAGCTGTGTGTGTTTCACATGTCACTCTATTATGTCATAGCATGGTCTGTTCTTCCTCCATAGTGTATATGCAAACTCCTCTGTGTGTCTTTATCCCAGTGTGTCCCTCTTTAGTGAGTGGGAACGAGTCGCTCCCATTCATCAGCAGCTAATGATCAGCTCGCCCCCTGTTGGCAATCCTGCACCACTGCATGTTCACTGAGGATTAGATGGATTAGATATTTAGCGAAATCTCCCAGTGCTGCTGTAAATAGACAGATGGGTGTGTTCCCCACCCTCCCCCAATACACACACACACACACACACACACACACACACACACACATGGGCACAATATCCAGCTTCTCTGTTGCCATGCGAGGCCACAGCATAACAGCACACAGCAGAATGCAGACAGATGTTCACAGATTGATTTGGAGATTATTTCTACCCCATTTCTACGTTCA
Organism: Trachurus japonicus; assembly: GCF_045865225.1. Classification (NCBI taxonomy): domain Eukaryota; kingdom Metazoa; phylum Chordata; class Actinopteri; order Carangiformes; family Carangidae; genus Trachurus; species Trachurus japonicus. The sequence continues at coordinate 16,898,935 of NC_140925.1, forward strand.
CTTACTCACAGTGTTTTTCTGTTGTTCATAGAAATTAGTCTTAATTTGTTGATGTAACACTGACATATATTATGTGGCATTATTTCCTTGCAGGAAAGCTGAGTTTTTTCAGATACAGAGTCAGATAGAGGTGTATACAATATTCATTTTGGAATTATTATATTGATTTATTCTTTCCAATAACTATGGGGAATTTCTTTTTAGATTTCTGAGCAATTGTACATGTGGTTATGCAGATGAAGATGTGGAGCTCTGGATGAGGAACGTACAGTGCATGTGTTCTGAAAAGGTCACAGTAAAAACAACCAAGTACATAAAACAGCTATTGTACTGTAAGGTCTGAAGGTCTTTGAACATAGCAGGTAACCAGTACTGATACATAGACTACCCATCTTCCCTCCTGTAAATTCTGACTCTCTTCCAGCTTTAAGGTTGAGTGAGATGGCGTAAAATTCACAAACTCTTGTAAGTTTAATGGAAATACAAAATCTGGCCTTAACTTTTATACAATTGCTGCGGTGGGATAGAAAGAGGTTCTGACCCACAAGGTTTATTTATAGATTTAAACCTTGTTAGCAAATTGCAGCAAATAGGTAACACAAGTATAAATAGCAGCATGTAGGCTGCATTTCCTCATAACCCTATGAGACTCGACATTGCTTTGAAAATAAAACTGTAGCATTATTTCCATGTGTCCAAACATCTAAAGGGAGGTGTAAACTCAGCAGGAGGGGCGATGGGGAGTAAGGACGGGGGGTTAAGTGCGGGGGGAGGGGTTTGAGGGGGGAGGTCACAGTGTACATGAGGACAGACACTGGGGGATGATGGGAGGGCATGGAGGTTGCGTCTCCACAGGCCCCCTGCAGTGGGGATGAAGCTCTTTTCAGAACAAGGCCAGATTAGTGCCCCCACATATGCACACACACACACACACACACACGGGTCACCCTCCTCCTCGCATCTCAACAATCATCACTTTCCAACACAATGTCTGGATTAAACCCTTACCAGCTTTGATTTTATTGGAGCAGAGGGGTGTTAGCATGAAGACCAGAGGACCCCTGTGTTCTCAGCTGTGATTTTTTTTTTTGTGTAAGAAAATGTTAAAAGAAAAAAGGAAAAAAGGAGCCTTTGTTTCAGGATGTTTTGGGCTCAACCAAGCTGCTTATCTCTTCTGATGAGAGATCCGATAAAGTAATTCCAATAAATAATCTCCGTTCCTTTCATCCACATTTGGGGTGATATTTAAATTCAGATAAAGACAAACACCGGCCCCAAAGAGCAGGAATTCACAAACACTACAGATAAAGATGTTGAGGTTTCTTGACTCAAAGCTCATATGAACAATGGGTACATTTTCAAATTGCATCATTTAATTTACTTAGCTCATTTAATCTTTAGTATTGTTTCGAATTTGATTTAGGATGATGAAGATGAAGGACTGAGCTGAGGTGAAATGTCCAGTTGCCTTTGACTCATCATTGTCATGTGATAATAACACTGGCCTCTTACAGACAGAGCAGCAGTACACTGACCAGGCTGTGACCTATATACTGATTTGCCAATATTATTGGCATTCCACGTTTAATTTCTGACGTTTTCGTCATACCTGTTTATTTGTCAGGTAATCATTTCCTAGGCAAATATATAGAAAGTCACTTAAGAGCTGACAATCCTAAATATTTTCATAATAGAAATTGCTGTTACATATTAATATTATTGGTAGAAAATAGAACTAACACTTTGCCTGACGTGTTCATTTTCTTCGTCCAAAGTGACTTTCAAGTGAGGGACAACACTAGAGCTTCATCAGGAGGTCAGATGATCTTGGCTGATGAGAGTTGGAGCAGCGCTTACATAACAGAACTGAACCATCCTCCTGTGGTCCATGATGCATGACTGCATGTCACAAGTGATGTAAGGGAGCCGGAGAGAAATTCATTTGCAAAGAGAAAGCTTGTCTGCAAACAGCTGTTGTTTGAGGAATAATGGAGACATCATCATCGTTGTCATCATCATCATCATCATCATCATCAGTGAGGGCACTTTTTTTTTTTTGTCCACATCAGCTCACAGTAAACCTGGCTGATGGGATGACACAAGTTCAAATTCTCTGAAAAGATTCTGGACAGGAAGCAATTTCATTAGGACCTCAATATTGGTAGCTGTGACGTGTGTGTGTGTGTGTGTGTAGTTCAGAGTCTGTGTGAGAGCAGCAGAAGGCCAGTAGAGGGTGTATGAGTGTGTATAGCTACAGTTTCAGCTGCTCTCTCTCCTCCATCTCCCCTATGATTTCATGCCCTACTATTACATAATGAGTCAGTGTGTGTGTGTGTGTGTGTGTGTGTGTGTGTGTGTGTGTGTGTGTAGTGTACATATATGTATGTTTGTGCGTACTCTTTCCTCTGCCCTGAGGGCACTGTCGGCCAACATCAGCATTCAGCTGTGTCTCGCTCGCTGACCATCAACGCACACACACACACACACACACATTCCTTGAGGCATAACAATTCCTCTAAAGTCCATAACACAGCGTATAGTCAGAAGGAGAGAGAGGCTGAGAGAATGTGATCAACTACATCTACCTGGGTGGTAAACTTGTTAAAATATCACACAGTTTAAGGATAAAATGCAGCCTTCATGTTTCAGATGCTTTGTCACCGATGTAACCGATGTAAGAAAAAAAAAAGTGAGCAATCAGTCATGGTGCATTTCCTCTTTTCTAAGAATGACATCCTGATGACTCCATGACATCACATACAAGAAGTTATTGCCCACATTGGATGCTTTCACCATAATGGAAACATTTTGAAACAATTTAAACAGAAATTTGATGAACAATCTATCAAAATGTTAATAAGTTCTGTATTTTACATGTCCTCTTCAACATGATCAGCATATTTATGATCATGCTTTAACACCTTACATTAAAGCTGATGTTTTGACCACTTGTAAACAAGTAGAAATTTGTCCATTCAGCATTTACAGACAAACTTCATCACTCCAGTATGTGACTCCAGTCCAGTATGTCCTCCCCTTAACTCTGTTTTTGGTCTTCACCAACTCCTTAGGGAAATATCTGCCTCTTTAGCTGCTAAATGTCCCACCATGTTCACCAGCTGCTCTCTGTCTGTCTCCTGCTTGCTGCTGGGCAGGTAGTGGACAGTGGCTCTTTACAGCTGTTCCTCTGGAAACAGCTGCCTGTTGCAGTGGGAGTGAACCAGAACAGTGACGTTGTGGTTGGAGCTGTAGGTTCAGCTAATAGCTCTGGGTAACACTTTATAATAGGTAGCCTACACACTATTAATCATGAATAAATTCAGAATTCTTCATTTATAACGCATGAATACTCATTATATAGTTTATAAATACAGTTAGTGCTTATCAATGATGAGTAAAACATTTTTTACAGTGTTTATAAACTACATAGCTACTAATCAGTATTCATGTGTTATAAATTATGAATTAATGCTTATTATAAAGTGTTACCATAGTTCTGTGTAGATTCATCACTACACACACCTTATTTCATTTCAGATATTGTCCTAGCAGAAACTGATTATAGCTTATTGATTTGATTCAACCACAAAAAAAGTAGAACTTTGGGGGTTATTTATTTATGTTATATAATTCCCTGCAAAAAAACAAAAACACTGTGACTTTGAATTACACTAAAACCAGTACAACAACTTTTGTGTAGTTTTGATTTGTGATAAATTCATTATAATGATGCAGGGTAGGATGAGAAACTTTGGATTGAATAGGTCAGAACTTCAGCAAGTCAGAATAATTTGTGTGTCTGTGTGTGTTTTTTGTGTATGGATGTTTAAAAAAAACAAAAGGAAGGTCAGGTTATATTGTAAAAGACAACATGTTCCTGCTCACGGGTAGTTGCTGCTGAATGGTGAATGTTAAATACAGTTTCTAAGAGATGACTTTGCCTCACAATCTCACAAAGGTATTTACGGCATGGTGGAGCTCTGCTGGTGGTGGTTACATAATATTATCAAATTCTATGGTCTGATGAGAATGACAGTCTTATCTAAGAGGGGAGTCAGAGAGCTGTCAAACAGGCACAGTTTTTACATATTTACACACTCCAGAGAAGTGAAAACACCTGTGAGTGGGAGCTTTAAGTTCACTTTGGACTTGAGAGTGACACAAAAGTAAACAGATATGGAACATTAAGTACAACCCATTCTCCAAAAGGATGTGGTGGTTTGGAAAATATTTAGCAAACTACTTGATAGCACCAAGGCAACGAACTGAGAAAATGCATTGTTTTTTTTGTGTGTTTTTTTTTTTTAATTATTCACCCACTCATATGTGGGCCTATATGGGTTGCAGGGAGACATGTTCCAACACTCAGTTTACACTGTCAATATGCATTATTGACAAAATCCTATGAGAAATCAGCATCTTCACTCCCACCGTGTGTGCGTGTATTCAACACTGCTGTTAATTAAGTATTTTATCAGTTGGTCCATGGAAGAATGTCTGTGACTTAACTGTGCTGTGTTTTTTTTTTTTTTTTTTTTTGGTTATTTGATCCCATATCTTATTTCTATTCACTTTATATTAAAGTGGAGTGGGGACACTGAGGTGAGAAGGGGAGAAAATATGTACAGTCCAACACTACTTATCAAAAGCAGGCTAGGACAAACAGATGGAGTCAGAGAGATATTGGAGGTTGGCAACAGGCAGGACAACCAGGTTAAAAGTCCACTGTAATAATCATTAGTTAAAAAAATATTTTTTATCGTTAATTTTATTTTCTTGATTACTTGATATTTCAGGTGACCCTGTTTGAATTCCAGGTGACCTGTGAGGTCCCGACCCCAAGGTTAAAAAACATTGCCTTACTGCCTTAATGCTGGAGACTGACTGTGTGATGAATCCTTGTAGCCCCTTGGAGATGGGAATAACCAACAGAGCAGAGAGGCAGCGTTAGACATCCCTCACTAAGTGCAAGGTCCATAAGAGTCAAACCTTTTCCCCAAGGCAGGAGTGTGTGAAAGACAGAAATGCCAGGATGGGAAGGGGTGGTGAGGTGAAAAAGAGGTGACTTTGGCCCTGTCATACACCTCTGTGATGTAGAAGAACATTTGACAGGCTGGGGAATTCGGAGGACTTGGAGATAACATTCATCATACAAAGCATTTGGCTGCACTCTGCCTCGATCCACTGTTACTGTCCAGAGCTGCACGGAGGCCAGATGGTCAGGTTTTTACACTTGCAGGTGTTGATGTGCAGGTGATATGCTCCTGAGCTCTTTATCTTACTCAGTGACCTGATTTGTCATCTGGACCTGCCCAGGTCCCGGCAGCCCAGAGACAAGTCCAAACATGCAAACATAAAATAAAGCTTATTAGGTACAGCTGAATTTTAAAAAACAAACAAACAACAACAAAAACACTGAACAATCAGCAGGAGAAATGCAAAATATTTTGTCCTGAAATGTTGTGTAGCCTATTAATTGTTGTGACAGCGCTGTGGTGTCGCTCTCATGGTGTGTAATTGAGTGCAGCTACACTCTCCACAGCGCTAAACTCATCCCCATCACAAACATCCTCTCTGTGGCCACACCCATCCTCGCGAAGACTTGGCGTCACCTTTTGTTGTAGCCCATTTGTAAGCGAGCTGGTGATGTTGCACCATCAGGACCTTTGTCAAGCGCGGGAGAACAGACACATCTCTGCCCCTCTTTACTTTCACAATAAAAGTTTCATTTACAAATAACCACTCTTTTAGACCAGAAACTCGCCTAATTACGAGCTATGCATTGCTCAAATGCATTAATGTGATATAAATTAACATAAAAATGTTTACGTCTCAACAGTAGGCTACTTTGTCAGCTTGTGTTATTAGCATTAGCTTAGGCTGCTGCAGGCTAAAGCTAACGTTACTACGCAACAAAATGCGCCATATTGGGTAGTCTTCTGATTAAAACATCGGCTTCGTTGTTAAAATTGAGTTCAAAGTGATATTTTTGAAGTTAAGAACTTTCGGTTTATGTGTACTTGATTTTTTTTTTTCAATATCCACAATGCAACGCGTTGTATGCTTTTACTTTGAAGTCCAACCTGCTACATTTCCGGTAGCACCGTGTCTAAAAATGGGCGCAGCTCGTAGCGGGACTGTGGCAGAGAGGGAGAGGAGGGCCGTTCGGTCTGTGGTCCGCACTGAAGCCGCTACCAACGCCAGGAGGACTTGAGAGAGGAAACACAAGTGTCCACGATGCGGACAGCAGCAGCAGCAGAGCAGCTTTAAACCATTTCTCCTGTCGGTTGACAAACACAGACGCAGAGAAACCAATGAATGGAGTTGCTTTTTGCCTTGTTGGAATTCCACCTCACTCAGACACTGAAGTAAGTCCAAAGTGAACACGCTGAAGTGTTTTTTTGCTCTTCTGTCATGACTAAAGTGTGTTTTATTACACTGTCTTCTTTTTTACCACCTCACTTCTTCGTTTCCTGTAGTAAACTGCACTTTTTTCTCGGTTGCCTCTGTAGTAATAGGCGAAACTTCGAGGGGAAATGTTTAGCAATGCTTTTCTTTCTGTGTGATAGAGGAGCAAAGTGGTAGGTGCTGCAGCGTGTGACAGTTTCCATAAGGCAGTTTTTCTGTACTTATACGTGGTACAGTAATTGAGTGTGCTTTGTTTTTTTTTTTCCTTCAACCGTCATACCTGTGTTTCCGTGGGAAGTGTCCGCAGTAGTGTTGTAGTAAAGACCACCTAACCCGAAACCGAGTCAAGACCAAGACCAAAGGGGGGCGAGACCAAGTCCAAGACCGAGACCAAATCAGTGCGAGACCATTTTCAAGACCAATAGCTACTGTATTCAGTACCAGTACTCATAATGATCATGTGGCTTGATATTACATTCTTCCTTAGCTAAAAAGAAAAGATCAATATAAAATCTAAACATGTTAAATTGAATTTGATTTAAGTTTGGGTTGAACAGAATAACAGCAGGACATGCTAAAGCCTCCCACTTTCTACACTGGTGCAACCAAGTTTTTTCAGATGGTTACATACATTAGGCTACATAAACCAAAGTGAAGGAGTGACAGAGAGACATTTGTGTGTTTTTAATTTTAATTTTAAAAAGATGTCACTACAGCTGTGGTCTTTAATGGTCTTGAGAAAAAAATCCCAAATCCAGCTCGACAGAGACTCGAGACCAAGACCAGTATCAAGTACTACAACACTTGTCAGCAGAGCGTCATATAACTGCAGACAGAGCTGCATGACTTGTCTCCTCCAGAAACACACTCAACGTGTTTTTGGGGCCTGTGTTTTTTTGGAAGATGATCTCATGCACTTGTCCTGTCTCAGCACACTCAGGAATTCAGGTACAACTTCAACCAAAAAAACAAAGTGCAAGGGGATGGGGTTGAAAAAGTCTAAAAAGATAAGACTCTATAAAGTTGCAGTGTGTTTATAGACTTTCCTGTGACTTGTCTAAGTTTGAAAAGTGCAAGGTGCAGTCTGTAATCTTAATCCATCAACTTGTGATAACAAGATGGAGTTTTGTTTGAAAGCGAGTGCTACATCCCAACCAACCGTCAGTCATGTCTGCAATGCCGCCCTTTTCTCACCAGCACATCACATGCTGCATTCTGCAAATAACTGAATAATTTTCTCCATGATTTTCTCCATGGGCTGCAGAGATGGGACATGGGTGGGTGAGCAGAGAGACAATAAGAAATTGGGCTGGAATGCATGTATTTCCATATGGCAGCCCACATACACACAAGACAGAAGGTACATTGTCGCCGTCAGTCTTCTCTCACTGCGGAAAAATCCACTATCATGACCGTGGAGGTTGAAATCACCAATGCATATTAATGAGGGCGGTTACTAATCTTGATTCAGACATTTTTTCTCTTGTCTGTCATCACTCCCATCAAAACATCACATTGTTTGTTGCCCCAAGCTCATGAGTTAGCTGTACACTCAGATCACAGATTATTAGTATGGGGTCGTGTCATGATGGCACAGTTAGCAGCAGTGTTGGAATTAGGGATGGCACAATTACTTGTTTTCACAATTAATCACGGTATTAAACGGCACAATTAATTAATCGTAAAGATTCCTAAATACCATCACTTTCCCAAAAAAGATTATGGTGGGACCATATCGGCAGATGTGCGCCAAAGTAAAGGTAGATGCACAGATACTGGTCCATTTACCTAATATAACATTGAATTGGTAGGAATTTAAATGTTAGAGTGTCATTTGTAATTAAAAAAAAAGATTAAAATGAACTTAAACATTTGGTATAGATGACAATTAATGACTTGAATATTTCAAACACTTCCCTAGGGGATTAATAATTGGTCATATTTTAATAGATACTTAAAGTATTTTGTCTAAATAATTAGTAATGTAATTATATTTTGACTATATTTGATTCTACACAATAATAGTGTTGTGGAATTAATTAATGTATAATAATCATAATACCGTGATTATTTCTCTGACAATAATCGTACCAAGAAAATCTATAATCGTGACATCCCTAGTTGGAATTTAAATCTCATGTTATGATTTGTGACATTTCCATATAGGCCATGTGTTTCTGAAATGTCCAGTCTGTAAACCTGTCCTGACTGCACAGACATGAGCTTAATACCCATCTGAGAAAGTTGAAATATCTAGCAAAGCTTAAATGACAAACCAATGGAGTTGGAAGATAAATTTACATAGACTTCACGGAGATAAAAATCTTACGTCAGCAGAGTCGGTCCAGACAGAGGTGATGTTGTAGATGAGCTGTAGACTTTGTGTTAATTTGCCTGCATCCAGCTCGGCCCGCGGAGGAACACAGCGCTTACGTAACCCTAACCCCAAACTTCACGGGGGCATGATGAAGACGGACAGCTGTGGACTTGCATAAGGATACTATACATACTATAATTGGCGTACGCGGACATGTTCCACACATGCACACTCCAAAAACATGACTGTGACCTTCTGTCGGTGAGAAGAAGAGCTCTTTTGTTCGCTGTGTTTGGCTAAACAACATGCTTTACAAGAGCAGGACCAAGGATGTGTAGTATACCATACGGTGCAAGAAACAAATGACTCATTTACTTTCCTGGTGCTGGTGCATGCACAGTTGGTGTGAGTTTGTGGTGTTGATAGTCTGCATGGATTCAAACTTGCAGATCTTTCTGGACTCGGCCTGATGATGAAGTTTGCATCACAGTCTTGCAGGAAGTTATGAAATGATCTTCTGTTTATCAACAACAGTTGTTGTGGTGACTTTTGTAGAAGTTTGACTCTTTTTCTAGACATAAAGATAGCATCAAAGAGACAGAATCTGTCATAATCCTACTGAGGGACGTCTTATGGTATTTGCCATTTGTTTCACATCCACCGTAATAAAACAGCTGGGCGTTATTATCATGTTTTAGCAGAAATAAAAATTGCATGTTAAAGCTAAATTTGTCAGCCGATGGAGTTAGCAGTCCCCGCCCTCGTCATGGATCTATTGGTCCTCGTCCCTACGTCACCACATTCACGCGCATCCCTTGGCTGCACACACAGCCCTTCATGCCGTTCTCTCTCCTCATTGGATAAAGGTTGTAGGATACAAGGAAGTATACAAGAAGTTTTCTCCTCGGCTTACAGCAGAGCAGAGTGACTGACAGACCCGTGTTTCGGACCAAACACTCTATGTAAGTGATTGTTGTCGGAAGATATAACTATTTAAGACTTATATTAACACAAAAATTCCGCTTACTTCTGCTTTAAGTGCTGTATAATGTGAAAGGTGATGGTAAAATGACGCTGATTAGCCATAACATTAAAACAGATGACTTAGAGTTGTTCCGATTCCGATACCAGTATCAGAAATGCCTCCAATGTTGCAGAAAATGCCGGTGTCGCACCAAAAAGTGATTGCTCGCCAAAAAACAGATTTCTTTCCACGGGAGCATGCACAGTCGGTTAAAGATTGAAAGCATAGTTTACATGGCTCGACAGCTGCTTTCAAACAAACACACTGACTGTTTGTCAGAGCTAATATCGATGGTGTGTATTTGTGAGACGATAATGCGCATTTTATGATGTAATCAAGCATTATATTAACTCATCCATTATCAATAATGTTATTTTTATGTCTCTGTGTTTGGTATCCAATATCGTTGTTAGATTGTAATTAACATGATTTAGGCTATATCTGGTTTGTGTGTGTAATAAAGACAGGCACAGAGAGGGGGGTTCTGCCTCAAAATGACTTGATGTCACTCACTAGAGTTATATTTAGAAGATTTGACCTTAACCAGTACTTTTTACCATTTGAAAAATCAGTAAAGTGCCATTGCAATGCATTGCAGTCTTACACTTGCCAAAAATTGATTCCAGCTCCCAGTGTTGCAGTGAAAGGGGTTATCTGCCTCAAATTGTCTTTATGTCACTCACCAGAGCTATATTTTAGAAGATTTGACCTTAACCAGTACTTTTTACTACTTTAAAAAATAGTAAAGGGCCATTGCACTCCATAATTTGGAGTTTTACACTTGCCAAAACTTGATTCCCACTCCTGATGTTGCTGTGAAAGATTTTCTGCCTCAAAATGTCTTTATGTCACTCACCAGAGTTATATTTAGAATATTTTACCTTAATCAGTACTTTTTCCCACTTTAAAAATGAGTAAAGGGCCATTGCAATGCACAATTTGGAGTTTTACTGTACACTTGCCAAAAATTGATTCCAGCTCCTGATGTTGCAGTGAAAGGGGGTTTCTGCCTCAAAATGACTTTATGTCACTCACCAGAGTTATATTTAGGAGTATCGGAATCGGTATTGGAGCATTTCTTAAGATGACTGAATGAACACTCCTAAAACAGGCCATGGATATGCACCAATCAGCTGATATAGTGGTATGACTGGTCAGTGTGAGCTCTACTCCCCCTTCGTCACGTTGTTTATTAGCTGTGCTGTTGGTGAACTCCCATCTTCAGCAGAGTCATCCAACTTGCCACTATTTACAGATGTGTGGGTATCTACCCCTGCCCCCTCCACCCTCATCAGATTCTGTGTGTTCAGTGGAGCAGGCTCCTCTTGCCTTATATGTCTTGTCCCGGGCCTCCCAAATGTTGCCCTCAGCTCAGGCAGGACAGGGCAATGAGTTTGACTTGGTGCAATAATCACATGAGTTAACAGTGTTATTTCTCAGTCTGTCAGCAGGTAGAGAGCTGAGCACATTATGCAAAGACACAGGCTTCAGGACTTCTTATTTTTTGTCTTTACGTCTTTCGTGGGAGCGTTGTCATGTTGTTCTCATCGTGTAGCAGTAACGCCTGTACAGACTTCCTCTCGACCGATCCTTGGAAAACGCCAGTGACTTCTACAGAGGAGTGTCTTATTTCATGTACCGCCATCTACCCAACAGCTACCGTGGAGACAGTAAAGATGTAGTGAGCATCTGAGCGTCTGCACCAGAGCTCGTAAAGCTCGGTCGCAGATCAGCTCCATAAAATCCTGAAATGCTCTCACTCCATAGCAGCGCTAATGGAAAAGGAAAGAAGATGAGATGACTCGGTTCTCTGGAGACAGTTACAGTCAGAGTGTTGAGTGCTCATGCAGCTGAGTGATGATGCTGGTAGATAAAATGTTATGGACCTGATGACCATACATGCTGGAAAAATTGTGTTCATACCACATCATACACCTAATAATATAGGTATTATTACAGGTATGTTTGAGATCATTTGTATCCATAAATAACAATAATAACTTTATTTCTATAGCACCTTTAAAATCACAAGTTTACAAAGTGCTTCACAAAACAATAGAAAAGAAAATAGAAGAGACAAGTCACAAGTGCGATAAAACCATAAGAGGTGGACCACCCAAGCGATACAGCAACACAGGCAAGAACCCAACAACATATTGAAACCAGGAGGGCTCAAATTGGATGAAGTTAAATATAAATAAAAGGGGGGTATACATGATAAAAACAAATAAAATGAGATACAATACGATAAGAAAAGATGGAATAAAAGAGTTAAAACCAAAGAAAGTGTAAAGTAAAACAAAGAGCATCTGAGATAAAATAGATCATAGGATGACATCATATAAAAGCAAGTCTGTAAGTTCACATCTTATGGTTGTCATAGCTGCGAAACAACACTTCTTTTGCACAACTATTCGCACAGTTCACATACAGGGTATAAAGTATCTAGGGTATTGATGTGTTGTATACTGTACAACTATACATTATACATGTTATATACAGTGAGATTAGATTGCTATATAGCAATTGAATGTCCTTCTTTATTTTCCTCATCATTTCAATTCATTTTTCTAAAATCTCTTTTCCTCTGCTGTGCTGCAGAACCACAGATAAAGCCTTATCTAATCTAATCTAATCTCAGCCCTATGTTAGTTACACATGTTTTACTGTTACATGTCTTACACTGAACAGCTTGTCAACATCAATAGATGAGCTTCCTCCTCTCACTCCTGCAAATACAGCAGAGTGAGATACACACAGCGGGCGTGAGTTGTTCTGAATAAATTTGGTGTACGTCATCATGCCCGCGCTGGCCGCAGGTGGATCCTGCTGACGCCTTTAGCGTTACATTTTTTGCTGGGTCACACATACGTGATGAAGGTGTTCTGTGGTATTTTTTATGCGGTCATTCTGGCCGGTTAAAAGTATGAATGTCACATACAGAACATAGTATGTTCTGTATGTGACTTTCATACATCACATCTCTTTCTAAATTCAGGCTCTTAATTTCAAATGTCCTATGAAGCTTGAAGGCAACATCCGTCCTGTTGTTCACTATCCTTAGATCTCTGGTCTTTTCTCTAAACATCCCATGAGCTAAATGAACTTCTTTCAACCCATGGCAAAAGCTGAAAAATACAGTGGCAGTTATACATGGGAAAACAGTGGTAATGGAAAATTAGTCAACAGCGATTTTGATTGATTCATCGCTTAGGCCTATGTCATTTGCCAACAAAAAGCTACATTGTGGTTCCATCATTCTCCAAGGAGATGATTCTTATCACCGTAATAGACTAAATGGATTTAGATTTTAGATTATTTTAGATGACAGACATTGGCAGCATTGCCAAGGACTCTGGGAAAATTACATGACTACTTTTCAAAATTTTTTAACAAGTGATGAATCAGTTAGTTATGTCAGTTCCATCTTTGATGAAAACAACACCCATAACGGTTGTAGTCCAAGTTTTAAAGCAGTTAGGCTTTTCTGCATTTAGATTGCTCCCACAGTTTACTCCCATAGTCAATACACACTGGTCAGGTCATTTGGAAACTGTAATGTAAATGTTTTGTCTGTCTGTGTGTGTGTGTGTGTGTGTGTGTGTGTGTGTGTGTTTTAGCAGATGCTGTAATAGGCTCCAGCCGTGCACTCCTGCTGGTACAGAGGCTGGGTGGTTGGATTGCATTGACTCTGTAACTGCTAATGGAGGAAGTCGAGTCCTATCAGCAATAAAGAAATGCGCTCTATCTGCAAAAGCAATATCACTAAGTGACTTCCCTAATTACATTGATGAAGTGTCCCAGTGCTAAGAAGCGCAGACTCGCTCATATTAGGCAGAGGGAGTGTGTGTGTGTGTGTCAGGGGGAGGGGCTGCTCAGGAGTGACAGGGAGCAGATAGCCCACTGCAGATGGGGAACACACATTGTTGTGTGTTTTTTTTTTTTTCTTCTTTTTTTCAGAGTTGGGACTGAGAGCCTTGGCTCTGTACTGTATGGCATTGGGGGATGGTTGGAGGGGTGGGTATGTGTGTGGTGGTACAGCGGGGGCTGGGGGGCGGTAGACAGGCTGAGACTTGCTGTGAAATTTGTGACAATGGAGCTCTGTTAAGCTGTGTGTACCGCATGTGTGTGTATGTGTGTGAAAGCGAGGAATGGTGTGGGTAGAGGCTGTGTGGGTCAAGGTTGAAAGTTCAGACATGAGGCCGGTGCAGCCCTGATAGCTCATGGTTCCCACCTCAACCTGTGGGGGAAAGGTGTGTGTGTGCATGTGTGCGCGTGCTTGCCTGCATGTGTGTTTGTGTGTGTGAGGTGGGGCGGGGTTAGTCTGCACACACTGGATCATTCTTCAACAGGTGGGCTGCTCAGGAATGTGTCAATGAAAAGTGTTACACAGCAGAGGTGGAAAGATGTGTGAATGTGTGGTTGTGTGTTTGTGTGTGTGTGCGAGGTGGAAAACGTAGAAAGGAGAAAGTACAAATAGGAAAAAGGCAGAAAAGAAAAACAGAAATAGTGCAGAAGAGAAAATGCTGTGCGATCGATGAAATAGAATTTGCTCCCTTTCAAAATAAAAGCAGAGAAGCTGGACTTGGGGGGGGGGGGGCAGGATCAGGTGCAGGACGTATGGACGTGATTTGCTCTACACATGCCCCCTTTCACCCTCCCAATCCAGAAAGCTCCAGCTGAATCTCTGTGGGGGGCATCAGACCCCATGTGGGCACCCAGCTGCTGCTCTGTGCTGCTGGGACCAGGTATACAGTGAGCCCAGTGAGCCCCCCCCCCTCCCAAAGAGATTTACTGTCTATATAGAATCAGGCCAGTCCAGTCTCTCTGAAGAGTTTGCGGGTGTGTTTTATGTCGTGCATGCATTGCCCACTCTCTGCTCTGATTGTGCAGTAATTTTCTCACTTTGACACTAAATGGGTGCATGACTCGTTTCAAAGAGCAATGTGTTTCCATGCACAGTTTAATTATTCTCATCATTTGTAATCTGTAAAAGATGACTGGGAAGCCATTGACCTCGATCCCCCCCCTCCATGCTTTGTGATTGTCTGATGTGTGAGGACCTCTCATCTCCGGCCTGGAGACAACAGATTTGGAACAGGAAGTTTATGTTACAAACAGGGGTCATTTGTGCTGTGTGAGCACTGATGGACATGAATCAGGTTATTTCTTGGAGGGCCCTTTGTTGCTGTGTTGTTGCATGTTATTCAGATCTGCTTGTTTTTTTTAGCAGTCACCAATGACTTGTCTTTTTCCCTCCCTTATACCCGTTCTGTCTTTTCTGTGTGCATAATGTTATTAAATTATTCCTCTGCCTCATTTAGTAATAGAGATACACGTAATGAAAGTGGTTTATTTGCTGTTTCAAAGGCTCAGTGTATTGGAAGTGCTCCTCTGCTTCCCTGCAGCTGTGTTACACTATTTTCAACATTAGATTTAGGGACCTTTTCGTCATACAGACAAATGTAGCTGGCAACACAGCAGGGTGTTAATGCATCCTTACAAAACCTGCTTTTGTAAATTGATTTTAAAGGGGAGCTATGCAAGTTGGTCGCTTTTTTGCTGTTTTGGTTGCTTTTCTTCTCTATGGAGCTCCCCTTACATCGTGAAAACTCACCGCTAACCCTCCTCCCTCACCCCCCCGGGGCATCTGCATTTGTTTCCACCGAAGTCGGCGAGAAGGCAATCCGTAGAGCGATGTCTGCCGAGGTGGGTAACGTTAACAAGAGATTATGGATTACAGAGCGTGTTTGTGTCGTAGTGCCCTAAAGCAGTTCATGTTTCTTGCTAGACGAGAGCAGGGACATGGGGTCGGAGGTGCTGATCTTGCAAGGTTGGTTTTCGGCCAAGAGACACGACTAGATGGAAGGCAGAGAGCCTCCATTCTCCCTGTAACAAGTCAGTTAGCCATCACAATTACTCCAAAGCTGTTTAATTAAGGGAAAACTCTTTCATATTTACCCTTTAAAGAGCATTGGGCAATGGCGAAACTCCAGCTGAGCCATCTCAGTCAGTACAGAGCTGCTCCACAGTTCTGGTCTAGACTTAAATTCCATTGGAGAGAAACTAAAAACTGGACCTAGGAGTGAAAGCCAAGCACTTTACTCACGGTGGTAGTTTATCTCTCACTAGTATAAATGTAGAAGAGGATACTGTTAACAAACAGTAAATCACTGATAAAGGCACGTAGAGAAATGCAGGGCCTGTGTTGAATCCAAACTGTGCTGAAGGGATGGGCAACATCAAAGCTCCGTCACTGGTTTCATCATTCCTCCATGTTTCTGAGCAAAACACCGCTCCTAAAATAGACTGAGCGCTTGTCAGCCTTGCCAGGTCAGTGGAAGGCAGAGCAACTAATGCATTTAATCAGATTCAAAACAAGGACAGCGAAGTGAGCTGATCATTTCATCCGTAGGAATTTGCCCGTAGCAGACTCTTTACTCTGTCTTTAAGCCTTTCATACAACAAACGGGGGCTGGAGAAGCCAGCCCAGTCGGTGAGTTCATGTTAATTCCCTCTCGCAAATAGGTCTGACCCCGCTCCTGTTCAGACATATTTCTGGATTAATCTAAAATATATCGAGTTTCATGCCATATCTGACACAGAAGCACAGCTGAAGGGAGGAGGGTCTGTTGAATCCACCATCACAGATTTTCTCTAAAAGAAAAACAGTTCCTCTGTCGTCACTTTTATGATGCTCTGTGTTATTTTATGGATTTGTTGCTCAGAAATACTCAGGGCAAACTGGTCTGTTCCTGCTGCAGCAGCTCTGTCTCTCTACACAGAGTCTGCAGGTTAATAGACTGTTGGATTTTTTGTCATTTTCAAATAAATTCTGATTTATTTTAGATTAGAAAATGTCACTAGTGTCACTTTCTCCACATACAGCTACAACAAAAGTTTCTTTTTATGTCTGTGGCAGATTTAGTCCAGACAGTATAGTCTCAATTCAGTCTATGGTTGCTGCTGTGGTGTCAATATAACTATCAACTGTTTTTTTTCTGTCTATTTTTGCTGGGAACTGTGCCATGCTGTTGTTATAATATGCAATGTGTCAATGTTCATAGACATAAAAAACCACAGCCACCGCCATGCACACGCGATGCACCCAGAGAGTTCCCGGCCTCAGTTCAGACTCAGAGAAGGTCTCTGGTGTCAGCGGTGTCAGATGCGAACGTCCTTGATCTTTCTCCAGTTGTCCGTTGACTGCCTGCCGACCGTTGACCTCCTCTCAGCAGATGTTGCGAGCGAAGAGAGCGGCGGTCCGGCGGGTACCGACAGCTGACGTTGTCCGTCCCTGTTGTTTATTTAGTCTCGTGTCTTTCCACGCTGCTCGGTGACTCACCGAGGTGGTGACGTAGATGGTGAGTGTGAGTTTACGTGCAGTCATTTTAAACAGAGCGACCTGCGCTGATGCAACCCACAGTGGCTCAAGTAAAGCAGGAGCAGGGGAACTGATCTGCTGTTCTGTAGGTTCTCCACATCAGTGTGTGTTTGGGAGTACAACTGCAGATGATATCACTTGATTCAGAGTTGGTTGGATGACTGCTGACAGAACACACCATTTCCAACAAAAGAATACATTGACATGCAAAAGTTTGGGCACTCCTGGTCAATATTTCTGTTAACGTGAACAGTTAAGCAAGTGGAAGATTAAATGACTTCCAAAAGGCATAAAGTTACAGATGACACATTCCCTTTACATTTTAAAGGGATAGTTCAACATTTTGGCAAATTGGCCCATTGCCACGATCCCTATAGTTTTAGCAGTAGGTTCGTTACCTTTAATTGTCAGTGCAAGCAATTTTTTAGAACAGCAGAGCAGAGCCGCAAGCTGCTCAGAGCTACGCTACGGAGGCTCATGGGATTTCTTGTTTTCCCTCATCAGACTCATGAGATTTGATGAGTACAGTAACTATCGGTGTGTAAATAGTAAATATCTTGTCTGATACCTTGGTCAAAGTCATCTGAGAGCTCAAGTCTCCTGGGTTTTCAGTTCTTTTGCAGGCTGCTGCTTTGTTTCCCTTTATCACTCTAAAATTGTAGAAAACTAAAACAATACATTGATACTGCTTAAAATATTGCAAAAGAGTGTTTCATGTTTAACTTTCTGCCTTTTGGAGATCATTTCATCTTTCACCTACTTAACTGTTCACATTAACATAAATTCTAGTTCCAAACGGCCAAAGAACCGACTTAGAAGTGAATTGAAACTATGGCCATGTTGTTGGATGGGGAGTTTGATTGTGTTTATCTCATTTGTCTCAGGTTTTACATGAAGGCATCATGTGTCTCATGATGTACACGCTGTTCTGTAGGCTTGTTGCATCTCGCAGTCTGTCAGGCCAGTGTCTGGTGGAACAGTGCTTCCACTGAGCCGTTGTTATCAGTGTGTCTGTCAGTGTGCTGTCCTCTGCTGTTATTTCCTTCCCCTTCTGATAGCACTGTGTTCTTTGAAGCACAAATACGCAAACTGTTGTCCCATTGGCTTTTCAGACGCACAGAGCCACTGTCTAATGGGGAACAATGGTCTTATACATCTGACCCCGGCTGGTCTGGGGTCAGTGCGCGTAAACAGTAAAGATACAGTCCCCCACTATGGGCCAAGTTGTCCTGGCGGAGGATCAGTCATAAAGTGGTCGATAGAATTTTATCAAAGTGCAATATTGTATTGAATAGATTTATTGAAACAAATAGTCAACTGATAATAAAATGAACTGATCAGATAAATTAGAAAAACAACACGTGCCTGTTCACACACATTTAAGTCCTCTTAGGGTTTGGGAGACTGTGCTTTCCCGTCGACTAAACAACTAATCAGTTAATTGGGGAACTGATAATGGCAATAATTCTTAGTTGCAGCCTTAACTGAGTCCATCCATCACATCTAATCAGATCTTATGAAGCCAGTGGATCACCAGCAGGCACAGCTGTCAAGAGAAAAGCTGAACAGATGTTGGTAATCATACAGTATATTAGCCGTACGTATCAGTCCCTGGATGACAGAACCAGCCCGCTACGTGTCAAGTGAAGATAATCAAAGAAATGCATCAAAATGAATTTGTAGTTATTTTTAGCTCGGAACAATTTTCACAGTTGACTAAAAATAGGTCAGTTAGTGAGCTTTCCCAAGCGCAAGTGTCCTCATTTTCTACTCATTTATGCCTCTGACCTCCTCGTGTTAACATATTCCGGTCAGAGCCTGTATGTGGCGTTCACTTACACATCACATGTGACGGAGATGAGCATCATGATCATAGTCAACAGCACTTCAGCTGGATAAAATGTATGCACTGACCTTTTCTCCCTATAATGTGCTGGCAGCTGTCATCACTGCTGAATGTATGAATTTATGATGAGAATATTGTTCCTCCTTCACTTCATTGATCTTTGATGACTTTATTTGTAGTGACGTTTGGCGATCAAGGAATTGAAGGTCAACGTGAATTTAAGTGTTACATTAAAGCCTGTTAGAGGCGCTCCACAAATAACACAACAGGATGAGCTTGCTTACAATATAGCTTAAATTTAGCTCTGTTTTTTTTGAGGAAACACACCAAGGCCAGAGCAGTGACCGTTTACAACAATGTAAAGCAGGAGCGTTTAAAATGTGCTGTTGTGATTCACTGTGTGACAGGAACTCTCTTTGTAGTGCAGTGCTGCCCACATGTGGCCAAAAAGTGGAAGCAGTGAAACTCATTTTAAATGTTTCATCTCTCTCTCTCTCGCTCTCTCTCTCTCTCTCCCTCTCCCTCTGTCTGTCTATTTGTGACATGTTTTAAGAAACTGAACTTTCTTCATCGCTTTGCAACACAGTCCTGTGAATATTGATACAAATGGAAAATCCAGTATAAAAGGTATGCATCTAAAAAGTTGGGAAGTCATTCGGTCTTTTCTATGCTTTTATATTTAAAATATGAACATGAATACTCAGACTACAGTTTGGCGATTAATGGACAATCTGATTTCATAAAGAATCTTATGATTTTATTTGATAGTTTTTGAGCAAATTATCCAAAAAGGAACCACAAAATGGTCAGACAGGTGCAGTGGTGTTACTGTGTGTTGGGATCACTTGTGGTGTTATTAAGAGGCTCCAGTGTCTCTTCAGCATCCTCTGCTGCTGCTAAGTGACTGTAATATTGTCATCAGTTCCATCCTCCTGTTCATCCTCTCTCTCTCTCTCTCTCTCTCTCTCTCTCTCTCTCTCTCTGTCACTCTCTCATAGAGGCTGTTGTCAGTGTAGATTCATGTAGGCTGTTGTGAAATGACTCAGAGTTAACATAACTAAATATGACAGTATTTAGATTAAGGATTTTTCTTCTCTCTTGGAAACAGCATTTAGACAGTGATGGGACACATTGCCTTTTTTCCAACATTTTATCAATGTGTAATGTAACAAATGCTGCTTGATAACAAAAGCACAGATCACTTTATTAGGAGCATACATGCCTTTTTCATCTGTGAAAACAAAACTGAAAAATATGCTTTTTGTGATACTGGTTTTGACCAGCAGAGGCCAAAGTGCACCACTACCTGCGTCGATATAAGACTAGATTCTTTTTATTATTTCAGAAGATTTTTAATTTCCATGTACTAACTCTCTACATATTGTGTGTTGACAAGTTATGTAACATTACTGTCATGTCTTTGTTCTGGCTTTGCTCTGTGTTTTTAATTAGCAGAGGCATCCTGTCAGAGAGGATTTAGGAAGGTGGTAAAGTCTGCATATTCCACAGTACTGAGCTAAACGCTGTTTTTTTCCCCCTCTATTTTTATAAAATATTGACCAGTAAGTTTTCAAGAAAAACTTTGCATGAGCAGAAGCAGCACACTGTCACATGGCTCGTCCTCGGTGAGGACAGGGAGTCACGTTTACACGGGGACGGTAAATGCTTAATGGATGAGATTCATGATGACAACCTAAATTTAAATAATTGAATAAATAAGGTAACTTTTAAAAAAAATGATATTGTAAAAACAGATTTTTCTCCAGTTTTTGAGGATTGGACTGTAGGATCAACTCAACTCCATCTAAGACTGTTGTTCATACATAGAAACATGTAATCACAGTGCGTTCATGAATGTGTCTCCCACAGTTCACTGTCTCTAATAGTTTAACAATCCCGTTGACTCCCCCACTTGACGCGGTGCACCTCGGGCGTCAGAGGATCTGCTTGTCTGATGATTTTTATTGTAAGAAGTCCCTCTCATATGCAAATGGAAGCAGTTTCAAAAATAGATCAAAAGCCAGATTCGTGCACAGACTGACGACGGCAAACAAAAGGCACGAATACATTTGGGTGCTGATTATAATCTGAATAAGACTTGTAAGAAATCGTGCAGATTTCCCAGTCCGTGTGTGAGTTAGCTTTTTGAAAGTGCTCAGATTTTTGCAGGTGTGATGTGATTCCTCTTCCTCTTTCTCTCTCTCTCTCTGTCTCTCTGTTCACTTTCACCTCTGGTGTTGAAATCACATTTAGCTGCTCACACCTCACTGCGCTTCACTGGCACGATCTAGTCCTGACTCTTTGTCCGACAGAGATTACTCCCTAGTCCATGTTCCTCTCTCTCTCTCATTTCACCCGTTGAGTCTCTCCTCCCTCTCTGCCCCCCCCCCCTCTCCCTCGCTCCCTCGCTCTGTCTGGGTCTTCTCTTTTTAGACTAAGATTCTGGCTGACAGCTCTTTATTTACCTTACTCTCTGCTTTGTTCCTCTTCCCTCTCATTCTCTTGTTCATTCCTTCGCTCCTCATTCTCTCTGTACACTCACTTGACCCTCCTCGACTGCACAACATTTAGAAGTTTGCAACTTATGTAACTGAAGTGGGTGAATATTATATATAAAGGACAGAGACGAACCCACCTGATCAGCCTACCTACCTAACCCACCTCAGTGGGTGTGAATGGACGTGCACACAAGTTTTCCTGCATGGTTCAGTCCTCCCTGTCCTGCTGTGTTTAGCTGTGTCCACTGGACTCAGCCTCTGTTGTCAAAGAAATGACATTTAATCTTGAATTAATTGATTATTACAAACTTCAAAGTGAAAGAGCTGTACTTGAAATCAGACTCGGCCTGTCACAATTATTACATAATTACCTGATCGCAGTCATTAGAGTTGACCGCAATTCTTTCTTGCTGTTTGAAATACCAGTTTGCTGCCTGACTCATTCATCCAGTTGTTTACTAGGTGTGGTCATGGGTCAACCATCTAGTCTTGAGGAGACAGACATGTTTCCATCAACTATTTGTTTTTTTTCCCTGTGACATGTAAACTGGGACAAGGACAGAATTCCGATGGGATGCCCAACTGGATCTATGAGCATGTAAACGCACTGTGTGTCTTTCAGCCCATGATGTCAGTCTCCGACATCCCAGTGTTGCTGAGGGAGGGCAGCTCACAGTCGGCTCATACGATCAGAAAGCATCTTTTTGTTAAATTGGAAGCCGTGCCCCCCGGCCGGACCGAGACTAACGATGACGTCAGAGCAGACGGTCTTTTTAATGAAGCTTGTGTGTTTTTTACTCCTGTTCTTTCTCTCTGGCTACGGCGTCCCACGTCTTCTTTAGGCCCAGTCTGAGTATCTGTAGAGCATTCTCTCTAGATCAGCTGATGCACAGATGGATGTGATAATTGCATTTGATGAACTGTGTTTGTGTGCCTCGGTAGTAGGTGCTTTCATAGTCCATGGAGCATCCTTCCTCACAGGCATCATGTGGTCCGTCGCCCTCATACTAGAGGCATAAAGAATCAGGGCAGAGCAGATGCATGTTCCCCTCTGACTCATGCATCACATTATGTTATTTTTGTTCCGGCTTAAGTCCTCACAGTCAAAGAAAACACAGTTGTAAGTCCACCAATTGGTCACAGCGCTTTCCCCCAAACCAACAATAGCCAGATCGAGAGTCAAGGACACTAATAATGTTTCACAATAATAATAT
Organism: Trachurus japonicus; assembly: GCF_045865225.1. Lineage (NCBI taxonomy): Eukaryota > Metazoa > Chordata > Actinopteri > Carangiformes > Carangidae > Trachurus > Trachurus japonicus. The sequence continues at coordinate 16,921,626 of NC_140925.1, forward strand.
AAGGAAAGGAAAGGCGACTAATGTAAAGGAAACAAGTGGACAGGAGAGAAGTGAAGATCACGAGGACAAGAGATGGGAGATACAGAGGCTGCTGGATGATGTTTGCATGGACGTCAGCCTCTTTTAGCGTCTCTCCATCCTACTTCTCCCTCTTTATCTTCATTCTCTCTTTCTCTCACTGTCTGTCGTCGTAGCTGCCCTCAGGTGTCAGTGAGGACAGGAATGTGAGGCTGACAGCACTGCTGGAGCTGCAAGAGCTGTTATGGAGGGCTCGAGGAGGGCTGACACGTGCATACACACACAAACACACACACACACACACACACCAAGTTTGACATCCGCACCAACCTCTATGCTAGATTACAGTACAGTCTGATTGTTACTTAGTAGCTTTCTGTCCTCAGGTGAGGAGAGAAGACCCAGGACATCATGTCAGTGTGTTTGATACAGATCCTGTTCCAGGATGTCCTTAGCTTAGCTTAGCATTAAATTTATGTCTTTCTCATGCACTCACTAATGCTCCATTCCTACCAGCTAGACAATACAAATCTGTCTAGCGAATAGAGGTGAAATGTTGCACAGCTGTAAGTTTTGCATATATCACATGCAATTAGGGGTGGGCGATATGGGCAAAAAAAAAATCTTGATCATCCGATAATGATGACCTGATTTTAAAATGTGTTTTTTAAAGTTGTGTTATGGGAGATCACGTTATCACCACGTGACTATTCTGCCCTTGGCTTCTGAGCCGATTCGGCGACTGAGGACTTTCATGCACTTCTCCTTTACCGTCTTCACCACCTTCCGTTTTGTTTTTTGTTTTTTTTGCGATCGTATGAATACTCGATGTAAAATTGCACATCGTCAAAACAACATTTACGATACTATCGTATATTGCGCACCTCTACATGCACTGTAATGGGAAATTGTTGACAAGAAAATTATGTAGATAGATGGTGTGGAATATTTTAGGATACTATGAGTTTAGATAGTAAAACAAAAATGGCTAAAGAATGGGAAAACTGCTATCCAGCTCTGCCAAAGTGCATCAGTTGAGACCAATACAAGTTGTATCACATTTGTTAGTTCAAAAGTTGATGGTACTTTAAAAAAAATAAAAATTATTAGCTGCATCATTGTACATTGACAGTAACAGACTGCAAACTTTTCAAACCCAGCCAGCTCTTAAAATGGCTGAACCACAACACAAACTATGATGGAAGTGGAAGTGGAGGGGCAGCGTGACACTGGACAGCGTGACACATGTCTGATGGCTGCTCCTTGCTCTCAGGCCAGGTGTTGACCGTCAGTGACGATGGTTTAACTTACTTTGAACCAGACACTGGAACAAATTCCTCTACTGTAGTCCTACACTGTATGTGATTTAAGGTTCCAGAGTGATTTGTTAGGATTCAATAACAGCTATGACCATGAGTGATGAGCATTACAACAGGCTTTAAAGGTGAACTATGTGGTGATTGTAGGCTGATACTAGAGTTTAGTGTGGGCAGGCTGCTGTATACTGGGATAAAACAGAGCAAATACCATCTCCTGGTATATGGACAAGTTAGATATACTGTAAATTGAGTTCACTGCCTCAGAGAAACACTAATGACAGTAGTCTGACACTAACAAAACTTTATTGCTGTTGTAAGTTACCAAACTGTCAGTCATGCACTGTAAACGAGCGCAGCACAAACCCCTGAGACGGTTCACCAGTACAAACTGAAACTAATCTGTAGATTCAACTTGACTTGATTTGACTTGACTCAACTGCTGCTGATACCAGCTCTCACACAGAGAGCAGGGCTCGCTGCGAAGCTCCTGCTTTTTCTTGTTGTTTGACTCATGAATCAAACAAATCACACAATTCTGTATTAAAGGGATAGTTCAACATGTTTGGCAAAGTGGCCTATTGCCATAATTCCTAGTCTTAGTTTGTTACCTTTAATTGTCGGTGCAAGCTATTTTTAGAACGGCGGAGCAGAGCTGCGAGCTGCTCAGAGCTATGCTACGGAGGCTAATGGAATTTTCCCTCATCAAACTCATCAAATACACAATCCAACAACTCCAAAACGCCCTCATGGACAAGTTGTGACCTGCACATTCACCACGCTATGATATAATTTCGAGGCAAATGCAGAGACAGCCTGGTGAAAAACTGCCCCGATGGGAACGCGCATCAGCGGTTTTGCATGAATTTACCTCGAAAACAACTCTGTCTTGTAACGTTCCATTTTTTGATGGGAAACCAAGAAATTCCATGAGCCTCCGTAGCGTAGCTCTGAGCAGCTCGCGGCTCTGCTCCACTGTTCTAAAAATAGCTTGCACCAACAATTAAAAGTAACGAACCTACTGCTAAAACTATAGGGATTATGGCAATGGGCCAATTTGCCAAAATTTAAGATTCTTTCTATTATTACTAATTGTAGCGGCTTACTTCTAGTCACTAACTTCATGACCCACCCAGACATATCACAGGACATAAATTACGTTTCCATTCATAACTTTAGTAGCCTGTGTTTGATACTCTGACCTCTAACACTAAACGCCATGGCACGGTCATAAACCATATGCTTCTCCATTGTGCGCATCTGTGTTCCCATTACCCCACATGAATATATAGAGCTGAACCATAGGGCCTGGACACAGATACTGCCACCTTACAAAGGTGCACAACACCCAAAGTAAAACAGAAAATGAACAATTTGCTCCTTTACTAATATTGTTGACAAAGTTTTAAACCTCCTAACCTTAATTCAGGTATTGTCCTCAAAAATTCAACACTGATTGGTCATTGAGTTACATACATACAAACACAAAGCAACATTAACAACAAATATGATATTGATATTGATCCTCTCATCTCTCTCAGAATGAAAGCAGAAGGCACACACTTACTTGAAATGAATTATGTGAGATATTAGGTTTGATTCATTCATGTTGCAGCAAAAAATAAACAACAGAACTAAAACCACAATACTGCATGAAATGAAATACTGTATAGCGATGAAAAAATCAGTTTGAAAGAACTGGATTAAAGCACAGGTAAAATCTTCATAAGCAGTGACCTGACCCCACAGCAGCAGTATAAAAACAGCTTCTGGCTACATTATTTATTTAAGGCACCACATTTAAACACACGCTGGCTCTGGTTGTACGAGCATGTTGAGTGTGGACATAGGGGGGAAAAAAGCAAAAAAGCCCATCACCAAGTTTTCAGAACATAAAACAATATCCTGAACCTGCTTGTTATGGCCATCACACCCAGAGTTAATGGTGCATCAGCATCAGCCACCGGGTTGTGAGTCTAAATGGAGGAGACAGGGAGACCCAGCACGGGGGGAGAGAGAGAGAGAGAGTAGCTTTGCTCTCTGCTCTACCAATGGGCTGGACTGTGCAGCTAAAGGAGGAGAGGCATGTGAGTGTGTGTGAGAGAGAGAGAGGGAGTGCGGGGATGTCAGCAAATAGACCCTAGTTAAGAGACTGAACGGAGAGAGCTTCACGACAGTGTTGAGAAGAGCCAAGACTCTACTTCGACAGCCAGTCACAGCCGAAGCTGCTCTGTAGTGACAGTTGGAGGGGGACGCGCAACATCTCTCAGCAACAGCGTGGGATTGTTTTTTAACTCCGACAAAGTGACTACAAACTGGTCCAGGGACAGGATTCAACTCGTCAACAATGGATTTGTTTTCAGGGTGCAGAGAGACGAGCCCTAAATTTCCATGGCAGCCGGAACCCACTATTACAGTGAAATAAGTCCTGTCTGGTCTGTTTTGAAAGATATGAGGAGAACTTGTTGATATTAGAGAGGATGTCACAATAGGAACCCAAGGACCGGTGCTGATGATACCAGAGCTGAAGATGACTCGGACTAAATGAAAGGTGAGAAATAGCAAGAAGAGGTCGAGATTTGTTGAGGGGCAGACAAAAACAATGTCAAACCCAGATTGGTAGAAAAATAAAAAATGAGGACTAGCTTGAGATAACATGGGAGAAAACTGGACGAAGATAAAATCTAATCCAATCAATCGGTAATTGGATGCTTTTTCTTGGCTTTGGACTGGAGCGTCATGGCTTGGTGGTCTGTGTTTGACACTGCAGAACACGATCCAGTCAGCTTCATCATTGGTGTGTATATTCCTCTGGGCAACTATGTTTAAATCAGACTCATGGATAAATACACTGAAGACTCCATAGCGCTGATTGTGAGACACTGGAGAAGTTGATGTCCTGAGTAGAAGTGTGTCCTTTCTGTACATCAATGGAAAACTGACTTGTCTTCAAGTTGTCCCCTTCTGGCTATGATGCGTCTGGCAGATTGTACAAAGGTGATTGGATATTTCAGTTCTGGGGTCCAGAGTCTGGTGACCCCTGGTGTGCGTTAGTGCGTGTTGGCTGCACAGTCAGTACATGCGCGTACGGATGTGGAGGTGATGCTGAGGGCGTCGGGCGTCGCTCCAGCTCCGTCGGGCCACGAGTGGAGGTTTCACTGTTCCGTCGGGGTGGACTGTAGCGACGCTGAACCTCGCTGTATCTGGCTGGCGGTGCTGAGGGGTATCTCGCCTCGCGCCTCGCCCCGGCGGACGTTCATTTCATCACCGAGGAGACGGGGCTCCCGGAGGCTCATACAGCGCCATCGACTGTCCTGGGTAAGACGGGGAGATCTGTTTTTCTAGTGTCAACATTTTCCCAGAGACGTTTTTCTTTTCAGGCTCAGAAATAATCCGCAGCAGCCAGACTGATGAGAGACAGAATAAACAGACAAGGAATAGATGATAACTTATTTAAATGCACTTTTTGCATTCTCTTTTGTTTTTGCAGCAGAATGCCACAACAAGCAGAATATCACACATCTGACGTATAGACTTTTCTTGGCTATCAGATTTATAAAATATCAATTCAACAATCTTTACATTTTATTTGGAATTATGTTTAAATGTGTATTAACTAATATTTTTGGCCACTTGTTTTAAAAAGAAACACGTCATGATCTATTGTTTTACAGTAATGGCTGGTAACATCTTCTTACTTCCATATCCAGCAGTTACAGAGCAGCATGATCTTTCATGTGGGCTAGTGTTTGTAACCACCTGCTGAATCAAAGCCCAGCTTTTCCTCTGTTTTAGCTTTATTCAGCAGAAAGTTGGGTTTATTCGTTCCTTGTGGCTGCGGCTCAATGCAAGGCTAATGCTAATGGCATCGTAAAGGACACCAGTCAAATACTTAAGTAAAACAACAATGGAAACAGAATTGAAAACAGCTCTTGTTTTCGTTTTGTAGCGGACTACCGTTAGGCGCTGCCATTGCTCCGTCCTCGTACATAGTAGTTTGACTGCAGCTCTAAAAACAGCCGTGGCTGTCATCGTCCGTTGGCCTCGTCTCCTGTCTGATCTGATGACTGTGGACAGGTGTATTTCCTCTGGGATTATTCCTCTGCCATCTTGCTTTAACCTTTCCTGTCTGCTCTGATCAGTGCACAGGAAGAAGACCATTATTGACTGTCCCTGTCCCTTTTTTTTTCCACCAGTGTGAGTCCTTGTTGTGTTATCCTAAGGAGCGGAGGTCAAGGTCTTGGCCGTGAAGCTCCATGAAGATAGGGAGCGCAGAGTGGAGCTGGACACTGTGGTTGATACCAGCCTGTTGTCATCTCCACTTTGGAGGGAGAGTCAGCACATGGTGTTTGACTCATTCCAGTGTGTTTGCGTTCCGCCATGTCTCTGTGGCTCCTTTAGGTGTTATGTAATGCAGCACTGAGGGGGGTTGTTGACTAGCAGAGGGGAAGGGAGACGAGGCTGATGCCATCACTACGCACAGAGATTCATGTAACTTTATATAAAGCTGTGCGGTGCGCGCGTGTGTGTACAGTACTCAGACGTGGGCGTGTGTGTGTGTGTGTGTGGTCGTGCTTTTACATCATCTGTTCAAATATGTATGAAGCATCACACTGCTTTAACACACACCGCATGGAACGTGTTTGTTTGCTGGTGGGGTGTGTGTTTTAGCTTTCCAGCCTTTTGTCCGCACGTTTTGTGAGAGTGCGTGTTGCGTTATCACACAAAGCGTCTGTCGGTTTGTATTACGCGTTCTGCGTACGCAACGCTTGATGTGTGTCTTTTTACATCGTGTCACTCTCTCTCTCTCAGATCAGCTGGTTCTGCTGCGGCCTGAATGTCAGATGAGCACAATTTACTAAAGCAGTTCAGTGGTCAACAATAAAGTGTGTGACATTCACAGAGCAACTGTAAATAAATGGATTGGTGCAGCAGACAGAATAATTAGTAAATCGAATCAACTGTTGGCCCATGTTTATCATGAGCTATATTAAAGACAGCACAACGAGCCCTTGTTCTGAATGAACTGCTCTATTGTGGGAAGTGTTCAGGATGATGGCATTTGATCTAGAATGTGCGGAACATTAAATCATATTATACTGGATTCATGGTCCTTTTGTCAAAGCGTCATATTAATAAGGCAATTGTTCGTTAGCTACTGCTGTAAAACTAAATGAATTTTATCTACAGTGCCTGTGTGACCAACAACTAACTACTACTGTTAACTTTTGTGTAGGCAGAGGTGCTAAGATACTTAATGTGATGTGCATGATGTATCCACATTTTATACTTTTATATTATACATCTGCTGAGTGAAGCCTAAGTCAGCCTTTGTTTAAAAAGTGAAATGAAGTCTTATTTGGATTTTTTTTAAACTTGCATTTGAATATGCTATATCCACTGTACTAATGCTCCCTCAGTGGTTTCTGCTTTGTATAATAGAATTGGAGGTCTGGTCTTGGACTCAGGAAGGTTTTCCAACCTCTTTTCCTTCCAGGCAGGAACAAAGCACTGATGTCCAACCAACAACAGTAACAAGTCTAGGCGTCTCTTTCTTAACAGCACCAGGTCACACACTAAGACAAATAACATATTAATTTAAAAAAAAGACATTAAATGATCTGACAAAAAATAAAAATAACCAAATTGATTTTCAGTGCAGTGAACTGTGTTCACCTTCATGCATCGTTGAGTCCTACAGAATTAGTTTCTATAGAAGGTGATAGCTTTGTGGGGTTGTTCAATTATTTATTAAATAACATTAAATCATACTGTGTGTATATAAGCTGCACCACAGCAGTTACTTTAAATAACTGGACTATATATATGTGTATATAGTTTCATGGCTTCACACTGTGTCGAGAAAATATCGTCAGGGTTGATTCTGCGTGTTGTGATTGGCCAGTGAGCACACGCAGCAGCTCTGTGCACCCAGGATGACAGGCACAGAGAGAGAGATGCTACAGTGGGACAAGATGTAACCAAGCTGAAATAGTAAAACTAATAGCAAAATGTAGGTATAACACTGATTTATATAAGAAATAGATTTTCATGTAATTGGAAAGAGTCAGCGTAAAATTGCACACTGTTCAGTAAAAACACACTGACACATAATGTTGGCATTTCACAGTGGGTGGGTGAGTGAGGTTAGTGTGTGTGTGAGTGAGAGAGAGAGGGAGAGAGAAGGGGGGTTAGTATGTACAACATCTCACCTCTATGTTTCCATTCACTCATGTGTGAAATGTCACCTGCAGAGATGTCGGCTGATGAGGAATCTAACACAACAGTGTGCCCAGCTGTTTCACATACGCATGCACACATACACACACAGACACAGAAAGAGACAGAAATGGTGACCTCATGCTTTGGGGCTTTTGCGCAACACAATTCTGTAACAAAGACACACACACATATACACACATACACACACAGGCCACTTTTAGCGACATTACATAGACGTGCATTCATTTCTGGGAGAGATTTACCCTAGCCCTAACCTTAACCACAGACACAGCTGGGTACACAGCTTTTGTCCTCAATTACACAAACCATCCCCAAGTAATGGGTCTGTAGTCGGAAATCTGTCCTCAAAAGTTACCTACGGCGGAGAAATACACTCTCACACACACACACACACACATGCAAAAATGTCAGTGGGCAGGAATCCTCTGAGGATATTTCATTGTGTGTTGTGAAGGCTGGTGGTGGTGGTGAAAATAAATGTTATGTAATGCTCTGAGAGTGGCTCTTTTTAAAAAGTTTGAACAAGTCATTGTGAGGTAAAAGCCTTAATACAGTTTCAATGTAACAACAGACTGTGGCCTTCCACTGATGTTGAGTGGCGGTAACAAGCCGCCAACAGCACAAACTGACACCGCATGGCAGTGATTTGAGTTATAGAAGATTATAGAGGTTATATAAGAGCTATACAAAAAGCCTTTGTTATTTGTTTAAACGTATAATAGAAAAACATTGATCTGAACTTATTGGCTTTCTCTGTGGAAAGTGTATGTCCCCTCCCCGGCCTGCTCTCCTTGGAACTATTCTTAGAGGCGAAGGTTTCCCCAAATCATGCCTCCCAAGGGCTGGACCATCCAGTTCCTGTCTCAAGAAACAGGCTTCCTGTTGTTTTTGTAGCTGGCTCAGTCGGGTCCAAGTGGCTTTTTATGCGTATGATGATGGTACGTGTCGGCGTGGCAAATGATGCTTTCACTCTCCCCTATCGTCGCACTTAAGCAGCCAGATACCTTCAGGGAGAGATGTCACATGATGAGGAATCTGACACAACCATGTACCAAACCGACGAGGTGACGCAGCATCCACGTTTCCCTCAACAAGACACACACACCCTTACACAGGCAGCATTAATCAGTTTTATTAGCTATACCTGTGGCCGTTTAAGACTACGAATAATGTCACCGAGAACTAGCACTCTTTATAGCAATAATAAGTCTTTATGATAATATTTTCCTGCCTTTTGATTTTTCATTCATGTTTTACAGTTACGTCATACTCAGCTGTCTCTACTGTTCTGATTGTGATTTGTATGTCAAAGTGTGTGCATTGTGGTGCTGCAGTTTCCATATGTGCCTGAGCTACACTATATTACCTCATAAAGTTAAATATCATGTGGGTTAGCAGTTTAGTTGCTCGCTGTCTTGGATCTCCTTCACCACACACAGATATTTCTGGATGTTTTCATAGCCTCTCTCTGTGAAGGTGAGGGCATTCTTTGTCTATTGTTCACCTCATTTTCCAGATCTGTGTTTATGAGCCCTAATAAGTTCCTGTTGTTCCACGACTTATTTATAGATGGTATATATTTTTAACCCCTATTGTTGGCTACAGTTAATAAATGTGATTATAGTTGAGGTCGTCGGTGAAAACTGAGTTTCCTTTCTGGACAGAGGAAGTCTCTGAGAAAATTCCTGGCATTGATAGAATTCTGCTCTGGTTGGATCTGGGCAGAGTCCTGAGTGAATGGAACATATACACCCACATCCACCCCCGCACACTTCCTTAAAATCTCTTCCACTATGGGTTGGATCCGCAGTCACATAGACACGTTCACTGGAGACGCCCGAAAATGATTCTCGAGACGCACTTTAGGACTCGCATGGTAAAAGTTTTGTCCGTGCGGTGGGACAAAGGGAAACCCAGAGGGTAAAGAGCTGTCGATTGACACATTTTCTCCATCTTCTTCAACAGGCTAAAGGGCGGAGAGATGGCATGGTGTCGTCCAATGAGAACAGGCGCCGGCCGCTGTCGTCGGGCGAGGTGGAGGGCGTGTCGTGGCAGGGCCCGCGGACCATTTTCCTCCAGAAGAACTCGCAGGGATTCGGCTTCACTCTGCGCCACTTCATCGTCTACCCGCCGGAGTCGTCCCTCCACAGCCTCAATGTAAGTGAGCCGTCGTCTGCTCCGGGACATTGACCTGATCGGTGTTGTCAAGGTACAAAATTACATTTAAAACAGGAATCTTATTAAAAGAGAAGTTCTATTTGTACCCAAACAAATTTTAGCATTTATGTGTAATTCACTTCAGTTGTGTCCTGGCCTGTTATTGCCTGCTCAACTGACCTGCTGGACATTGATCACATGGCTCTCTAGGTAGTGCTGGCAATTAATAAGGATTTCCTGTAATTGTCCCAACGACACACCATCTCTGTCTCCTGTAAAAAGAACCAAATAGATTTTGCAGATCTGTCCAGAGTAGTTGGAGTAGAGGAAATTATGTGGAAATTAGGTACATGCTGTTGATAAATGTCATCAGAATTAACAGCAAATGACCTTAATGGTCAAACAGAGGGCTACTGAGTCCTTTTTTTAAAGGGATAGTTCAACATTTTGGTAAATTTCCCCTTTTGCCATAATCCCTTTAGTCATAGGGGTAGGTTCATTACTTTTAATTATCGGTGCATGTTGTTTTAAGATCTGCGGGGCAGAGACGTGAGCTGCTCAGCGAACATAATGGAGGTGAATGGTACAGGTTCCCTGTCCCTCATCAAACTCATCAAATACACAATCCAACAACTCCAAAACACTCTTGTTGAGAAGTTGTGACCTGCACAGTTGTTTTCGAGGCAAATGCATAGCTGGAACTATATTCCAGACACGGCTGCTGGGTGGAGCGATTTCAAAAGCGCAAATAGTTCCAAGTATTTGCTTCATGTGTCATAATGTTACATAATTAGACATGATTATTTCATAGGGTGGCAAATGTGCAGGTCACAACTTCTCCAGGAAGTATTTTGGCATTTTTGTCTTAAGCGTTACAAGTTTCACTTGACAACTTATGTCACTGTGGAATGACTGGTTCATTAAAGGAAGAAACATTGCATAGTGTCACAGTGGACATTGTCTGCATTGTTTATTGAGTATTATACAGGAGAGCATAGTAAAAGATTTGTATGGAAATCAACCTTAATATACTGGTTGTAGTGAAGCGTTTAGACACCACAGGAAGAGCATGAGGGGTCACACAGTGAGGTAACGGTGGTGTAAGTTATAGCAGAGCAGCTAAGTCTGGAGCAGGGAGTGCCACCGTTCCCTGAGAGTGACGCTTGACCTAGTATATATACTGTACCACTGGATACCATGTATGGAAAAATAATTATGTGCTGCTATATCAAAAAACTGATCAGAGGAATGAGATTACACACATCCGTATAAGCCTAAGCGCCACACTAAAGTCCACACACTCCTGGCTTCTGTAGACAGGACATCCGTGACCTGGACAGAGGTCAGTGTGTAGCAGCAGAGTGTGTCCAGATCAGGAATGAGCTGATGCAGTCAGACAGGCAGACAGACAGGAAGACAGACAAGCAGGCATGTAGGCAGACAGTTCAGGAGACACTGTGTGAGACAGTCAGTGGGAGTTTTTTATTTTATTTTTATTTTTTTAGGGACAGTTGGTGACTCAGTAAATAGTCAGTCATACTGTAAATCAGTCAGACAGCAGGGTCAGCTGGTGTCAGTGAGACCTGGACTGGGTGTAATGTGAGCTGAGGTGCGCCCCCCTGTGGTCTCCCTGTCCTTCACACATACACCCACACACACACACACACATCCTTGTAATGCTATCTTTGTGAGGACACTCATTGACATAATGTATTCCCTAGCCCCTTACCCTAATGCCTAACCTTAAGCATTACTCTTAACCTAATTATAACTTAAAGTCTTAACCCAAGTCTTAACCCTCAAACAGCCCTTGGAAAAAGTGAGGACCGGCCAAAATGTCCTCAATTCCCCAAAATAATCCAATTGTGTTGGTTAAAAACTCTTGCTGGTCCTCACAACGTACAAGAACACACACACACAAAATTAAAGCTGACTTTGTGTCTGATCCCCACAGGATGAAGAGAATGGAAATTCCACTGGAACAGGTGAGTGTTCATGTTCCTGTTGACTTAATTAGCTACACATTGTTTACAGACATTTAGTCATTGGATTCCAGTAGTCATTAGACAGACAGATATATGGGGAAATTCAATTGTTGCCAGGAGCTCTAGTATAGTCTCAAGACTCAACTTCCTGTAGCTGAGAATTGATACACTATGATGACAGTAGGGACAAAGGAGCTCCTGTGACTTCAGAAGAGCAGCCACTCCTGGGTCCTTCATGATGTTTGATGTTTGGGCCACTGGTCTGAAGACATTCATCGGAGCTGGTCGCTTTACTTTAGATACATTAAGCACAAAAAAAGGTAGATTGTGTCTATAGGCGAACATTTTATTTACACGTGTAGGTGGATCTGATTCAGCTTTGTGAGTTTGGTTGTAGGATGTGTAGGAAGGGCTTTCTAAATATGGACTGTATATGGGAATGTAAATGTGTTACAGCAGGTTGTCCGCGGTCTCGTTTGGAGCCAATGGACACCATCTTTGTGAAGAGTGTCAAAGAAAATGGCCCTGCCCAAGAAGCCGGACTATGTACAGGTAGAAAACACACACACACACACACACTCACTCACTCACAGATCTATTTTTTTAACACTTTGATATTCTTATCTGTGCCATCTTCGGTTATCACTGAGAGTTAATAAAAACACAATAAGTAACAACAGCAGTGAGTACATGTGTAGTTTTCTTTCATGGTTTTTATCTCCTGTGCTTCATGCAGGTTCCCTAGTTTATTACTCAATGCAGGGATCAGATACTAGTGTGAGGCCACATCCCAGAGAAAACCTATATTCCTGAGTTTAAGTACATTGCAGGAATTTAGTGCTCAGTACAAATAATCTCTGATGATACAGTAGGCTAGGTTTTGGATATCAAAATGTTTAACTCTGCATTTGGAGTTTTATTTTTTTGATACATAGACACATGTGTTCACAGGGGACAGGCTGGTGAAGGTGAATGGGGAAAGTATTCTTGGGAAAACCTACTCTCAGGTGATCGCACTTATCCAAAACAGGTGAGAGACTTGACTTGTGTTTATAAATCCCAGATTTGACCTCTGATTTATTTTATTCATATGAAAATTACATTTTTTTAAAATCTTCTTACAGTGAGAACATTCTGGAGCTCTCTATTATGCCAAAAGATGAGGATGTGTTGCAGTTGGTAAGTGTGAGTATGATCTTTCTTCTACTTTCTCTTCTATCCTTCTTTTTACCTTGAGACTTTATAAAGCCATTATAAGGCTTTTTTATTTAATAGCAAGGTTTGTGTATCTTTATTAAAATGCACATATCCATTTATTGAAGTTTATGTCAGTAATGTCAATATGCATGGAGAAAAATAATACCATCAGTGGGAAAACATTCAAAGTAGTTTGTAGAAATGATTTCAATGAACGAATAAACAAAGAGAGCCAGTGTAACAACCAACACAAGACTCATTAGAATTAAAAATTTGGCTAGTTGGTGATTTAAAACTGGGAGTCTGTGGGGATTGATTGACTTAAAAGTCCATCTGACACAGTGCAGGTTTTGATACTTCTATGTCGGAGAGGTTCTTGCTTGATAAAAACAGACTAAACTAATAGAAAACTGTCCAGTGTTGGTTGTACAATAAGAATGAAGCTTTAGCTAGATGACAATACGAAAATAAAGAAAAGCCGCATGGTGCATGCTGTACCTGCCCTCGCTGTTCCTGCCACCCATGCTCTTACAGCCTATCTGTCATATTTACATTGTGCTGTAACCCCTCCTGCCCTCAGGCGTACTCCCAGGACGCCTACCTGAAAGGCAATGAGCCATATTCAGGTGAGGCCCAGAACCTCCCTGAGCCTCCACCCATCTCTTACCCCCCCACAAAGCCCGGCCCCGTGGCTCCTCAGCAGCCGAGCCACAACCACGGCCTCCTAGACAACTGGCAGTGCCGGTCCAGCCCCGCCGCCGCCACCTCACCACTGGACAACCACTCTGCTGCTTCCACCCCCTCCTCCGGCTGGCCCGGGGGTCCCGAGGATGCCGGCGGCCACTTCTCCCCGTCGGGGCGGCACCGCGGCCGCTCCTCTTCGGCCGTCAACGTGCTGGACTTTCACTTTTCTAACCACAACGCTGCCATCGCCTCCGCAACGTTGCCCCCGCCGAGGAAGAGCAGCCTGCCGGCCTCGGCGCGCGCCCACGCCGACGCCCTCTGCCACCAGGCTCTGTCCGAGTGGTACTACAGCCAGGCCGAAGCCGCCGAGCGCATGTCTCCACGGCACCGCAGTATTTCTCAGGACCGCTTAGCGGAGCTGGGGCTGGGGTTGGCGCTCGGCCCCGGACCTGCAGCCGCCCCGACGGCGTTGTCGGAGCAACGCAGGAGAGAAAACCTCATGTACCACCACCAGGCGGCTGCAGCTTCCCACGATTCCTATTGGCTGGGCGGCTGGGGCGGCGTGTCGGGGCCGGGGAGCAGGTCGTGCTCCGAGAGCCTGCTGGCTGCCTACGCAGAGTACGAGCACAACTACGGACGTTCTGTTGAAACTCTGGCACAAGCCTCTGCACTGGTCACACCACGCTACGAACACGCTTCACAAAGCCCCCAAACCATGAAACTCAGCAAGCAGGTCGACCCCAGAGCCTCGGGGCATCAGCACCAGTCCACCATGACGTCCCCCGTCTCGTCCTCCTCCACAGTGCCTCCCGGTGGCAGGCAGTCGGGGCAGCAGGTGGCCGAACCCCAGACCAGGCGGGTAAAAGAGGAAGAGCTGGTGGGCTACAAGAGCTACAGTCCCTCTTTCTGCCACAAAGCCGGTCACCTCCTCCAGCAGGCCCACTCCTTCAGAGAGCCCGGCTACAGCGGCCCCCACCTCAACTGGAGCCCCAGCCGCAGGAGCAGCCTGGCGGACGGCGAGGGGAGGGCCGTGCCCAGGCCGCAGTCCACGCCCGCCCTGTCCACGTCCGAGGAGGAGCGAGCGCTGCTGGACGACGACAGGGACGTCGTCTCCCCCGTCTCCCTGAATCAAGAGGTGGTCCTCAGGCAGAAGCCCCCGTCAGGCGGGCGGGCCCCCATCCAGGCTCTTCGCCACCCCCACTACACGACCCACGTGGACTCTCCCAAGCCCCCAGGTTTGACCCCGTCGCCCGGAACCCCCTCTCCCGTGGGGCCTGGTCCCACCCGCAGGACCAATGGTAGCCTGGCACAGCATGCATTTGACTCTCTGTCTTCTATACCCTTCATAGGTTAGTGAGCTTTCCTCTGTAGCAACTGACTTTGTATAACTCCATCAAAATGGTCCATATAACATAGTGACACTTTATTTATTGGTCATTAGGCTGTAATTTGTGTAAAAGTAGAGAAAAGTCCAGTTTCATTTCATTTTGCATAGATGATTATTTTGTCTGTTGCTACAGAGCTCTTCAACTTTTTGCTAACTGTTTCACTGTTTCCTGTCCCGTGTCCTCTTCACCTTTTTGTCTTAATTTATGTCACATTCATGTCAGAAATCAAGTCAGAAATGTGCCCTAAGAACATTTAGTTTCTAGAAACAGAGCTGCTCCGGACGCACACAAACAGAATGTTACGAGACAGAGTTGTTTTTGAGGTAAAGAAGAATAATCATTTGATACAGTCAAGTCAAGTCCAAGAACAATGCATTTGGATTCAGATCAGAACCCAAGAGCTGTCACCCTCTGACAGACTCTTCTATTGTTGCCCTTGTTAGCGCTGCAATCCCCAACAGCACTAGTGATCCCAACATCTATCAGTGTATCCACATTGGCAGCAAAACTAGTATGATTTTATGTATAGCCATGTTTCTTCCCCTTTTTCTATATCCCCTCTTACCAAGTGGGAGATACCATAACTGTTGAAAGTCTTTGGTATTTCTGAGTGGGGAACACGAGATGATAGCTTTGACAATTTTTTATATCCCAATGGTCACAATCTTCTGGTTTTGTGAATGCAGTATCACACTGCATTGTAGTAATCCATAGGAAATGCTTCATCACTGAAGTCAAACAGGAAGCAACTGATTGTATCCACCTCACCCAGATGGATAGACACCTGCCTCCGGAGTAGCTCTGCCTCAGACAGATCCCTGAACAAACCAAACCCCACCTGAGGACACTGTTTTGTCTTGTCTGTGTTTTAACACCTTGTTGCTCACCTGTGATGATGGCCTTGCAGATGATCCTCCCAGTCCTAGTACTGACCTACAGACCTATGTACCAGCCTGCTCTGTGGTGTCCAGTTCAAAGGCCTCCTCTCTGGCCATCCTCACCTCCACCTCTGTCTCCCCCATCCTCTCCTCCTCGTTTGTCCGACTCCATTCTCTGGACTGCAGTGAGTCTCGCTCACCCAATCTGAATTCTGAAAGGCTTTAGGGCGGGCTAGACCGATATACAGTATGTTCAAATAGCGGCCAGTAAACCTCATTAGTGTGTTGGAGTCCACACATGCCTTTGGCACACTGATATATTTGTCTAGCCTCAGCCTAGGACTCATTTTAAAGGGGTACAGTGACATTTACAATTTAAGAGTTGATGCCATTATTTGGAAGGCCTGCATTTAGCTTGAATACTACAATAACCATGAGCCTTAGCTGCTCCCGATCCCAAATCTAAATCCTGAATTGAAAATGTCGAGGTATTCCTTTGAGATGCAGTACCTATGTTTAACCCTTTCATTAATCCGAATGGCTTAAGCTATATTAATCACTCACAGTTTGAAACGACAAATCAGTCACCGTCTTGTCTGTTCATGTCACTACCACATATTGCATGTTTTTAACCCTCTCTGTCACGCTCCTTCTTTCTTCTCATCTCTTACTCGTCTTTTGTCTCTTCAGGCAGTATTAAAAGTCGTCGCTCCTCCTACCTGCTGGCCATCACCACCGAGAGATCCAAGTCCTGTGATGAGGGGCTCAACACTTTCAGGGAGGAAGGGCGTGTCTTCTCGTAAGTCAAGAAGTCCACACCAAGGAGCATTTGCTACAAAGTCAGCAGCCGGTTCTCTGCACTCCTCAACCACTCAACTACTGGCTGTGTTTATATTCCCCACCACTGCACCGTTATCAGAGCAGAGTCAGAGTTTTCTCAATGTTTCCTACTTATGTTTATTGTCTTGTGCTCTCTTTTCCACAGCAAACTACCAAAAAGGGTCAAGAGTTTTTTCACTGATGGGGTGAGTTGTTGTAATTATTAGACTAGAACACATGTAAGGTTAACAAAAAAAAACCTTGTTCAGCTATTTTATACAGTTTTATTTGTTTTTAACTGAAGCCAATTCTTTTGAAAGCCATTAATCAGATTCCACTCTTTATTTTTATTCAATTCCCGTGCATGAAAGATACCTGTCTAACACAAATCTGTGGAGAAATGTTTTGTTGTTCTACACAGAAGATTCTTTCCAGTCCCATTTTCTGTTGCTCAGCCCTCTGCTTTAAAATATTTCTACTAGATTTAAGTCTCACTTTGCCGCTGTGTTTGGGATCATTGTCATGCTAGAAACCTGTGGGACTGGGAGTCAACTTTTAAGTCTGTATTTTTGATTTTTGTTATTTTGACTCTCCAGCAAAAACATAAGTAGTGTCCACTTTGAATGTCTTAGTCTCCGTCCATTGTGTTTCAGTCTCTGGAGAGCCTGCGGGTTCAGGAGGAGGCTCAGTCCAAGCGCCACTCCACCTCTGAACTGGGAACCATCACTTTCAGTGATGTTCGCAAGGAGGGATGGCTGCACTACAAACAGATCCTCACAGAGAAGGGAAAGGTAAGATCATTGATCATAGGTCTGCCCTGTCAAATGACATTATCTAGTGTTACTGTGTTGTTGTTTGAGCAAGAGATTGACTCATGTTAAAGGTTGTGTTCCTGTTTCTGTCTTCTTCTCATTGTAGAAAGTTGGTGGTGGCATGCGTCCATGGAAACGCGTCTTCTCCGTGCTCCGGTCCAATCTGCTCTTCCTCTACAAAGACAAGCGAGAGGCGGTCCTTCACGGGGCGGGGGCGGGGCCCAGTCAGGACGAACATCCCCCAGTCAGCATCCGCGGCTGCCTGATCGACATCGCCTACAGCGAAACCAAGCGCAAGCACACCCTGAGGCTCACCACGCAGGACTTCTGTGAGTACCTGCTGCAGGCCGAGGACAGGGACGACATGCTGGCCTGGATCAGAGTCATCCGAGAGAACAGCAAGACTGACAACGAGGTTAGATCTTTATAGTCTAAATAGTTTACATAAACACACACATCAAATGTCCAATACATTCAACGTCCACTAATTCATACTCTTCCTTTTCTGCAGGAGCTCGGTTTCTCAAGACAAGCTCTCATCAACAAGAAGCTGAATGATTACAGGAAGCACAGGTCAGAATGCTTCATTACATTTAGTTTAGTCCATATCTTTTTCTCTTTTTTTTTTCTTTTCTTTTTTTTTTTACATAAAATTTAAATAATTTTACAGACGCTCTGTGCAGTTTTTAATCCCCCTTTGAACCCTCTTTTCAATCAATAACCTCTGACCACGACACACTTCCTTTTCTTTCTGACCATGTTTGTTTCTGTCTTGGTGCAGTCTGACAGGTAACAAGCCGGACACCTCTCCCAGAGTCCACCGTATGATGCCCCCTTTCCTCCTGGCTAAGACTGACAACACCTCAGTTAACCGCACCTCCAGAACTGGTGGGTTCAAACATGGCTCTGCTCAGTAACATACTGTACAGTGGAGTTAACACACTTGGATTACTGTTGCTTTTTAGTCATTTTAAAAGTTTGGATGTTGTTCACTTTGGTCCAGACTGAAATATCTGAACAACTGTTTCTAAGTCATCTTATGTGTGCACTCAGATGACAACAAGGCATTGTGGGGAATCAACATCATGAAGAAAGCCAAGAAAACAGGAAGTCCCAAGGCCTTTGGTGTTCGACTGGAGGACTGTCAGCCTGCTGTCAACCACAAAGTAAACCCCTAGTGTTAGATAATGAGGCCAGAAATGAACATTCATAACACATGAATCAGTAACAGTAATAATTCTGCTTCATCTGAAAAACTAAAAATTATCAAATAAAGCACATTGTTGTTCAGGTTTATAGTTTCTCCTGCATTTTCTCTATTTATATTTATTCATGAAGCAGTATTTTTTACCAAGACAGACAGTACAGTCAATTTCTACTGATTCTACGTAACAAAGGAACAAAATGGTCAAAGCTCTGACCTGTGATCTTTATTTTCTCCTCCATCCCTCCTTTCTTCTCTTCCTTCATCCTACATCCACAGTTTGTCCCACTGATAGTGGAGATGTGCTGTGGTGTGGTGGAGGAAACGGGTTTGGAGTACACCGGCATCTACCGGGTGCCTGGCAACAACGCCATGGTGTCCAACCTCCAGGAACATCTCAACAAGGGCATGGACATCAACACTGCTGAAGAGGTGTGGAGGAGAATGTGTTGGCTTGAGTTACATCTGACAAAGGCTTTAGTTTTAAACACTGGGAATCATTTTATTAGATTAACTGTGTTATTTTTTGTATAATATAATTGTACAATAGAAGTACTAACACTGTCCTCTTGTCTGTCTCCACAGAGATGGCAGGACCTGAATGTAATCAGCAGCCTGCTGAAATCATTCTTCCGCAAACTGCCTGAGCCTCTGTTTACGGATGGTGAGACCAGTTGTTTTGTTTGTTGTGCAGTGTAGAATGATCATATTAAAGGAGAATTCCAGTCATTTTCTAAGTAACAGCTCTAGGTCCCAGAGTGCTACCATAGAAAAATATGTGCAGCCAGGACCTAGCTCTCCTCCTGCTAGCTGCGCTACGCTGCAGTTAAACACCAAAGTAATGGGGGCAGAACTTTAAAACTGTTACTTTGGCCAATATTATGCTCAAAATATCACTACACATGCTTTGCAACATCCACCAGTGCCTTACCACACAACACTGACTGTGCATAAACTCCATTAATATGAGAGAGCAGTGCTACATGTGTGTTTTTGTCACGTAGCTCTGTTCATGCTGGCTTCCTTGGTAGACCTTACTAGTCGACTGTCAAGCTCGGGACTGTTTCCATATCAATGAAGACTGCTCCTCATCTGTATATTCTGGTTCGAATCAACACGCACGCCCATCAAATTCAAAATGTTCCTCCATGTCTTCAACATCGGATCCAGACATATTCTCCTTCTTCCACTTTCTGCACAGATGCAGACTGGGCATGCACTCGGGGACCTAGAGCTGTAGAGCGTTATTTAGAAAATGACTGGAATTCTCCTTTAAATGTGTATAGTGTGTAATATAAAAATAGGGCTGCCAGTGGATTATGTCCTCAGTTTGGATACAAATGAAAATATTTTTCATTGTACTAAATGTTAAAATAGTCGTGTGCACATTCTCTGCCAACAGACAAATACAATGATTTCATTGATGCCAACCGGATAGAGGATGCAGAGGACAGACTGAAGACAATGAAGAAACTGGTACATGTCAAATCACAGCAGAATACAGAGCAATGAATGTGTTGGTCCTGGATTTTCTTTCCTCCAACCACTTTACTCTCTTTCCTCTTTATCCAGATCCACGACCTCCCAGATCATTACTACCACACCCTCAAGTTCCTGGTGGGCCACCTGAAGAAAGTGGCAGATAACTCAGAAAAGAACAAGGTAACTTATTAACCCCCTCTAAGCAGCAGTCTGTGTCCCAGCTGTGGACAGATGTGACATTATTTAAATTTTACTGTATTTTCAGATGGAGCCAAGAAACATAGCTCTGGTGTTTGGTCCCACTCTGGTGAGGACGTCAGAGGACAACATGACCGACATGGTCACTCACATGCCTGACCGCTACAAAATAGTGGAGACTCTGATCCTGCATGTAAGAGCCAACGTTGTTTAGTGTGAGAAAAGCTGGAGCATTTTAACTAGTATGTATTGTTGTTGACCAAGTGTAGTGACGCTGTGTTTTGTTGCTTACACAGCATGACTGGTTCTTCACTGATGGAGAGTTTGATCATGAAGACAAGGTATGATGTCATGGTTAATGAATTAGATTTTAACAGTTGTTTGTACTTTGATAGCTGTTCCTCACCTCTTCTTTTATCTGGGATTTTGATGTTTTTCTATTTTTATTTATGTTTGTGTTTATGTATTTTATTGTGAAGGCTCCAGAGGATAAGCGGGACATGCAGCCTGTGCCCAACATTGACCATCTGCTGTCCAACATCGGCAGGCCGGGTATGCCAGGAGAGGCATCAGGTGAGGAGGAGACATAAACAGAATCCCTCACAGTCAACATGTTTCATTATCTGCCTAAGTGATGGCTAGTTCAGGAACAAGACGAGGTGAAAACTTGTGTTGGCTGTTTGAATCCACCTGCTGGCTTTACTCTGGGCGTCCCGGGATCTCTCTCTCTCTCCTTTTTTCTACTAAGCTGTTTCTGCACAGTTTCTGGTGTCGTTCCGTGTTTCCTTTTCAAGATGTCATCCCTCTTTACAGTGGTCTCCTAGTTGTGGGACTCCTGACAGTCACATATTGCTTGTAGCTCACACAATCTCATGTGCTCAGTTAGGTCTGAGCTGAGTGTAGACTACTTGGGAAACAACTCAAACTCCCTGTTGAGCTGCTTTCTGTCTGCCTCCAGTAAAGTGAATAAGCCCAGTCTGGTTAGACAGTGCCACTGAAATGCCACTGAAATGTATTGCCACAGTCATCAGCTGTCTGTGTTGAACATTATATCTACTCTCTCTGCCATTAAAGACATTAAGACATTAAGAGCACAAGTACAATCTGATTTAATCAGCAAAATTATTACTCTTCATTACACAAGCTGTATAACTATACAGAGGTATAAAAAATAACTTCTGCTCTGTTAATGAATGAACGAGATCAATATTGCATCATATTGAGACAATGGTCTCAACAATATGTCCAATAAATAAATGGACAATAAATAACTTTTATAGACCTTTTCTCTGACTTTTCTAAGCATTTTCCTAGAAAAAGGAAAGTACAATCCCGGCAGTGTTTTTCTGATTCAACCTGTTTATATTATTATCTAAATAGTACAACTTGTAGAGAAAAGGTGTCTCTTTATAAACATAGTAGAATTCACAATTCTCCCATTACTGAATCCACATTGGTAGCAGAGAGATGGTGGTGATGGTGGTGATCCTCCCTGAACATAAAATGGAATTGAATGGAGCCAGACTTTAAGACTGGACTGGATGTTTTTATCCAGTTATTTGTTAATTTATGTATTTTTTTGTATTGCAGGTTTGTTTAGAGCAGTTCCACATTAGTGATGGCCATGTGCCACATACAGAAACTGTTTGATGCATACTAACTTCCTGCTCTTCCTGCTTCTGAAGGCCTCATGTATGAACTGACCTGGAAGCTTTTCTTAATATTTCATATTAATCTAAGAGGAACACAGGACACAGGCACAAGGATTACTAATGCTAATTAAGCCTATTAATACTTAACTAACTTACCGTCACATTCTGTATTCCTAACAAGTCGTTGGGCTCATGAAGTCAAACTCAGCTCAGTGTCTCCCTCCCAGTAGATCTCTGTCTGTACTGTTTCCTCTGCTGTTTATATCTCTGCCTGTGAATACTCATGATGTTTCCTACCTTTTCTCAATCTCTCTTTCTTTCTGGACCTTTCTACACTTGTCTTCCTCTAGCTGAGACAGTGGATCAGCCTTTTCGGTAGGAACAGGTCTTCTTGTTTTTTTGTGTGTGGTGGCTTCTATTGACTCTTTATATATTAGATTCTGCTGGATTGAACTAACCCGTTCATTTTCTTTCCATTAGTCGTAGTTTCCACTAACGACCATAACCCCTCTGCCTTGTTAGTGTTACAGGCAAGTTACATTTCTTTGCTACTGAAATCAGAGAAAACAGTCGCAGTTATTTTCCTGGTTTTAAAGCTTGAGTCCCTTGAGTTTTACTGGAAGGTTGCAGTGCTGGTAGTGTGTGCTGTGATTAGCTAGATGTCACACTTAACACATCACTTGTTCAATAATGGAATTGTTCTAATTCATGTTTTATTCTTTTCTCATAGATTCAACCACCAGTGATTCACTTAAATCAAAGGTAAGGTCACTTGTACTTTAAAAGGATAGTTCAACATTTTGGCAAATTGGTCCATAACCATAATCCCTTTAGTTGAATGTGCAGGTCACAACTTGTCCACAAGAGCGTTTTAGAGTTGTTGGATTGTATATTTGATGAGTTTGATGAGGGAAACCAAGAGCAGTAGCTCTGAGCAGCTCGCGACTCTGCTCCGCCGTTCTAAAAATAGCTTGCACCGACAATTAAAGGTAACAAACCTACTCCTAAAACTATAGGGATTATGGCAATGGGCCAACTTGCCAAAATGTTGAACTACCCCTTTAAATCAGGGAATACGATGATGGATAATTAAACAGGAATGTTAGAGTTTCTGATTTTCTGACTTGGATTTCAACCTTTCAGCAGTCTTCAGGCTCCAAGAAAGACCTGAACGCCAGGGACTTCCTACCCAAGTCCATCATCTCCGCTGTGACCCGCAAACGTAAAAAAAGCCTGAGTGCCCACTTGCCGGGCAGCAGCGCCGACGAGGACTCCGAGCACGAGCCGGTCAAAGCCAGCAACTACGAGGGAGGGGGAGAGGAAGAGGACGGAGGCGAGGAAGAGGCGGTCAAAGGTGAACAGATCATCCCAAAAAAAGAGAAACAGGATGAAAAGGGAAACGGGGTGAAAGATGGAGAGACCACAGAGGGAAGTGATTCACCGGGCGGAGGAGAGGAGGGTGTGAAGGCTGCGGAGAGGGAAACAAACAATGGCACAAAGAATTCTGGAAAGGAGAACAAACAGAGAGCGACCTCGCAGCTGCAGCCACGCCCAAATAGTTTTCTCTACTCGCACCAACAGAGCCACGCCACGTACGCGAGACCCCCACCCGTGGTTCACCCTCCCTCCCGCCCCAGACCCGACAATCCAGGAAGAGGACGAACCGCCGCCCCCGTCTGGATCTCTCCCACCAGGCTCCCCGGCCTCCACCAGGCCTCCAGCTTTCACGGGACCAGGCAGCCGGACTGGAACCAGCCGGTACCGGTCCGCCACAGGAAGACCAGAGGCGGGAGGACGAGGGCCGTGTCCATGAACCTGGACTATGAGCTGGGCAGGATGGAGGACAGAGTCAGAGGGGGGAGAGCGGAGAGGGTGGAGGTGGTCAGAGTCAGCGAGGCCGCACCGGGTCAGCGTGGGTGTGTTGGGGTTTCTCAGGGATCAGTTGTTGGCCCCAAGTCAAATCAGCAAATAGATCCCCTCCCTCGTCTGGTCCAGAGGAGTCCCCCTGTCCCCTCCTCCTCTTCCTCAGGATGGATAGACCAAAGCTCTCCTGGATCCTCTGCTGTGGTCCTGAGGAGGTCGGCCATGGACCCGCGGGACAAGACGAGAGCGTGGCGCCGTCACACGGTGGTAGTTTAACCCGACCGCTTCTTCTGTTAATGCAGTACCAAGTACTCAACGTTTACTCACCCACACTGCATCACCTGCATCGCTGTTTCTAAAGCCAAGTCTCCATGTTAATCGAGGGATGTCAGTATCAAGACTCTTCCCTTTTGGATTTTTATTTGGGTTACAGTTGGAAATGTGATTCCACTGTAAATGAGTTTATTTTTTTACAGTGTCTCTTTAAAAACAACACAAGTACATTTGAATCTGTTAAATTTTTAATCCATACGAAAATCCAGCCCATCCCAGAGTTTTGACCTCAGCCTTCTCCCATCCGGAGGTTGCACCAGAAACCTGTTTTTTGCATATATACACTAATCCTTTTACTTACAAATTGGCTGTAAATGTAATTCCCTTCAACACTGGGGTTTGAGATCCTGGTGTTTTCTCTGAAATTCTCACCAGATTTTCATCACATCACTTTTCCTAGAAGAAATACCTGCATGAGCTCAGGAGTGGGACCGAAGTGTGTCCACTAATAAGACCAAGTTATTGAACGGTAGTAGCTGGGGACTCAGAGGCTTGGCTGTAGTCAATCAGAATCGTTCCCTGAGCAAGGTATTAACACTTAGCTTGATAATTTTAGCACATAGTTTCCCTGTCTGTGGTGCATTTTGCCTCTGCAGTAGAGGTTCATCAATGAATCTTCTCTATAACCAGTTGTCAAACATAATAGTAGCGGGAAAAACAAAGAATGAAACCATGGTATGGATGGTTAGCTCTTGGTTTTTCCCTTTAAAGCTGCTGTATTTCATTTTTACATTCATAATTTTAAATCCATCTTTATTCATGGTGAGAAATCCAGGGAACATACCCAGGAGGTAATCCTTCTCAAACAACAGCAAGCCTGTCAACCCTAATTAACATCAGTGGAAGCCGCTGTCTGATTAAAACATCTGAAAAGTTATTCTGATGGAATTGTTTGTAGAAAACAATTCAAACAATCCAGTGGAAAATTGAAAGAGACAATGTTTTACAAAGTCCTAAACACGGGGGCTGCAACTTATATTTCTAAAATGATTTTTAGAATGAGTGGAGAGAGAAAGCAAAGCCATATCACATATCTGAATCCAGCTCCAGAGCCCAGGTGCTGCTGGTCCAACTCACCTTCACTTCAGACCGGCTTTGCTGTAAGTCCCTCCCCCAGCTAATTTTCACTAATGATGCCATTAATTGTATCCGCGTGGGCAAAAATCACATTGCACAAAAGCAGTTTGAGTTTACTTCTCAGCCCTTCCACGGCCCCGGTGGATCTACAGGGAACGTCAGAGATCCATGGGAACAGAACAAACTGTGGATGATGTGACTTGGGCATCATGCCAAAGCTTCCATGGACTAAAACACAGCATGCATGGGGTCAGTGACGTATAGAAATATGCAAAGTGTTCAACACACACCTGTTGTACTTCCCTGTGTGTGTATGCGCGTGCGTGTGTGTGTAGTTTTGTGTGTGTGTGTGTGTGTATTTGGAGAGACAGACCAGAGGATGCTGACGCCTGCTTCGTCAGAGGAACAAAGTGTTTGAGGCAGCTATGTGAAGTCATGCCAAAATTATTCTTTTTTTTTCTTTTCCTATTTGGATAACTGTACAGTGTGAACGGTAATGGACAAAAAGTGAGCCAAGAGAGAAACTTCAGTGTTTCTCCAGCTGATTATCATATCAGATGGCGTCGTCATGGGAGCGGATGGAAGTGAGCAAATAACCTCTTTAAATCCAAAACCACAGAGTCTTACCTAAGTGATATTTTTTACATTTTTCTTTTTTCACGTTTTTTCTGTGTGCTTCCCTCCCAGAACTGTAGAGTCTGTAAAAAAAAAAAAACTCAATGGAGCTGGACCCAGCTGCCTGTCCAGCCAGACTCAGTGTTTTTTCTTAATCATATTTAGATTCAGTCTTCTCAGTCCTTCTCTCTAACTGTGCCCTTGTGCATGTACTTAACGTACGTGTGTGACTGTGTGTGGACCAATTTTTGTAACAGTTGTACAAAGCCTTGTTAAGTTAACCTGTGTATATAAATATTATACATAATATATTAAATTATTTGTTTTGGAAATTGATTTGTATTTTTTTAAGGGAATGGATGAATGGATGGATGGATGGATGGATGGATGTCAAAAATATCAGATTGACATCTCAGATGGAAGCCCATTTTTGAAAATATCCCCTCGGTAAATCATGATAAAAATTCAAAATGATACACAGGTCATTTTTAGATAAATATGAGATGCAAAAGTCATAATTATGGGATTAAAAATTATAATTGAGATATAAAGTCAAAATAATGAGCTATGCTCATTTTTAGAATGGGTGAAGAGAAGGAGAGCCCGCTCTCAATGGACCTCCTTGTCAAAATAAAGGTTAAATGTAAAAAATGAAAATAATAGAGTCAAACTTATGAGATACAAAAGTCAAAACCATGAGATATAAAAGTCATATATTCCTCTTTATGTGAATATTTATATTTTTTCGTATCTGTATTATTTTCAGGATCTTCAGATTTTGAGGCTTTTACATTAAAATCCCAAACTACTCCCACAGACTTGACACAGTCAACACCTTCTAGTAAATATAGATCTTTAATTTGACCTCATGCTTCAGTGTAATACAGGGCAGTTTGGAACCAGTTCTTCATAATTTAGTGACCATGTTTTCTTTTACATCAGTGTTTCACGCCTGGGTTAACAGTGGGTGACACAAAACAATCAGATGCTGTAAACTGGATCCACAAAGTGAGACACAGACGTTACACTGTGATTAAATGTGGTTTAGATGTAATGTACGAGGAGCACCAGAGCAACGCAAATGTGGATGAAGCCACTGACAAAACAATCTGAGCTCAAGAGTCAGAGCTCAGAGGCTACAATGACATGGCAGGTGTAGCCAGAGAGTCCTCACTGCAGTTCTACAGATAATGTCTGGGCTGTTCCTACCACATTCATACTGTAGTGTATTATTGTAGTTAGACATTTTTAGAGGCAGGGACATTAATGAAATCTATAGATGGTCTTCTCCCAATGGAAAGCACATAGAGTTTTCACATTTTGCTGTTTATGACACAGATTGTACCTTCATGAAACGTTCTGTGTATTCTAAAGATGGTGATCTCGTGGTAGAAAGATAAGAAGGGAATGAGATGAATGCACAGTTGGATCCCACATTAATCCTCGCTTCAATTCAGGCACCTTATGATCAGTGTAAGAGCTTCTCCAGGTTTGATGATGAGGACGACGACGACAGTACCATGCTGAGTATCTGATTCCTGTATACTGCAGGAGGACACAGGTCGGGGGATGAATCAGCTTGAATGGCTTAAATAAAGATTCATTAGCTGTGGTGAGTGAGAGGAGTTCTGGGTCCTGACGTGTACATTACAACCAGGTACATTTGTGTCCACACAGACACCAAGTCCACGGAGTTCTCCCTCCCCTCGTCCCTGCGTAGGAAGACGGTGGTGGATGTCTTCTCATGATTCATTGTTAAGAGTCAGTCTGTAGCGTCTTGCACGTCTGGATCGCTGTGGCTGAGTGTGTTCTATAGCTCACTTCATGAAGATATGCGACTTCTCTTCTGGGCTTTCCTCAGCAGGTAGACCAGACCCTGAGCAACGAAGGGCCACACCAGGAAGAGGAGGACAGTCTGACCAGACACATCAAACGGCCACCACCTTTCCTCCTACAAGGGGAAAAACGAAATGTAGTTAATATACATCACAACAGTGCTCATAAACCCCTTATAAAACCAGAAATGTGCAGATTTTTTGTTAGTTTGTCTTTTACTTTCACATAAAGGAATTTTCAGAAGTTACAATACTGTATGTAAGTTCCAAGAAAATGTGAAGGAGAGATGCTGAAAAAACCTTCAGGGGCTTGTAGAGTGGCATTCTCCAGACCACATATTCTCGGGTAAGATTACAGTGTTTATATGCAATTTGTAAACCATAGAAAATGTTTTACACATACAAACAAACAAGCATAATTTGACATAGCACTGACACAGGTCTGTACTGGTCTGAACAGACGAGAGTGACATAGCTTGAAGTTAAAGTTCATAAATGTAAGATAATTGGATATTGAGCTGACCCAGTTTATATAGGCGATCCATATGGAAAGTGTTGGTTGCTCTCTTAAACTGCTGTGAAGATTACTTCAAAAATGAATTCCATATTCTGGACCCTCGGTAGAGTACACTAAACTGAGATTATGAGGTACAGGAATGAGGGGGTCTAAAATGACTAGAGCTACTTGTGGAATAACTATGAAATTGATAGCTGAATGCAAATATGTTATGAAAAAAAGGTGGAAGGATTTTTTTTTCTAGAGAACTAGAGACAAATAAACCAATCTGGAAATTGGCACGAAACTTAGCATCAAATAACAAAACAAAGTACAACTGACTTTCACTAAATGTGTGTTTAAAACAGAATCACTGCCTGCCTGTGTTTTTTTTACATTTACACTGCTGGCAACAAAGTTGTAAATATTTCAATTGAACACACATAGATCAAGATGACTTCTATAGCAGTACCAATGGCTTTGACCACTAGGAGGCAGCATAACAACAAGTTATTATAGTATTAACACGTCGCCTTCACTGGATGCAAAGTAACATCAACCAGGTTGATTAGAACTGACTGAACCAAAGCAGTGAAGTTATGAGTCAGACGACACATGCAGCTGCAGGGCTGGAAGTGTTTGTCACTGTGAGTGACGGAGCTCAGACTCTGTTATGTGACTCTTACCTCTTGATGTGAAGCTGAACACTGCACACAGGGTCTCCACTCTGCACCCTGAACCTGACACACAGAAAGCAGCAGTGAGCACTGGTGAAGTTTTTATTATTGTCAACAACTCTCAAACGAACACTGAACGTCTTCCTGTAACAAGTATCTGCATAATATATGCAACACAGAGCAGCAAAGGTGCATTCATGCACCACTGAAAATAGTCCAGAACAAAAGCCCCTTTATCTCCTGTTTGGTTATTAAAAACTACAGCAAGCAGCCATTTCAGGTGAAGAAGAAACTATACTTGTAGTTCTGTTTAATTGAATAAAGTGTTAAGACACTAATAATTTGTTGGTTTGGGCCTTTTTTTGCCTTGTTTTTCTTTCTTTTAATACTGGCCTACTTTAGCCTCCCCTTTCATTCCTCAACTTCAATATTTATTACAACAACCAAAGCTGTTGTTTAATTAGGTGATCGGAGGTTTTTGAATTTCTATAACAATGATCATCCTCATAAAATAAACATGTGAGCTTACATGTGTGGCAGCGAGCCTCTCTACCACCTCCAGCCTGTCCATCACGCTCCTCATGTCCTCTCTGAGCCGCCGTAGAGCTACGACGATCTGCTGCTGCAGCTGGGTGTCGTGCAGCCTCTCTCCCCCGCCTTCTGAACCATCCCCACCTCCTCGTCCTGCTCCTCCTCCTCCACCGCCACCAGGGGCCCCCCACCTCGGGCTGCCCTGAGGAACACCACCTGTGGACCACAGTCACAGTATTGTTGTTATTAATGAGACAAATAGTTTCAGGAAGTGGAAGTCTTGCTGAAGGTTGCACTTCAGGTTGTGTTTGTAGTGTTGTTAGTGGTGTCTTACGTTCTCTCCAGTTGTGGGCGTGGCCCTCTCGCCCTCCGTCCCGCCTCCTGCTGACGGGACCCTGACCCTTCCCGTCGTCTGCTCCCTCCCCACCCTGACCTGCTCCGACCTGCCGGGCCTCCAGACAGAGGGACGACTCCAGGGACACGTGGCCGTTCTGGAAGTCATTGGACTTGATGCCTGGAATCTGTAGAAACCAATAATAACTTTATTTTCATAAAAATAAATGTATTTATTTTCACCTCGTTGTCTGACATTCTTCAATATAATTGAGTTGCTTTCTTTGTGTTACCAGTGCTACATCCACCTTTTGGAGGACTGAGGGAGTCGTACCTTCATGGTGCTGAGCTGCTCCACTGAATCCACAGAGTCACAGAAGATCTCACTCTCTGAGTCACTTGTTAACACCAAACACTCGGACACTCCAGAGTCTGTAGCGGCACAACAGGCGATGTGGACATGTGAGAAACACTGGTTTTATGTCTGTGTATAAGTGGATCAGTGCACGTAGCTGTATTAACAGAAGGGCTGCCCCCGACCAAAAGTTTTCTTGGTTGACCAATAGTTGACCATTAATGGCGATTAGTAGACTAATCTCTGACTGCAGCAGGGACTGCTCATGGATCTGTTGGACTGTACCATCACACTACTGCGAGACTGACCGCCAGTGAGTGCTTTGGGACAGGGTCGGGGCTCACAGCAGCACCCGCTAATCGTTGAAAACAGCAGTGATACCTGCTTTCACGTCAGAGTCTCCAAACTAGAAACGTCTGTAACAACATCGGATAAAGTCGATTTGACGAAAAGAAAAAAAAAATAGGGACCTGTCCTGCCGTGAAAGTGATTGTCACGACTTCCTGTATCTGGCCCTTCAAATTAAATGCCCTTTTCAAACACAGTAGATGACAGTTAAACTAGTTAAATACTAGTTAAATACTAATAAACTACCAAGGAGTTGATTTGCAATAAATAGGCCCTTATAAAAGAAGTTTTAGATAATTTTTAGAATAAACCGGTATAGTTTTGCAGAATGTGCAGCTGTACAAATGCAACAGTTGAACAGTATAAAGATTAAATTTTGGTCTAAATCTCTCTTCACAATAATAATGATTTCATTTACTGCATTGATGATAGGTGAAAAGAAAGGAAACTTAAAAACTGTTGTTGGACAGCAGCTAGATCTATTACGTACCATTAGGGATGGAGTTGGCAGTGAGGTCTATCACCTCGGCCAGGCTCAGCTCCTGCTCTGGATCCTCTGAGAGTGAGGACTCTTCTTTAAGGCCGTCCTGCTCCTCATCCTCACTCTTGATCTCTTTTGGCCTCTCAGTGTTCTCACTGCCTTTGAGACCTACAATGAGAAACAAACAACCCTCTGTTCAAATTCACACTGAAATGTATTAACAACAGGCCCGCATATTTCCTATGAAGCTGAATACAAATGGAAACTGGTGTGCAAGACTGTCAAAGGACTTGACAGCTGTGTAAATGTACAGAGGTCAGATGTACAGATGTACAACCTGGACTATGGGGCTAAAATTCTAAACTTGAGCTACTGGGCAATTTAATTTCCCACTAGGGATGAATAATGTATCTATCTACAAATACTTAAAGTGTTTGTAGTCTTTGAAAAGCTTTGTTTGAAAAATGTATGTACTGTGCAAATTGTTTGAGACGTTCGATGTTGCACTACTTTAAAACTCCATCACACAGGCAAACATTATAGTAAATGGGAACCTTTCAGCAGAGACAGAGCTACAGTCATTTAGTGGTGTTTGTGTTCAGTATTCCCTCTCTTCTAGCTCCGTTTTTGGAATCTAAATATGGTTCAGTACATAGTTGTTTTGCTGCTAAATTCTCCACTATGTTGTTTGCTGCTGTGCAGGTGGTTTCTCTGTCAACAGCTGCCTGCTGCTGAACACTATGCTCAGAGCTGAGAGAGATGAACAATGAGCTGAGTCACTGTAAAGTCACTGTAAAGCTCCACAGAGCAGAAAGGGGCTGCAGGTTCTCCTCATAATGTTCTGTATCTGTACCACTATCACTCATTTCATTTATTCCTAATGAATGGAAAGAGTAAAAAGAAAAAAAATATAGTATTTTGCACTCAAAAAAAAGCAAAACAGTCTTTGACAGGTGTGTACTGTAGGTGAAACAGACCAATGTCAACATAGAAATAAGAGAAAAACACTAGCACACTGTCCTTTACTAGCAATGAGGATTCAAGTTAATGGACTACAACGTTGGTCATGGACCTTCATCAGGTAGATGCTGACAGAGTGTTAAACATCTTTTTAAGAGGAACTAAGCAGGATTTTTCCCATGGCTATGCTACATTTTTACCTTAATTAAAAAGCTCTGGAGTAATTGTGATAGTTAACTACATGACTTGTGACTTGTTACGAGTGAGAACGGAGGCTCTCTGCCTTCCACCTGGCGTCTCATGGCTGAAAACGAACCTTGTAACATCAGTGTAGTACTTGGCCGCTGCCCTGGTGTCTCAGCTCTCGTCTCTGTAGCATTCCATAACCGGCAAGCTTTTGTTTATGACGGTTAAGACTACACAAATATACACGTTGTAACATTGTATGTGTTATCCACTGCTCCATGTATTGATTTTTCGATGGCTTTGTTGCACATGGCCAGGCGGAGGGGTAGCAAAACAGCAAAAAGCGACCAGACTTGCATAGTTCCTCTTTAAAGCAAGAAGCAGGCTACACAACCACATGGCAGTCTCGTTAGTGGTCAACTGGTTACACCTGTGGCTCAAAGTGAGCTCCAGATAGGTCTCAACTTCAGTTCACATGAAACATGCAGATACATAATACAACATATGTACAAATTTACATTAGATTTGTTATATGAAAAATATCAGTTTGTCTGTTCATTTGTCCTGACTATTGTACATTTTCTACATGCTTATACATAACAAATGTTGTATTATGTATTTGTTGTATAGGTGCATCTCAATAAAAGAGAATCCAACTGTCAGGTCAGCAGTCCTCCTCGTGATAGTGTAGCTACTGAACCAAGAGACCATAAAGGCTCAGGAAACCTTTGCAGGTGTTTTGAGTTAATTAGCTGATTAGAGTGTGGAGCCATTAGGTTACAATAGTGAACTACTTCACAATATTTCTAATTTTTGAGATACAGAATTTAGGATCAATGAAAGCCTTAACCATTATAATTAAAAGAAATAAACACATGAAATATTTCAGTCTGTGTGTATTGAATCTGTATAATTGATCTATATGAATTGAACTACTGAAATAAACTTTTCCATGACATTCTAATGTATCGATATCCACCTGCAGAGGTTTGACTGACCTGAGAGGAGGAGCTCACTTTGGGCCACAGGTGTAACCAGTTGACCACTAACGAGACTGCCATGTGTTCACACTGAGTACATGAAGGTCCATGACCAAAACATTGTAGTCCATTAAATTCAATCTTTTGCTATATCATTGCTAGTAAGGACAGTAAGCAGATACGCTTTTTAAGAGCTGATTTCACACAAAGGTTCAGTTTATGATTTGTCAGCACCACATCTGAAATCAAAACAGGTGATATGGAGGTATGACATTTTCAGACAACTTAACCTGGGAAACATGTTGTCTGTGGTTAATTCACATGAAAAATGACAGAGATTGTCCGAGTCACTCACCTTCTCTGAGTGTGAGCAGAGACTCTGGAGGCCGCGGCATATCGTCGATCACCTGGTAGAGAGGCTCAAAATGGTGGAAGAGCGAGGCCGTCTTCTCATTCATGGGCATAGTGTCGATGACCTGCAGATCAGTGGAATCCTTTATTGATCGCTGCTCACTACAATACAAGTCCCTGTGCTCATCTGATCGGGCTCCAAGCTGCTCGCAGACATATTTGTGTTTAACGCCTCACTTCAAATTCATAATGTTACTGTGAACTGATAGAAGAGAGAGCAATGAAAACAACTTAAGTGAAACAGATGAGTGTTAATGTCTGAACTGGGCCTTATGGTGAGCTTGATGAGCAAATGTGAAAATCCTTCACTTAAAATGCGATTATTCATCCATTTAAAAAGTAATAAATCAATCTGTCACGTACCTCCTGAGCTACTTTCTTCATCTCGTCCACATACACAGCCATGGCGTTCTCGCTGCTCATCTCTCCCAGGCGGCTCCAGGCATCCCTAACACACACACATAACACATAAAATACAACTTTAATATGATTAGACCACAGCATTTTTGGCTAAGTAAGCCTATATAATATTCTACTACTGTTATATGCAGTGTCACAGTGATTGATTTTTTTCCATTAGCTTATTGAGGAAAATCAAAGCGAGCTCTTTGCTGTTCCTCTGTGTCTGTCCCTGTTGCCCTGACTTCCTACAGTACAGTACAACATTATCCATTAGGCAAACGTCCTCTGGGTTTCCTCCTGGATTTTCAAACACACACACAGGATGAAGCAGAGCGACTGTTTATATTTGGGACTTTTAGCAGCAGCAGTTAAAGTGATGTCGATGGTTTCCCCCTTTTTACATTCCACCATGTTGACACTGTGATGGAATTCCAAGATCACTGTGCAACACTCAACTGGCAACTGAGGCTGGCAACTTTACTTTTTATGGCGGCTCTGAGCATTGTTAAAATATGTTTCTTAGAATGACTGGAGAGCTTTTGATATTTTCTTTAAAGACAATTAAATATCAGGTCAGACTATATAAATCTGTCTTTTATTGTGCACAGCACAGTGAAGTTGTGCTGGAGAAAGAGGATGACAAGTCTGGGGTCAGATCTGCAGAGCTCTAGTGAGTGTTTCCTCTCAACTCCTGAATTGACTGTGACCAGCTAAGCCATTTTCCTCAACCTGTTCAAATTTCTCAGAGGGCTTTCTGTCAATCATTTTCTGATTTCACCCATCAATCACTGCTTCTTTTTTTTTTAGCTGTGCCAAGTCAGATAGATCCTGGCACAAGTAACTCCATTAATGGACTTGATGATGCTCTCAGTCTCAGATGATCAAACTGTGAACAGCTCTGAGAACTGTTTTGGGAAAGAGGGTGAAGTGATTACGATTTTAAAACATTTAAAAAGACAGCCTGCAGCAATTAACTTGACAGTCAACATCTGCTCAAATGCCCTGTATGTTAGCGTCATACCTATGTTGCAGCTCCCTATTATGAACCAGGAAGTTTTGCTATAAACTTTCAACAAAAGCCCTTTGTGATGCCGACAAGGTGACTTGAAAAATTTTGTGAGATTAGCTCAGACTGGGTCTTACTAACAGGCACGAGGACAAGTTACTAATCCATACAGTGAGAACATGAAACAAAATCCCATGAAAACAAATCTAGCAAATGTGTGTTGTAATGCCAACATGCAAACACAATTAGTTGAATCATCTTATAAAAAATGTGAATCTGAATTGAAATCTAGTGGATGGTGTTGCAGTATGCCTGTATACGTAAGAAAACCATTTATCACATCAAATGGACAGCCAGTGATTCTGTAGAGTCACATAGGCAGTGGCACACACTCATACACACCATTTGTAGCGGCCCACTGGGTCCCAGAAGCCTGGTCGCGGTACTGTACAGGGTCCACACACAGCCTGCTTGTACAGGCTGTAGAACCGCAGCATCACCTCATAGGACGGCCGGTAGCAGCCTGTAGGTAACACACGTTTATCAAGGTTAACGTTTGCTTGTTATTTCTCCAGTGAACTGGACCCTGTTCACAAATGAGAGAGTTAGTGTTTTGGATTGGATTAAATGCTGAATGATTCACAAAGTGACTGTAGTTGTTATTAGGATGGAACTGTGTAACAACACCTGGATAAAAGGAGAACTTTGAATGTGAGTTTTCATGAATCATTTCTACATGGTAATGAGCGTAACCAGCAACTTTTTGTCACATAGAAGCGCTCTCTTCTATTTAAGTATTAGAGTGTGTGCAATGACTGTATTCACTCTTTGTTACACAGTTTCATC
This sequence comes from Trachurus japonicus, assembly GCF_045865225.1. NCBI lineage: Eukaryota > Metazoa > Chordata > Actinopteri > Carangiformes > Carangidae > Trachurus > Trachurus japonicus. Next base: position 16,957,394 of record NC_140925.1, read on the forward strand.
TTATAATAACAAATATAGCCTAATTTTTCTACTCTAATGAGCCTCACCAGCCACTTTTCTCTCTGTCAGAAAGTTGCTGGCATCATAACACCAGGGCTGTAAAAAATTGCATACCATTTTTGGGGAGGTTATGGATGACATCCACGGCAGCCTGAAACCGTTTCTGGTGATCAACCACAGGCTCTGCCATTGCCGGGACTGGCATGACAGTTTGACTTGTTAAAATCTACTGGGATGGACACAGACGGAGCTGAAAGAGCACACAAACACACATGAAGCAATGTGTCAGTTACTGGAGGAGAGTGGAACCTAAAAACTAACATCATGATCTACACCGGTCGGCCACAACATTACAACAGGTGACTGGTTTCATGTTGTCATGTTGTGACTGAGTCAGGCCATGAAACTGTGGAAAATAATAGAAACTATGAACGAAAGCCACAACAATAAAAACAGTCACCACTTTTAATGTTGTGGCTGCAGCACTGAACATGATGTCATTTACATCAAGCTGCTTTACATACTTGTGGCTTAAAACCTTCCTCTATGACAGAGCTTTTAGTGAGGGCTGGCTCAGGTAACCCTGAACCATCTTATAGCTATGCTACCGGTATGTTAACATTGCAGATGTCGTCATCTTTTGCAGACTTTTTCCTAAAGTCCTAAACGCTTAGACTGCTGGGGGACACATCAGGAGCCCTCTCCTGCCCTCTCCTCTTGCACATTCAACTGTCATTATCTGTTGTATTTGCCGTTTGGCCTTGGTGTTTCTCACTCTGTGTTTCCACAGATCTCTCCAGAGCTCCATCTCTCTGCACCAGCCACCGCCTGCATGACCTCCTCTCCCCTGCTGTTAAACCGGCCTGCACTCCGAGTCCCTGCCCATGAACCAGTCTGCCAACCAGTTAAGCTGGCCTGCTCTTCCTGCCTTTCCTGTATATGACCCAGCCTGCCCACTAGAAGCTGCATTCATCAGCTCTTGTTCACTGACTGATTCAATTTCCATGTTTTACCATATTCCATGTTGTTTTTCCATATTCTGTGTTGTAAACTGTTTTCCTTGTCTATAAACAACATCTATTGCATGTCCGGGTAAGAGTTCCCTCCTCTGTTGCTCTCCCTGAGGTTTCTCCTGGGTTTACTTGGGAGTTTTTCCTCAGTCGATGTGAGGGTCAAAGGACAGAGGATGTTGTAATGATGCTGTGTTAAGCCCTTTGGGACAAACTGTTTGTAAAAATAGGCTGTACAAATAAAATTGCCTTGCCTAATGTATTCTCTTCTTTAAACTGACATATTTTGCAGCAGTTGCTGTAGATCTGTCAGGGTTGGGGACATTTAGTTAAATGTCTGCCTGACTAAAACACTGACTAAAGTGATATTACTTTTTATCTTTAATTATCATTTATTCTCAAATGGGACAAGAGATGTGAATAGGAGAGTGGGAGGTGTGAAACGTTCACATAAACCTGCCCTAGTTGAAACTTTTCACTGAGCTAGTGACATATTTGTTTGTCATTGGTTTGTGAGGAGTGTCAGGAGCAGTCACACATTTGTTTGTTTAATTTTCGTTTGTAAAACTTGTTTCACTCAAAGATTTCAGTGTTTTTTCTCGTTCGAATCTACATATAATACATACATTTATGTGGCAATCAAAGAAAACACTGTTCATAGGAACAATATGGACTTCTACTAATACGGTGCCACACTGCCCACCATTCAGGAGAGAAGGATTGTTGCACGGGCCCTCAAATACTTCCACTTATTGCACTGCTGTTTCCTAATGCTAAGTTGCTAACTGGTTTATTGACCTTTACAACTAAATCCAAGAACAGACAGCGGCTTGTGTAATAGCAGACAGGGCACACTGCTACATAACTACACCAAGAACCGTCGTGTTGCTTTAGACAAGTTCAGTCTGATGAGACACAGCGAGCTGCAGCTCCTGGCAGCTAGCTCAGCCGGCTAACTAGCATGCTAACTTGTTGTACTTCAGTAACTGTGTCCCACTGGCTGTCACCAGCAGCAGCGTGTGAAAAACACACACTGCACACAGTGCCCACCGGCTGGGACAGCTACCGTGGCTCCGGCTGTTTCTACATAAACTTTGACGGTGAAGTTTACCAGTGTGCTGCCCGCAGACCTACCTGGACTGACCTGTCCCCTCCGGCGTCTCCTTCTTCTCCTCCTCAGTTTCCGGCGAGCTCGAGCGCAGACCGCGGGCCACTGCCCTCCACTGACTCTGGACCAGCTGGTGGTTACCCTGGGCTTTTAAACACGGGTCAGCTGAGCGAGGAAATCTTGTTACCCCTGTTTAGTCCGGTTGCGGTCCATATCCGCGTTTTGTCACATGACACTTAGCCACGCCCACTCGGGCTTTTAAAGAGACACCATTTACAGTCATGCTCCTAATGATGAATTACACACCATGCATTCACGTCATAGTCAAATCAATGAGGTGAAATCATGAATAAAAGTGCAGTAGGGATCAAATCGGTCCACCTTTTCTATATCCTGAAAATGTTTTTTTTTATCTTTTTATTTTTAATCAAATGATTCGTTTATACAGCACATTTACACTCATCTATTTTAGATTTATGTGATTTTGTTTTTATTCATGATAACTGATAAAAATAGATGATTTTGTTCCTTAACTGTGTCTCCCATTTGTTGTATATTCCAAGACTCGCTGCAACACACTGCTATTAAAAGACAAATATTGTACTTTGGACAATTTTTCTATTACAGCTTATTAATGGCAGGAGAAAAATGAAAATAAAAACCCTAACCTCCACTCAAGGTCAAACTGATGAGATTATGGTGGCTAAACATCAGAGGTCAAAGGTCAAGGACAAGTTGACCTCAAAATGACTGGAGATTCCTTTTGGACAAGGGGCAAGGTAGGTTTGACACTTTCTAGCAATTACTCAAGACTTCACACTGTAGTCAGGAAAGATTTTACACGCAGTTTGTATTTTATGATTATGGATGATAGGGGATGTAATCTGGAACCTAACCGGAGGAAGACAATAATGAGGAGTTTATTCTAATTTTATTTCTATTCATGTTCTACTCACTGGCTTGATCTGGACTGCTCATTTCAAATTAAATGATCTGGACAGCATAAGCATTTAGGTCAGTTACTATCGTAAATAGTTATTATAATAGTCATTTTGAGAAACTAGTGAATAGAAATCTATCTGCACCTTTCAACACAGACAAAATCACAAGCGAACAGCTGAGACTTCTCTGACACATTACTGGACCAAAATCCATTAAAAACTCCTTATTTTCGCATTTTCAGTTGCACTTTCCTTTCTCGAATACCCATTAGGTGTCTCGTTTATAGACACAAGATAATCTAATGAAGCCAGCAGAGAACGGAGTGATTTTATCTTCCATAGCCACTTATGGTTTGGACCAGGTTTGGACAGACTTGATATCTGAGAGCTGCAGCAGCAGCATCATGCTGAAAGCCCTCTCACTCTGTTATAGGCTAATGAAGAAAAATGTTTTGTATAAAGCTGCCATGCACGCCCAGTCGCCCAGTGCTGCCTCTGAAAATCTTTCTGTCCTGTGACTTCTGTTGCTGCTGTTTCACATGTAATCTCCATATTCTGCAGGTGCACTTAGCAAATAGCTCAGAGCACAGGAGCTGGGCCTGTTTGTTTCACATCAACTGGGGCAATCAACTCATCACACTGTCTCGGCAGTGTACAGTCTGCCAGACACAGGACACGTTAGGCCCATTTGTGCATAAATTATTATGCAGCACCATTGCCCTAATTACAGTGCAGCATTAGGCAAAGCTATTTTGATTCATCAGCTCGGCCATCACTGTGGCTGTGATTTGGTTCATATCAGGCTTCATAGGCTGAGACGAGGAGAACTGTCTCACATCGGGCAGAAGACGCGTCAGTAATCCAGTTAAGGTCCGTCTGTTGTAAAGCTACAAGCATCATGACACACAAATCCCGGACGTTCTGAAAGATTGCTTTCAAAACAAAAGCCTTAGCCTAAAAGAAGACTACCTTTTGTAATTTGAGTGTTTCAGTTTTAAACCCAATATAGCTAGTTAATTATGTACGAGCCTTGTAAATCAAGTGGAAAATGTTTAATTAGGTCTGTATTTATTCTACCTCATTGGATGGAAGGATTTTAATTCACACACAAAACATCTTCCTCTACATTTTTGGAAATATTTCATTTAATTTTGCTAATTTTGTGGTGTTAAGCAACAGAGAGCATGGTTGTTCAGCATCACAACACATAGAATGACCATGTAGGCAAGTGGTGTTTTAGTGAACACTGACAAAAACAAAAGGGTCTTTACAGTAAAACAGCTGAGGACTGAGAACAGCTGAGAATTTGACAAGATTTCTATCTGTTTATGTTCTATTCTATTCTATTCTTGGTGAAGAGTAACTATGAGTGCTGTGATTTAGCTAATTGATTCAATGCTGCATCACTCCATTCCTGATCAAAGATTCATGATTCATTCACATTACTTCTTTCTTCTGGACTTCTGGCTCTGACATCCACACAATCTTGGTTTTGTCTATTTAAAGCTCCAAACAATTATTGAATTATGATCAATAATTAATTATGAACCAACCACTACCAGCTGCAGCATCATAATTAAATAATGACACTACAGTTGCATCAATAATGTTCCTCCTGCACAAAGATTGCTTAGGCTATATTTGTGGTGCAAATCTTCTTCTTTTTTTTACCAGGCATGGGTAAAATGTTGAATGCAGCAGCAATTTCTTGCGTAATAGTGTATTAAATAACCCGAAAACAGCTCCAATCAGGGTTATTTGTGATCTGTCTTGACCAGTTATAGCAGCCTTGTCAACGTAATATGATGCGACCTTTATGTTGAAAGTCATGTCAGGAAGTGTGTGTCTGTTGTTTGGACATTGGTGTGCTTCATATAGCTCAGCGTCTAAATCCAATCTCAGTGACATCAGCGGGGAGAAGGTTTGGCCCGACTCTTGTTCTCCTCCTCCTCCAGGATAAAAGCATGAGGAGCAGCCTGCTGAGCACCGTGGCCGCGGAGGACCGCTCATTCTCCTCCTCTCTGTAGATCTCCTCCTGCCTGAGGGACAGCGCAGCATCCGGCACAGGAGCAGGGAAGAGAGGACGGCGGAGCGAAACCAAGCGCAGCCTCCTCTGTCACTATGTTGGGCAGCAAGAAGAAAGAAGCGGCGGCCGTGAAGAACGGAGCCAGGACGTCCGAGTCAAAGGCCATCGATCCCCTGAGGAATCTTGGTGAGTGTTTGTGTCTCAAACCCAATAATCTGACTGTAGTGGATGATCAAAGGATTCTCCATCTCATAGTCCGCTTATCTCCCCCGCCCCCTCTCATATTAAAAACAGCACAGAGTGGCAAATAAGAGGAATGTTAGATATTAATCTCCAGAGGGCAAAATATTTAACAAATATAATATTCTCTTCTCTTTCTCGGGCTAAAGCTCCTGACTTTAGCGTTTATATGCAACACTGTTAACGGAAGAATATAAGCCAATATTTTAGAATAAACGCAGTTATGTTATGATCAGATAATAATAGTGATGTAAATCATGACTTATAGCTACTGCAAATTTGTGGCAAACACCAGAGCAATGACAGTAAAATATAGGGTGGAACTAATTATTTTCATCAGCTATGAATATTTAGCCATACGATTTCTAAGCCCCAGATGGCAACAAGACTAACAATCAATAACATAACTTCTGAAATAAATTTCTGTTCAATAAATCAAGTAACTGGGAGCTGATTTCATTGATCTGGACAACCTCAGGAGAAACTGTTGCTGTCATGACCCACTAATGAAATGAAAAGTACAGATTCATGAGCATCAGTGTTTGCCTATATGGTTCAGAATCACTGACCCAGAGTTGAGTTCATCCTGCAGCTCATGTTTGTCTGTTAGGATGGTGATAGTGGTGAGTGTTATGTCTTGCAGTCCAGCACAGACAGCATGGTGCAGCTCTGCTCTTCACTGTCTGTTCTGACTGTAACATTTCACCAGTTGGTCTGGAAAACTTTCTCCATAACCAGAGAAGCTATTTAGGGCCAAATGTCTCCAGGCCCACCAGTAAGAACAAGCAAATAAGACAGTGGGACACTTTAATAATAGACATGCGTAGTATAAACAGTGCTAGTCTGTGTTTTACTGCTTTCCTCCTCATGACTGTTTTTAGGGCTTGGCCAGTAGAATCAGGTCTGTATATCAGCACTGTGCCGTTGGGACCTTGTCATTTCTTACTGTTACTTCTTAGCTTTATGCACTATGCATATCAGATTTTGTTATTCCCTCTGCATGCAATGGTTCAGTCCTACAGCAGATTACACATTTCACTGTGAGAGGTTTAGTGTGGTGAAAGAGGGACCCAGCTACAGGTTATTACAGTTATATAAATATCTATTTTTCTTTTATAAAGAAGCATTTTATGGAGATAATTTATTCCCTCATTCTGGGGAAGATGTACTGGCATGGGTGGAGTTGTGTTTTGTTTAGGAGACTATTATAGCTTTGATATCATATTTATATTCAGCTTTAAAAAACTGTCAGGAGTAGGTCATAGGGCTTATTCACTGGCTTATTGGTCACTGGGTCGTAATCAGTTTCCCTTTTTTAAACTCTAGTTAACATGTTGCCAGTCTTGATTATTTTTGAGGATAAGATAATCTTCACAACTTTACAGTTGAACAGCTGTAATGCTTCTTTTTGTTTCACTTTGACATCTCACTCCTTCACTTATTCCACTGAGTAAGTAGCATTACTTAAACCTGCTCGTACGTGGCTCCAACTCAGAAACAGCTCATCAGTTCTGCTCCCGGAGATAATTTGATTTCCTATAATGTCTGTATTAATCACCATTACTGTGCTGTGTAGACTCAGGTTCTTCAGTATTTGTTCTTCTGTGTACTACTTCACTGTGCTTCCATACCTCAGTCCTCACTGAGGTTGATCTCTGTTGGACACTTGGTAGTCGATGTCAAAGTCAAGTCAAAGTCTAACAGATAATTAGAGTTGTGCATAATCAGCCTAACATGGTAAATCACTCCTTCAAAAGGAGCAGTTATAATGATTTTTAAAAAAGGAGGTGCCTCACATTGTGAACCACTGGAGGCTTTTTAAAATTAAATTAACTAGAAAACATCAGGTTCGGTAAATAAGGGGAAAACCATGTGTATGCTAACTACTTACCACATCAATCAGCATGATCGATACTTTCACAGACCACAGATGAATCTAAGACCTCCCCACGGTCTAACTGCATGTGGATGTTATTTGAGATCCACCTCAGTGTGTGTGGGTGCAGCTCTGATCAGAGTCTGATCATGTTTATCAAATACGTGAAGCAGAATCAACAGGTCTGCTCATCTACTGCTAGAAGCAATGACTGAGGAACTGTTGAAGTGTTGGCCAGTTATTGAAGGGTTAGTCAGTTAATCAAGGCTTTGACACAGCACTACAGTAATTATCTCTCAGAGCAGTGTCTGACTGCCTCTCAGTGTGTGTGTGTGTGTGTGTGTGTGTGTGTGTGTGCGTGCGTGTGTGGTTCCACACAGTGCTGTGATCACAGATCTATCTATCTATCTATCTATCTATCTATCTATCTATCTATCTATCTATCTATCTATCTATCTATCTATCTATCTATCTATCTATCTATCTATCTATCTATCTATCTATCTATCTATCTATCTATCTATCTATCTATCTATCTATCTCACAATTCCCCCTCAGTTTCTGTTACTGTAAATGTATTCACCTGATACCTGAGATGCCCATGGGAGTCCATACTCACAGCAATGAGCTCCAGAGCCGTGGTGAGTTGTTTGTGGACCTTTACAGTAATTGCTCTCAGAGTTTTGCCTTACTGTAAATACAGGCTTCCTCCTGACTCTCTGGGAGTCACGGGTTGTACCCACAGTCCAGGAGAAAAAAAAAAAAAGCTTTTTTAAAGTTTAGTTTTGAAAAACATGTAAAACATGTAAAACACGCAAAAACAATAAACTTTATAACAATGAAAGTCCTTCTGTTACGTAAACTAAATAGTAACTAACTCAACTAAGCTTCAGCTGGATACACATCCAAAATCTTTTTGACCTGGCTATTGTGTGTATTAGGGCAGCCTAATGTATAATGGCTTTTATGTGTGTGTGCGTTTCATTTATTTATCTTAAACGATTGGCTCAGATATCAGCACCTGCACCTGCATCACTAACCACAGCACAATGTTTCCACAGTGGTGGTGTTACCTGTTTGTTTTCAGCCCACTCACTTGAAAGAGGTCAATCTGTTTCTAAGCTACACTCAGACTGTTTGCCACCCCCCCCTACACACACACACACACACACACACACACATTAAACCACCCAGTGAATTCCTCCCACTGCTGCAAAAGGTCGCTGTTTTCATTTACAGTAGCTCACTGTGTGCATGTGCGTGTGTGTGTGTTTCCAGTATCAAGACGCCTTTGTGAGTAGTGAGTGTAGTGACCAAGCCCTTCCCAAACCACAGTGAGACTCCTGTTCCAGCTGCTGACTCCTGCTTACTCAGCGTAGGACTCAGCAGAATCACAGAAGAAGAGTTTAAAGGGAATATCTTCCTTTGCACAGAGGGAATAATTGTTTTGTTAGAAATACAATTCATAATTTACTCTTTTATGAATATGTGTGTAGTAGGGTGAATTCAGGTATATTGGGACAATTTTTGTAAATTCATTTTCTGAGCCATTTTTTGTCATCAAGATTAATAAATAACCCAACAAATGAGATATGTCTGGATTCCTCTAGGTGTCTGCGTTCTTTATGTGAAACAATTATGTGCTAAAATTATTTTGTGAGAGCACAGCACTCTATTTTAAAGGTTTTGACACAAAACTATTTTTTTGCAACTTGTTTGGTAAATTGGGACAGTAGGTTTGGTAATTTGGGACACAGGCTTGTGCAATGGGATATTGCATGGAGCTGCAATTACATTAAAAAAGACATGGATAGATTGCTTATTTATGTATATTAGGCCTATGGCCTATTATTTTTATGTTGTGTATTGTTTATAATCTCGTGATTTGTAACCAAATCAACCAAATATACGAATTATTTCAACAAACAGCAGATTTAATAGCCTAAAACATATTGTGAGCAGACTATTGACCTCAGGAGAAGCAAGCATGTTTTTAAAAATACATTTATTTTTATATTTTGTTAAATATAAATATATAAAATAAAGATAACTCATGACATAATAAGAGATAAAACAATCTGACCTATTTTTGAACGTCACTTCACATATTCGACATTAACTGCTGATTTGATATTCTGAAATGTACAAAGGTACTTGTTTTCCCTATATGTGTAAGAATTTCTCACTTTTAAGCATGTAAGATATGACTACACTATTGAAATATTTCAATATAAACCCAGAAACACTGTCCCAAATTACCTGAACATGCTGTCCCAAATTACCATACCACTATTGGTAATTTGGGACAGCAAGAAAATTCCAAATTAAGAAAATGTGAACATCCTCACAAACCAATGTTTGTTTATTTTTGTACACCAATGCATCACACATCTTAATATAACTTTCATACCTACAGTAAATTAGTCATACAAATGTAATAGCCTTATATTAAATTCCAACAAAAGCACATGCCGTTTTGCTGACCTCCTGATATTTGGGGTCAGCGTCCTGTTTGATGCTGACCCCACCCCCCTGTGTGATGTCACCCAAAATATTTAATGTGACTTTTAATGTAGACATCCAAAGGAATGTATCAGCACCTTTAACTTTGTCATAGCCCATTCAAGGCAAGTGGAAGCATTGTATTTCCTTATCTGTCCCAAATTACCTGATGTCCCAATATACCTGTATACATGTGGATGTGCATTCATAGTGCATTGTGCATGTATGGCTATAAGATTACAAAGCTGCAGGGCTGTATAGAGTCCACTTTAAGCCTTTTCTTGTGGATAACATTGAGATTTGCATTCCACAGATTCCATGGGCCACTCTAATTACTAGATATCTACTAATAGAGTGATTGCTGCTGGGCCTGTGTTTATTACTGTAATTGCTGCTACACAGAAGCACAGTTGTTGAATGATCAGAGTTTGTTTATGTTAAGGCCCAAATCACCATTTAGATTAAAACAAGCGTTTTCCTGAAAATTAGAGGACATTTGTTGTCATAGATACAGTAGGAAATGCTGATTATTTTTTCTTTCACATGGGAAACAGGCAGTGTTCTCCTTTATCTATGAATGCCCTGTGGGTTGCTGATCCATCCATCCATCTCAACTTCCTCCTAATGAACTTTATACAGTCATTTCACTTCCCTATTTGATCCCTTGAGGTTGCGTCACAAGAAAACGTAATTGTGTTTACTGTAAGCTGCTGGCTCAGATGACTGATGCTGTCATTTCTTACATGACAGCAGTTTGGAGATCCACGCTGTGCATTACTGTAAGTATAGAGGGAGAAGCTCACTTGGTTTAGCATAAAGACTAGAAATAACTTCTGTGGCTTTGTCCTGATTTCAAAAAATACAGTATGCCTCCCAAAACCTCTAAACCATGTTTCAACTGATGTAGTTTTAACTGTACGCTATATTAATCAATGCTGTTTGAATTCCAGATGTTAGATGTTCTGCCATTTCCAGTCATTTCTTGAGTATATGGTTCTTCAAGGACATACATGACAGTTTATAGCTTTAAATTTTCTTTTTTAAATGCTTAGCAAAGTCATTTATGTTCAGAGGAGTGAAAACAACACTGACCAGACTGATCTGGTTAAAGCTGAAATTATTTGGTTGGTATTCACCTACTAACCTCCATGTGCACCTGCAGAGCTGCAGTCACATGCACGATGCACTAAAATGAGGGGTTTGAGATGGAGCACCTCCTGGGTTAATCCTCACAAAAGGGAAACGTTACAGCTGTAAAGAGATCTCATGGTGACTTTGGATCCACTGGATGATAGTTGTAAAAGCCACTCCCATTCCCATTATAAATATTTCACACCAAGGTGGCACGGTGGAGCGGTGGTTAGCACTGATGCCTCACAAGAAGGTCCTGGGTGGCGTTCACTGGGCGTTGGACCTTTCTGTGTGGAGTTTCCATGTTCTCCCTGTGCCTGTGTGCATGGGTTCTCTCCAGGTTCCTCTCCCTCCCACAATCCAACTACATGAACATAAGGTTGATCGATGACTCATATGTGTGAAAGCAAGGGTGTGAGGTTGCTCATCGTTTCCATGTGATACATTTAGCCTACTAATTCTTCAATAATAGTTTTGCAGCAATTCACGTTCATTCAGACAGTGGAGATATTTTAGTTCCTCTTCTGTGGAATCATCAGTCCTTCCTGAGGATTCCATGACATCTTTGTCTGTCTCTCACCTTCCATCTCTAATTTTTCCCTCCATAATTCAAGTTTTTCTCTCTTCATCCTGAATATTGCAGATGTACAGACCAACTTTTATTTCTGATTATTTGCTAGTTTCATCTTTCTTTATCTATCCTTACCACTTCCTTCTTTCAATGCAGCTGAGCTGAGATCAGATCAGGACTTTGTGTGTACTTACTACTGTCATATAAATCATCAAACATCTATGACATCTGTCTTTCTTTAACTTTCCTCAATCTGTTTTCTTTCAAGGAGTGCAGGATGATGAAGATGTGAAGCGGATGTTACAGGGCTCCAGTATGGTGAAGGTATTACTACTAACCTCAAACTATTAACCATTGTTAGCTGTTAGCAGTTGCTCTGCTTGTAACCCATTCACAATACTGAATGACTCTGTCCCTTGTGTGAAGGTCCGCTCACCTCACTGGCAGAAGCGACGAACTCTGAAGCTGATGGAGGACGGTGTTACTGTCTGGTGTCAGTCACATAAAACCTCCAGCCGTGCCAAGGAGCAGCAATCCTGTAAGTGTTTTTTTTTTTTTTTTAAGTATCAATAAATCAATCAATCAATCGATCACTGACACGGCAGCCATTGGAGAAACATACAACCAGAAACCAACAGGATGACACATAGTAAAACAAGTTTAAAAGTTTAAGAAATGGACTCTCTATAGTCATGTTTAATGTCTTTGCTGCTAAATGGATCCAAAAGCAAAAGTGAATTCCATTGTCATTGGAGAGAAAATGTAGTTTAAAGGCCAAAATTAAGTGTCAAGTTTGTTTCTCAGTTGCTGACTAGACTCATCTTGTACCATTAATGTGACATTTGCATTGCTTACTTATTGCTGTGAGTCGTATCTGCTCCACTGTGTTTCTCTGAAACTTGTACAACAAGGTTTCTGTTTCACTAACACAGCTGTTTCAGCCTCTTCTCCCCATAAGTTGCCACATAGTTTTTATGTTTATGTGTCCATGTGGTCATCTGTACCTTCCTACCTCTGTGTCAGTTGAATTCCAGGGATCGTATCTCACACCTGGTCTAAAGTGTTACACTTTTTTTTATCATTCAAAGTTTCAAAGAATGTGGAAGTCCAGCACCCACATTCTTGAAATAGCAAATACACTCACACTCATTTTAGTTCCCACATGTGTGTTGGTCTGTGGGAATGAGGTGGGGTCAGGTGCACTGATGGCTGTGTAAAGTGACTGCAAGATTGCCTTAGTTCATTGTCATCTCACGGACAAATTGTTCCTTGATATTCTGCTCATTCAACCTGTGTTTCTCATCCATCACCTGCACTCAATTTATCCCATCACTGTTTTGTAATTAATGGAAATTCTATTCACACTCACTCTTATGAAGTAAAAGAGATATCTAAGTGAGATTCATGCTGTTACTTCTTGGCAGAGCTGTGCAGAGCTCATTGATTCAACTCACCACAAACAGATCTATAGCAGTTTCAGTGCATAAAGGTGCATGTTTGTCTGGCTTGTAAATGTAATGGGATATGGCACTCTGATTTGTTTGCATCATGTTACATCCCAAAACAGATGGGCATGCCCTGAACACAGTAGCACCACATGCACTTTAGACTGTTAAAACAGAGCCCCAGATGTTTACAGCAAACATGAAATTGATGATAAGTAATAATGTTCATCATACAGTTTCAATATCTCAAATGATGAGTGAGGCAGTTTTTCAAATTCTGCCTCAGAACTACACATACAGTTTTCCAAATGTTGATTCTGGGAAACTGGAACAAACATTTTCTCTATTTCCTGACACTTTACAATCAAAGCAATTAATTTATTAATTGAAAAAAATAAAATCTCTGGACCAGTGCTTCTGATGTCACATGTTATCATCTTTATAACCAATTGTCATATAAACATATGCAACAAACACAATGTATTAAAAATAATAATTAAATAAATAAGTAAGTACAACAATGGCAGCAGCCTGATGCCTCATAACTACTATTGTTCCTTGCATTTCACAGTTTCCATCCTTCACCTGCCTCAAAAACATATTTGACTCATTTGATGAGTGTAAGGAGTGATGTAGCTTCTCATATAAGACCTTAGGTTTTATTCTCACTCTACACCTGTAAATGTGCCCTGAGGTGTGTTTTCCTGCATTTTACACATATAAGGGGGACATAGGGGCTTTGCATTGTGCTCTGAATGTTTCCAAAATACAGGCCTCCCTTTGAAATGTTGACATATTGACGAGCCAGTAGCTGGGTCAACAGCAGGGTTAGACTGCGTATAATATGGACCCAGAAACAAAGTGGACTCATGAAGACCTCTTTACTTCAGAATTAAATCTCTACTACACCCATTGAAATAGTCCATTCAGGGGCCCCACCCAGAGGTTAAGGACCCTCCCATGTCTGGCTTGTAATTGGCCAGACCTTTTCCATAGAAGTGGTGCTGACTGGGTGTGTAAGGTGAAACAGTGTAAATACTGTATCTATTTTTGTTAGCTTTAAATGCTACTTATGCTCTGTACGAACTCAGACTCGTCTCCATCTCCTCCGCTATCTGAGCGTCACACACGGCTCCTTGATTACAGAGCTCGTCTATTTCCAGTCTAAAATGGCAGCAGATCCTGTTCTGGTTCAGATGTTGAGATTATAGGATATTATATGGTGCTGGGAGTCGGCCCTGCAGCTTGTGGTTTGGTGCTATATAGTTACCATAGGATTCAACCACTAGGTTAGCCTCCCAGCTGCAGGACAAGGCCTCTAATTGCCACAAGACTTGATGTACTTGATGTGGCGCAGTGTGTATCTTTATATGTACGTTACAGGACCTTCCCTATAACCACCAGCAGCTGTGTGAGTGTATATGTATGTGTGTGTGTGTGTGCGTGTCTTGCATCTCTTGCTTTGATGACTTTGTGGATTATAATGTGTCCTCCATATATCAGGGAACATCCATGTCGTTTAACAGAGAGGACAGCTACATTAAATGCTGATGCGCTTGTTCACGGCTTGGTTTTTGCCGAGTCATCTGTATTCCACTCTCTTCTCTGATTTATACCTCCGATTGATTTAACTGGACTTAACATGTGGGTACAGAAGTGTAGGAGCTCATCAGCCACACCCAGTCGTTTATCCTCCTTTTAGATCAGATGTGTCAACTCTAACCTGACTAGGTGGTCCTGTCGTTCCCATGGGAACAGTACGCCTAATTGCAGGTTATTTTCTGAGTGTGGACATGAGTTGGTAGCAGTTTGTGACGAGAATGACTTTTCCTTCTTCAGATGTTAGAGGCCTTAGGAATTAAACATCTTCAGCATGTGCTAAAATGTAAAACAAATATTATACAATCCTTCACCGAGTGGTTATTGCACTTTCTATATTTGAGAGCTGTCAGGAATCTAAGTTCATTTATTTGAACATTTTTACTTAGATGATGTATCAACAGTTTGATCAAATCCTCTTTTCTATAACACAAACTGTAGTGGATGGATCTTTAGACAGCTTTTAGTTCGAGTGCTCACTACCACTAAAAATCACAGTCGTACAGAGGCACATAAAAAAGCACAAGTATACAGATGGAAAGAAAAAAATGGCGCACAATAGAATACACAGTAAATATATGAACTACAGGATGAACACAAACAGATTACAAAAACACTGATTTAAGAAGATATGTCTGTAGCTGCCTTTTAGAAGTATCATCAGGATCAACAGACCTTAAGGTGCTGGCAGAGTGTTACACAGTTTACTGTAGGTACTTCAGCCTGAAAAGCTCAGTCACCTCAGGTTTTGAGTTTAAGATTATGAGACAATGGTTGTTTTATTTGAAATGGTAAAGTTAATTTTACAAATGTGGAAGCTGGACTGATTTGTAGTCGTGAAGCAACACACTGCACCTGGAGAGACTACGATTTTAGAATGAAAACAGAAGAGCTGTGTTAAGATCTGGGACCGTACAAATTCCTTTCAGGTAACAGTTAATTTGTTGAATCCAAAATAAATATACTGAAAACTTCTAATTATAAGAGGAAAAGTTAAATAAGAGCATGGTTTCATTTAATAACTGTTTAAATGATCCAATATTTAACAGGGTTGCCTTCACTGCACTTCTGAAACAAGATGTGTGTAGTTTCTGGTGAAACCACAGACAAACAGAGATGAGCAAAACCAGCTGGTGTTTGGTCAGTAGTTCTGTTTAATTTGGTTTGTTCAGGCCTATTAGAGAGTGTGTGGTGATGGTTGAAGAACACACATGGTGGCAGCCACGCAGAAACGAGTGTGAGGGTGAACAAAGGTTGAGAAGAACCATAAACAGCTCTGTTTGTGTGGAAAACACTGGAACACTGCATGTGTATTTCCTCAACACTGGAGCTGTGTGAGTGTGGGTTTGCGTGTGGTAGGAACATTCAACCGTCACTGTCATCAAGGTTTGTAGTCTAGTCACTATATCTGGACACACAGCGTCCAAACACACTACAGGCCGCTGTCTCAGCAGCGAGGAGGCCTCTTCTTGTTCTTGGCCACGACATCGACCCATGAATTTCTTATTGACACACGGCAGACGCCTGGTTGGAAACTATACAACATCCAAACTTCTGCAGCAGATTTAGCACTGAATCTACAGTTTAGTGTAGAAATAGTGGTGATTTGACAAATATTAGCTGTAAACAACTACATATAGTCTGGTTGTGTACATTAAAAGTGGGTTAATTTCCAAGCAGAGAAAACACAACAACTTCAGTTCTTCAGATGTTGCATTTCTTCAAATCATTAAGATGATACGTAATTACATAATTTAGAAATGAGATATGTATTCTTCCTCTGAAAGGACATCGACCTTCCCTTCCCACTGTAAGCAGGCTCTCAAAACAGGCATGGTAGCAGCCAAAAAAAATAATTTTACTTAAATGGAAGTCTCCATCATTCCCTTGCTTTAAGAGGCGGCTTAACGAAATGGTTTTTGTTAGAACAGATTCGCCTTAGCAGAGGGAATGCACCCAATTATTATGAGAAAACATGGAAACCATTTTTGGCCTTACTTGATGAGACCTAAATGACCAATATATGAATCAGGCTGCTATGCATAGGAGCTTGTTCAGCGTCTCTTTCTCTGTTTTAAATAAGCACTGCACTACAGAGCGACACAGGAAATCATTTCTGCCTGTTGCTATCAAGCTTTTTAATTCAGAACTCTAAGAGTCATCCCCCCATGTATACTGAGTATACTTATCGTAAATTGTAAACTTTTTCTTTTTTAAATCTTATTTAATTCTATTCTTATTCTGTTTTTCTATTTTATTCATATTTATATATCTTTATTGTTTTTTCTTACTATTCAGGAGTTTTGTTTGCAACTAGGAAAAAATTCTCTCCAGGGATCAATCAAATTCTGATTCTGATTAACTAACTCGCTCTTTCTTCTCTTCACTTCATCTTTCTCTTTCTGTCTCCTCACACATCCTTCAGTCTCCATCACGGAGGTGGAGTGCATCAGGGAGGGCTGCCAGTCAGAGACGCTGCGACAGTTGGCTGGCTCTGTGCCTGAGGGCCAGTGTCTGACCGTGGTCTTCAAAGGGCCCCGGAAGAGTCTGGACCTCCGCTGCCAGAGCCAAGAGGAGGCTCAGCACTGGGCCCGGGGGATTCGAACGCTGCAAGAGAGAGTGCAGAATATGACCCAGAAGGAAAAACTTGACCAATATCCTAACTGTGTCTAATCTGGAGAGATAACACACTGTCACATACATTTATGTTAAATTTATACTATTCTTTCCCTTTCATTCTCTCAAATTATAACTGTATATTTAGTTATCTTGCTGTTTCCTTGACTGTGTGCCACCTGGATTCATGCTTACCTGAGTCGGGCTGACCAGAACCATGATGACAAGATGAGCTATGAGGAAGTCCAGACCCTGCTGCAGATGATCAACATTGACCTGAGTGACCAATACGCCCGCAGCCTCTTCCAGGTCGACCTGCGCACACTTGCAACTTACTGTAGAAGTCATTTCACTGAAGACAGATCACCACCACTGAGACTGTGTTCCACCGTGTAATCTGTGTCTGGTTGTGGTTTGTCCAATAGAAATGTGACCGCTCAGCTGACGGCCGTCTGGACCACGGGGAGATTGAGGTTTTCTGTAGGGAGTTGTTACGGCGACCGGAGCTGGATGCCGTGTTTATCCGCTACTCTGCAAACGGCTGCGTGCTTTCCACTGTGGACCTGAGGGACTTCTTGAAGGACCAGGGGGAGGACGCTTCACCCACCCACGCTCAAAGCCTCATATGCACATATGAACTTAATGAGTGGGGTACGTTGTCACAATTTATTATAGCAATATGTATTGTACAAAACAGCTCAGAGAGAGAGAGAGAGAGAAGCTCAGTTTGAGTTTATTTTGAGTTAATGAATATGTCTTTCTTAAAAACAGGATGAGTTTTGTCTCCAAGTCATTGATGCTTGATGCCCAAGCAAACAAATCCTAGAGAAAGAATTTCTAAATATCATATATCATCTTAAATAGAAAGTACACTGTAACTACCACCACGTCTTGTGTTCCAATTGTGTTTGTGCCCTTTGCCCAGTGCAGCCCAGAAGAACCAGTTCATGACTCCCAACGGCTTCACCATGTACATGCTGTCCAAGGAGAACTTTGTCTTCAACCCGGACCATGCCAGGGTTTACCAAGACATGACCCGTCCACTGTCTCACTACTTCATCTCCTCCTCCCACAACACATACCTCACTAAGGACCAGCTGACTGGGGACAGCAGCACGGAGCCATATATACGGTACTAATGATCAGTTCACCGTGAACAAACAACTGTACAACCAGCAGCTAGAATAAATGATGTAATACCTGTATGTGACCACAGGGTTTCCTCTCCACCTCTGCAGCCCGTAGTACAGTCTTTGTGGCAGAGGTTTACACTGCTTGGATCATTCATTTGCCTCCTCACCATTTACACCATCACTGAGAAACTGAAAGGTCATAGAGAAGGTCAGGTCCTGGCAAACAGTGTAGCAACTTTGGAAGGAGATTCAGATCCTGTTGAGGAGTATTATAACAACACTGAAAGACTGTATTGGACTAGGAGACAGCAGGGTCTTGAGGTCGTGGTGAGTCCATTGGGGCCCATGGTAACAAACTGACAAGGGCGTAATCCAATCAGCTTTTATCACTATGATGTTATAAATCTGACATCATGGAATTTACCTCGGAAAAGCCTATTCTTTGAGCTGGAAGGTGCTATTTATCCAAACATGAGTGCAAATTTACCTTTGGGCAATTACAGAATTACACCACCAAATGTATACCAGACTGTAATGTTACAATGCAAAATAATAAGCAATAATTTGCAGCAGAAGCCTACTTCCATGTTGCCAGCAGAGCAGTGTGTTTAACTTGATTTTCATGGGCAGAATTTCAAGGTGCAGGAAAGAGGTGGAGCACACCCAGTATAATGTCCTAAAGACTCCACCTCTGTTTCTTGGGTTCATTGACCCCTGACCTGACTTGTGCACTGGACAGTTATCAGCTGAGTGTGAAGTGGTGGTGGTGAGGGGAGGCACCTTCAAGTCTGAGACCATAGTGTAAATTCCATAGTCAGGACTGCAATGTTTTTCTCAGTGTCATGGTGATGGACGATGGACAGGCAGATCAGCGCAGGTGTGCTGAACAAGGCCCGAAGATCACTGACAAACTCTGAATTTACAAGTTGACATTTCAACCCTCCTCTCTGTGGTCATGAGCTTTGTGTAATTTACTTAAGGAGACATATTATGCCCCCTGTCCACAAATTAAAATAGTTCCCAGGTGTCTTAAAGATATGACTGTGACATGCTTTGGTCAAAACACCCCAAGGATCAAACATCACAGCTCTTTTCATCCTCTCAAAACAGCCCTGTTCAGAATGGCTAGTTTCAGAGCCTGTACCTTTAAATGCAACAGACCACTGCTTGCCCCGCCCCTTCTACCGGTACCAGGTAGTGATGGTATTATGCAAATATGAAACCTAAATACATCACTGGAAGGGAACAGCTCGTAAAACCATGTGGATTTTTTTTCCTATAATATGTCCCCTTTAAAGATGGAGAGTGACGGCTGCTCCCACTGGGGGTCAGTTGTCAAGAGGTGTAGAGGTATTTCGGGAACATTTAAGTGGGACGGGATTCCAGGAAAGACCCTGAATGTGTTTGAGGGAGCTCCATGGATAAGCTAGAGGACAGACAGGGTGATAATAAATGACAGTGGGGTACTTTTTTCCAAGCCTGCTGGCACCATGACAGAACCAGGTGAGCATCTGAAAGAGGATACATGGATTGTTTTCAGTTTATATTGTTTGTTGATACACAACACTATACAGTTTAGTATAAAACTGATATTCTCCACTGTATCTTTACAAGTTATATAACAACATTTTTTGCACAAGGCTGCAACAAAGATGTCGTTCTTTCACTGCTTATTTGCCGATATCACAATCGGAAAGTTGCCTCTTCACCATTTGCACAGCATTATGATACCGACGGAAATTAGCATCTTGCTATAATCCGGCACATTTACATGTTTTTGTCCATTAATGTGCACTGTCCGAATAATCAGAATATCACCTGTGTTGATGTTTTTTCTCAGGGCTTTGAGCCATGGCTGCCGCTGTGTGGAGCTGGACTGCTGGGATGGAGGGGAAGGGGAACCAGTCATCTACCATGGACACACACTCACCTCCAAAATACCTTTTGTTGAAGTCATTGAGACTATCAATGAGTATGCTTTCAAAGTGAGTACACTATTAAATCAGAATATTTTACCTTGACAGATACAAAATGCCAGTATTTAGCCTAGGTCACATTAAAATTAGTTGTGTGGTTTTGATGAAGCCATCTATTCTCCTGACTTTGCACTTTGGTCCTCCTCTCTTAGGCCTCTCCTTACCCTCTGATCCTGTCCCTGGAGAACCACTGCTCTGTGGAGCAGCAGGCCGTAATGGCTCATCATCTGCGATCCATCCTGGGAGACAAGCTACTCACCAAGCCCCTCAGTGGTCTCAATTCTCACAGCCTGCCCTCTCCGGAGGTAAGGAGACACCGTTCTGTACTCTCAGGAAAGTTCACTTACAATAACAGCTGATAAGAGACTAAAAGTCTCCTTCCTAAGGACGATGCATATCATGCTTGTGTGTCTTGGAACCACACATTTTCATTTTTATGTGTAAGATGCTTGGAAAGTTTTCGCATTTTCCTGAAGATTAAAAAGACTGACATGATTATAATGACTGAACCTGATAGATGGTTGCAGTGTGCTTGCTACATCTCATTGGAATGTGAAAGTGGTTAAAAATAGCAAATAAGTGGCCCTCAGTCAGATTCCTCTGTAAGGCTTTCACTGGCACATATCAGAGCTCACTCAGTGTTGGAGGATTTTTATTTTTCTGCCTAGTAACTGACACATTTGTAATCAGTTTCTTCCCTTCCGTATTTGTATCCACTGTTGCCTTGGTAGGATTATGAGTAAAACAGAGAGCAGACCATGTTACCGATTTTCTAGGGCCATCTGCTGTCCTGTTCCTGTACTATACATTTACATGTAACTGTAATGTGCATGAGAGGTGGTTCATGTCCCCCCGTGAGGACAAAAGATGAAATTATGATGGGCCTATTGTTGAAATATGCCCAAGATCAGGTGGACATGAGAGGTTGTGTCATTTATGGTGTTAGGCTACTGCTTAAAGGGGACATATTATGGAAGTAATACTTTTTGAAGGCTCTTTAACATATTTGGGTGTTTGTCTTGCCTTCCGGCCCCCAAAATGTGAGAATTGACAAACAAATCTGTAACGTGCAGGCCCCCTAGGTTGAAATCAATGTGGTTTTACGAGCTGTCCCCTCAGTTGTCCTCCAGTGATGTAACTAGGTTTCATATTTGCATAACCCCACCCCTACCTGGTACCAGTAGAAGGGGTGGGGCGGGGCAAGCAGTGGTTCATTTGCATTTAAAGGGACAGGCACTGAACCAGCCGTTCTGAACAGGGCTGTTTTGAGAGGATGAAAAGAGCTGTGATGTTTGATCATTGGGGTATTTTGACCACAGCATGTCACGGATATGTCTTTAAGACACCTGGGAACTATTTTAATTTGTGAAAAGGGGGCATAATATGTCTCCTTTAAATACAGTGCTTGGTAGGGACTTAGGTTACAGTTATGCATGCTGGTATGTTTGCAGGCCTCAGGCTGATTTCCACTGTAGTTAAACTGTCTTTTATCAAAAAAATAGAAGAAAATCAAAAAGTTTTTTCTTAGTTACATGATAGTGAATCATTTCACCAATGACTGAATACATTTATTGTGAGTACAGTAGTAGCTGTAGTAGCAGTATTAGACACGAAATAGTGTCAGTGATAAAGTAGGGACAGTAATAACTGCTCATGTAATTATGTAATGTAGTTATCTATATCAAACTCACTGGCCAGGTGTTGTGTTTTCTGGTTGTATTTGTTCAGGACCTGAAGGGTAAAATCCTCGTGAAGGGGAAGAAGGAACACGTGGTGGTGGAGGAGGGCTGCTCCAGTTCCTCAGACTTCAGCTCCTCAGATGAGGAGTCCTGTCGCTGTGAAGGCAAACCCGCTCCAAAAAAAGAGGACAAGAAGGTAGAGTGAACATTTATCCTAACAATAGTTGGCTCTTCTCTGTTGAGTGATTTTGGGGGGATTGGGGTTATCAGTGTGTTCACTCTGGATTCTGAATCTCTGCGTCCTCTCAGCCAGGCGCCTCTAAGCTGAGCCCGGAGCTGTCAGAGCTGGTCGTGTACACCCGCAGTGTTCCTTTCAAAACCTTTGAACAAGCTGCCAAAAACCCAGCAACTGAAATGTCCTCTTTCTCTGAAAGTGAAGCTCTCAGGCACATTAAGGACTCAGGTGTGATATTTTAGGAAATTGATCCTTCCTCCACCACCATACTGCTGCATTAACTGGACTTTCCTCCACCTCCTCACCTTTACAGGGATACATTTCGTGCGTCACAACAGTCACCAGCTCAGCAGGATCTACCCCTCAGGACAGCGCCTCCAGTCCTCAAACTACAACCCTCAGGAGATGTGGAACGCAGGCTGTCAAATTGGTGAGAATTTATTTTATAAGTTACTCAAATGTCAAGAGAAGCAAATGGATCAATCAAGAAATGTCACTGAGAAACCAGTCTTTCGTCTTTCTTACCTTCCTCCCTTCAGGATAACAGCACGACTGCCACATCGCCCACAGCGGTGGGCAGAAACTCATGTTGTTAACACATGCTGTGTTGTGTCATTTCCAGTTGCTTTGAACTTCCAGACACCTGGTGAGCAGATGGATCTAAACCACGGCAGGTTCCGGCAGAACGGTCAGTGTGGCTACATCCTGAAACCTCCGTTCTTGTGCCAGCGCGACTCCACCTTCAACCCAGAGAATGTTGGTGGAGGTCCTGCCCACAAACCTCTGCTGCTCACTGTTCGGGTAAGATGGAAAAGTACTTGCCGAGTTGCAAGTAGTAGTTTTTCCAGAAGTATGAGAATTTTAAAGGGATAGTTCAACATTTTGGCAAATTGGCCCATTGCCATAATCCCTTTAGTAATAGCAGTAGGTTCGTTACCTTTAATTGTTGGTGCAAGCTATTTTTAAAATGGTGGAGCAGAGCCGTGAGCTGCTCAGAGCTACGCTATGGAGGCTAATGGGATTTCTTGGTTTCCCTCATCAAACTCATCAAATACACAATCCAACAACTCCAAAACGCTCTCGTGGACAAGTTGTGACCTGCACATTCACCACGCTATGAGATAATAACAGAACGTTACGAGACAGAGTTGTTTTCAAGGTATGATGCTCGTTCCTGTCCGGGCAGTTTTTTGGCAAGCAGTCTCTGCGTTTGTCTCGAAAACAACTCTGTCTCGCAACATTCCGTTAAACCAAGAAATTCCATTAGCCTCCGTAGCGTAGCTCTGAGCAGCTCGCGGCTCAGCTGCGCCATTCTAAAAATAGCTTGCACCGACAAATAAAGGTCATGAACCTATTGCTATGACTATAGGGATTATGGCAATGGGCCAATTTGCCAAAATGTTGAACTATCCCTTTAAGCTTGATGCGTGATGTATGATTGTATCAGTGTCACAACTGTTGTAAATTATGCTCTTGTTGTTTAATTCTGGAAAGACTTTCCAATGAAAACAAGATTTCCCTTATTGCTTTTCCAGGTTATTTCAGCTCAGCAGCTCCCCAAACCAGAATGGGACAAGCCCAGCTCCATAGTGGACCCACAGGTTTGGGTGGAGATACATGGAGTACCCATCGACAACCTTAAGAAAAAGACTCATCATGTTGATAACAATGGTAAATAGGACCCTAATCCTAATATAGATCTTTCAGATAGCCATATGTTTATAACTGTAGATGACACCATATGTTGTTGAAAGTCGATTGTGGTCTATAAGAGATTATTGATATTTTTGAGAGAAATGATTCCTGATGTTTGAACACACAAACACAAAGCCATATGTTCATAAACAGTTCAGCTCCACACAGATTTTAAAACCATCTTGATTTCCTGGAAAGTTCCTCAGTTGTGTATAAGTGCAAGTTATTGTTGTTTGTTCTGTTGTTTTAGGCTTTAACCCACGGTGGGACTGCACCTTCAACTTCACCGTCCACGCCCCTGACCTGGCTCTGGTTCGCTTCATGGTGGAAGACCATGACTATACCTCAAGCAACGACTTTCTTGGACAATGCACCTTGCCTTTCACCACTCTCCGCACAGGTGTGTTTAGGGACAGTGGACAGTATCACAGAGACTTGATACCACGACTAACCATTTTCTCTCCTGAATTTCCTTCCCCTGTCTCTGCAGGTTATCGCCACGTCCGACTACTCAAGCTGGACGGCTCCAGCCTTTCACCCTCCTCTCTCTTCATCCATGTTACGGTCGGCCCCTGCCAGAGCAGCCCCCACAAGTCATCAGCTAAATCGCCTGCCCGGTTTTCGGCCAAGGAACGCTGACCTCCTCTCATCTCCTCGCTGCATGACGCATGGAAGCCACTAAGGGAGGATCCCTTAACATATCTGCCTTGATTAAGGCAATTACCTAGTGGTTTTAAACCTGCCTTGCAAATACTGAAACTATGTCCACAACCTGTTTATACTGTATGGATCGTTTAATGGGGGGATCATTCCTAGAGCAGGACTGACTTAATTACAACCCATTGATCCAGTCTGCATAAGTTTATATGGGTCTATGAGACTGTGACCAAAGTTTGGTGCTAGCTTTTGTCTCTACATTTTCAACATACTGTATAAGCTAACTCTGCAACTATGGCTTCTATAGGAAAGACTAGTTTTTTACTATACATGTCTTAGCTTAGTGCTTATTTTTTTATTAGTCTGCTGGTTTGTGATTTGAACATTACTTGAGAAAGTTAGATAGCCTGCATCCCAAGTGTAGACCTTATCCATAGCATGTGAAGTAGCCATCCTCTATGAAATGTTAAAGGATTTTAAAACTTGATTACAAAACTATCAGACATAACAATGTATCCATTGGAAGAGCCAATGCATATTGTCATCTTTCATTGAAACAAACAATCCAACTTCATTTCATGCAACAACTTACTGTATCATGTGTGCCAAGTGGGCAGGATTTTGACCTCCATCACATTACTCAACAAGTTATAATCTCATTATTTGCTATTATTGCATCTGTGACCTTAGGCTGATCACACTACTCAATGAAATGTCCAATAGTCTGAAAGTAGACTTGGCCAAATCAAGTGGGGATATTTATCCTGGCAGTAATATAAAATTTTGTATTGATAAAAACACCGTACATGTGACCAATAGAGAGAGTTCAGTGTTCAAACAGCGAAGAAGCAATCTCTACTCATCTGTCCCTTTAAAATTGTAGCAGAGATGTTCAGGTCCTAACGCAGCTTTCAGTGTAAATCTGATATCAGGTTAGAATTGGGCAAAGTCCCCAATATTATAATATTAAAAGCCATATGGAGAATCTCCATAATAGCTTGTCTTATAACTGATAATGTAGCCTTGTGTAGCCATCCAGTGTTTTTATATGACAGAATTTGCTCAGTTAAACAGTGGCAATATGTGATGAAATACATAGTTGTATTTGTTATATTTAATATTTCATTGTTTACTTTGTGTTCAGGTGTGTTCAGGCTGACTGATGATCTATTGTGACTGTGACATGGCATTATTATTGTCAGTGTTTGAACAGATCTTATGATGAGTTTCATCCATTGTAGTTATCAAAGTTTTATACAGTACAGTGTTTTAATTGAGGAAGAAAATCTTTAGGGTTGTTGGAGGATTAACTTAAGTTCTATGACCTATTTATTTCTGAGTTTATCTTACAGAGAGAGGAGGATAGCTTACTTGATATCAGTATTAACCTTCAGACATCTAAAAAGAATACATGAACAATCAAATAACTTTAGAATGTCTTTGGTATAATATGAAGCTTTTTTTTTCAAATGAGTTATTTAAATGGAGAACATGATGTGTTATCATTATAACTAAAATATGATCAGGGAGTTCTTTTCAATTGAGGTTAAATTACTATTTTTTTGCGCTACTGTCAATATTAAACAATTTTTAAAAATCCCGGCTGTTTTTGTGACAATATTGCACATGTGTAAATATCAAGAACTGTAAGTGAAAGGAAATTAATATATAGTGGAAAGACCAAAGTTCTGTGTTTTTAGAAATGCTATCCCAAAATCAAACTAATCTAATATTTTGTTGTTAATTTATTAGGTCATATTTTCATTGGCATATCCTTATTTACCACTTGTTTGCACTAAATGGGCAAAGAAAAACCCATTGGTGCTGATTTGGTTATTATCACTTTCATCAACAATGCAAGTGCACTTTTTGATATTTCATCAATCTTGCACCAGTTGCATGTTTAACGGTTTTTAATTACCTTTATTCAATCAGCTAATATATACAATGATAGAATAAATATGTATTTTAACACTGTGATGATGAAAACCCTAACTCAAACTAACTGAAGAACCTCATTAGATGAGTGACCAAAGCTCAATTCTTAATTTGTCCAAATGTTTTTGACAGAATAAAAAAGTGGAATGCCAGCGTTACATTTTTCTTAATGATCATCATCATCATCATCATCATCATATTAGAGGCTCTATGCAAAATATCTAAATAAATATAAATAAAATAAAGTGCCTGGGAAATCTTATTTTGCAACATGTGTTCAACTGTTCAACAACTGCAGAAATGCCCATAAGTTTTACCACCACCACCACCACCAATATAGCTATAACTCTGTCCTAACCTATAAAAAGTCAGATAAATCAAGATTTTGTTTAAGAGGTTCTGTGAGCAGTGGCCAGCAGAGGGCATACATGAAACACAAAACACTGAATTAGTAACACATTAAAAAACCCGTCTTTGCTGCTTGATCGCTGCTTCGACAGACTCTACAAATGGCTCCAAAACTCACCATCATCTTTCTCTTCTTTTATTTGCCTTTGTTGTATTTGTTATAAGTGTTTACTTATGTGTACTATTCAAATTAGGGGTAGGGGTAGGGGTAGGGCAGTTTGGAGAAATACTAAGTATTTCCTTGGGGTCTGTCTTTGACTTTCTTTGATCTGCCTTTGAAATATCAGTGCAAACTAACAGAATAGTAGAGTCTGCTTATCTGCTAAATTTCTAACTCCACACCCTTCATGAGTCATCAGACTCATTTTTCCATTTTCAAACTTGTAGTCTCCAATCAGACTTCACACAGCTTCCTCTGGAGTGACAAAAGGCTTTTGTACAGGATTTCACATGAGCAGTGATACTCACCCACAACCATAAACAGACCTATAAGTGTAAAATCAGTGAAGTTTACCTTGAACTATTTTCCCGTGTTCACATCACTTTGTAACACTGAGAGACTGTGAATGACTTGCTTAACAAGACAAGGTCAAAATCTCATAGGCTGGTACGAAAGTGAGAGTATTGCAAGTTGCAAACTTATGAAGCCTCTGTAAACAGCAGACATGGTTATTTCATATTTACATTCTGCCTTTTGTCAGCTGGTTTTAGCCCATTCCCTCTGTGCTGACATACAGTAGGCTACAGTAGTTTACATTACATTTCTGTTCTGTGGTTTGAAATAGTGTCCAACGAACAGTCATGCAAGTGCTCACACCACTAGTCACTGTCATTAGACTGTCAACACATGATGAACACACATGGTGACTGTCTTTATAATAACCTAATGAATTTATATGCATCTTATACATCGTTTAAGATGAAAGACCTAAAATGACCATCATCTCAATTTTAAGCTGCCAGTGTAACTTGATCACTCAAATCTATCATTCATTCATTCCAGTGTTTTTCAACCTTGGGGTTGGGACCCCATGTAGGGTCGCATGGAATTCAAATGGGGTCGCCTGAAATGTCTAGTAATTGATAAAAAAAAATTACTGATCAAAATATTTTTTTAACTAATTATTTTTCGTTTTAAAATTATGATTAAAAACACCACAGACAATTTTAAACAACTGTATTCTATACTTTCACTTTCTTGAATATAAATCGAGTTCAAATAAAATGCAGCATATAATAATATCTGCGCTGGCGCATCTTGACTGATGGGGTCTCCAGAAATTTGATATGTCAAAATGGGTTCACAGGCCAAAAAAGGTTGGCAACCGCTGATTCAGTCAGTCAGTCAGTCAGTCAGTCAGTCAGTCAGTCAGTCAACAGAGCTGTTCCCATTGTGACCTGGTTAATTACAGTTACATAGTTTTCATTCACTGTGACAAAGTGAATACACACACGAGAATCAAGCAATCAAGCATTGAAAAAGACTTTTCCCATTAACAATCAAACCACCACGGTCTAATGCATGTGCTTAAAAATCCAAGCTCAGTTTAATGACTTGTTTTTTTTATATATATCTTTATATATTATTCCTACAAATACATGGTTTTCAGCACTTTGAAAAACATTCACTTTCCTCAGTAAACCAAGAAAGCTAGAAATATCCTACAGTGAAAAAAAGAGAAAGGCATTTTTGACAAAAAACAAAAAAACAAAACAAAAAACAAAAATCACATAAAGACATGAAAATAACAATCGAATGTAATCCGAAAAAACAACATCCTGTACAAACACTATGGCCCAATAATTTAAGAAAATAGTGTCTCTAAAACGTTCATATTGCTTTGTACCTCCACTGACCGGGCAAAGTCTACCCTGTGCAACACCAGGCAGTTCAGATGCCACCACAGAGGCGCCAGATCCCAGGTGCTGATGTCACTCCAGAGGTTACGGGGACAAGCTGCAGCCGGCGGCATGCAGGCATCGCAGAAGACAAACGGTCCGGTTTGTGTTCTCTTCTTTTCTCTGGTTGTTTTGGCAGTAAC
The DNA here is from genome assembly GCF_045865225.1 of Trachurus japonicus. NCBI lineage: Eukaryota > Metazoa > Chordata > Actinopteri > Carangiformes > Carangidae > Trachurus > Trachurus japonicus. The sequence continues at coordinate 16,986,222 of NC_140925.1, forward strand.
AATACAAAGACAAGGGATGGTCACACTACTACAGTACTGCACTCCTTATGAAACCAAGGATGTTTTTACTGTTTGTTGTAGTTTTACCATTATTACTCTCTACAGCATTATTACTAGAACTATCACCATCACAGACACACAGAGTGCATCGTGTGTTTGTGTTTGTGTGGAGGGTTCGTCAAGCCGTGTGCGTGTGTGTGTCCGTGTGTGTCGGAGTTATCAGTGTTCAGTGCTCAGAACTTGTCTTCTCGAAGGAGAAACTGGGAAGAGTCAATAGCTTGGGGTTGGTGTTGAGGTTTGACGAGCCTCCGTTCTGTCCCGACCCCTCTCCGACTCCCAGGTCGAAGGAGTCCTTGGAGTCACTAGAGGGCGCTCTCCTCCTCAGGCAGGTGTCCTGGTTGGGCAGAGGAGGGGGCATCCCCAACCCACCCAGCACACCCAGGCCCGGGTAGAGGCCGGACTGAGGCTCTAGGCCGTCCGGAGGGTCTACGGAGATGCAGGGCGGGCTCATCTTCTTCTTGCGTCGAGGTGAGGGCAGCGAGGTCTGAGTGGGGGTCTGGCTCTGGATCTGCAGGCTGTCGGCCCGCGACACAAAGCCGGAGGAGGTGGAGGCGGAGCTGCGCTGGGGGCTGGACTCCACCGAGGAGCACACTTCTACAGAATGGCGCCGGGGGTCGTCCAGCCAGGAGGACGGCCGGGGGCGGGGCACCGGGGCGCCGCGGCCCTGCACGTCGGCGCTGTGGAACCGCTTCAGCTGCCTCAGATACGGACTCCGGCTCTCCCGCGAGCCGGTGTAGGAGCTGTAACCCTCGTTACTGCCCTGGCTGTCGTCCGCCAAGACGTCGTCGCTGTCGGCCAACCCCGTGCGGGTGAGGAGGGACACTTCCTGATCTACCGAGGCCTCCTCCCGTTGGTGCGAGCCTACTGGTAAGAGCGGAGGAAGCGTGGAGGGCGATGGGGAGTAGGAGGCGGGGCGGTGTTGGTCGTGCTGCTGGGTGTGCACGCTGCCGGGGCGCGAGGGTGTGGGGGAGGCGCCCGGCGTGGCGGGGACCAGGCAGAGGGCGGGCTGCTGATGGTGATGGGAGCAGGGGGTGGGAGATGGGTGGGAGGGGGAGGAGGAGGGAGACGGAGGGAGCCCCAGGGAGGCCACATTCACAAGTCCTTCCTTGCTCTCTCCTCCGTCTGAACACAGGGCCTCCTGAGAATCAGTAGACACTGCAACCTGGAAGACGGGCGGGGGGGAGGGGGAGGGGCATGGAGGGGAGGGTGGGGTGGGGTGGGCAGGAGGGGTGTAATATTTAGGAGGGATTGGAGCATGAGCAATAAGAGGGAGGGAAGGGAGTGTGTGAACAGGGATGAGAGAACATGACAGGGGAGACTAGTTAGTGTGAAGTGATGAGGATGAGCAGCAGTAGTTTGGGTCAAAGTTCACAGTCTGATCAGGTCCCATTTATATCAATGTGTCAGAAATCTGAATATGGACACAGAGGTTACACTGCATTGCATATAGGATTTGCCAAAAGGAAGTTGAGTAAACAACTTTTTACACTGTTGGATGTTTTCTTTGGTTTTATTCTATAATATAAAGCCTCTCCCCCACTCATTTTTTTCCTACAGTTGCTTTGAACATTGCAGAATAAAATGCGAGCAGAGTGTGAGACAAGAACAGTTTATGTTAAATCTTAACTAGTTTTCAAGCCAAATCTGTGCAACTTACATAAATGTGGTGTAGAAACTTAAAATCTCCAGTATGCAAATACTGAGAAAGGATTTATCAATGAGGAGTAAAAATATTTTCTTTTCTTTTTTTCAACTGGATATTTAAAACTTAATTTCTTAAAAAAACAAAAACAAACACAAATTAAAATTCAAAACTGCTTATTTGTGCTATAAAACATATCTACAGAAGATCTTTAGAATTAGATTAAATTGACTTACAATGTACACAAACTCCCCTGAAAATCTCAATATCATAATTCTAAAAATTACTTTTTGAAAAATTTTCCTGCAAGTTATGTTACAAATCACTATGTGATAATAGGAAATGTTAGACACCAACTCATATGAAAAGTCTTCAAGTAAAAAAAACATGAACACTTTTGTCACAACCTCATATGGTCCAGTATGCCAGGGTGCTGTGATCAGCAGTGACCAGTGAACTCTGAGCCAGACTACCTGACCCTCTAATCTTTGACCATTCACACAAAACCCTATAAACTGTCAGCATTAGGAGTTTGCAGTTGAATTTTTAACACACTTCTGATCGGTGTTTCCGTGCCTTCATCCTTACCTCTGTACAGAATCATCTACAGGGTGTAAGGCCAATAGGTAGAGGGTGAAAACAACATGTAACTACTACAGGAGAGGAAGGGTTAGTAAGCGTAATGGTTGATAAAACTCATAAAATGTCCTCATGAACTCATGACTTTGTTTCACACAGTCCTCAGGCTGTGGGAAGAAAATCGATGATATTTAATAAATATAATTGTGTTATTAAACCAAAGGAAGCTCTTGGATCTATGAAGGTGAGGAAACAAGGCATGCAGGATGAGAATTAGGGCGCAGCAGTTTGAGAAATGTTTAGAAGCATGGGTTTCCCTACATGGGCCTGAATGGCATGACCACAGTGACACCTAGTGGTCAGAGTGAGCACATCCAGGCCAGGCCAATCACCAGCCACAGCAGTAAAAGAACTTTCTGGAGCCAGACTTAAAAAATCCAGTCAGACGTTTTAAAGCAGAAACTGAGTCACGTACAGTAACTACCACTCTGTGGTCAGCAGCCATGTACTTACAAGCTCTAAACTACTCATTAGAAAATACACAGGTGCACTATCACCATGGTATACAATGGCCAAATGCATATAGACAACACTTCCCTGAGTTGTATAGTTTGTGATATAGTAAGTGCACTGCATTGTGGGTAAAATGATCAACCAAATAAGATGTTGGTCTGGCTAAAATACATTCTATCACTCAGCTACTGAAGAATCCACAGATGGAGAAATACAGTATGCTCATGTAAGAATATTGGAGAATTAATAAACTCAAGGTCTCATTAAAATGTTTCCACAGGCAAAGAGCCTCCTGTTGGAGAGCTTGAGATGCTTTGTGGCTGATGGTTAGCAGAAGACAAACAAATGTGAAACAAAGGCGAGAAAAAAGGAGGGAAGCCTGTGTGTGTGTGTGTGTGTGTGTGTGTGTGTGTTTGTTTATGTTTATGTGTGTGCGTGTCTGTGTGTGTTGTTAGTCTGCCGGTCTGAAGATGAACATGGAGTCCAGCCTTTCTGAAAGGCCCAGTGGTAACTGTTTCAGAAACAGGAGTATCTGTGTTTCAGCAGCATTTCAGGGTCGGGCGGCTTTTGGACCCAACTGAGCTGGGATCAGAGAATAACAGATGACATGGAGAATGACACAGCAGAGCAGTTAGTAACAGACAGAAGGGGAGAAAGAAGGAAGAAGACAAGTGAAATTGTTTAGAAACATGCAACGTGAAAAGATTTAAACCACTGATTGTCCACAGTGGAATTTTTTGAGGCTTCATCATGAGGCTACTCAACACCACCTTACATAATGTATATTTATTTATCAGATAGGATTGTAAAATATAAGGGGTGATTGAGTCCAATCAAACTCAGTGTCATGCAGGTATTCTTTATTACTTATTTAAAGAAACTGCATCTAAATTCATCACTTTTTGTTGTTTGAATTTCAAACCTGCAAGTATGTCTCATGTTTCCGTCACAAACCTTAAATAGAATAAAAAGAATATGTATTCTTGTACTACTCACTCATCATGACTTTTTCCAAAAGGCTTTCATTGGAAACTAACATTTGCTCCTCATCTTAAAGGGATAGTTCAACATTTTGACAAATTGACCATTGCCATAATCCCTATAGCTTTAGGAGTAGGTTCGTTACCTTTAATTGTCGGTGTGAGATATTTTTAGAATGGCGGAGCAGAGCCGTGAGCTGCTCAGAGCTACGCTACGGAGGCTAATGGGATTTCTTGGTTTCCATCATCAAACTCATCAAATACACAATCCAACAACTCCAAAACGCTCTTGTGGACAAGTTGTGACCTGCACATTCACCACGCTATGAGATAACAGAACGTTACGAGACGGAGTTGTTATCAAGGTAGATTCATGCAAAACCGCTGTTTTGCAGTTGTTGGATTGTGTATTTGATGAGTTTGATGAGGGAAACCAAGAAATCCCATTAGCCTCCGTAGGGTAACTCTGAGCAGCTTGCGGCTCTATTCCGCCGTTCCAAAAATAGCTTGCACCGACAATTAAAGGTAACAAACCTACTCCTACAACTATAGGGATTATGGCAATGGGCCAATTTGCCAAAATGTTGAACTATCCCTTTAAACAAAAAGTAAAGTCAGCACCTTTAGTTTATGGAATGATCACAGCTAGGAAACATTTACATAGAACAGTGCTGTTGCCACATATACAGTAGTATGATATGAACAGGATCGGACCAGAGTGAAGTGAAATTTGGAAACAGCATGATTTCTTACCTGTCTACGAAGTGTGCGACTGAATGTGTGCGTGCGTTTGGGCGGGGGTAATCGTGGTATACTCTCTGAGTCCGAGTGGCTGTGAGGGCTGATGGGTCTGAAGAGGTCTGTGGGAATAGCCAGCTGCTGGGAGAACTCCTCTGGCTGTGAACGCACTGAGGCACTGGAGCCTGCACACAAACAGAGACACTTAGAGCAGCTGTGGCCTCGGAGGAAATGACCTTACCAGGCATCCTATAATATGACACAAATCCAAGCTACACAGTCTTTCTAACACATTTAAAGTTGGTATCTCTCTAAGACAATGTGAACAAAGAGGTGGTGATCGTCAGCATACACTGAAAACAGACAGGATCTTAACACGTTGGAGCTGACTGAACCAGAGCCAAGTTGTTGTAAGTTGTGTTTCATTTTCATATATTACCCGAATGGGCCCTGAGGGTGTCCGTGTTGTGTGTCCCCTGCGTCTGTGCTGAAAGCTGTGATGAAGCTGTAGCTGTGTGTCCAAAAGGCTGCAGGGGGAGGAACATGTAGCTGTCGTTGGGCAGGGAGTGTGTGCGTCCCACCGTTGGCTTCCTGACGCTCAGCAGGTTGTCCTGCAGCGGCTCTACGGGATCCAGCTGCTCCGGCTGCAGGAAGAGAGGACAGAGTCAGGGTCTATCTGGAGATGGAAGGACTTAGGGGGGCGGGGGGTGTACTCTTTAATAATTCACACACTCTCACAGTGTTTCTAACATTTTTAAAGTTAGTATCGCTCTAAGACAATATGAACAAAGAGGCAGTGATCGTCAGCAGAACAGACAGGATCTTTGCATGTTGGAGTCGACTGGACCAGAGCTGCCACAGATCACAGTTAGTGCTTCAATTTCCAAGCGCTTTCATTTTTTCATCATAAGAGACTCTGTGTCTTGTGTTTGCATTTACCCTCGTTTACGTAAGCCTGTTCCGTGATTGTGTGTCAGCTAGGGGCAGTGTCCTGCAGCCTAAACCCATCACAGAACCAGTTCACATTCACCTCACCACAGAGCTACTGGAGCTCCAGCACCCATCACAGCCCCCAGTAACACCCACACCACAACCCAAAGAAGAGTGAAAACCACTACACCAGAGGACGCTACAAACACGGAGAAGACTGATAGGAAGGTCGAGGACTCACATGTAAAGCACATAGGAAAAAAACACGAAAAAAAAAGGAGAGGAACAGAAGAGAGAAAGTTAGAGAGAGGAGAAAGGAAAATAACAGCAGAGAAGGAGGAACTGCAAACTGGCAGGAGGTGCACTACTCTACTGGACTGGACTGGACTGGACTGGAGAGAGTAACACACACCAGGCTGGAAAGGTGGAATGAGAAAGAGAAAGTTGGAGGGCACATGGTTAGATTCACCAGGGTCTTTCAACACCACCTGTACTCCTCTACCTCTTCAGTGTAATGTGCTTTTCTTTTCTTTGGTGTTTGTCCCAGCACAGTCCAATTAACAGTGATGAGGCCTATGTCAAGTGCTGCTGGCAGTGACTGATGATAAATAAAGTGTCTTCTCTGCATCGCTGGCCTGGACGTGCAGCATGAAGGTTACAGTGACTCTCGCTGGGGAAGACTTGTGGGTTGGATCATGAAAAAGCCAAACTGGTGGTTAATTACTCCTCAACACCCTGATATCATTCAATTTGTGGAATGTATAGATGCGGTGTCTGAAAAAAGGCAAAGAATAACAGTACCTTTCCTCTCAGCAGGTCCATTATTTTCTAGATCAAGTCATTTCAGACTGGATTCATGAGCTAGACCACGACCACTTTATATCTGACTACTACTAGACTGAGACTGGTTACCCATAACTACTACTGAAGTAACGATTTTAATTCCTACTCACAAACTGACTCACTAACTTCTGTATTTAGAGTGACATCTCTAATAAATCAACTTGTTTTAATCTGAAATTTACAACTGCAACTGTGTTTATTTATTCATGGTACCTATTCATTGTATTATTCACTGCATTTGCATCAATGCATTTTCTTTTTTTTTGCAAATTAGCTGAAGCTAAATGTCTTATATGCATCACATTTTCCTATTTTCTGTGGCAATGTTGTATGTATTGCCCCTTTTATTCCTTGTGGTGTACTGCTGTATTTTATTTATTTATTTATTAGGGACGTCGGACGCAAATTAGCCGCCTGGCTATAATCCGGCATATTTACAGCAGTATTTCTTTTAGTTATACTAATGTTCATTAATATGCACTGTCCCTATTCAAATAAATGTTATTATTATTATTATTATGTTAAATAAACATTAAAATAAAAATAAATAGGAAGCTAAGAGATGTGAAATAATATGTTACTGTGTTTACTGTATTGGCGGTGTTAGGTAAAAGTTAAAAATTGCTAGAAAACCATGGCCCATAATAAAACTACAGAACTTAGATACACCAGACTCACTTATTAACTTCCTAAAAACACCACATGAACTGTCAGTCTCTACTTATAACCCACAGTTGCTATGGAGCAATATTCTTACCGGTGAGTTCCTTTTTTTAGGTTCTGTTTACTTTCGTGTGACACCACTGATTTCCTTCTCATTGTTTGGATTTTGTATTGTGATTAAATCTCGGATGCAAATCTCAAAGGTTTGTGGTGGTGCCGCACTCCTTAACAGTCCTCCCACACACACATCACACACACAGCGCCGTTACTATTCTGAGAGCGGAAAAAAGTTGCACACAAGACTGAAATTACAGTCTACCGTCGTCATTGTCAAAACTCTGCTCACTCACTGTGGCTTATGCATTCATAGAGGTGTAGTCCACATAGGACCTGGTGGTGGTGTAGCCTACTTAACTTTATACTGTGTCCCACCACTTGTTTAAGCTGTTAATACACCTGAGAGTATAGCAATGCACCAACGAAAGGAGAAAACTGACAAAGAGATGGGAACAATGGAGAATTTGAAATACCAAAAATTAGCTTTGCAAATGATGACTTACAAAGCTACTTAGAGTAATATTTTTAGTTGTGCTGGGACGACTGGTGAGGGATCTAATTTATTATCATGCTTGTTTCCTCCTGCCAACCTGTCACGAGTGTAGTGGGACAAGTGGCTTTGGAAGCGCCCTGGGAAAGGAAACACTACAAGATACTGCAGAGGGGGACGAAGAGGTATGGAGAAAGAGAAAGAGAGGAACTGTCAGTACATTGCATTCCAGGCTGCTTAGAAAGAGGGGGTTAAAATCGTCAGGGCCCGAGTCGTCTGTCAGAGCTAGGGACCAGGATTTCTCAGAGGCCAGAGACAGAGCTTCCATCTCCGCTAGAGGGATCTAGGCAGGAAGAGACAATGGCTGGTGAGCAGAGAAAACAAATGCACACACCGTGCAACATAGAAAAATAAGGACACTAGACATAGTTAAGACCTGTAGCTAACGGGAAAATACACATTTGAAACGACATGTACAGTACAAAACCAGAATAATGTGGAGGAGCAAAAGCAGCAAAGAGAAACGACAACGCAACATTTGTAGGTATGAGAACTGCTTTCCCACCTTTAGACGTAGAGTTAGTTACCAACAGCAACACACACACACACACACACACACACACACACACACACACACACACACACACACAGAGTCAAATGTACAGTCTGATAAAGCACAATAAAACAGTTAAACATAATGCAGATGAGATGATCACAATCATGGGAACAAATGGATGGGAAGGGGCTTCATTTTTATAATTTATACCTTATGTGAATGTGTGGAAATTCCAAAATGATGGAGGCTATATAAACTGAAGCTATTTTTAGAACGGCGTAGCAGAGCCGCGAGCTGCTCAGAGCTATGCTATAGCGTGGTGAATGTGCAGATCACAACTTGTCCACCAGAGCGTTTTGGAGTTGTTGGATTGTGTATTTGATGAGGGAAACCAAGAAATTCCATTAGCCTCCATAGTGTTGCTCTGAGCAGCTCACGGCTCTGCTCCGCTGTTCTAAAAATAGCTTGCACCGACAATTAAAGGTAAGAAACCTACTCCTAAAACTATAGGGATTATGGCAATGGGTCACTTTACTAAAATGTTGAACTATCCCTTTAAATGAATTGTTTTAAAGTAACTCATTTTGAGTTACAGTGAGTCACATCACTGACTGAACTCTGCATTGTGGAGTGTGTGTTGACATGTCTAATGTGCATGCTAGCTGCTGTGTATCTGGCCTCACACCTGTTTAATAGGGACAAGTCTCTCTAAAAGGTGAGTGGGACAGACCTGGGACCCGAATAGAAAACATTTGCTAACATACCTGAAGGAGCTGCAGGGAAGGAGGGGTGGTCTAATAATAATGACACCTCAAATCCATTTAAAGCTTTTAGACTTAAAGGGTAGTGGATGAGGATTTGCAATGCAAATGTTATTGGCTAAAATTTGCTGTCAGACAAAAAGAAGCACCCAGATGCATTATTCAGTGACTCAGTGATACATAGCTTATTGATTTGACCATTCATTTGCAGACTTGAGTGCAGCTACTTGGTTTTAGAAATACTCTCAACGTGTCACCACTTTGCCAGAAAAATAGGTATCCACATCTATAAACACACAGACGCGTCAGACCCACGTATACGTACACAGACAGAGTTGTGAGGGGAGACGGAGCAGACTCTAAACCATGTCACTGAGGCAGCTGAAGCAGACCAAAGAACCTGCCAAGCATGGAGCCGAGACGTGAGCGTGGGGATGAGATCACAGCTGAGGCGGGATGTGACACTTGCTCATCACAGGAGTGGTTAGAAAGGGAGAGATACTCAACGTGGAGGAACGTCGGTGCAGAGATGGTAAATGTGTAGGGCTGCGGGACGTTTAACAAAACCACATGCTTTTTCACTGAATCTTGAAATTCAGCTCTATAGATTAGATGAATTTACTTGCTGTATACTTTACAGGCCAGGGATTCTGTGCACCACAAAACTATCCATCTTTGATAAATTTTAGTCTGGTACAGTGCCATAAAATGTTGTTTTCATTAAAATGAGTAGTAAATTGTGCCAATAGTGGTGAGATCATTCCACTTGTTTCCAGTAAAATACAGCTCAGTCAGTCTGCCTTATTTAAAAGCTTAGTTCACCCAAATTACAGAAAAGGTCCTTTCTTTTCTTCATTTTACCTCTACTGCTTTTCTATCAAAGAACATATCATTATTATTATCAACTTTTTTTTTTGCTTATGACCACGTCTCTGGTTGGAGGATTTGTTTGGTAAGGATTGGAAACTACAGAGGACCTTTGTCATAATGAATGTGGTTTGAATTACAGAAGTCTGTGGTTAATAAGGAGCAACATGAAAATCCCTATGTGAATTACGTTGTTTTGTTACAATGTTACTTAACTTGTGATGATGTGTAGAGGCCTGCAGAAGTAAAAGAAAATTACAGGACTTCATGAGAAAGACATTCACTCCAGTAAGTGTCCACCTCTTCTGCTGATATGTTGTCCGTCTGGTGGTAAATATTCTTAGGGAATATTATTTTGAAAGAAATGTATTCCACTGAAGATTGTCTGTGGACTATTAACTATCTCCCTGAATGATACTGAATTTTCTATATGTCAGAGGTCCACTCAGCTCCACTTCACTATCACAGATAGATAAATCAGAGGCTGGACACATGAAGCCAAAACTATTTATATAGATAGACACAGGTGAATGTGTTATTTCTCTTTTTTTGTAACATGAGTGAACAAACCCTTTAAAGGCATTGTCACACATTTTAAAGGTTCTGTAAACCAGATTTTAAACAATGATATGACATAACCAACTACTAATGTAAAGCTATACTGAAATAATATCACCATGAGCAGCCGCACCCACTCATCTGTATTTTATGTTGGTATTTCAGGTTGGTAGTGATATGGGAGTGCATGTCTGTGTATGAAAGTCACTCCTGGGGGAATCATTGGTCCGCTCCACATTTATAAAACACAGAGATGTGCATCAGTCATCCACTGGCAGCTAGTGATGGTTGTTTACAGAAACTTTAAGAAAATCCATGTGTTACAGGTCACATGAATCCCTTTGACTGAGGCGAGATCTGTTGTCTCTTGTTGTTTTGTAGAAATCGGTGTAATTTAGAGCAGCAGCCCTACATATTGAACAGAAATATACCCACTGGACATGGATGGAATGGAGGAGGTGAGTCATCAGTGGTGTTACTGGTGATTATTGACCTTCTTGTCAGAACTGTGCTTGCGGGACCTGGGGGGCAGCGCGTAGAAGTGGCAGATAGAGCCGGACAGGTTGTCCATCAGACTCAACTCTCCCTCCATTGAACCCTGGATGACCAGGGAGACCGAGTCAAACAGCGCTCTCCGCTGTACAAACTTGGGTAATGTAAAGAGACAGGAGAGACAGAGAGAAACAGAGGGACAGCAGAGGTGGTAGAGAAAGACAAGGAGAGGGTAACAAAAAGACGGGAGTCAAGACAGAGACACATGAATAAATGGGGATAGAAAGGATGAATCACAGAGACAGGAAAGAAGGAAAAAGATAGTCGATCAGGCAGACAAACAGACAGACAGACAGAAACAAGATAAAAGAAACATATCCAAGCAGCAGGTCTCAGTTACACTTTACATCAAACGTAGCTTTAGTTTGTGTCCAGATTTGTCAGCGTTTTACAAAATCACTGAATATCCATGTACAACCTCCTCCTCCTCAACATCCACTACAAGCAGAATGTGTTTCCATTCAAAGCCACAGGGGGGCACTCCAACACTGCAGTAGAGCTGGTGCCCCACACGGCTGGAGGTTGTGGTTTAACCACTCGTGTTTTGGAGGAGCGGCCGAGGAAGACGGATAACTTCCTAGAGGGAAAACATAACGACAGCGAGACCTCTATTTCCTATCCTCAGAAAGTTCTCTGCTGTCTGGAAATAGCTGTTGAAGTGAACAACAAGACCCTGTGGTCCAGTTTTCCCATGTCACTATGACCCATCTGTGAGTGGCATGTCCTCTACAGGGACCAGCCACACACACATACAGTACAGTACAGTATGTGGCTAGTGTGGCAGGAATTAATGCACAAACACTGTAAGTCAGCTGCAGTGGCGAACCTAGATTTTGGGGGCCCAGTTAAAGAAGCCCATAGTCCATCTAAATAGACCACAAATAGACTTCACATACAGACCACCAGTGGATGCTACCTAGAGTAAACACTAGTATAGTACTGTATAGCGTAACATAACATAACATAACATAACATAACATAACATAACATAACATAACATAACATAACATAACATAGCATAGCGCAGTGCAGTACAGTAAAGTATAGTATATAGCAGCATAGTATAGCATAGCATAGCACAGTATAGTATAGTATAGTAGTAGCACAGCACACTGCAGTACACTAATGCATAGTACACTAATGAATTTCCCTTTGGGTTTTAATAAAGGGTTAGCTTACAGTATTGTAAGCATTAGCATGGTACAGTATATTCTTCTATCTTTTAGCTACTTACTTTTTACTTTTATCTTTTATCTATAGTACGGTATAGAATCACTGTATAGTGTCGTTATGGGAGACCTGGGGGGTTGTCATTGCTAAATGTGCCATTACAAGGGGCCAATGGAGGCTCCTTTTCTATATAGATGCCCCAAACATTTGCCTCCTCTTTGCCCACCTCTGGTCATCAGATATGAGCCATTATATTTTGTGGATGCATTACTGACTTAAAATAAGCCATAATAATCTGTTAAAAGAATAAGTCAATATTGAAATAAAAACCTCTCTGACCCATGAAATTATCTTATAAAATATACTGCACTTACAAATATGGGTTGATTTTGTACACATGGCACATAAATGCATCTGTTTGAATTTTAAAATGATGCCTGTCTGTGCAGTTAGTGTTTCCTAATGTGGCCACATCCACTGTAATTTGTTTACGAATGAGATGCGGTTATTACATTAAGAAAGTGACAAGCAGATATTCCTCCCAAGAAATCCATTATTTCAGACACCACCCGGTGTGCTCAGTGTCCCACAGCGTGAGCCAGAGAATTAACTAATGATTTGGACTGGGGTCAGAATTAATGACCAGAGACATGGGGTCATCTGAACAGCATCTCAGCCTGGCCCCCAGCAGGAAGTGACTGCAGAGCATCTGTCATATCACACAGGATGTTGCTGGGAGAACTGGACAGTGTGACCTAGACTTTATCTGGATGTGTTATACTGTATAATAGTATGAGCTTAGACAACGCTGTGAAAAGGACATGTAGCTATAAAGTGACCTACAGTACATGTGACAAGTGTGTCGAGGAAAATCACAAACACCCAGCAACACGCACGTGGACACACCCTAACCAAACAAGCTGATATTAAAGGTGATGTAGAACTCAACTACTGTACTACCAGTTCCAATTCTGATTGTTCTGTTTGGGTTTTAGTAAAATACAATATTTTTAAATTACTGTATAACTTAATAGTAACACAGACATAGCTGAAGTTGTGTTTTAAGAGATGCAAACATGGCTGATGAGCAGGGATGACACTGCTCATTGATCCGACACTTTAACGGTGCTATTATTGATATTTTCGTTATTTTGTTAGAGGAGAAAAAAAGAAAATAATCAACATTACTTTAGGATCTCATATGTTAACAGTCGACATCCTTGATAAACCTTACCAGCACTGAATATATCATCATTATGTACCACTGATTTTGTCATTACAGAAATGTAAAACAAATGTAATACACATTGATTCACTACAGTAACCTGTAACCTCATTTCTGCACAGTTCTGTCTAGTTCCGATGTAATCTAAGAACACATTCACAACAATCAGCTGGATAACGGTTACCTACCTGCCATCATTAACACCTGTTTGTGTAATTCAGCTAACTGTGTTTAATGTAATTAACTCTGTGTATGAGCTGCAGGCTGCAGCATATAAATCACACCTGGACCAAGGATGGATGTGCTGAATTTTCACTGAATGTTTCCAGAGATCACTTGTGATTCCAAAAAAAACATTTCAGCAACAATTAAATCTCTCCACCATAGAGTGCAGTGAGTGCTGCATGGAGAGTGTTGCCCCCACCCCTCACTCAGACAGGGTCAGAAAGAGAAAGAGGGATGCAGGTGAACTTTTGCACTGCAGCTTTCGTCAGAAATAGAGTTGGTGAAACAGAATACGTGACAGAACTTTTATCTAGCAAGAAAAAGCCAGAAATCTATTTATTTAACATCCCATGGTCTTTAAAAATCAGCCCTGGGGGCCTTTGAACAGCCAGTTCTTGTTCCCATCTCTGGATAAAAGAAGTATAAGAACGCCTTATATACCTTGTAAGTCTCCATGTGGCCATGTTTATGTCATACAGACACACATTTAACATATAGGCAACATGAAAAAGATTGTATACCTCCAGTGGAGGGTCCAGGCATGATGGGGGATCTGCCATGATGTTTGGAGACTCTCTGGTTTTATCAGCAGTGGGCGAGTCCATGAGACCGTCTCTTTCCTGCTCTCTGGCCCCTCCTCCGCCTGACTTCCAGGGTGAACCCCCAGAACTGGACCTGTCCATGCCCAGTGCCAGCTGGGGCGACCTCGGGGACGCCATGTCTCCCACGTCCACCTGGAGCTCCAGTTCTGCCTCCGCCTCGTTCTCCGCCGCCTTGGCCTCCTTGTTGCTCTCCTCCAGGTGCTTCATCAGGACGGCGATGACCACGTTGACCAGGACAAACTGAGCGGTCAGCACGAAGGAGACAAAGTAGATGGGAGAGACCACGGTGTTGTAGCAGGGGTTGGTGTCTCGGCCACAGTCTCTCAACGTGTCCTGGAGGAAGCATTAAAACCATACATGAGCACATCTGATAGGGATTTAGACGCAGTCTGCACAATACAGTCAAATGTAAGACATACAATAATGTTGCAAAAACATGGATTACACTGATCTCATTCCATTTGCAATGTTTACAGCCACACTAGCACCCTGGCTTTAGAGATGCAGTGGTTGTCTGTCAATCAATATTTCAGTGGCTAATGTAACAGATAACCATGAAATCAAGTACCAACATCATTGACTTGTAGCCAAAAAAGGGGGGTGGGCTGTCCCAAGGGACGACATACCAGCACATCACCCCCAAACCTGCCTCTTGTGCCATTGGCGAATACATTAAAGGGGACATATTATGGAAATATCACTTTCCATCACAAGGCTCTTTAACATGTATTTGAGTGTTTGTCTTGCCTTCCGGCCCCCAAAATGTGAGAATTTACAAAAACATCTGTAATGTGCAGGCTCCCTAGGTTTTGAATTTGCATAATACCACCCCTACCTGGTACCAGTAGAAGGGGCGGGGCGGGGCGAGCGGTGGTTCATTTGCATTTAAAGGGACAGGCACTGAAACCAGCCATTCTTAAAGTATATTTTTTGGGCATTTATGCCTTTTATGGATAGCACAGTTGATCCCAAACTTGCCATACTGGACTCACCTTCATGATGCCGTTCCAGTTGTCTCCCGTGGACACTCTGAACAGCAGCAGGAACGCCATGCCAAAGTTTCTAAATGTAGCGTAGCGCCCCAGACCCTCACATGGGTGGAGCTCATCGCAAACTGTGGAGAAAAGGAAGGAGAGAGAGGAGGGAATGAAGAAGAGAGAAGAGCCAGACAGTACAAGACTGAGATAAAGACAGAGGGATTTTTTCAGGTGTCAGAACATAGGGCTTCAGACTGAAATGATGAGAACTGTGGTACTGTTTTATTACTCTGAAAGCTACGAGCCACAATTAGAGAGATCAATATGGTGTTCCAACAAAGGATTCTCAAATGCAATTAACAGCAGATAGATTAAACCCACAGAGGGGAGAATTAAACACTCGGTGCATGCCTGTGCACGGCCTGTGTGGTGTGTGTCTGTGTCTGTGTCTGCAATCTTTGTATGATGAGCATCCTCTGTTTTGTTTTTTTGTTTTTTTCCTGACTGCCTCAATGCACAGGACATGTGTGCTTACTCAAGTCACCAAACAGCTCCACTCCCAGTGCTGCATAGATAAAGAAGAGAAGCATGAAGAGAAGACCCAGATTGCCCACCTGCAGGGAGACAACAGGAAGAGAGGGGGGGATTAGTCAGAGGAGAGAAATCCCAGGCAAAATAAACCAATAACAGGGACAACAAACAGCTCATTCCAGAGAGAAAATTAAAGAAAGGCTGAGACAAAGCAGCAAGGGGAAGAAAACATGCCATGGCAACTGACTCTCTGAACCCCGTCCTCTGAATAGCAATGCTCCAGACTGAGCTGATGTAGGTACGCAGCTATCAGGTGCAGCACCTCTTCGAAAATGAGCCTCTCAGCTGGAAACATTGAAAAACTCCACTCAACCAAATTTTGCAACCAAGTCATTAAGATGACATTAGCTTAATTGGTTCATTAGCAAACAAGCTACAGCTGATGAAATCTGCCAAGACGGTCGTCATCTATGATCAACACTTCTCTGTCTTTTGTCTGACTCAGAAAGAAAACGAGTGGTAAATCTTACAGTTTGTTTATTATTTGTACCCCGTGCTTGTGAATGAGAGAATGCCATGAATGAGTGACGCAGACAGAGGAGTAAGAGAGGGAAAATAGGAACTGTAATCCTGCAGCTGGACAAGGGTGAATCACAGTTTTGACACAAATGTGGGTTTGGGTAATGAGAAGCTGCAGGGTTTGCTGTCAGTGATGATCAGCACATGGCAACCGGACAGAATCTAATGCTGAGAACTCAGTCCTAGCATGACAGAAGTTGCTCTAATTCACCAGCTCCTCCACCCTCCAAGTCCTCCTACGGTGATTCAGAGAAAAAAAAAACTCACATTGCATGTACTTCGCTATCTCTGCGGGGGGGCTAATAATGCAAATGAGGCTCTCTGGGAGGAGTGAGCACCATAAAAAGAGACGCTTCTGGGATGTGGTTTTTAGGGACAGCTTCTGTGGGATGTGTCAGGATGTGAGAGAGCCGTGGCTTCAGTGGATGTTATGTGGCAGAGTTGAGTGTTTTACCTGAGGCAGGGCTTGCATAACAGTGTCCAGCAAAGCTCTCATCCCCACCGCCATCTTCAAGAGCTTCAATACTGTGGAGGCAGAAAATGGAAAAAGCATCTTTAACAACAGTACAATGAAAATCTATGACCTCATATTAGACATTAAACTGTCAGAGAGATGATATCCTCCTGATTGGAGCTGCAGTTTGATGAGATCACTGGTGTGGCGACAGGTTACCAATAGAGGTCTACCAGAGCTAATATACAAGGTATCATATTGGTATAATAGGTAAAGGTAAGGTATAATAAATACATGGTTATGTAGAGATAAATACATATTCATGTTCATTTACATTCTTTATAATCTTAGCATGTCAACAGTGTAAATTTGCATATCAAAGTTAAACTCTATGTGCAACCTTTGCCTGGATTTTAATGTTTCCCCTCATCCTTGACCCAGTTTCCATTGTTTTCCATCCTGCTGTGTCCAGGCCTTCAGGACCAGATAAACTACCTTGTTATCATTGGTACCGGTCTATAAAATACTGTTACATCACTAGCAAGAACAGGGAGGCAGTCAGAGTCACTGCAAACATCTTGTTTTCATTTTAAAACATGAAATACATAAAATAAAGGGATCATAACATGCCATTAGTATGTTGTAGATGTTTATTATGGTGGTTTTTATTTTAGAAAAACAATATAAGCACCTACATAGGAAAGTGATATAGTGTATTAGGCAGGATCTTTTTTTACTACACACTGTAAAGGTTGTGAGAGTTGTGAATGGGAAAGAAAAATTCATCTTTGAACAACAGAAATTTTACAGGCGCTTGTATAACGGCTCTGAGGACGGTTAAAACACTGCCACACTGGAGCCAGTGTGTAAATGTAATCTATCTAAATCACATCTACATCCAGTCGGGATATGAGATGTACGGTGATGCCAAGTGGAAAAGGAGCCAGCCACTGCACGCATTCCAAATCGCAGCGTCAGACACACATATTACACACAAGAGCGCGCGTGTGTGTGCCAGGTACTGCTGTGACAGTAATCAAGAATGACTTCCTTGCTACTTCTTTTATTACACATTCAGTAATCAGACAAAACAGATGAGCTTCCCTCCTGCCCGTCTCATCTCCTCTCTCTCTCCCCCTCTCTTTTCCTCACCTCCAGTCCTTATCTTTTATTACCTGGACAGTAATCAGCCCAGAGCACATGGGCACTTCAGTTCCTCTCACTCCGGCTAAATCCAGCCCGTCTCTTGAACTCACCCCTCCTAATTCTGAACCTCCTCTGCCCGTTTCCATCATTTATTCTGCCTCCAAATACCCTGCACTCTCTCTCTCTCTCTCTCTCTCTCTCTCTCTTCCACCTACACACCTTTCCTGTTGTCATTTATCTCCTCCTCGTTCACTTCATCTCTAGCCCCAACTCTAATATCAATTGATCCTCTTTGCGACTTCTTTCCATAGAATAATCTATTTTGGAATCAGGAGTTATTCATCATCCCTGCCTCCTCTTTTTTTTATTTTCTCTTCCCTCTCACTTCTCATTGATTCCCTCCAATCTCAGTTTCTCACAGCTTAATTCACATACTATCACAATGCACCTTGGCTCTCCTCCATCCTCTGCTATTTCTCTCTCTCTTTTATCCCTCTCTATCTCTTTGTTTCTTCTCAGAACTATGTGTGACAACTAACTGTGCTCCTTGGTGCCATCTGGTCTGCTCACACCCTGCTCAAGCCCTGCTGAGACGTGCCATGCAAAAATGACTGGGAGGGGAGACCCAGGGATGTGGCTGTTTTATCAGGCATCTTAAAAAGAACGGTACAGTTAATGAGGGTGTGTGTGTGTGTGTGTGTGTGTGTCAGAGATGGGATGGGTGGATAGATCCAGAGGGAAGAGTGAGGTGTTCATACCTCGTGCGATTCGCAGCACTCTCATGATGCGGATGATGGTGGGGTTGATGGGCAGTGAAGCGTTGACTTCAATCTCCTCCAGAGTGATGCCCATGATGGACAGCAGCACGATGGCCAGGTCCAGCTGATTCCACCTACACACACACACACACACACACACACACACACATCAGTCCCTAACACTGACATAGATGACTTCTTTTCATTGAAACCCCTGACATCATCCATTTCTCTTTAGTGACTCATCTCCTGTAGCAGTGAGGTGTGATCTTGTGTCACATGACTTGGTTGGGTGTGAGTTTGAATCCAGTCACCAATTAAAATGACCTCACACAGACTTAACAAAATCAAAAAATAAAAAGACGTTAAGCTAAATTTGATTTTAAAGGCGCACCACCCAGTGCACGCGTCAGTTTGTTCGTCATGGTTCGTACTCATCCCCACCTGACAACGGATGTTATCTATCAGGGCTCTGGAGGAGCTTCCTCGAGTTTCAAGAAATAACCTCCTGCTGATCATAGTGATATCATACGAGCAAGTGCATGTATGGTGTGTCCAGTTCTACCTCTGTATTGCTTTATGCTTCCATAGAAACACACTCTGCCGGATCCAACCTCATTTTAAGCTAAACACGCCCAAAGACACTCAGAAAGGCTCAGAAAGAGATAAGGACCGCTGTCTGCTATGTAACATCTCTATATTACTTTAGTTGTCATTTGCAAGATGTGTGGTGTGATTAGTTTGAGTATTACTTTTTGAAACATAGTGAACAAAGACATGCACGAAAGAGAAGTGCAGCAGTTTAAGTGCACATTGCATGTTTTCCTTTTCATGAAAACTTGGTGCCACTGAAATTAAAAATACATGATAGAATTCAGATGCAGTCCTTCATGAGGAAGCAAACTACAAACTTCTAAACTTTCAAGCCTGCAGGTTTGACACTCAGAAGAAGGGATCACTAGCCTAGAAATCTAGACGCACCCTAGCGGCAGCAAAAATATTTGCTCCGTAGGTGGGTCTAGAAACGAGCCATAGGAACTTTTTGAGTCTCGAACACCGATTGTGTTCACCAATCACAGCGCTCTATCTGTTTAGAGAGTCGTTGGGCGGGCTTAACGTGATGACAACATACATTTTAATTGGCTTGTCAGGCTAACGTCATCCTGCTCTTTGCTCTGATTGGTCGTAGCGCTAGCTAGCGCTACCCTATTGCGTGCAGAGGCAGTTTGAAAGACAGCCTTCATCCCGCCCCCTGGATTGAGCCGAGGTCTACCGGTCGTTTCCAGACTAGACATTTTAGTGATATAGTCTGGCTCGTCAGGCTAAGGGATCACTCCAATGGTGCAACAATTACAGATTTAAAGGGATAGTTCAACATTTTGGCAAATTTGCCTGTTGCCATAATCCCTATAGTCATACAGTAGGGGTAGGTACATTACCTTTAATTATTGGTGCATGTTGTTTTGAGATCCGTGGGGCAGAGATGTGAGCTGCTCAGCGAACACAATGGAGGTGAATGGTACAGGTCCTCTGTCCCTCAAAACTCATCAAATACACAATCCAACTACTCCAAAACGCTCTCATGGAGAAGTTGTGACCTGCACATTCACCACACTATGAAATAATCATGCATAATTTTGTAACATTACTACACATGAAGCAAATACTCAGAACTACATGCACTTTTGAAATCACTCTGCCCAGCAGCCTGGAATGTAGTTTCGGCTATGCATTTACCTTGAAAACAACTCCATCTCGTAATGTTACATTATTATCTCATATTGTGGTGAATGTGCAGGTCACAACTTCTCCATGAGAGCGTTTTGGAGTTGTTGGATTGTGTATTTGATGACTTTTGAGGGACAGAGGACCTGCACCGTTCACCTCCATTGTGTTCGCTGAGCAGCTCACGCCTCTGCCCCACTGATCTCAAAACAACATGCACCGATAATTAAACGTAATGAACCTACTGCTCTGACTATAGGGATTATGGCAATAGGCGAATTTGGCAAAATGTTGAACTATCCCTAACTAAGTCAAAAACTTACACATAAACCAATAATTTTATATACTATACATATGACACACTCAGATTAGTCTGAAGCCATGCCAGATAATGTGATTTGAAATCAAAGAGTAACTTCACACTGAGGCTTGTTGTAGGTGGTCATACTAATCAGGTTTGCCTTATTGTTTCAATTCCACATGCATCCCGCCCTCTCTCTCTCTCTCTCTCTCTGAGCCCACTCCATAGTGTATCATTCAAATCCTCATTTAGAGACTCAAAGTGCACGAGCAAACACAAAGAAATTCAATTTAAAATTCAATGAGATTGTTAGATTAGTCACAGGGGTCTTGGCCAAATGTTGTGTTGATCTGTATGTGTGTACCTACTTTATGTGTGAGAGTGCACTGTGGTAATATCAAACTGGACTGCTGCCAAATGCAAACAGGGTAATGGTCTACTCTGGCAAAAGAACGGCCATCACGGAGCCCTCGGTGTGCGTTAGTGTTTATTCATGTATATGTGATCTGCACTAGTTTACATTTGTGCTGTTGCATTATTCTGTGGTTCTCAACAGGGAGCCAGAGATTTCAAAGCTATGAAATCATCTAAGGCAGCATCTTTTATGGGTCTTTAACAAGGCCGTTTGTATTCATACAGGCCTCGCTGAGAACCATGCTCTAGAGCACGCTGAAAAAGTTCACTTAATCTCCCTGAACACTGCCTCAGAGTTTCCACATGACTCAGAGGTTAAAGAATGGTACCTTTAACCGCCAATCTATTAGAATATCATGCCCACTAAAATGTCAAAAACCTAAAACCTGGAGGTAAACGTTTACTCAGGATCTCTGTTAGATGTGAGGTAGAGACACTCGGCGGTTATTGAAATACTGACTTGTCCTTGAAGAAGCGCCGGAAACCGAAGGCCACCAGCTTGAAGACGGACTCCAAAACAAAGATGAGGGTGAAGATGTAGTTACAGATTTTCAGTGCCTCCTCCAACTCCTGGGGATATCAGAGAAATCGTGAGTACAGTACCCATTTTAACAGGTCAGTGAACGCTGCACTGGATATGCTGTACTCCTACCAGAGTAATCTGTAGCTTTCACCATCAGTCTTTTATTAAAAGGTGATGAAAATTGCACTGAAAACAAATGAAATGATCTCACCGTATTGTTATTTCTTCAGATTTTAATAGGAACTCTCTTTCTACTTGACTCTATTAGAATAAATGGGTCTGTGATGGTGGATATTTTTTGCTACGTGCTGGAAATATACTGTATAATTTGCACTTTCCGCATTGTACAATTTTTTGCATGAAATACCAAATAGCTCATGTTCTAAACTTTGTCCTCCTCTCCAGAATTAGCCTTTCCACTAATAGACCACTCACATTGCCCTCCTCTCCTCCCTCCCTCTGTCTCTGTGAAAAGGCCATTCGTACCAAAGTGCTCAAACATTTCTGCACAGAGCCTATCTGCATATAAAAACACGTCTTAGCACAAAAACATGAGAAAATGGTGGCCAGTGGGGATTTTGCTTAATCTTACAAACTTCACATCTTGTTCCAGTCCACTAACTTTTATTCTACCTTTCAGCCTATTCTACACTGCCATCCTACATTTGTTTCAACTGCTCCTCAGGGTTTAAAGTATTGAAATCAATCGGATTGTAACCGTATAGTCACTAAATCACTGTTTTATGATAGCAGTGAGAATTATGACAAGCTCTATGACTCAAACAGTAAACTGGCCACGTCTCACTGACTGAATTAAAAAGAAAAACTGGAGCTAAAGAGAAGTTAAACGATACTATGCAAGTGACTAATGTTTCAACATGTCACTCACTGCAGAAGGAGGGTGCTGCTGTGTGAAAATGAGTTTTTAAACGACTAACAGTCCAGGTTTCCTTTGAAGTGCAAATTGAGCCCATCATTTCCCCACCTTCCTCCCCGACAATCTGACCTTGGGCTGCTGGTAGTGTTCCATGGACATGGTGATCACGTTGAGCCCAATGACGATGGTGATGAACAAGTCCAGGTAGTGGCTGGTGCATATCGTGTGGATGAGCCGACGGGTGGGGGAGTAATCGGAGAAGTAGGGCTTACTCTGAGCTTCTGTTGGAAGTTGGAAGTAGTGGTGGTGGTGGTGGTGGTGGAGGAGGAGGACGGGGGGAGGGAGGGGATGGTGGGGGCAGGAGGAGGAGGGGGAGGGGGGGTTCAAAAAGTGAGATAGGAGGTAATATACCGGGACTCTGTACAGTGCACCTGCTGCAGGGACGAGCGGAGGCTGCATAAGAAAAGCTGGTTAGTGCAACACCACGACACCTACCTGTGCACATTAACATGTTCTAAACAATCACTGTGGTTGACTCCCAAGAACAAGAAAGGAGATGTGAAGAGATTGCAAAAGGGGAAGGCAGATCAGATAATGGACAGAGAGAGAGACTCCAGCCAAGCCCTCCTGTGGTCTGCAGTCATGACTAATCAAATCAAATCTCCTCTCCTCTGATCAACAATTATTTAAATTAACTCTCTCAGAGTGTGATGGAAGATAAAAAGCATTACTAAGTGTGTGTACGTGACAGACTCCATAGAGAAGCCTGCTGTGCTGGCAGGATATTTTGGGCTAGAGAATTGGCCATCCCTCTTTCTCTGTCTGTCTGACTGTCACGTGACTCAGCCTCCCCTTATCTCTCCCACCTCCCTTGTCTTGGGAAAAGAACATAACACAGGAAAAAAGTTTTAGAAAAATCACCCAACACTTTGTTCCTTTTTCTCCCATCCAGGGGAGGAATGGATGGGCCGGGAGTTAGGATGAGAAGCAGAGAGAAAGCTCGCTCTTTCTATCACCGTACCACTCCATCAGTGAAGGAGAGGAGGAGGGGTCACACAGAAAAGGCAATAACACACACACGAACCAACACACACCCAAAGGCAAAAGTCCTTTGGGTGTTCATAACAGCTCTGAACAACTCCCTGCCCGATCAGGTGTGCTTGTGGGGCTGCAGCTATGCCGGAGTGGGATGATTCCTATAAGTGTATACTGTATATATGTGTCTACATTCCTATAGGGTGCCCTGTTTGAATATCTGAAACTTTTATGATTGAAATGTATCTTTTCAGATGAATCATACAAGCTGCATTCTTACTACATAAAAAACAATGAACCTATTTGGGATTTCAAGTCGATAAAGCACCAATATTGGCTACCCCGTAGACACCAGGTCAAAATTATTTTTGACAATGCCTTTATTATGACACTTTTCCTCAGTGAAATAAAATCTGAAAATCTAATTACCACAAATTCAAATTTTAAACATGGCAGCCAGATCATGGCCCAGGCTGAATTAACAGCAGGCACACACATGTAAAAGCCAGATAAAAATGCACTGAGGTGGTTGAAATGACCTGTACTGTAATGGGTCAAAAACTGAGCTTGATGTCAGACCACAATTTCCTATAATATCAAAATTGTGTCTAATGTTACATATCATTATGCCTTAGCCGCTGCAATAACCACAACTGGATTCAGGTTCCCTGTTTGTCTCTGTGGTTTTTCTTATCAACAGTACCAGGAATGCCTTAAAGAAATTTCTTCGGATTTGGTACAAAAACTCTCCTGGATTCAATGATAACCTGAAATGAACTGATTCCATTCTGGCTCTGCCTACAGCAGGTTGGACAGTAGTAGTGGTTGAGTAGAGATCCGTACTCCACTGAGTGCCTTCAAGTTAATTACTCTATATTTGTGCTCAGGGTCATCTCTAATAATTCTGCCTGCTGGTAATTATTGACGTTGACGACGGGGGAGATGAACCTGAGTGCTGAGAGCTGCTGGTTGAACAACAGTGCAGCCAATGTTGGGATCTGACTCCTACGGTGATGTGCGTGTCAGGAAGTGAAAATAATGGGGCTTCTAGTGTGCTTTTCAAATAAATGCACTAAAACAGGTTGACATCCTGTTTTCCTTTTTGTACTTCAGGTCCCAGAATCGTCTCTGCACGAATGCTCCCTCCTCTTATCAGCTGCTTTTTCTATACAGTATATCACCATACGTCCCACTAAGTAGACATTGATAAAGCAGATTTAAAGTGTCTGAGCACATGTCTTTGAATGTCCTCTGTGTAGTTCGGCGCAGCCCTTGTGAAATGGAACAACTTGGGTCGGCTTTGAGTTCCTATTTATGCAATCATCTATCATCCTTGGATGAGCAAACAACATTTTGACAGGGTTCCTCTGTTTCACCTCCTCTTCTATACTCCCTCCTTCATCTAAACATTTCTTCTATACAACTGATTCTTTCCCCAGCATGGTATGCTATCCAACAGTATCCTTGCTCTACTGTGAAATACATGTATTCAAATTCAATGCCAGCAAAAATCAATTAATATTGGATAGCTGAAATGGGTTTGTTAGATTGTTTCACTATCTTCCTCCCTTTGAGACATAATTAAGCACTGCCCTCAATATTATGGATGGTACAGGGACGGCTACGCCTAAAAAGACATCAGGGGATAAGAGAAAATGGAAGGAATAAGAAAGACAGAGACCTTTTGACTAAAGCTCAACTGGTCTCAAAAGAAGACAGAGGGGGATGAAGTGACAGAGGACAGGGTGATAATTTAGGAACTGTCTGAACTGCTGCTCTCACTTCCACTGCTCTTTTCTGCTCTTCATAAAGACATGGAGAGCTGTTGTTAATGGGGGATTGTGTCCCCGTCCTTCACTGATGCAGCAGGTATAGCTTCTTCTGGGTCTCACATTATTTTGAAAGGGAACAAAACCTGAAAAACATCTCCATAAAGGTCACGATACCTTCTCTCTGCATCTCCATCCTAACATCTGACACAGATTCTTTGTTCATTAACAGATCATTCAGGAGATCATCTCATGGGGCCTTAGATCTCATTATGTTGGTTTCAAAGCTTAACCTAAAGTTTGTTTTGTTTTATGTCCCAAATAGAATACATTAAGGTGGTGGTGACCCAACAGAGACGAGCTAGGCTGTTAATGTTGGGTCTCCATGGATCCTTAATTTGCACTTTTCCAGTGTTCACTGGATCTAGCTGCAGCCACTATACTGTCAACTTGTGGCTCTTTCTTTTCTTCAGCTTTCTTAAGCTTTATTGCTGAAGAATGTAAATACCTAAATTATTAACAACTGACCCATTAAAATTCAGTTATGTGATTTAATTTCATTCAGGAATACAGTTCCTGTTATGAAAGTGACTTTTTGTGACTGCAGAGCTAGAAACTACCACTATCTATATGAACAAGCATAGTTTGAGGCTGTTCAGTAATTTAACAAAGTAGAGCCACAAAGCATATGTTACCAAATCTATTATTTGTGCTTGTACAACATTAAACTGTCATCAAAACACCTCTCCACTATGTCCAAACTGTGACTGCTGAAGAACACAAACTGACACTGAAACATTTCTGTGACTAACTCAGATCTTAAATAGAACAAGTACAGTTAGCAGCCACATCTAGTGGACACTCAGTTTTAGATCTCCTGAACAACTTGACTCACTCTTGAGATGTGAGATCTAAAACCCCTGTTGAAAATCTACCTGAGATCTGACAGAGAAAAAGAAGGAAAGACATAAAAAAAGACAAAGAATTCCCTGTCCAAAAACAACCCCAAGACATTATCACTCCTGGTGCCTTTCAGTGCACTCACCTTCCTCTTCGTGCATGTCTGCCATCACCACCACCTTTGTGCGTGACAGCTCTAAAGGGAGTGAGGATGTTGCCCTGGGAGTTGCTTTTGGACGCGGCCACGCTCAAAAACATAATCGATACATTTCCGAGGCGGTCTTTGTTGGGAAATACAGACACAGTAAGGGTCCTTGGCTTTGTGGGACCGATGAGCAAGAACACAGCACAGCACTATGGTTCAACTGTGACCGTGTGGGTGAGTGCAGGTTGGGTTGGATCAGATATGCTGAGTATGGGTCGGGAACACAGTTCAGTCCAGAATGTGGGGATCGAGTGAAAGGTGTCTACGGCAGTTTGTGAAAGTGGAGGGGATGTTGTGCCGGCTACTCTGATGAAAACATGGCCGTGACCGTGAATCTCAAGACGTTATGAGACACTTCTATGGCTTTTAATTCATTGGTGCAATGGCTGCTGTTTTGCTCTGTCTTATATGAACATGTCTGGAGGCTTTTTGAATGTGGTATTTCCATCAGAGATTTACAGATGATCGGACTATTGGGGGGTTTGAGCAGATATGGGTGAAGTGGAGGGAATGGACAGAATGTAAAGATGAAAGGAGACTTATAGGTTGGACCCTGGATGATGAAAAGAATGGCTGTGAAAGGAAGAGCAGGACACGGGCTCTAAAAGCAGCAACGGTGCATCAGGTAAAAGCATGTATGGAAATGACTAAAATGTCAGAGAGAGATATTTATTCTTTCACATTTCAGAAGCAGCAGTTTGGTGGGATGCGGCGGCTGCTTTTATGCCCCTGTCCTTCATGGTGAATGGCTTGGTAGTAAACCTTGAGACTCAGTGTCTGCCAGGGGAAAATGTGTCAATGTTCAGTGTCAGGGACTGGTTGTCCAATTTTGGAATCTGGCAAATACTGAGTCTAAAAAATAAAAAAAACACACAAAACAGCTGTCAACATAAACAAATACTGTAAAACAATCAAGAAAATATTCCACTGGAATTCCTGAATGCTCTGCTGTCTTGATTAAACATCAAAGCCAGAGAGAAAGAGACACAAATAAAAGAGTAAACACAGAGAAGATAAAAAAGAGAAATGGATCAAACTGGGAATTAACAGAGGAGCAGCAGAGCAACTGGACGAGTCCAGAAGAAAAAAAAAGACAAAGAAAAGAAAACATGACATCATTCAAAATGACAGGGCATGATACCACACACACTCATCCACACTCTTTGACACGCACACACATACACACACACACACACTCACATACAAACACATTGTGCTGGTTCACATGGTAGACTGACACACCTCTTTCTGAGTCATACTTGAGCAGGATGGACCAATTGAAATGGGGGACTGAATGGTGAAGGCAAGCGATTGGACGGCATGAGTGGAGGGGCGGAGCAACAGGGATAACAGTGATGACGAGGTACAGACCGATGGCACGCTTTGTAACAGCGGGATGACGCGGCGGTTTAGCCTTTTCGCCATAGCGACAGAGAATACACATGATGTATAGCTACGATCAGTGATGACTGCTTGTCTCTGTTCACTACAACATCCAGTGTCGAGGCAGAAAGGAGCAGATACATCTACTGAACAACATCTAGACTAGAAGGCAACAGAACATGGATGTGCAGGTAATTCCTGTACAAACATGGCAACCGAAATCCATCAGATTAAAATACACACTTTACACGCTCATACACGGCGACATACACGCTCATTTACATAGAAGGGGCATGTTGCGAAAAATTTATGTCTACCTGTTGGGAGTCAAAAAACAAGACCAAAGTAATACCATGCGCACAGATTTAATTCTCTATAGAGCAGGTCACAACACAGAACCACATGGCAGGCAGGTAGCTCAGGGTTGTGATTCTTATACCGACTTTTAAGCCTCTGGCAATCACCTCAAAATCACAGGACAGGTGACAAACCGGCAATAAAGTAATCAACAAAGGTTTCCCATGATGCTCTTCCAGGCATTTACATACAGCACCTCTCACAGGGTTATCACATGTCCAGCAGGCTGTCCACACTCCATTCATGTAGTTATCAGATCATAGTTCCTCAGCAGTTAAACACTAGTAGTCTAACAAAATAAAGAGAATAAGGAAAACTTCTAAATTTCCACCACAGGCAGATGAGGTAAAGGGAGATGTTGCCACTGAAACCTTATTGACAGCATACACCACTACATGACCATCTGCTTATTGCCTTTGACCACTCCTTACTGTAGCTATGGCAGCATGGCTCTGAGGACGGCAATGGCAGCCCGTCGGTTGGTCCATTCATCACTTTGGTAAAAAACTAAAATAGCACAGCACTTACTGTCTGTACTATATTATAATTAAAACAATATTTCAAAGAAAGATTTTGTACAGAAAATCATTCACTTACTTCTCTCGTCCGCTGACTTTTTCCTGCGGCACCTGGAGTCTGACATTTTCTCAGTGAATTGGATGAATTGCCATGAAAGCTGATATACGCTGTGCTCCCAGGATGAATCTGAATGACTGAGTGATCCCCTGACTTTTTAACA
Source organism: Trachurus japonicus (assembly GCF_045865225.1). Taxonomy (NCBI): domain Eukaryota; kingdom Metazoa; phylum Chordata; class Actinopteri; order Carangiformes; family Carangidae; genus Trachurus; species Trachurus japonicus. The sequence continues at coordinate 17,014,906 of NC_140925.1, forward strand.
AGTGCTACCAGCAGGTTATGATTTTTAAATATCCAGTGAAATATCTAACATCTACTCAGCAGACCGCCACAGACGTTTGCACAGACATCCATGGTGTTTGTAAGACGAATCCTCATGACTTGATTTTCTGACTGTCGACATTTGCACTTTTGAGGGACATGTCTTGAGAAATGTTGTATGGATTGACATAAATTGCATTAGCTTTCATGTGTTTACTGTATCTTATAATTTATCTTGTCCACAAATAGCTGCAAAAACTGTTATACTTTGTGTTTGGGGCTATTTGGCAAAGTTTTGCACGTTAACACGTTTAAATGTATCATCCCTGTGACAGCCAAGCCTTAACCCCTGCCCCTCCTGTGTTAATTGCCAACATTTTTTAATGTAAAAACAGGCTGTGCTACCACCTACATTTGATTGGCTGTTGCTGATTGGTGTGGCAAATGTGATGACTACCTCCAAAGATCATGGATCTGGATTGTGTTTTCTTTTGTGATTATTAACATAGGAACAGGAGTGCTGCTTAATTACCATTTAAAGAGGAACTATGCACAATTTTTAACATAGTTAAACAGCTTTGGAGTCATTGTGCTAGTTAAATAAATGACCTATAACTTGCTACAGGGAGAATGGAGGCTCTCTGCCTTCCACCTAGCATCTCTTGGCTGAAAACCAACCTTGTAAGATCAGAGCCTCCGACCCGTTGTCCAAGCTCTCATCTCGGCGGCACCACGACCCAAACACACCCAGTAACCCATAATCTCTTGTTTATGACAGATAAGACTATACACATCGTAACATTGTATGATAAATAACGATATCCACCACCCCATGGACTGATATCTTGCTGGCTTCGTTGAAAATAAATGCACATGGCCAGGGGGAGGGTTTGCAAAACAGTGGAAAAGTGACCAGACTTGCATAGTTCCCCTTTAATTTTGTAATATAATCTTTTAGTTTGCTCCCTGTTAAGGTTGAGTCTTTTCTGTTCTTTGTTTTCCCCTGTTCCCGTCCCTTAGTTTGCTTTTTCTGACACTTTTCTAAACTTATAACCCCCACCATACAAATCATTAACCTATTTATATCTAGTTTCTTTATGTTACTTCCCTTCATCCCCTTACAAACAGAGCCGGATCCTAACAAGCTTATTTGCATTTGAACATTTGCACTGCATGTCTGTTACTGAATATGTGACATGTGTACAGTCACTCAAAGGTTAAGATGCAGCTTTTAGTTTTGCACCACTGCACTGGGAATTTCTCTGCTTTGGGAGGAGTAAGGAAAAACTCAACCTCATGTCTGTTTAATCATGACATTCAGTGCAGCAGGCAGCAGGCAGCACTACAGTACGAGGCTGTCTGCCACTCTGCTCCATGCTGCTCTCTTCTTGACATTTCTGTTGATGAAATATTCATTGAGAAAGTTTCCAACATGAAACATTCATGGTGAGTGTTGTTGGGGAGGCAGCTTTTCTTGCCACAAATTACTTGCAGCTTTTCGGTCAAACTAAGTAATTATTGCGTGTTCTTTCACGGGAGTGGAGGCAATTATTAATGTTTTAACATACATTTTGTGGAAATAAATGAGTTTTATTACTCGTTATATTAGTTTTGATTTTCCTTCTGTGGCTTATCAACAATCCATCAGTTTGCGTTATCACCTATCCAACACACCATTAGTCATTCATGGGTCCAGACTGATGGATGAACTAATATATTAAATGTTTCCAGGAGGCAAATAAGCTTCATTAGGTAGTTTACTGGGTGAAGTATGAATACATCATGTGGTTGAGTCTGACTCCACTTTTTTTCCAGTTTGGGATGTCAGCTGGTGGGCGGAAAGTAGGGTACGTAACATCAGGAAACCTAGAAAAACACCCTCCGGGACACCCAGAAGCACTTGTAGAAAAATAGCATCCTGTCGCCGCTAACCCCCAAAACTTATGAAAGATTCATCACATATAACACTTTACTTAACACTGCTACCTACACCTTGTGGCATCAAACCTTTACACCCCCTGAGCTCCATCTCTGAGACTTCCTGCCAAGGTGTGTCACGCTCACTTTTCACTCCACTTCTGTTCCTCCCTCTCTCTTCTTCCTCTCTGAGATTTTCTTTTTCTCTCAGCTCTCTTCATCTTCCTAAAAGACTGCTGTTATTAATTACATTTTATACAATTGTGGAATTGACGAAAAAAAGAGGGGCAATGTGAAACTTCTGTTACATTCATCTCTGTTAGCTCTGACCCAGATACAGCGAGAAAAGAGTGGCACCAGCTGGGTTTGTGTGTCTCTTTGTATGTCTGTGTGTGTGTACGAGCTGATAGATGAAGCACGGCTTTTACTGGAAAGCCGGGCTGCTTTGCATATACCCACGCTTAAGTTTTCCGACGCCACCGTGTATGTGAGTGTGAATAAACGACGTGTGAGCGGATGATTCTATTATCCTTGTCTTGTGGTTGACTGCTGGCCGTGAACTGATAACAAAGATTAACACCACAACATAGGAGATGACTTTGTTTATACCAACCACAAGGTGATGAGGATTTATGAACCTACACAGAGAGTACAACAGTCACATTGTCCACATCAGCTATGGCCGACTTTACCTGTGTAGTTCTAAGCTTATATTGTTGCAAAGGGGAAAACCAATATCCACGAAACAGAAATACTTCTTACATTAAATCTGACTGGCGCGAGATTGAATGACTTCCATTATATGATATATAATAATGATACACGTGCTGTGGTGGATCTGACCTGGATTCCTGTGTTATTAAAGTGTCAAAATTGTGTTTTTACTATGATGAGCTATGATGATGAAGTCTTACAATTGGAAGCAGCTCATTTTTGAAAGCACTATTTGTATCTTTATGGTAATAATAAACTTGTGGAATGTATTTCCATCCTCATAAAACATTATGCAATATCTATCTATCTATCTATCTATCTATCTATCTATCTATCTATCTATCTATCTATCTATCTATCTATCTAGTATATACACACTGTACATGCATTCTTGTTAGCCTACATCATCACTCTATTCCATGTAAAAATGTTAAACTGACAGAATTCATAACTTTAGGTTTGATAAACTGAACTACTTTATTAAGACACTGCCTGAGCTATACATGGGTAAATCTGAAAGACTATTCCTTTGCTATTCTTCTTGTTCTTTATTATTATTATTATTATTATAATATTGAGATATGTTTAATTGTAAGTTTTTGACACATTAATAATGAGTGTTTGACCTGCATCAGTGCTATGGGGCAATGTTGTGCATGTGTATTTCACCACACACGCACATGAGTGATGTCATGCACAGTCCTGCCAATAGTTTCCCACCACCACTCCACTGATCTACAGTTGGGCTATTGTCACTGACCAAGAAATCCAGTTACGTGTTAGCAAACGCCAGGAAAGCTAATTCTTCCCACAATATTTCAAGAGGAAGGAAATGCATTTGTTTGTTTATTAAAAACTCCGCAGGCCACCCTTATGGTTGTGCTTCTATTGCAGTAGCTGACTATGCAGTTAGCTTGGTAACATGCACAAACCGAGGGGAGAAAAAAAACACAGCAGGGAAGAGCTGCTGCTGTTCTCAGAGTGGGAGGCTGATTTACAGAAAGCTGTAGGAATCAGTGCTGCTTCAATACATGCCGCACTTGAAAATGGACCCGCAGGAAAGAGGTGGTCTTACTATTTTGGTTTGCACCGCTGGCGATGGGCTCTTAAATATGTGCGTTTCCAAAGCAACAAGAGACCACCAACAGAGGGGGAGAGAGGGTCAAAACATCTGTGGCCAAAAATAACTAAATGATTGAATTCATGCGTGACAGTCTTGGAAATCACCACACAGACAGGCCGCAAGCCGGAAGTCACAAGGAGACATAGAGTAAGCCTTCTCCTTCTCTGTATTACTTAGGTGAGCTGTATAAATCATTTAGTCAACTCACTCGCACCTCTTGATGAGATGACTGTTTGGGGTGAGAGGTGATGACAGAGTGTTATGGTGAGTGAATTCATGTGGGGGCTGACCCAGTCAGTGCTGCTTGGGCTACAGTGTTGATCTGCTCAGCCTGTCTGGGAGGTTGAGGGTCCATCTGTTAATGTGGTGGAGCCGCATTTCTCTCGGCCTGACTCGGAGGAACGCTTGTACAGCACAAACATACAAATGCAAACTGACAACCAGCAATTCTAACTCGTATCCTACGCACACGGGGGAACATACTGTACAACATGCTCTGAGCATTCTCACATTCACAGCTAAGGAAAATATTAAATATACATCAGTTCTCCCCTCTGGTGACACACTTTGAGATAATCACCTGTAGCCTATTGGTAACTATCCTTGCATTTTCTGTTAGTTTTTGTTTTGTTTTTTACAACCCCTCCTCATCATAGTGTTAAACACCACAACAACCACCTGCTCTCAAAAAAACTAATATCTTATATCAATGCCAACAGCTACAGAGATAAAGTCGTGAGTGTAGACACATTATTGTATCACTGTAGGCCATTCAAAGCTCCATCTATTTACAAAGTTAAGACAAGACGGTCTGACTCAAAACTCAACACATGAGGGCATCAAGTGCAGTTATTTGAGTCCTGTATGGTTGACACACTTGTTCTACAGCAGCAGGTAGGCGTTTAGTGGTTGCAAAGTAAAGCAGTATTTTATTTTATTTTTTGCAGATGAAGTCTGCAAACGGCTTCATCGTTGTTGAAAATGTTATCATTGATGTAGAACCTAAAATAGTTCCATGTGGTGTTTCTTAGATTTTTAGCTGCCACAGCTTAGTTACCCAACAGCTAGACCAGACATGATTATGCATTTTAAGAATGGCGTCCTCTTGAATTATGAACTGATACATTTTGGATTTGTATAAGTCATATTAATCCAAATATTAATTTCTTTTTTCCTCTATTCAAGTGAATTGAATAAAAAGTGGCAGCCCTAACACACAACACAGAGGCTAGCCAAACCACAGACTTTGCACAACCTGAAACAAAGTTGCTGCCTGAATTGAACTCAGAATGTGAATCTGAACTCGAGCCGTAAATCGTAAATGTTTGATATGTAATCATCAAATTCCACCCTCTTCAACAAAGACTAAGAGGTTCAGCATTAAGGCATTTTTGGGGGCTTAATTGATTAATAATGAAACCTATACATCACTAATGACAGTTAAAAGACTCAAGACTCAAATCCTGGCTGTAAAGGATGAGTGATGCACCTTTGCTTCTATGTTTACTACAACTGCTGCTGCACATGAAGAATTGTGAAAAGACACCGAGAGCATCATTATCACGATACAAGCTGCTGTCTGTCAAAATATCCTCTGCTCTGTCTCTATGATAGCTCATCGAGGTTGGAACAGGAAGAAAATAATATGAAACCATCGACCGTATTTTCAATTTGCAGCACACGTCATGTGTGTTATTCCTCCTCCTGATGTGTCTGTCACAACCAGCTGACTCTGACTGCACAATGCATGAGTTAACACAACGAGTCAACTCAAAACAGGGAGACACTGACCCTGAGGCGGACGGGGAAGGCTGTCCTGGATGTGTGTGTTTGGGGACTGTGTCCTGTGTGAGTGTGTAGCTAATTCTGTGTCAGAGTGTGTACATGTCTACCTCTGTCCCCATGTTCCTCAACCTTATCTAGTCTCCAGCCAAGGTTTACAAATGTGTGTAAGAGAGATTCAGAGAAGTCTTTTGGAGGACATCCAAGTCCAGTTACAACTTCATATATAATGTAATCATTTATTATAATAAGCACATTCCAATTCAGTATTTCAGGTCCCTGAAGGTGCCGTTTTAAAATGATGAAGATTACTGACGATGGTGACATTTACTCCTCTGTCCAAACTGTACCATAACCTATGAGTTGTTTATAGCAAGAGCATCAACATGGTAAACATTATCAGTGCTAAAGGTCAGCATGTCATTAATGTCACAGTGAGTATGATACAGGCTGACCATAAACCTGTATAACAACACAAACATCAGCAGTGTCGCTACAGTATGTGCGATTCTAATCTGTGCATGTTACACAATCACAATTAAAATCCAACATTTTAATGAGTGTGTGAGTGTGCGTTTGTGTGATTCCACTACCTGTCGCCTCCACCTTTGTGTGTCTCTTTACCTCATCCAACTGTATTCAGTGGAAAGCCTAATGTGCCTCCTCCGTCAGCTCCTCTCTTTGTTCCTCTCCTCCACAAGCAGCAGCTCTTGTGCAGTGTGAGCTCAAGATAAGAGTCCGCGCACTCACACTCTGTGCGTGACGTGCATGCACGCCCACACACACACACACACACAGTGTTCATCAACCTAACATAAATATACGAGCGCCACGCTGCTCGGATGCTGTGTGCATGTTGTACTCTATGGCGCTTTTTGTAATTACCTTTGGGTGAAAATATCAAAACACTGCGAGACCTCGTGTCCTGAGGCAAAAGCCGCACAGGATCAACAGCGGGGGTCTCTGGGTCCTGCTCCCCTCTCACACAATCATCCAGACCAAAATGAGACAGGATTTGGGAATGAGAGCTGCTCCTGCATATTTTACAATCTGTTCTGCAACCATCTGCTGCCTGACACACTCACATATGCACACACACACACACACACACACACACACACACACACAGACACAATAAAACAGTCCAGCACAGTCAAGTCTACCTTCAAGGAATGTGCCCCTGTTTAACACACATTGCACTAAGTACTATATGTCCAAACAGAGACAAAACCAAAACCACAAGCACAAACACACTTCCATAATGCAAAATCTGTGACAGGGTATCCATTATATACACACACCTCTCGGTGGCCCACATCTAGAATATCTTAACCAGACTGCCATGGAAACTAGCTGTGCCAACAAACCAATCAGAGTGGTCAGACGCGCCCTGAGACGACCTTTATGCTAAACAAGAGCCAACTGCTGTTAACAGACCTGCCGTGGTCTTGCAAAATAACAACTTGTATTGCTGTAACCTTTGTACACAGTGTGCTGCAGAGAATCAGCCAGTAGGATCGAGATGAATTGATGCGGTTTTGCAAGAGCCGTAATTCTATTTTAGATCGTGATTTAATAAATGGTATCTTTCTGATGCATATCTGATAAAACTAGGAAAAGATTGTTTTCCACTAAATGATCTATTTAAACAATCACTGAGAAGGGAATGAGGCCTCTGGAAGCAGAGCTGTGAAGAGTGTGGCTAGAAAAATGAGATATTCTTAACAAAGCTGTTGCTGTGAAATCTGCTGTAATTACACTTTTACATATTTTGGCACTGGATGTTTTATATTAGGCTTTAACGTCCACACAGAATCAATGGGAAAGGGGAATTTTCCTAACTAAATTCCTTTTATCCATTGCCCTTTGATAGAATCCAGTGTCCTTTAATAGAGGACGTCATTAGAGGATGTTAGCAATGGAAATAAGATGACCCCCCCTTGTAGAGTCAGTCAAACTCTCTAATTTCTCTGGATGTGATCTACTGTAACAGCAATGAGCTGAAATTACAAGGCACAATGAGAGAGACAGCGAGATCATGCAGTCAAGCCTCGGAGATAATTGAGCCTTATTATTACAGCTTTGGCCATCACTCCTAGTGGTTAATTGCAACTCAGCAAGTTAAATGTTGGGATCTGGGAATGCAGTGGCGCTGTTAAAAAGAAGTCTGACAGGAAATTATCACTGAGTGAATGGCTCTGCAACCTCGTAAGCGCCAAGCTGTGATGCGCTGTGTGTTTCCATCACAATCAGCATTCATTTATTCTGCAATTTGTGCAACAGTAGCTATCCTGTGAGATCAGACAACATGAGGTACCCTTCGCTCCTCCATGCACATCACACCATTTTTGGGAAACACCTTGGTTGGTGCTAACTGCTGCACCCAGCAAGACCTACACTTCTGGAGATGCTCCGACCCAGTTGTCTGGCCATCACAGATTGGCCCATGCCAAACTTACTCAGATCCTCATGCTAGTCCATTCTGCTGCTTCCAACACATCAACACTTTTCACATCACCTATCACAAGCCATAATGTTCTAGGTGATCGATATACCTTACTGTGTTTAGATTAGCAAATCTTAGTACTGTACTATTATGAGAACACTAAACCTGAGTAGTGTCCCATAGAGTTGTCAGCACAGGTCTCAGCTCTAAAATCAAATGCAGACTGGAGGATTTCTACAAGTGAGTTGAGGTGATTTTAAAGGGATAGTTCAACATTTTGACAAATTGGCCCATTGCCATGATCCCTATAGTCATAGAAGTAGGTTTTTTACCTTTAATTGTCGGTGCAAACTATTTTTAGAACAGTGGAGCAGAGCCGCGAGCTGCTCAGAGCTATGCTACGGAGGCTAATGGGATTTCTTGGTTTCCCTCATCAAACTCATCAAATACACAATCCAGCAACTCCAAAACGCCCTGGTGGACAAGTTGTGACCTGCACATTCACCACGCTATGAGATAATAACAGAACGTTATGAGACGGAGCTGTTTTTGAGGTAAATACAGAGACTGGTTGCTGAAAAACTGTCCCTGAAGGCAACACGCATCAGCGGTTTTGCATGAATTTACCTCAAAAACAACTCTCGTAAATGTTCCGTTATTATCTCATATAGCGTGGTATCTCATTGCACCGACAATTAAAGGTAACAAACCTACTGCTATGACTATAGGGATTATGGCAATAGGCCAATTTGCCAAAATGTTGAACTATCCCTTTAACATCACCATCACTGGTCAGTAAGTCTGGTGTACAATGGGGCTGAAAAAACGTGGGAATCTAGTCTCAGACCTTTAGACCCCACTTTACATGTGGGTAATTTTCACCCCTACAGGACACACAGCTACATGTTACTATTGTTTTTCTGAAAACCACTGTAGCCTCAGTAGCCTCACACTGGCTTAGACTGGTGCTTATTAATGTGTTCAGTACTGATTAGGAAATGTTAACTTGCTATGATGCAAAACATGGTTTCTGGGCATAGTAAAGATCATATCCGCTAGCCTGCCAGTGTCAACATTCATCTCTCATCGCTTTGTTGAAACAATCATCACCATGTCCTCAGATCCAAATATTTTGGTCTGTACAGAGAGAATCACAATAGAATCACAATTCCCCCTGGATATAGGGGAAAATATGCTCCGGATTCCTTTACCTGAAAGCCAGCACAACATTGGTTCCTTTCCCTACCTCACCCCATCTCCATCTCCGTCTCCCTAGCCAACCCAACTAAACCAAAGTCTTCTTCTCTTGTGGCGGTGGTGCAGCGGTGCAGTGCTGTGGACAGTGGATGGATCGCAGACGGTGTGGAAGAGCTGTGAAAGACAAAGCCACGACAGAGAAAACAGGTAACAGCATGTCCAGCGGACTGAGTGCTAATGGGAGAGAGGCAGGGGGGCGGGGACGCAGGATGGGGCCCTACCTCCCGTGATCATTCAACTTAGAACTCTAGCCACCGTGGTGGGTGGTCGAGATCAGTGGTGGTGGGAGGGTTTCAAAAGGGACACACAGAACATGCTGGAAACTCTGTACCTTTCAGTGTGCCTTCAGAGAGGGCCCAACTCACCCCAGGAACCAATAAATCTAGAGGAATGAGACCGTGTTAGTCAGAAGAAAGCAAGGAAGGAAGGCTGAAGAGTTAGGAAGAGGAGAGAGTCAAAGAGAGAGAAAGAGGGAAAGAGGGATGGAGTAAGGCCAGAAGGAAGCGATGAAAGATTAAGCTGGTTTGTGTTCCTAGTATTTGTCTTTCCAGTGATTCTGAGTCCAGTTCTTTGGATCAACGCTTTCAGTTTTTGTTCTGTAATAATCAAGAAGAGGTTGGCCCTCAAACCAAAGTTCTGAAACCAAAGCAGACATCTACAGCCACCTTACAAACTCTACTCTACTTAGACAAGCAAGCTGTCTGTCTCTAGGAGTGATCCTACCGTAAAATGTTTTCCACCAAAAATCACAGAATATCAAAACAAAAACGGGGAAATTATCTCGGAAACATGGATGGTCTTGTGCCATTTCAAGAATAAAAAAAAGAAGTGTGCATGTGTTGGGGTGTGTAAGGGTCTGGGGGAGTTTCTGGGTTGGTCAGATACCCTTGTAAGATGTGTCCTGAAAAAGGAGGACCGATTTCCATCTGTATTTCTCAAGAGCTGAACAGAAACATTCCAGTTGTTGAATAAAATTATTTTTCAGCGTTAAGAAACTAAAAAAGTGTCCACTGCTCCTCCTACGAGTATAAAAAAGAAAGTGCCTTAAGAGTAAGAAGGTAAAATACTCGAAGTTTAGGCACCGAATTCTCAAGGAGATTAATGATAGCCGATGCTAGTGCTTGTGTTTTGGGGTGAAGGAGGCAGTGGAAAGAATAAAAACCAAACCAAGCAGTTTGTCACCAACTCCTATACAGCCGGAGGGGACAGGGGGACCGGCAGGGAATTAGCTCTGAGTCCTACAAATCTCACCCAAAGTAATGTCAGATCCTGGCTCCAGGAAAAACTGAAGGGGGGGGGACTCTTCCTCATTTCCTTCCAGATTTAGGTCTATCCCTGCCCCTGCGGCTGTACTAAACCACATGCAGAAAAGAGGGGAAGGGAGGGGGGTTATCTCCTTTTCAATCGGGGCATTTAAATGCTCAACAACTCCCCCTCCCTCTAGCTCTGTACGCCCACAAGCCCTGTCTGTCAGCACTCGATGGGCATGCTCCGAGGGGACAGCCCAAGCAAGGTGTCTAATGGAAGACCAGGCAAGGTTAGGGAGGAGGGGGGAGGGAGGAAGGGGGGCTAACTCCAACGGTCAGCTGTCCCAGCTCTGCAAACCTAGCTACCAAGTACGGAAGCTTTTCTTAACCTCCAACCTGATCAATTTGCTGCTGGGGTTGAAGAAGAGCTTCAACAGCCTGCAGCAGAGCCTGCAGAGCCAGAGCAGGTGACCACCGGGCCGGAACAAAAACTAGCCGGAAGGGGAAGAAAAGGACGGTCGGGGGGAGGAAAGGGAGGGGTTTCTACTGAAGAGCAGCGACTATCGCTGGCTGTTGCTAGCTCGCTATCTGCGTTGTTCTAGATTCGGCGAAACGAAATCAATAAGCAAAAAAAAAAGAAAAAAGAAAAAAAAAAGGCTCAGGCTCAAATCAAGCAGGACTCAGAAAGATGTGGAAAGACTACCGACCAGCCAGCTCCTTCTCCTTACTCCGTCTCTTTTTCTCCAAGCGTTTCAATTTCTTCGCCTCCCTGCGTTTGGCCTCCTCGGCCTCCTGGTGGCGCCGGCACTTGTGGAAGTTCTCCACCACCACGCCCACGAACATGTTGAGCACGAAGAAGGCCACAATCAGCAAGAAAGAGATGAAGTAAAGCAGCATCCATGGGTTGTGGTTCAATATTGGCTGAAACACAGGAACAGAGGATTTTATAGATACTCGGAGGTCTCCCCTTTGACCGTATATATTGAATTCTTACTTTTAGTTGAATATCTTTGTTAGTTTCTCTATTCAGAGCTACCTGTTTGTCAACTTCAACGGCATCCAGTCCGTTATACATAATGTCCACCCAGCCATCTTTTGATGCCAGAACAAACAGAGACATCAAGGCCTGAGACAGAGAGGAAAGAAGGATGGGTGAAATGTGTGAATACTGAATTGCCAACAGAGGTTGTAAAAGTCTTTGCATTTCTGAAGCCGTACCTGCCCCAGGTTGTCAAAGTTGTACTTGTGTCTGACCCATTTGTAATTGCCTGACCGCTCACAGTCCGACCTGTTGGTGATGTTCTCAAGATGAGGTTCAAGCCCTTGACAGAAGAAGAACTTCCCCTTGAAGAGCTGGGGAGAGAAAACACAGACATGCTCTTTATTTTAGAATGAACCTCAATGGATCAATGATTCTTAAAACCATGCTTTTTAAAAGAGATTCATCAAAGATTAATGATTGGATTGAAAAAGTGTCTTGTGCCCAAATGGTTGCCTAGCAGAACCTCCTGCCTGACTGTGTGGCTGCCCAGAGATGAGGTTTTTAATAAAGGTCAGAGTCGGGGCGTTTGCTGGGATTACAGGCTGCCAAAAACAAAACCTGGGAACTAGACCACAAAACACAGGGATGGCTACTACACAACAGTGGGTTTTATAGAAGCCTCTTTAATCATTGCTTCATTGTATCAGCGCAGCCGTTAACCCTTCATGACACCACATTACTTGGACAGATGGTCTACGATAGATAGGAGCCTGAACTGCACCAAGGCCACAGAGCTCGTTGGTGTAGCCTGGTCCTTGGGCTGCTGGTCATGAAAACTCCATTACAACCAGATAATCATGAGTAAGTGTCCTGGTATACGGTATGAGGTGTGCTGTGGAAAGATCTCAGCATATACTACCACTGTGTATGTATAACATTTGTCACATGTTGCAGCATTTGATCTCCTCCTTCTGGCTGCTTCACTGTTCACATATGGGCACAAACACTGTAGTTGTCATGCCCAGTTTGATTTACATTCAAATTTCTTTTCTTGTCACCCTCCTGACAACATTGGCTGGTTGGTCCTTAATCTTTCTGACAATATTTCCAGGTCTCTGGTTCTTCCATGCATTACTTTCTCGATGTTCTCATAATACGAGAATATTACCTGAAAGATCGACTTCAAAAATGTTTTAGATCAGCACATTTCTGGTGAGTGAACAGTGACTATGGCAGTTTACATTGATCCAGTCAGACAAAGTCAGCTGAAGTTGATCTTGAACACACCTTGTTGTGCCCTGTAAAAAATCTTTTGCTCTGTGGATTTTGACAAACACACAACTGCTGGTTCTGCTGGTTTATGATGCTGCTAAATATCAATAATTAAAACATGTGCATGTGGCAACAGCAAAATCAACTGGATAGATGATACCTATTTGGAGGCTTAGCACAAACATCTAATAGTTTATACTTTCAGAACACCTTCTTAAAAATCTTGTGAGAAGCTTTGTCTGTCTCTAAGCCGGTGGTTTCTGGTGACCCGGAGGAATTGCAGCCTTTCTGCCTTTTTTTGTTTGTTTTCTCATTATTTCTGCGTGTACCTTCCCTCTCCTCAGCCTCTCTCTCACCTGTACTCCCAGTATGCCGAAGATAATGAAGAAGGCGCAGCAGATGACCACAATGTTGCCGATGGGCTTCAGTGACGACATCAGAGTCTCCACCACCAGCTTCAGCCCTGGGGCTCTGCTGATCACACTGGAACACAGCATATAATAGGATATTACTGCACTGTATGTGTTCGTGCAGGACACAGTATACCAACCCACAACCCCCCTCCACTGTGTGCACACTTTCCTTTTATCTTGATTTCACTTGTTTACCACAGTTGAAAACTATTTTGTCATGTGCCCAGATTTCAGAACTTTTCAGAACCGAAACACTTCCTGGCTCACAGACAAATCAACTTCTCTTTCACTCGCTCCCGCTTTTCGTTAAAAACCATCTCTTCCCCTCTTTAACACCTCTTTCTGCTTCCTTTCGTTTCTGCAGTCAAAGAAACAGACACATCTAATTAAGCCAATGGACTGATTAGGATGTTTATTTAGTGCCAGCATGGCACTCGGCACTCTGTTGCACTGCAGCTGAGCTTTTCCTGTGGAAAAACACAAACACACACATACTACATAAAATCTACCTCTGCACACACACACACACACACACACACACACACACACACACACACACACACACACACACACACACACACACACACACACACACACACACACACACACACACACACACACACACACACACACACACACACACACACTCACTCACTCACCTGCACAGGCTTTCACACACACACAAAAAAAAAACAAAGATAACGTGCACCACAGTCGATATGATGTCAGATAAGATGACATTAAAAGGCCTGAATGTGTAAAAAGATGCGACACAGTCAAAGAGGTGATAATCTGCTCTGTCTTTGTCTCTTCTGTCTGTTTTCCCCTGAGCAGACAGTCGAGCCGTGAAGCGGTCAACAGCACATTAACAGAATGCTACAGATAATAAGGAGCCAGGACTGCCTGAGGACACTGATCAATAGCCCTGATCAGAGAATAATGAGCCTGTGGCGACACCCCATCACACCGCACCTCACTGCCTCTTTTGATTTCCTGCTGGAAGCGAGGGAGGGGTGAAGCGCTGCTGCCGGCCCATAGAGGGTGCTGGTCCTCAACAACTGCATCTGCTCGTGACAGCAGGAGTATATGACGAGGAATCTGCTCTGAACCGGCATCTGTTGTGAGAGGTTCGAGTCACAGTTAAAGTGTTTTTGTCATCTCTGTACAAGTTTACACGTCTCTTCAAGGCAATCAGACACACAAAAGGGATCCAATAGTCTTAAGTGGTCTCAGATGTTTGGACCCCACTGTGTCTCTTTAAAGTCAACAAGAAATGCAAAACAGATGAAGATGTGCAATAAAGACTCGCTGAATTAGTCTTGACCAGTCGAATCATTAAATATGTCTGATGAGGTTTCAAAGGTAATTTGACTGCGTTTTTAATTTAAATGAGTTTGTTTGAGTCAACTGTTTGTTTGTGATGGTTGTGAAAAGAAAAAAAAAAGGGAGAAAGTAAAAATACTTTGACCACTATTGTGAGAGAATGTGAGAAAGAGAGAAAGAGCTTTTTGGGAGGACGGATAAGCATCGTTTACCTGTTTCTCACTTTCTTAGACGGCACATTCCCTACTTTTCTGCTTTGCATATGAAAACTGGGAGCCAGCCTCTCTACCTCTTTACATCATATTCTCCTTTTGAGCTCCACTCACTGACAAATATGCTAAAGTGACAAGGCTTATTAAAGAGGGGAACGAAGGAGAGATGAGCCTCTTATTATGAGTCAATACACCCTGATGATGCGCTACGTGAAGGACACGGCTCCTCTCCATATTATCTATTTGCATATGACACTAAAAAAAAAAGAAGGAGGATCTGGATGGAGCCAGCCGGAAGGAGAAAACTTAGTTCTTGTTCCTTCTTCTAATCTACCTCTGCATAATTTCATGGCAGTTGACAGCATGTCCTTGTTTTGTGTGATATACAAAGTGGGAAGGAGTGTGCCGCACACATGCTCCTCCAGCAGCACATCCCTCACACCGAGGAAAGAGAACAACAAGTAGGGCAATAAGTGGCAGGCGTGTTCCCACAGTGCAAACACTGGGTGTAATTAAGCGACGCTGGGAGATCGAAATAGGGAATAGAGGGAGGAGAGGACTGCTGGTGAGGTGGGGGGGGGATGTAGAGGGAATAAAAAATGAGACAGCTGCTATATTGCTTTTTTGTCTAAACTTCTCTCATTCTCTTATTGTGTAAATTCCTTCCTGCTCCTCTGTTTTTTCCAACCTACAGCCGTCCTCCCTCTTCAGCTGTCGCACTTTACCGCTCGCCGTTTCTCGCAGTCGTCACCAAATGAGGGAATTTCAAACTGCGCGTTAATGAATTCAGATGTCAAATAAACATAGTCTTGAGGAATGGTAATTATGCGCTGAATTAATTGGCCACCCTCGGCACTGTCAGATACAAAAGATCAAAAAATGTACACGTCGGGGGAGGGGGGGCACAGAAAGTAGCCGATGCGGAAGCCTTTGGGGTAAGTACATCATCATCAAGTGATGGATGAGCTCAAAGGCTGAGCTGACAGGGGTCAACAACAGGGGGGATTTGTCAATAAACAGACCTGTTGGCCAGCCATGACCTCACAAACACCACGAAGCTCTGTAGATCAGTCTGCCTGTAATGAAGCCGGGGCAGCGCGGCATCGACGGGGTGGGGGGGGTGGTGGGGCGTTGGGGGGTTTGGTTCTCGGGCTGCAGCTGGATTGTTAATGAGGTGGAGGTGGTGCTGGGTGACATAACAATGACTTGTGGTGAGACAGGGTACTAACTTCTGGCCCCTTCCCTGAGGCCCCACGTCAGCTCAGGTCGTGGGCTTGATGAAAGACTGCCGCTGTGTGTGTGTGTGTGTGTGTGTGTGTGTGTGTATGTATGCCCTCTTAAACAAAGTTGATGCATCATTCTGCCACACGCACAGATGCACACACACATGATCGTGCACTCCTTGTGGACTCCCCTCTCTTGTTCAGTGTAATGCTGTCTTCAACGTCTCTACACACCTGCACACACACACTTATACATGCAACATTTCCTGCTTGTTGACATAATATTCATACATACTGTATGTAGAAACCGATACACACACAACAGTTGAGTGCAAACTCTTTGCGTCGTCTCCCTACGTGAACTACAATAGACGTAGTTCTAAATTCAGCCGACTAAGTGACAAGCTGCCACGGACTTCAGCCTGTGAGCACATAAATGATGATGATTGATTATTATTCCCAAGGCGGTGTCAGCAGCTCCAGTGCTGCCTGTGTGAACCCCCGTGTGCACCGAGCTGCTAGAGGGGAAAACAAAAACAAGTTCATATTTAATTCAAATACCCAGCGAGTGTGAGTCGACCACAATCGAACCCGAGTGACAACAAGCTGATATTGAAGCTAACACAGAAGCTTTATGGATGACAAAGTGGCGTCGGCACTGTAGTGTTTTTGACAATTCAGAGGAAAAAGTTTTGAACTTTGTAAGTTGCCCTTGTAAAAATGGCAAAAAAAAACAAAACACTGGTATAGGCGCAGTATGGCTTAATTCTGTGGCCATAAGGATTTTCAAATTACAATCAATGATTTACTTTCAAACTGAATAAAAAGAATTGTTTGCTTAGAGAAAAGATTGCACTTAGAGCTGAAGTAACTCACTTCATGTAGACAGATTTTTGAGCCAGAGTTATGAGCAAATGAAGCATTAGATACAGATTCAAATGTTGCAAAACTGTGATTGTTGCAGGGGGAAGCTGTGACATCACCTTTTCTGACAGAGCACAACCCTCTTCAAACCAGCAGAGAAAAACACAAATATCTCCCATGAACTAATCCAAACTGTTCTTTGACTTCCAGAGCCTCCTCTGGCTTTTAGTAATCATGACCATTGAGATTTTCTTTGTTTCCTGTATTTATAAGTGAATAAAACCTGTACAATGAACATTGAACATGAACATTGTGCAGGTTGTCTGCTTATAAATAAATACTTACACAGTATATATATTATACATAAATAATTTTGTTTCAGGTCAATCTCCATATTTAAATTAGTTACTAGGCAGAATTTGTAAGCATGTGTACCACAATACTGCAAAATTGTCTGAGCTATTTCTTTCAGTTGGCCTTAACAACTTATGAAGCAGTTGGTTTTTTTTGTTGCCATAAAGAGCCACACGCAAAACACTAAAACTAGGTTAAATATTTAGGCAACAGACATTTTAGAACAAGCACCTTATAGTTATTCCTGGTTCTGCAACTACAGTATTTTTTGTTTTGGATCATGGTGTTGGCAATTACAGGGCTGTTTATCAGTGGTATAAGATACTTAGATACTGTACCATACTGTGCAAGATTAGGACACTGCCAAGTTCTGAATTTGCCAGTTGCTAAAATGTTTGGCCAAAATAAGGAAAATAATGTTTTTGGTGAACATAAAGAAGATGTCACTTGTGATACCTGCACTCTTTAAAGTCAACAACTGTTATATTAAATTGCAACTAAATGCCACAGATATAGTCATGCACACAGTGTTGCCTCTGTATCACTACTGAATTAAAATCTTCAAATTGAAGCTGAGATGGTGTGAGGGTTGGTGCTCATTGAACTACAGCCCAGTTCATCTTTAGCCAACTCCCCACAATTGTCAGAACTCAAACTGGCCATTACATTTTTATATAGATACAGTATATATTTTTATATATTGCAATGTAAGTATATATAAATGGGGTTTTAATGCATTTATTATGAAGGACAGTGTAAAGGACAGGAAAACAGGAGAGAGAGAGGGATGGAAATGACATGCAGCAAAGGGCCACAAGTCAGATTCGAACCTGGGCGACTGTGGTGAGGACTATGCCTACAAATGGGCTGCATTCTACGGGTTGAGCCCAAACTGGCCATTACTTGATGTGTAAAATGAGTGAGGAATTATCTCTAACTAAACAAACCAACCTTTATGCAATCGTCACAAAAGGACTTTTAGATTGAAAGGTTGAATAAAAAATGTAAACTGATTTTACTGTAATTTACTGCCATCCCAGAGGAGGAGAGAGTCCCCCCACCCCCTACATGTCCCTACATGTCCTCAGTCAGTCCTCCTGGTCATATTTCTCCCTCTGCCATTATGTTTTTTCTCTCAAACATAAGACATCATTCTTTAAGAAATGATTACTCTACTCTTTTTTATTGTTTAATTTCCTCCTGTAATTGCTACACATTTTCTGACTTTAAAACCTCCTCTGCACAAGATTAACAGACCCTCAGCCCCCCTGCCCTGTGGGGATTAAATAACACAGGGTGTACAGCATAATGATCTGGAGAAAGAGAAAGCAACAGTGAAAATCAGGTACTCATTTGGTTTTGAGTGCTCTATTTGTCACCACTGCACCAGATCTAATTAGAAAGCCACTTGTGTGACATCAAGTTCATATTCAAATGTCACATTAACATTTAACTTGGTATTTCATGTAAAATGCTAGTTTTTAAATAATAAGGTCCATGGTGACCACCACACCAGACCAGTGAGTCTGAGGACCTATGCATTGTAAATTACTTAGATTTACATCGGTTACAACGGCCGAGGGAACATGATGAAATTGAAAAACAGTCCATGAAGGCAAGAAAAGAGACAGGTAAATGATCAGACAGGTTATAAACAACTCAACAGCTTTGTGAAAAGCTATACGAGTTGTCTGTTGTCTGCCACGCTGCCCCACACTCAGCTGTCATCGTTTTTGTGAAGGGTCCGTTTATCCTGAACACGTTGAAACTCAATTTAGTGTTGTCAGATTTATCGTTTATAGTTGATTTGAAAAGTTCACTTTCGGGGGTAGAAAACAAAAAAACAAAAACAAAAAAAAAAACGATAATGACTAGATATTTAATTAGCTTTGTGTGGACATTCTCTTCTAACCAAACCATCGCTTTTTATATTTTCTTCTAAAAACGTTTGGAGAACGAGACTGTTTCTTGCTCATCCGCCCATTAGCTAGACATAGGGAGGCTCCAGCTGATGTATGTAGACTCTGGCTGTGTTCATCACTCAGTGTATTGGAAGCGCTTCTCTGCTTCCCTGCCAGAAAACCACATTATAGGCTTGGCACAGCTGTTGTGAACCAGCCACAACTACTATGTATACCTACTACAAATACATACAGTATGAACCAAATGTCAAACACACACAAATTCACAACTAGTTGACACACAAACATTATTCAAAGAAGAAAGTCAGACTTTGAAGAGAGAGCTGGCACCAGATTTTACTTTCATGTCAAACCTGAGAGTTAACAAAGCAAGAGGAAGAGAGAAAAAGATCAGTGGTGTTTAGTGGGTAAATTTGGCAGGAGGAAAATGAATATTTGATTTTTTTTGTGCTCTTCCTGGGAGCTGTGATAAATATTCAAGAAAGGGCGAAGCCTGGGGAGCTCCCCTTCACCATGAGAGACACAGAGCATACCACTGTGAGCCAAGTCAAGCATGACTTGGCTGCACACACTCACAGGCTAACAACTAAGAGACTGCACACACATGTGAAGACTTTGTTGAATGTTACACAAAGACGCACATTGTTCTTTTCTCTCTCTGTCTCTCCCAGTCTCTCTGTCACTCTGTCTCACACACATATTTAGAGATAAGAGTACTGAGTACAAACATCTCCAAATTGGTGATTTCCGCCTTATTTCCGCTCAAATAAACATAACTGTGCAATTGTGTACACACTGACAATAACACACGCATGAATGGAAAATAAATCTCCCACCCGCACCACCTCACACACAAACACAGACACACAAATACACAAAAATCTCCCACAATCTCCATGTCACTGAGAGAAAGTTCCTACAGTATGTGAAATAAATTGGTATTTTATCACCCGATAAGGAAGATGAAGAGATTCACACCTTATATGATCATATGTCCAACTGATTTGTGTAAGACCATACAGCATTAAAGGTAAGACTGTATTTTATGAGCGTATTAACAGTTTAACGGGGTGGTCTGTCTTCTATGTGTTTGTTTGTCCATAGATTTGAACACCCCTGGGACAGCTGCTTACCGTAGCGGCCTCAGAGTTCTCAGCAGCCTCAGCACTCGGAGCATGCCCAGGATCTTGGTGCCCGAGTTCGAGATGAGAGACACCAGGATGTCGATGACAGAGATCATCACCAGCATCCCGTCCAGAATGTTCCAGCTGCTCCTCAGATAGGCCTTGTCCCCGAAAAAAAAGCCCAAGGCTATGATCTGGACACACGCGGGGACAGAGACACGGCACAGTGGAGATGCTGAATGTTATTTACACAGCGGATAACACAAAGGAAAAACTGCCGCAGTACCAATCGAGAGTGCTGCATTAAAGAATAAATATTAACTCCAAATAATGATGTCAGAAAATGATACCCGAATCAGTAATTCAATATCTATTTTCGTCTGTGCGGGTGCACATTTGTTATCAAGCCATCTTTTGCATTTATTAAGAGTTGACGCTTAATGTCCCACATGCACAGCTTATTGACTTTGTGGAGAGATTGTTTACTTGGAGCTTGGCAGAGAAGATCATAAAAACTGCAAGCTTTCCAAACCTCATTTCTTATTCTATAGGTTCCACTCCACAAAGCAATTTGCATTCCAGAAAATAATGGAGACTGGCTGACTTTGTTTTTCAGCTCAAACTTATTAAGCAACCAGGCCGAGATGATGATTTTTTGCCTGCTGAGAGGGTGAGAGAGAGGGAGAGATAGATTGATAGAGAGATGGGTAGAAGATCATTTACGTTAGTTGATGCTGATCAATGCATAACAGTAGATACTGTATATGAATAATGTGTCGGGGGAATGATCAAAGCGGCCCATCAAACTATATGAACATAAACAGGTTTCTGGGCCAGTCTATACTTCACTTCACACTGTGGTGATGAGTTCAGCATGGGTAGGTAAATATTATATACATGTATGAATATTTATGCTACTTTATACAGTGCCTTTACTATACACTATATTTCAAAGGAACATATTCCACTTTATTTGGGTAGAAGAAGTTATTTATTTGTGCAACAATGTAAAATATTCAGTATTAAAAGTAAAAGTCTATCATGTAAAACTTGCCTATATGCAGAGTAACTGCCACATTATCACAACAGTATGAAAGCAGCATTTTACTATTGTGACTATGGTGAGTAGCACAGTAGTTCAGTAAAGTGAGTTCAGTGACTTCATAATCTCGGGTTTGATCCCCTTCAAAGGATTATAGATAAATCTGACTGAGCGCGTGATTCTGATCTTTGCATTCTTTTTTTGGAGTTTTCTCTAATCAATTCTGTTTTGCGAAGGATTGGATAACTTTACCTCTTTAGGCCTGGAACACTTAAATAAAACCAGCTGAGAAACTTAAAGGAGGAATCTTTCTTTTAACATTTTCTTTTATTTATTTTATTTTTTTGCAATATTGGATAATTTATCTCCTTTGTGCCCTGAGCAGTTATTTAAATAAAACCTTGTGAGAAGTTTACAGGGGAAATCTCTGGGGTGGAAAACCTTTTTTTTTTTCATGACTGTTTTGTTTTGTTTTCTTAAATTTGAAAAGTGACTTGTAACTATGGGGTGATTAAATAATGCAAGTGAGGTACAAGCGCCGCAACATTGAACTTACTAAAGTATTGGAGCACATGACAACAACTTAACATTTACTGTTGCTGGACTTTCACACGATGGAGTATTTTTATGTTGTCCAATTTCTATTCTTCTGTAATGTAGATAAAATATCTTAACGGTTTTTCCACTGCTGGCAACACTGTGTTACTTACAAAACTAAATAAAGGTTTTGATTTGGCGTCGTGTTTGGTGACCGTCAACCATTGTTCATTTTCTGTGCTGAAAAGATTATTTGGGAATTAAATGTTACATAGTGTTTTGTATGTGTGTGTGTGTGTGTGTGCAGGCTCCACGTTCATGAGCCACCCATTTGTACTGAGACCAAAAATAGAGACAGAGACTTCCCTCCCCTCTGCCTCCGCTCGCTCCTGCCCATGCCTGCGTGGACCTCCATTTAAAGCTGGGCCATTTGAATACTGGCGAGACTATTCTCCGCTTAGCATTATGAAACAGCCCTGTGTGTGTGTGTGTGTGTGTGTGTGCCTGTCTCACTCCTCGATTCTCTTCCTCCTCTTCCTCTTCCTTTCCTCCCTCTTAACTCTTCTTTGTGTTTTTGTGCCTTTCAGTATGGTACGGTTTCTTCGTCTTATGCAAAATTTCTACATTGTGAGTAAATGCAGACGTGTCACATTGTGTTACTTTCTAAGTCTGTGGGGAAAAGAAAGGGCTTGATATGAGGCAACCGGCGTTTGCGTAGGACCAAAAACATCCTCAGCTATCAGATATTTCGTGGCACAAGAGCTGATGTCAGCTGAGTAAGAGATGACTTCAGGGAAGTCAAAACGCAAAAGGGAAGAACGCAGTGTGCACCTTCAAGAATATGACCATAAGAGGATATACTGTAAGTAACATGTATGTGTGAGTATATGGCATCCTATCACGTGGAGAATTAGTATCTAAAAATAAGATCTGCAGTGAGAATGTGAAGTAAGATGATGATTTTTCCATATTTACGGTTGTTACAAATACCATGTAGCAATGTAAACCTCTTACCTTTATGGCCATCTCAGTTACAAAGATCGCTGTGAAGATGTAGTTGGACAAAGTGAGGAAGATCCGTTCCTACCAAACATAAAGAGAAGAGATAATATAAATGCTAATAGTTCTAATGATTTAAAATTCACATTTTTGTCATACACGTGCTTTTCTGCTGTCTCATTTGCTTCCAAGTTGATCCAGTGTACAGATGAATAATGTAACAGGGAGATATTTTTCCTCATAATGAAAACATCTTTGTACAAACATCCCTATTGCACTCACTAATGATGGCTGGGAGGCAATCTTTAAGTTTGCTCTTTATTAGCACTGCAGGAAGGATTTAAACAGGGCATCAGATTTGGTGTTTAGGGCAAAAAGATTATTTTTCAACATATATATGGAAATAATCTGTCAACGTTCACCTATTTTATACAGCAAATTAAATGCATAATCAAGTGAATGACACTGGGAATAAGTGATATCATCATTAATAATTGAACACTGGGTAAATTGCCTCAGGGAAGTGGGGAAAGGCTGTGGTTGGGCTTTAAATAAGAATTTTGATAAAGTTTGAAAACCTTTGTCATTGTGCCTCATGACAATTCTGAGGTGCAATAGCCGATGTGAAATGGATATGAATAGATACAATTTACAGAAGAAATTAAATTCCTCCTTTTCATTTTCGTGTCTCATTTACAGTTTGGACCTAAATTAACTATGCTAATAAAACTGGGGATTTTTAAGTATAAAGTATTTCACTATATTTTTACCTTGAGTTTGAAAGAGATCGTCACAGAGGCTGAGGTCACTACAATACAACACAATGCCTCCTTCTTGCCTCTTATCTCCAATGGTGGTGTCATTATTCCAAGTTAAATTAAATGCCTGGCAAGCCATCACCCTCAAGAGCTTATTCCAGCTCAGCCTGGTCTGAAGTAATGCTGGTTGCAATGGTGGAGGAGTGGATGACTTAAACTGAGAGGCATTATGCTTCATCGTACGCCAGAGAAAACAAAACCCAACACTAAACTCTCCCAGTAGGTAGTCTCAAGTGGCAAACGCTCCACCAGGCATTGAAGACTGGAAGCTGCAGACACCTGAGTGGTTCAATATGCGTCTTGACTTTAATGGAATGCAAATCCTACAACTGTATAATGATCGTACTAGTTTCCAATCATACAATCGCAAACTCTTCCTGGATCCCTGAGCAACGAAAAACAAGAGTCAACCCACACCTCATGGACGGCTTTGATCCCAGTCCAGTCTGCAGCAGCATCTCTGGATCTTAACTCTGTCTGGAGCAGATGACGTGGCTGCTGAATGCTTAGATTGATCATAAGCTATACTGTTGAATCTGACATAATTCAATTTAGAGCTCCAGACAGTTCAGTCCCTTAGCTCAATTAGAAATAATACATCATAATAGCCGGTATAATCATCCCCAATCATTTCCACTGAGCTACAGGAAAGACAGTATCCAGGCAACCTCCGGCACCAAATCAAAACAGCAATGGACTGCAACCCAAATTCAAAGAGTGTGACATAATTTCCAGCACAATAAACTAATTATTCAGCCTGCATTCCACACTAAAAGGCTGTGACTAAAACACTTTATCTCAATGACATTTCTTTTCAAGGAATATAACATGTGTCTTCAATTTGGTTATCACCATGTGTGATATATAGCAGGTAGCCTACTTCAAAGGAGCAGCAGGGGAGTGATTAATTATATGTTTGGTTGTTACACACACGCCAAAACAGAATCAGCCAGTGGAAATCGATTCACAATCGGCTTCATTAATTCAAAACAACCCACACAAACAAACAGCATCATTTGATGACTGTTTCAGCACTTGAAATGTGGAGCAATAAGCACCACGGCTCCAAACTGTAATGCTTGTTCTCTTGTTTTGGCATGGTTGCTATGTCATATATTTCCATCTCATTTCAGTAATGGCCCCCGGGGTGCAGACTGGACATGATGGCCATGGCAGAGAGCTGACAAAATGTATGTACTTCCTAAAAAACTCCCAGCCAGGCTCCTCTGCTGCTTCTGACGCCCTGTGTCTGTTGGAGAAACACTGGATTTTACTGTGAAACTGTGTTTTTACTGTTTTAATCAGGTCCGTATGTCTTTGAGAGAAAATCCTGCAGATCTTTTTTTTTTTTTTAAATGCATATTTTCCCCGAACTCTGCATCAAGCCTGCAGAGTCTCTCCTTTGCTCTGTGTATGTGTGTCAGCGCTGCACAGACACCCACACACGGCAGAGTGGTGTAGTGAAACCTGAAGAATACCCGAGCTGACATGAACTACACTCGTAGTTACTGTAAGTGCAGCAAAATCTTCTCCAATAAAAAGCCAAAACTTCATCAGCATGCCTGTTCAACCTGCATAAATGTGTGTATGTGGAAAGCCACATTTTAATCCGCTCCATCTGTCCACAGTCACAAGCACAGCAGCTAGCTCGTAAGCTAACAGCTGATTGTTAAAAACAGCTGGTGCAGCTGCTGTGATGGATTCTGGGATTTTAATTGTGTTTATATGTTACACCGATATAACGATATATAAAGATATATTTATCTTTTCCTGGACATTAACAACCTATATCATATGACAGCTTGTGTGTGTGTGTTACTACAAGGCATTCAGTCAGCCCTCCTCTATCTGATGGGATGGTGCAGCAGCTCAAGAGCTGATGCAGAGCAGTAGACACTGGGGTACAGCAAACACTGCCCAAAGCCTCTGGTGCACTGCACAGTCAAACAGGTTTCTGTGCTGCACAATGCTCCGTTTTAAACTACACCAGAGAGTTTGTGTGTAGTAATGGGAGCCTCTTTCTGTGTTTGTCTGCATTCATGGTGACATCATACATGTTTAGACTTTACAGACAGAACAATTAGGAACTGCATTTGACACTCACAGGACTTTTGGGGAGGATGTGAGGCCTCTCCATGGCGATCGTGATGCAGTTGAGGAAGATGATGACCAACACAATATGGTCAAACATCTTGTGGCTGATGATCTTTTGGCACACGATCCGGAACCTGACAAAAATATTAACAGAAATGCAATTTAGGTGACACAGAAAATGGACTTGACACATGGTATGCAACAGAGACAAGCAGTTTTATCAAAACTTCTTGTGTGTGTCTTTGGTACTGTATGATAACAGGAAAAATCCCTTAGATCACTAGTTTAGACTTATATGAACCAGTGATCTAAGGAGGTGTAGAGGCGCATATGCACAGCTGTACTGCAAACCCACACCTCCGAGCAGGTGTATACTGTATGTAGCTAAAAATAACCATGGACACACATAAATGCATGTCTTGCAGAAATAAATTGCAGGAAATTATATGTCATAGGTGGTGTTTAACACAATACCTCCTCATGGAAAACTCATGGAAGTGGCCCTAGAGCATGGCACCAAGAATGACTGAGGTTAAAATTAAGCAGAAGCAGGCTGAGGGCGAGCAGCAGCATCTCTAGACATCCATCAATTCCATGACTGCTAATGATTTGGTCAAGAGATGGAATATAGTAGGAGGCCAACAACAGAGCCCTGGGCTACTCACATGGTGGTCTTTAACACCAGAATATGTTCAATATTGTAATATTTAACTGTGTTTCTTTGCATAAGTAGGTCTTAACGTGAGTGTCCAGAAATGCAGCATTTGTTTTCTAGTTGGTGAGGAAATATACAATGATGTATGGTATTAGAAACTGCATTAACGCTGAGAGGAATGGAATCTGAATCAATGGAAAGCAGATAACTGACAACTTTAGAAAAGTCTAGACAAGCCCTGAAAGCAGACTGAAAAGGTTAAAGATGATTTTTCGACAAGTGATCCGAAAAAGCCCAAGACAGACAACTCTAATGATTGCTTTAAGAACAAAAGGGAGATTGTCCGATACTAAAATGTTTACCTGCAGCAATTTGAAAGCTAAAGCGGAAAGTGCTGGTAGTCAGTGAAAAGTGAACAATGGTCCCAAAGCTTCTTCTTGGAACTTGGAGACTTTAGGTTAGAGGGTAAAGGGGATGAGGGTGGTGGGTTCAGAACATCAACAACATAGAACCCCTAGAATATATCTAGGACTCACCATAATGCAGCTGGCTCTGCAGAGGAAGCTGATTGGGTATCTAAATATATTTCACTGTTTCTAGACACTCCTGAGCTGTAAGGTGTGAGCAGTGAGAAGACGGCTGGCTTCAAATAATGTAGGGAAATGGAGGGTTGTGTTTATTGTTATTGAGTAACTTAGAGTGGCTGCTCTAGCATGTGTGGTGGTAAAATGTTTTCTGTCTATTCAATAAGAATTTAAAAAGAAAGTTTCACACGTCAGCTGTTTTTCTTGAGTTTTAATAAGCATTCATGAATTGAGTCACACACATGCTTCTATGTCGATACACAGTTGTGCCTTGTGTCACACTTGGAGGTAGAAAGCTTCTGATTTTAATTTGCACAATTTTGCCCCACTCCCGTGTTCTTCAATAAAGCTGTGGACCTTTTTTGATTATCCAGTTCAGGTGGTGAGAAGAGCAACTGAATCCAAGAATGTAGACAGAGGTGTGTTGAATTCACTGCTACGGTTTTCAGCAGGACAAGAAGCTAGGACCACTGGTGTCAAATGGCAGATACATTTGAAATGGTACGAGATGACACAAGAAGTGATGGGAGAGAAGAGAAGTCAAGAATATTACCACTGCATTGATGTGGTTCGGCCACAAACTGAGTGAAACCAAAAGTTTCAATAATGCTGCACAGGCTCTACTTACTAGGCTGCAATCTTCTACCCCGTCTGAAGGGTATGATGTAGAATCATGCCACATTTGAATGATTTAACATTATATATTACATTATTGAATTATTCGTACTACTGCATTAGATTAAGCTTTTACTATTCAAGCAGGTTCAGATGGAGCTCATTTGGCCCATCTTACATACTGTGGGTAGCTTAATTTACAACCGTGGATCATACTTTTATAAATACACCATATGTTTTATGTAATTTTCTATCATAAAGTTGCTTGAATATCATCTATAACTGCATATAATATCCCAATCAATTGTAAATGAATATAAATATAAAGAAGTATGAGATGAAAATACTGTAAACACTAATGTCTATCCAGACTGCAGCTCAGTGTTGGGCATGTTAAGCGAAAATTATATCACAGGCTATACAAGGACATTTACTGAAACACCCTGTACAAACTACACGTAATGAAAAATCCCATTCAATTTATGAGCGCTTGTCTCACATACAGTAATATAAAATAATGTAATATAATCAAGTGCTGTAGAATCAGTCATTAATTATGCCTGACTTTCATTACCCAACTTGAAAAGGTCCCTGGGCTTTCAGCTCCAAACAACAGAGAGAAAGAAAGAGGCAGCGCTTTGTTATGTGTTGGAAAAGGATTAAACGGTGCATCACGTCTACTTTGACGGCTCATTTCAGATGAGGTTTATAAAAGATTTTTGCTTTAACTATATACAGACACAATTGTGTCAACACTTATTGAATCTATGTGTATGTGTGTGTCATCTGACTGTGGTGTCATTATTCATATAGTACACAAACTGTATTGGCTAATTCCTACTTGACATAAGCCGGAGCTGGAGCCATGATTCATGAGTTTTCTTTGAGCAGATGGGGAGGGAGGGAGGGGACACGCACACACAAACACACACACACAGGGCAGAGACACGCCTCCCACGGCTTGTCTGACTGGGAACTTTAATGTCAAGTTCAAATGGTCCCAGAGTCTCACAAACACTCAATAATACCTGAAGAAAAACTGCACTGCCTCTGAAATCAACATCTCAAAAGAACCAGTGACATCTTGATGCATGGATCCTCATATAAAAGGATTTTGACAAGTGTGTGAAGCTTTCTCCTTTGATGATATTTACTGACCTTTTGAATTTGGCATCAGTGTTTCAAATGCAATGATGTCAGGTCCTGTGTCTAAACTCTATTCTCATACAGGTCAGGTTAGAAGCTGTATGCTAAATCTTTCTTTTTCTCCATTAGGGTTGCAGATTGGTGAATTACTTTCTTTATCTCCATTATTGAAGTTCTTGTTGTAATGGGAAACCTGGGTTTTTTGCTCTGATGTGTAGTGAAACTTTTTAATTGATTCAGTTCCTTTTGGTCAAACTGCTCCTATTAAACAAATAAGTTTATAATAATGTACCTCTTTTGCAAACAATGCTTAACGTCATGATACGTTTCCAGACATACTCTGTACCTTGAACTGTCTGGATAAACATGTGTATGTGTTCATCACACACATCAAAAATCTGATCCTATCATCGCTCTGGGTCCAGTCTCTTGAGACCCCCATGGTTAAAAGACACTGCACCCTGTTCGGCCGAATAGTGAGACTTGGTCTCTGAATCTCTTTGATGATCATTGCTGACTATTGCTGGTTGTTCATACTAATCTGATATGCTATCCTGTAATAAATTCTACAAATCTCAGTGAGACTTATTGTTGTCTTTACTCCCTCACCATAGAACAAACTTTTTGCCTCTACACTTGTCTTTGAACATCTCTTGGGTGTTTTTGTGCTTCATTTTCCAAAAAGTCACCTGTTGCTTCAGCAGCACAGACAGTACAGCTACACATCTGCTTGTAGCGTCTGCTGAATGATTTCTGCCGGTCATGCAGCTCCTCTTTGAGCGGAAGAACTAGAGCGGCTCACCCGATTCTTCTTCCCTGCTCCCTGTGTGCACGGTGATTGCTCTCCAGGAATGAGCTGAGCAGGGACACGGTGTTTTCCTCGACTACACAGCCTATTCTGATCAAATGCTGTCCACACACACACACACAGCCCAGGCACATTCCTGTCTCCATGTTGATAGACCACTGTTCTTACACAGCAAACACACCTAATTGCAGAGACTGGATCACAGTGTGTCTACAAAGCCGGGCCCACTCCTTCGCTCATTAAAAACTTCCCCTGCAGTAACCATCAGTCGTAACCGCGACAACAGTTAGCACAAAGGCAGGCTGAGGTGAACTTGGCTCCATGTGAATGCCGCTGTACTCCGGGGCCTCCCACTATGCCGCTGTCTCTTGATGTGATTGTGAGCACAGGCATCCGTCGTTTTTCCAAGGCCAGAATAGGTGTCACGCAGAGCCCGTGTCCTCGGTGTCACTCTCCACATGGTGAAACCTTTGAGCCCGCTGTGATTGGACGCCTGCTAAAATCCTTGTTTAAGCCAAGCCCCTTCAGTTTTCTAATAGACTACAGGGAACTTTTTCCTTTTAACCTTTCCCAAATTACATAATACGGCCAGCAGAGTGGGGAACCACGAAGAACTTTCAAAGGGGATACATCTTTTACTCTGCTTTTAGAATCTCCTCTTGAACATCAATCATCACGGCCCCCCACATATCAAAACTCTGTTTTTAAACTAGAAATATGGTTTGCTCTCTTAAAATTAAATGGATGGTTCTGCAATATTCTTTTCTGAATATGTAATTATGAGCAATATTTTCTTTGAGTTTTGGGTGTTTTATTCAAATTGATCACATCTGTGCTTGACTAAACATTTACATATGCATCAACATGTGTTCCTGATGGTCACAAAAATGAAATTCTAGTGATTTTTGGATATGAATAATTCTACAATTCATGTTTTATAAGCAGTGGAACAGATTTTAACCTGGGAGGGCAAAAGCTGCAGGGTCGACATGACGGCATTCAAGTTAAAAAGCTCTCACTACTAATCAATAGACTACAACGCATTGTATTTGTGATTTGAACTGTGAAAACCTTTTACTGCACTTCTAGTAAAGTCCAGAGCAGTTACTTCACCAGGTTGTGTGTCTGGCAAAGCTTCTCTGCTCTGTTGTGCGCTCCATGGGTGTATGAACTGTGTGTGTATGTGTGTGCAAGTCCAAGCAAGTCTCCCCCAGAGAGCAGAGGGCAGAGAAACAGTGTGACTATAACTGATGAAATAGAAAATAAATACATGGCTGTCAATGTTAAGTGTATGGCTTCCACAAACATAAATGTACAGAAAATGATACGTTGTCTTCAAATACTGATGTTGACACATTTTCTGTATTGATGCTGTCGATTACGGCCGTTAACTGCGACAGTCCTAACTGTGTTTATTGCTACAAAGTGTCCAGTAGACAGTTTTGGAGGTGTCTCTTTTACAGCGACATTCTATAGTGAAAATGCCTTTTTTTGGCCACAGGGGTAATTTGGCAGCAAAGATGAACGGCGGTGCCATAAGTCTTTCCATGGTGCCCACCCACACAGATACTGCATCAAATTATCAGCATCAACATTATCATGCTAATTACAAATAAGCACATGGGTCAAAACACATTTTAAAAGGGAAATATACGGCTTATAACAATGATTGAATCAGTTGGACTGGACCTGCCATGACACAGGTGATGGCTGACATTAAAATCATCAGGTGGGGCTGGATCTGGGGGGGTCGTTCTTTGATGTTTGATTAACATGTTGTGGTGCTGTGATGGCAGGCTGGAGGCTAGCCTTTTGCTTGGTGTTGCCTTCACAACCACATCCTCCAAACAGATAGCAGCGACTCACAGATCAAAGCCCCAGAAGGGGAGGAGGAGTGAAGAAAGAGAGGGGGGTAAGGGGGTGAATAAGGCTGGGAACGGATGGATTCAGCACGTGGCAGAGATAACATGCAGCACTCAGTAGGAGAAACTCCCTTCCTCCCTCTGCTCCTGCTTACTCACCCCTGACATGGCAGAAATGTGCAGATAAAAGAGACTTCTGAAGTCAGATTGTGGGAGGGAATAGGAAAAAAAAAAATGCTGCGCTCACATTGCAGTGGAAAACATTTGGCCATTACAGTCAGTTGTCAGTTCACCATCCTTTATTATGAAGACGATGACTCTGTCTTTCCCTGTGCCAGAACTATCTTTTAAACAGAGCTGCTCTTTTCGAATATTGTGTTTAATCTTTAGCTGAAGTACCACATGAGAAAACGAAAAAAAAGGAGGAAAAGCTGCAGAATTAATGAGATGAGTGGAGGTGTGAATCCTACCTGGACTCTGGGGGGAAGAGGTAAAGTGACCAGGTGTCTCTCTGTCGACACCACTCGGGCTGCTTCTTCTCCAGCCAGCGAAACAATCTGGCGAAACGCCCCTGCAGGTATTAACAACAACAAAAAAAAAAGGGCAGTAGATTCATTATTCAGAAATGCACAATTTCCTGTTGCATATTGAGAGTCACTGTGCTATACTGTTTTATTCATACAGACAAATTCATACCTATGGATCAAACAGGGTTCATTAAAAAGGGGTTTTAAATATTCATGCTCTATCCCTCTGTTATCTTTGCTGCTTTTCATGTGGTCATGTTTCCTGTTGGATTCAGCACGTGGCTCCAAATGCTTTGTACTTCCACTGTTATCAGTTGATTTGTAGATTTCTATCTCTTTTCTGATTGGTTGGCTTGTTGTTGTATTCTAAATGGTTATTTTGGAGCCGCATTGTGAGTCACTAGTGGGTTTGTTGCTCTGTCCTTATTGGTTAATGTGTAACTGTCTTGTCGCTGTGTAGCTGTACTCTGATTTGTTTGTAGCTTTATCCTGATTGGTTGGTTGGTTTGTATGTAGCTGGATTCTGAATGGTTGGCTTGTTTCCCTATTTTCATTTCTAGCTCTATACTGATTGGTTAGTTAGTTGGTTTGTAGCTCTACTCTGATTGGTTAGTTGGCTAGCCATATTCAGACTGATAGGTTTGTACACATGTGTAGACATGCACAACGACTGACCAGACTGGGCTCCTCGTCTGCGTTTTCGTCCTCAGTGTTGTCCTCTAATGAGACGTGTGTTGGTCCCAGCACTGCCAGAGAACCCTTCCCATTGCAGTCGCTGTGCTCTGTGGGCTGTATGTGGCCCAGTGAGGGGGGCCTGGAGCTGTGCACGTTGGCTGAGTGGTGCACGTAGGGGACCTACACAGGGAGAGAGGAGAATGACAATAGTGTTCCCACAACCCATTAATGAAGATACATACATTCATGTTTTTTGTTTTTTTTTAAAGCATATTTTTGGGGCTTTTTTGCCTTTCACAGGACAGTTGAGAGAGAGACAGGAAATGGGAGGCAGAGAGGGGGAGAATGACACACAGGATATAGGGCTATAGCCTCAACACATGGGCCGGGTGCTCTACCAGCTAAGCTAAACACCGCCCCACACAGATTAATGTTAAAGCTAAAGAGTTGACACATTTGGTATTCACTTTGTAAACTTTGTTTGTTCCTTATATTCTTTGGCTTTGCAAAGATAACTATTCTGGGTGTACTGCATGATCCTGAAAGACATGTTGTGCCAATAAGCACTTTCCCTGTTTGCCAGATATCAGGAGTAATCCCTTGTCACTGCAGTGCTGCAGTGAGCACTGAGGGATACAGATCCATCCCAGTCTAAAATGACAAGAGTCGAGTTTACAAATAAACAGACAGACAGCTATATAGCTATATTTTATCTTTTCTTGTGAAACAAAGCAAGGTCAAAACCTAGCATATGGCTACACTGCTGGACTGCCTGTAGTCTATTCCTGACTGTGACAGAATAAACTGACTGTATTTACTTTCAGAAAGTACAAGAGGAAGACTATCTTTGTCTTTATTACAGTCATAGTGAAAGACACACAAGACAGAGAGAGGTGAGACAGACAGAGAGAGGATGACAGGCCAGACTCAAATCTGAGACAGGTGTTTCTCTCCAATTCTGCCTAATATGTACTAATATGTAGTTTATTTAGACAGTCTTCCTCCTCTACCTCTCTCTCTAAGTTATCATATCCTCAGTGAATACAGCTGAAATCACTCTATAACGTCACAGTCATAAAATGAGAATTTGACCAGAGGCAGTCCAGCCACATATTAGTTTTAGTTCTAGTCATGTCTAGATCCTGCTTATTGCTAGAATATCATAAGTTAACTTTTCTGATTGACTGGTTGTGCATGATGATTACTGTCCTGCCTCGTGTCATTCTGGTTTATAGGTGAGTGAAAGAAGTTTTACCCTTTTTTACACAGTGTTGTGTTTGTTCCCACACTGTTTATTGTGGCAACATCTCAAGCTTAAAGGCATGACTATAGGAACAACACTCCAGTAAGAGCAACAAAAGAGGAATACCATAAAAACTGGCAATATAATTTTAAGATGCACATTAAAAGATACTACAGTTAAGAGAGCAGGGTCTAACAGTTTGTGGTGTTTTGAATCCATTTATTTCTTTTTTTTTTACCACTCTAAGTCAAGAGTCATACTAAGAACAGTCCTCTAGAGACCAGTCAGAGGTCTAAAGTGATGGATGGTGCAGAGGGGGGGGGGTCTACCTGGAGCAGAGTATCAGGCTGCAGATCCATGGAGCTCTGAGTCTCCACTGACTCCATCCTGCGATGCCCAGGGCCTCTCTGAGACTGCGACATGGAGTCCGTCCTGGCCAGCGAGGCGTCGTCATCCTCCATCAAACCACCTCCACCTTCTCCTCCGCCCTCCCCGTCCTCCGAGCTGGAGCCGGCCTCCCCGGAGAGGAGCGACCGCCGCTCCCCGGACTGCCGCCTCTGCCGCTTGATGGACGGGGCGCGGCCCAGGCTGTTCCAGCTGGAGCGCTGGCTGGTCCAGCTGCTGCCGGAGCTCCACGGGGCGTAGGCAGAGGCGCTCCGGGCGCTGGTCTGGAGCGGGAGGGCGCCAAACGGAGGGACGGAGCGATCAAAACCAGGGGAGTGAAAACATTTACAGGAGGGGCCGTGTGCTTTCATGTAAATAACTGAGCAGAAGTGTATTGATTCATTCTCGTGAGGTGAATTGAAAGCAGATTCACACTGACAGAGACAGACAGGAGCAGATCTGGGCTTATTTTCTCAGGTCTTTATCCTAATAATCAGTTTGTCAGAGTGGCAGAGGCAGCATTAAGTAGAGTGTCAGACTGGTGCACCACATTAATCATCATCAATCATCACGACCCCCCACACATCAGCACGGAAAATACAATGAATCCAGAGACATTCAGTGGAAAGCAGGAACTGGAAGTAATTCCTGGCACTTATCCCCTTACACATGTATTAACGTTGGCTTTGTGACATTGCGGTACATGGGAATTACACTAGAGATCTGCCACGTGCTTTTAGTACATGTGAGAATAATAATAAATGCACGAACCGGTGATTTTTCATAGCAGGCCGGGTCCATGGAGACGCTGCTGCCTCGACGGGACTCGTAGCCCAAGATGGGGTCACCACCCACTGGAAGCTTCGGTACAGGCATGGGGGTGGCAGCCGTGTGGGTGATTAGAGGTGGAGTCAGGCTGGTCTTCAGGTCCACATGACCATTTACAGGCACTACTAGTATAGAAGAGAGGGATGGAGAGAATAAAACGTGGGTTAGGAGTGGGTGTGAGAAAAGGGCATGGGAGTTAGAGAAGATTAAAGATGACCAGGGTTTAACGTAAAGAATGGAGCATATAATAGATGAAATAAAGGGATGAAAGAGAGCGGTGTTGAAAAGAAAACAACAGAGGTGAGAGATAAAACAGAGGGAACAAAAAAAAGGTGATGAAACAAAAAGCATCAGAGGAAAATGAAAGAACCAAATTGAATCAAAAGAGGAGGATGAGCAGGAAGAGGTGGTGCAAAGGGGAGGGCTGCTACTGTAAATGGGTACAGTACAGTAATGCAGCAGAGCATTAAAAAACAGATGCCTCATACCGTTATTGACCAACATGAATATTTCAGTAAAGCATTAATGGGATGTGTGGAAAGAGAATATTACGTTTGGATGCCACAGAAATAAATGACACGCAAAGGGGAACTCGTCAAGGCCAAGGAGATGTATACACAGCTCTTCCAGTATGTAATCACTTCTTACACAGAGCATGTGGAAGGGCTGAAGAGGAGATGATACTGTACGTCTGGGAGTTGTACTCCAGTGTTTCCATTGGGCTGCTCAGTCTGCAGCACAGTAATTAGAGGAGATGGGAACTGGCGTATGAGGAATTATGGATGAAGCTGATGGTTTGATGCTGAGCAGAGCGACAGCCAGCCACGTGCCCACTGGAGGTGGTTGGAAGACTGATACAGGGTGCACAGGGTGTACTTTACATGCCTTAGGCCCAACTTGGTTAACTTATCACAAACTTTATTTATTCAAAAAAACAACATGGTGTATAATCTGCAGGGATCTGCAGGGAGGGGGAATGTTAATCGTGTGATCACAGATCAGAGCAAGTTTTTCCAGGTGTTGGTAAATGGAGGAAGTGAGAATCACAC
Source organism: Trachurus japonicus (assembly GCF_045865225.1). Lineage (NCBI taxonomy): Eukaryota > Metazoa > Chordata > Actinopteri > Carangiformes > Carangidae > Trachurus > Trachurus japonicus. The sequence continues at coordinate 17,050,946 of NC_140925.1, forward strand.
AGTGGAGTTCAAGCATTTGCATTCCTCCTCTAGTGTTAATAAGATAAATCAATGGAGCCATGCAGCATGTGTTGTGCACTATGCACATGGTGTGTGTGTGTGTGTGCCTCACCTGCAGAGGCCGATGGCTCCTTCTTGCTGCCGTTAACATCCTCCATACTTTGTGTTAAGCAATCTGAGCCCGGTTCATCATCCTTAACAAACAAACACATACAATGTGTTAGAGGAAAACATCTGTGGAAGTGTCTGTTCCTGATTAGAGTTAACAGAAATCAGGTGGGTCCAAGTTGCCTCTAAATACAGATCCCTGCTCAGCTGTATGTGTCCCATTCCAATATCGCCTCAGTCAAAGCTCAAATCTGACCTTGGATCAGTCACTAGAGGCAACCTTTCTCTGTAAGCAGGTAGGTGAGGGTGAGCTCTCCCCAATCCCAAGAGTTCAGAGGTCAAAGGTTACAGAGAGAGGGAGAGAAAGATCAAGTATGTAAAGTGTTGCCATGCAAGGAGAGTGAGACAAAAATAAAATCACTGCGGAACCACACTGAAACACAATCAGCATCGACGGCAAAGAGGCACTTCTGAGATAGAACATGGCAGACGTATTGACCCGACAGAAACACAGTAGCGGTGTTTTTTTCTTGCTGTGATCCATTAAGTCTACGGTTTTCACACGTACACATGACGCACTCCAAACAAACTTCACAGTGGCACAGAGCAATCTGGAAATCAGCAACCCAGTTTGACTTTTGTCAGAACAGCAGAAGTCTTCATCCATTGTTTGGCTTTGTCATTGTTCCAGACAGAGATGTCAAAATGAGTCTTCCACATTATCTCACGTTGACATATCTACTCATCCTCACTGTCTTTCACAGATTTTTTCCCCCCACAAGCTCTTAATTACCCTCTGCTTGCCTTGCGCCTCACGCTGTCTTCCACTCACGAACCTACTGCAGTGAACACAGTTTTCGGCTTTGTATTTGTTGCACTATGCCAGAGCCTGCAGACTCCATTAATATGCACAAGGGTGCCAGGTGGATGCTGGATTAATGGAATGCCGACCTAGTGAGTCAAATCTCTGTGGTAGCAAAGTGAATAAACTGTGGGTAGTAAAGCCTCAGGACCTAATCACCGTGCACCTCTTATTAAACTAACAAATGACTTTCTTGAAACTTCCCAACTTCCCAGGAGTGTTGGAGACAAACTGGGTGTGGGTAGTGTTGTATTTGTTTACTGGAGGCATGCTAGGTATGGCTATCTTAGAGGCACCAATTTGCATGTGTTTTTCCTCACAGCTGAAGGTTCTATTTGTGTGCCCCAGACTGATTTCCCCCAATTTATAAAGTAAGAAGATTAGCTAAGGAGAGAAGATGCTAATGAACTAGTGGGTAATCAACTCGAGGGCCACTTGGAGATCACCATGGTCATCACGCTCCTGCATCTTCTTAAATATCACTTACTGATTTAGTTTTAAAATGTTGGCTCACTGCAGGAAACCTGGAGCACCTGGAGGTACCTAGTCTTGCTTAGACCAGACCACATTTAAGTCTTATTTGAGATAACGGTACCGGTCATGGGAAGGTGTAGCCTACAGTATTCACCTTCGAAAAGAGGCGTGGCCAATGGACGTAGATCAAAATGCCTCTGTTGCTTTTGGTTTTTGAGATGCTTCCACTGGGATCACTGGTGATGTCTCTGCAGGATCATCTAATTCACGTATCTGGATGTCTAGAAACTTTCTTTAACCTCACTTTAATAAAGCAAAAGCCTGTGTTGCTGGCTCCCAGCCCATCTGGCTATCTTCACACTATGCAGATTTCAGGCTTTTAATCACAACCCAAAGTCATGACTTCACATCTTGGCTTTCAAAAAGTGTAGTAGCAGTAGTATTGACTGCTGTTGTAGACTTTAAGGATTGGGTTAATTTCTCTTTAGCAATAGTTTTAAGTGTTTTAGCACATTACATTATACCACTAACAAAATATCACACATATACCTCACACGTTTCTCACCAGGCAAAAGAAAGAAGAAATTAAAAGACAGAAAGGACAGCTGTGAGGACAAACCCAGAGGAGCATCAACACAAAGCATTATGGGTGCTCAGCCTCATCGTTTTCCCCTCCCTTCCTTTTCTTAGGTAGGAAGGAAAAGGAGGAGAGTTGTGTTTTTCATCCTGGATTTTGTTCTTGTTGAGCCGTGGCCAGTTAGGCTTAGCTTGTATCTGTGGGATTTTGTAGTCACTGTAAAGGCCAGTGTTCACCGACAGAGGAATCAAACCTAGGCCAGAGGCTTTGTGGTGAGGCCTTCCTGTAAGTATATCAACTGGACCTGACAGGACCAGGTGAAGACCCCTGGGAAAACCTTACCATCTTCTCTTTTTCCTGAGGCACAAAAAAACAAAACAAAAAACAGCTCGCTCAACAGAATCAACCTGGTTTTGCAAATTCGACAGGTTTGCAAGAAAACAAGTGAGGGAAAGGTCGGCATTATAATGATCCAGCTGAAAATATCATCCACCCATCCACCCATCCATCTATCTATCCATATTTGCATTTCAAGTTTTAACATAGGGTGGTTTGGCATTCTATTTCCTTTTTTAACAATTGTCAACAACTCTTTTTCTTTTCCTCTTCTATCCCACCTTCCCACTGTGTATACTTCACTGACTGAAGAGTTTATAGTTTAAAATTCCCAGTGGAAGCACAGGTTATAATTACCCAATTACCCAATACTGACTTTTAATAATCGATTATAAAAACAACAGATTACTAGTTGTTTTTATTCTAAACTACTATACTCAAGTCCTATCCAGCCTGGCTGCAGAGGTGAAGAGGAACAGTCAGTGATACATTAGACTGCAAGGGAGAGATTAATAAAACACTAGTCTGATTTTGATCTGACAGAATTACTTCTTTTATCCTGTTGCTGTCCTCCACCACTCTCTCTTCCCTCTCCATCTTGTCTCTCTGCATCATCTTCTCAATCTTTTTTGCTTCTTATCCATTTCGTACGACATCTTCCACGGAACAGGCAGACATGAATTCGTAATTCAGATGTCAGAAAATAAATCCCCTAAAGAAGATCTAGCTAGGGTGGATTAAAAAAAACCAAACAAGCAAGCTTCCCTGCCCAACTGCAGTTTGAACAACAACAAGAAAGAACATTTTGTGTTTGTTTTTCCTCCGTCTTGTTTTGTTTTCCAGATAAGGCAAAGATTAAGGAGGAGAAGGAATTAAATAAGACTGGTACAAGACCCATTACAAGGGTAGCTTTTATATTTTCTGGTTTTACTACTACGTAATCTAAAGAGGGAAGCAGATGGTAATATGATTAGATTTCTGACCTGTGTGCTTATGTTGATTCTACTTTTTGTTTGAGGAGCCAAGATGGGTTAGTAGAAGGAAGTGTTCTCACCAAATGTTAGACAATGGATTGTTTCACTGGAGAAAACAAATGTGGAGATGATGGCTTCGGAGGGGGCTCTGGACTCGAGGGAAATCCTTGGTCCTGAAATAGCTGGATTGTTTGTTTACACTCTGCCACCTCAATTTGGGTATGGTGGTGGGACCAGGAGATGGGCCAGACCAGGCGTGCTGCTGATAGCCAGACAATAATAGACACCAGCAGCACACAGGGGGATCTCAATTACATTGTTCAGTAAGGGTGTAAATGGGAGACTGTGGGTGGCTGTTGATAGGAGGAAGGGGTGTAATTGCCTGTGTGTATGTGTGTGTGTGAGTGTGTCCACCAACAGTGTATTTTTACAGCTGCATTTGAACCTCAAAGACAACAACACCTGTGCTGTAGCAGATCAACCCTAAAGGTATGGAAGGCATAGGCCTCAATAACATAGGCCAATGGTTCCCAACCTTTTTTTGCTCGTGACCCGTGACATCACAATTTTCTGGCGACCCCGCGATCACGTGACTGCAGCCATCAATCCAGATGAGCCAGCTCAGATATTTCTATATGCTGCATTTTATATGAACTCCATTTATATTAGAGAAAGTGAAAGTATAGAATACAGTTGTTTAAGATTGTGTGTGGTGTTTTTAATCATAACAATAATTAGTGCAGTAAGAAATTGTATCAGTAATTTTTTTTATCAATTACTAGACATTTCAGGCGACCCCATTTGAATTCCAGGTGACCCCACATGGGGTCCCGACCATAAGGTTGAAAAACACTGACATAGGCATATGTGTTGTCCTGAGCTCAAAAACTTTAACTAAACAATTTAATGAAAATGCACTATTATTTAAAGCAGATATCAGTGGAATGTTTTTGTTAATATAAGTCCTAAATAGTCCTATTTTCCGTCAGCAATCACTTACATGAAGTATTTCAGCCTAAACACGAGTCTCTCCGTCACTCTGCTCTGCTGTAACCCCAGGAGAAAATTTTCCTTGTGGGATACAAGTGTTATCCAATGAGGAGAGAGAACGGCATGAAGGGCTGTGTGTGCAGCCAAGGGATGCGCGTGAATGTGGTGACGTAGCACGAGGACCAATTGATGCCTGACAAGGGCGGGGGCTGCTAACTCATGGTGCGTTCAAAGAAACTCGTACTTTGTGTTTTTCCTTCCTGTGAAGTCATACCAGTTCGATCTGGTACGAGTTCACGGGTCGGAAGTTACGAGTGGCCGTTATAGGGAACTTTCACAGACAACAGGACGGTAAAAACACGAGCTACGGGTTACCTGGAACGCTACCAAGTCGTAGTTGTGACTTGAAGCTGTAACTTACGGTTTCAAAAGCCTGCCTTGAACGCAGCATTAGCCGAAACGGCCGTGAAGCTGATATCTGCTTTAATTAATATGTATTTGTTTGGCAGGACTTCTCCCTAAAAACTAGAATTACCAGGTTGCAGTTTATGCCCTCCACCGCTAAGACTAGTTTGCAGTCAGATTGAAAATGACCGAAAAGTGTTTTCTGACCTTGACCTTGAGTCAAAGTGGACATTGGACATGGACATGGGACATGGACATGGTTTGTATCAAATTCAAAGAAATTCCCAAAGACTCACAGTAATATTGCATTCACAAGGCCAATGTGTGGTCACTGTGCCCTTGACCTCTCATTTTGACCAATCAAATCAAATTTAGTTTGAAATGTTGTACTTGTAGGTATTGTGTTCATGGACTTCTTATTTTCATTTTTAAATTGGCTGAAAATGTGCACCACAAACTTGAGATTATATAAAACTATTTCATGGCCAAAGTTTTCCACAGTTGGCTTGTGTATGCAATATATAAAGTACACAAAAAACACAGTGTTCAACGTTTCATAATAGATAACATCAGAGAATTGAAATATAGTAACATTTTCACCCATAGGACCAAACAGCAGACTCCACTCAACATCCCCACTTCAAGCTCAGGCCCTCAGTGACCCAACAAAATAAACAACAACAACAGTGGAGAACTCAAGAGCAAGAAGAATTTGAAATTAGAGGATGTGAGGACCAAACTTACAACCATCTGTTGTGCAAAGGCCTCATTTCACTGAGTGTACTGGCCTTGCCCTGAGAGCCTGAGTCATGCAAACAGAGTCCATCTCTTCTGTTTTCTTTATTAGCTCTCAACCTCTCGTCTGGCTGCCCTCCACCCCTCCAGCCCAGTTACTGTGCGTCTCCTCTGCACCCCAGCCACAAAAAACAGAGACTGAGAGAGGAGGGGTTTTGGCAGCACCACTGTGGCGTTCTTACCCCGAGGCTGGAAAGAAAAGAAAGAGAGGAGTGGAGGGCTGGTGGGAGGTGAGCATTCAGTCTGGGGTTTGATGTGTGTTTGATGGAGTCTGCTTTTAAAGAGGACCAAAAAAAGAGAAAGAAAACACACATACACACACACAGCAGAGTGATGCAAGTGTTTAAGCCCTCTGTTGTCTTTCCTAAACTGCTGTGAACAGTCACTCAGTTGGCCCCGGTTAGTCCCAGCAGCAAGGGCAGCATGCAGGAAGCAGGTCACATGACTTTGAGATGATCTGACACATTCTCTGGCAGCGACGTTGGAGGTCCTCTGTTTTTTGGCAATATGGGCAGCCACAAATTGCTTTTACCACATTTCCACATTTCTGTTGGGCTTTTGGAAGAGACTGGTTGTTTCCCAGTGATAAAACCAATCACCGTGCAGTATTGCTGTTGTATTTTGTTAGGGTGATTATCACAAGCACTCATTTTAAAGGGCCGGTTCACACAAATTGTGAAGAAAAAAAAGCCACCTGTTTATGAAATGTGAGGACAACTTTTTACAGTGATGTTCTCAACAAAGAAGTCTTACGGCTATTTTAACAATATTAAAGTTACATATTGGCTTATGAGCTTTTACCTTAACTGCAGCATACTTGTTTTTTTCAAGCTGTACAGTATGGTCATGCTAATGTTCCATTGTTTTATTTCACTCCTGTAACAACCATTTATATTCATTTTCACATAGCTTATTTTTCAAATGTTAAGAAATATGTTTGATTTGTTGTGTTACAGTAACTTTTCCTCACTTTAACAAATAGTGCAGCTTGAAGGCATCTGAGGATTCTCATACACGTATTTCACTTTCTTTATTACTTTTCCTACTTGAACTTGACTTCAAATTAAACTGAATATAATTTTCAGTCGTTAAATACAATGATACATATTCAGGCTGTGGAGAATACTATGAAATCTATCAGGTTTCTACAGAGGCTGAACTTTTGCTGTTACTCTGCCATTAGTGGCTGATGCAACAAAATCTACAGCCAGCTAATGAAATGTTTATTACTAAAAATCACAGTGCAAGCTGTAGCTCACTTCTCCACTGACATTTTAATGCGGGACGACTCGTACCTTTGCCTTCTGGCCTTCTCAAATATTTTCTATCGCAGTTGCTCATCTTTTGTTGTTGGCTCTTCCTGATGACTCATCAGTGTCGTGTCCATTCAAGCCCTGGAAAAACTCCAGAAACTCACTTGATACTGTTTGATGATGAACTGGGCTCTTACTTCCCACTTCAGTACTGTATTGAATTTGTTTGACAGCAGCGAAGATCTCATAACGTCTGTGGATAGAACACAGACGATATGCTTGGCTCCAACACCAGTGAGGACAAGTTAAAAATATAGAGGAACCTTTTTCCAATTTGGGTGGAGTGGCCCATTAAGACAAGACACAATCAATAGCTTGGACTTGCTTATTTTCATCTACTATATTCTATTTGATAAATTACCAAGCCAGGGGCCTATGACTGAGTAAATATGATGTCAAAAAGCCAGCAGACGCATTAATAAGAAGCACCAAGGCAAAGATCCTCCAAACTGTGGCCATCGAGAGATCTGTGACATCACCTCAAAGCATCTTTAGGCGTGGGTGGGGGGAAGAGGAAGTGAGGGAGGGCAGAGGGGGACAGTGGGGAAGGCGGTTAGTTAGGGAAGGCAGAGCTGCAGTGCTGTACATACCCCTGATTCTACAGGCAGCTGAATAAGGCTCAGCTGGGCATGCAAGTCCTCCCGCTTGGTCACTTCCTATAGTGGAAGTGATGGGATGCAGCCCGACAGGAGAGGGAGGCGCAAACAGGAAAAGAGGCACACAGGTGAGAGGTGGAATCACAGCAGTCGACAAGAACAGGAGGAGAAAGTTAGAGGAGGTTCAGCATGTTGTAACATCAGGACTCTACCATTCAACAGAACATACCAAACTGTCCCGGACAGTGTGCAGTGCTGCACGTGCACACAGTCTTGCAGGCAAGTACGCAGTCAAAAACATGAATAGTCAGAGATGCACAGCCGTATTTTACCCACCAGTCGATCCATTGTCGGGGATCATTCCGATGTGAAAGTGATCTTGACACACATTATGAATGTAATGACAGCACACAGCAGCTATGCATTCTTCAGGACATATTGTGCTTGACAAAGATGCATTCCCCTTTAGCCGACATGTCGAGTGCGTGCGTGTGTGCGCGCGCTTAAGTGTGAATTGTGCATGTTTGCATGTGTGTGTTTATTGTCACAGTGAGAGGTCTAATAAAAAAGAATAACATCTTTTTTTTCTCTCTTTTTTCCCCCGCCATAAAGAGAGAGAGATTTGTGTGGTTGCACTCTCTGCAGCGGATATTGGATTCTGTCACTTGGACACATTGTCACACCAGACAGAGACAGACCCAGAGAGTGAGAGGGATGGAGGACAGAAGAAGAAATACAGCACAGAGGGAGCATGGTGATGAGGAAGGAACTAAATCAAGAAAATAAAAGCAGTCAAAAAGGGCCGACAGCCTCCTCACCTCGCCTTCATGTCCAAAAGAACATGAACATTAACAGTGATACTTTAAAGTGCATGGCTGTGTGTATGTGTCTTGGCTCCATTTCTCTTCTGGCTTGGCTCACATCATTCAAGTTACCATCATGCCCGTTGCCTAGCAACCCTGACGCAGGGAAAGTTTGGACAACTAAAAATAAACTTCATGTTTGCAGAAAAGGGTGTAAAGTTGAAAAAGGAGATGGAGATTTAACCTTTGTGATGATACAGGAGAACAGAGCAGGAGAGCAGAACACACAGCTGACAGGACTCTGGGCTTCCACACTTGGTCACAAGTACGAGAGTGTGGATGCATTACCGTATGTCTTTTGGGAGATGTATTTCTTCTTCTTCCAAAAGATACCAACAAAAGCAAAAGCTAATCAAGCTAAAATTTTGATTACTCTCAACTTTTTGCACAAGGAAATACATTATGAAACAGCAATTGCTGTGCCCCAAAATTATTAGCTATCTGTTAGCATTGGCTCTCCTTTTGTGTGCTGTTAAACTTAAATCTTAATACTTAATACCTCCTGAAGTTTGTATGCTAGTTAGCTTATCAAACATTAGCACTAGACCACTGGTTCTATTATAAAATCTACTAAGCAACAATACATTCACTATACAGATACTATACATAATACATTCAATGCTTTGACTGACCCACATTAATAGACACAAGACTAGAGGCTCCAGATGGTGTTGTCTGTCTCTTTTCATTCCAGTTTTGGTCAAATGATCAGACTGACAAAAGTCTGAGGAAATGATCCTCCTCAACACTCCATACACTTCCTTTTCATTTCAATCATGACTCACAGAAATGTAGGGAGCAGCAGGTAAGGAATGCTCATGGGCCTAAACAACAGCTAACAACGTCAACCCTCCAGATGGTTTCCTGCCTGTGTCTGTTGGAATTTAGGTGATATTATTAGGCCTACATATTATATTTTTGGTCTTAATGTGAAAGGACAACATACTGTAAGAGAGAGACATGAAAACATGCAGCAAAGGGCTTCAAGTCGGATTTGAGCCACTGCAGCACCATTCTTAGTTCTTTTCCATACAGATACGGCACCAGTCACAGTGCTGGATATCAACACTCGCAACCTCCCAGACAAGACTAATGCAGTTTGGTGCCGTCAACATGGAGAAATAAAAACAAGTTAAATTCCTGGCCTCCCTGCGAAGCCTTCATCTTAAGCAGCTTTAGGTCAATGCATCCAACCCTGCATGTGATTCCACTCACCACAGTCATGCACTTGATATTTGTACAGCAGATAAGCGCAATAGTAAGAGAAGCCCATTCCAATTAATCCATATTTTATGAGGCTGTCAACCTCTCCCTCTGCCACCCCTCATCTATCCTCCCTCCTCTCAGACAAAGAGCCAAAGAGCGTCAGAGATGAAAGCAGAGGTTTTGTCACCCCTTAAAGAAAGAGCGGCGAAGACACGCAGACAGCCAGAGACGGACTGAATACTCGTGTGATTTATTCTCCCCATCTCATCTCACCAACTATTCCTTTCTCTCAGTCGCTTTATCTGCCTCGAATAAAGTCCTGCATACTTCAAATGGGCTGGCTGAAAAGTGAAGAGAGGTTGCTCAATGAGTTTCAACTTGCTTTGCTCCCTGTAGCTCTGATGATGTTCAGAGAAACTCTTTTCCCACTTGCCTCTCTCCAAACAACGCTATCCATTAATCCTCCTTCTTCTCCCTCTCTTTGCCGGCTCTTGGTTTTTTACAGTCGTGGAAAAATAATTACAAACAATTGTGCGGTGGCGGTTAACATAGTTGTACAATGGAGTTGTACGTATGAGGAGAACGAGGGTGGAAGGAAGAAGGGAGGGGGGAGGGGGGGGTATCTGATGAAGGTATCCAGGCATGAGACTGATGAAACAGGGGATGTGTGGGCTGATGCGCAGTCTAGTCGTGGAGACATATTTTTCGTGTGATGTTCTTTATGGCATGACTGCATTGGCAAATGAGCAGAACAATAATGAGGATGACTGCTGAGATAGTGGGAAAGAGTGGGAGGAGAGGAGGATGACAGCGAGATGAAGACCAAGAAGAGGGGGAACGGAGGGCTGCGACTACTGTGATCTCACGTCCTCGCTTAACCTGCTGCAGAGAGTGCAAGGAAAGTTATAGATTCGATACCTACAGTGCTCATGAATTTGTTTTGTGTGTGTGTGGGTGGGTGTGAGCATCCATCATTAGAGTTATATATGTCTGTACTGAAAAATGGAATAGATACCTCATTGAGTAATTTAGCCTCACATTTCAGTCTTAAAACTGTTTTTTTCTCTAAAGACTAGCACATCACTCTTTTATTTCATTTGGTTTAATGCCTGAGAATTAAATCACTCTGTAAGACTGAAGTAAATCCACCTACATACATAAAAGAGGGAACTCCCAACACTCTTGCACCCTAGAATAACCTATACCTTACACATTCTTTTAAGACAAGAATGATCTAAGAGGAATTTCAAAGCAGCTCAATAATTCCAAACTAGATTTCTTTGTACATGTTATGCATTACACTGGGTTAGAGCATTTTACCTCCGTCTGAAAACCCTCGACCAAGATGGCCACCAGCAAGTTGAAGAGGACGTAGTTTCCGAAGGTCATTAGCGCAATGAAGTAGAGGGCAGCTACAGGAGAGGTGGATTTCATGCCGTTGTACAACACCTTGTTCCAGTCCTCTTGGGTTAGAATCTAGATGAGAGAAGAAAAGAAAAAGTGTAACGGACTAAAAAAGCATTTAATCTCTAAAATACTTCCAGACAGGGGCCTAGTCGCTGTACACAGCTGGAGGCTGACTTTTTGATGTTTTTTTGTGACAAAAGTACCTCAGGTGGAGGTTACTGAAGTTTATAATTCTTCATATCCAACATAATGTAAGAGCTAAAATAAACAGAATCCAGGAGACACCTCCTACACAATGGATGTGACCTTGCTTAAATGAACAGGGCCTTGTTTTAATCATACAATGGTAATCCCCCAAACGGATACAAGTCAATTATGTGCTCCTTGGCCATGGAGATAATGAATGGTGCTCCTCGGTATTGGGGGCACCTAGAGCGCTATACTGTAGGTGGTATGCAAATTAATCAGACGTCCCTGCCTTTGATTATGCTTTTGGAAACACAATGTAAGTGCAGAATAATGTCTGCCCCTGACCTGATCTGTTTACTTCAATAAAGTAGCTCAAAGCTGGAAGTCAGTGAGACATGCAGATGTTTGTATCTTACATTTTAGAGAAGAGATATAACATTTCCTCTAGTTTCCAAACTTGAGCTTATTTATTTTTGGCCCTTTATAAGGGAAAGAAAAACACAACTGTCCAAAATCTTAAGTCCTCAACTCTCAGTTCTGTGATATCATCTATGGCAAGTCAAGTCAAATTTATTTCCTTGTCGATGAGTTAAAATTTCATGAATTCATTTTTTTATTCAAAAAAATGCACGACTAAAATCAAAAGCTTTCATGACAATAGGTTAACTCAATCAACCCTTGTGTGTAACACCCTGAGAGCAGACATGTCAGTGCAATGTTCTGCACTGAGAGACGTGCTGGCACATCACATAGTCTCTGATCAGATGTTTCACTGAATTATAAATGGTTACTATATTAAGGGTAATAAATACCATACAGTGAGTTATGGAGAGATAATGGATAAATGGTTGCCCCACAGAGATCACTGAGAGTCACTAATCCAAGGTGACATCATGCAAGAGGCAAGCCTACTTCACCTATGTAAGATAGTTGGAAATGGAAATTAGATGAGTGGAAGAAAATATGAGAATAGATAAAGAGCAAGAGTGAAGGGGGAGGGGGCAGGAAAGTGGAGAGGAATATTTGATTTGATATATTTTATTTATTCTGGAGGAAATTGTCCTTTCAGCCTCTGAATGGGAACAGGTACAGTGGGAATGAGGCAAGGGAAGTTGCTCGGGGGCACTTCAGCGGACAGGTTGATCACACATGAAGTTCTGGTTTCCAGATGGTGGATGAACTCGCATATCTTCAGGTCATTCTGTTGCTAAATTTTTAACAACCGCACAGATTGTTAAATCACAGCTAAACTGAGCATAGCGCAATGAGATGTGAAAAGTGTGGATGGAGACTGATGCTCACCTGGAAGACTGTCACTATGGCCCAAAGAAGAGAGTCAAAGTTCTTCCTGTCTGGCACAGTCTCTTTGTCCTTCTCCGACCCGAACTTACAACCAAACAGATGCATCCCGAGGATACTGACAACAAAAAGGTAAAAGAGTGCCAAACCATTAGATACAGTACAAATAAATGTAAATTATTTGTGTAGAAAATGTATTCCCTGTACGCTTTGATCAGCCAAAAAAAAAAAAAAAAAAAAAAAAGCAAAGGCAGCAAACACACCATATACTGAGCACTGTCAGTGAGGTAATAAACAGTCATTGGATCATAAACACAATGGCAGAAATGTTGCCAACAAGCATAAGGGAAGTGGAGAGCTGGTGCCAGGTTAAATTCAGCACCATGGAGAGCGTCACAAGCCATGGCAATGACATACACCTTATGTTTCTTTTTTTCTTTCTTTCTTTTTGTAAAAAGCACTGAAAGAAACACCAGTGGAAGTGGAAACAAAGATATAACCTAACATTATGTCCACTTCTTTGGATATTAAAGGAATAACTCAACAAATACTTGCTTTACCCACAGATTGAGCTGCCTGTGTGATATGTAGGAGTGAAGTGGTGTTAGTAGCTACAACTGGGAGTATTTAGTTAAACTTGGCATATAAATAGAAGACTGAACAAAACCTATTCTCACATATAAACAAATTCAAATCTCAAATTTGTTTGTTTTTCATTTGTATTATCTAGACAGCGCTGTACAGATCACTCACTGTGATGACAAGGCTCTGGGAGGTTTTACAAAAACAACTAGAGAACTAACTTTCTCAGTTAACCATAAATTGCCATTTTAGCATGTCGATACTGTATGTCATCTACATATATGTTGATATTTTAATATATTGCTAATCACTTCTCAAAGAAAGAAAGAAATACCTAGTTAGAACTAGTAACCAACTCTCTGTGTGTACTGTATGTATGTGTATGTGCCTTTGTATAAAAGAATACATACTCGTATGCAGCCTTTTGAAGAAAAAAAAACAGTCTAAATACATACAGTATACAAACATCTGGCAGTATTATGGAATGCAATTCAACAACACTGCAAGTTACAACACAGATGACTATATTAGATCATGCTGTTATCATAAGTGTTGAATATTTATCTCACCTTTTCTCAACACTCTACCCAATTACTCTCAGATCCTATTTAACATTCATACTAAACCACTACACACAGATCATATCCACATAAAATAACTTGGCTAAACTTTAGCACTCCAAATAAAAATGTTCAAATATGTCCATCGCTGGTGTGATAGATTTTATAGCTACCGTTTCACATTTTTTTGAAGACATAAACACACAAAAAGACATAAAAGTGTGAGTCCAGTTGTAATGACCGCTCAAAAATGTTTAAATCAGTCAGTACTGTAAAATCTTTAGGTTTTCGAGTCCTCATTTGAACTATGTGTAGACTGTTGTATTTTGTTTTTTCAAAGTAAACAATGTTGATAAGTTGGACTTGTGTGTGTGTGTATCAGAGAGTCTGTGTATCAGACACATACGATGACCCTCTCTAACTCTGATTGTGTTGAGCTCAGCCTCACTGCTTAACCAGGCACAGTAAAGGAATGCTGACAAAATGAAAGAAAGCACTTAGTCCTGTCATTGCATTGACTCACTCTTACTGTCACGTCTGAACTGATCTCTGCTTCTCATGCAGAAGTGACCAGGTATTGATCTACTCATTTACTTTCATCCCACACCTTTGAATTCCCTTTAGTCCTCTATTAGGAAAAAGAAAGACGGTTCACACACGTTCCCATGAGCCTGCCTACCTGAAGATGAAGATAAAGAGCATGAGCAGCATGCAGAAGGTGGCCACGTTGTCCATGGTCTTCATCAGGACCACCAGCTGCCTCTGCAGGGCCGGCATGAAACGCACCAGCTTCAGCACCCGCATCAGTCGGAAAGTCCTCAGCACAGAGAGACCGCCACCCTGTTGACCCACAATCTCCCAAACACTGACAACACACACACACACACACACACACATACACACACATCTACAGGTGAGATTTAAAGAGCATCTCAACCGTAATTATTAATGTTACAGGTTGTAAAACCAAACAACGAGCTGACAGACACTAAAATACTCTGGTGAATTCATCAGACATCCCTAATTTCACATTCTCATTAGACTTATTGTAAGTAATGATCTGTACAGCTTTAAATTTATATGAACAATAATAACAAACTTCTCTCATTACCAACAACAAAATGACAAGCACTATGGATTAAAACTGTACACATGAATAGTTGATAACACAATGTACATCAACCAAATAATAAGTTACGTCCTGTTTCTCTGCTAGTCATCGATGCAAAATACAGAAAATACAGAAAACACAGCCTCTGTCTCACTGCGCTTGTCATTGTTGCCGGGCGATGTACAGTATGATTATATCTCCGCTGTAGCTGCTGATTTTACTTAGGCCTATCATTCATTGTGTTCATAGTGGCAATCATGATGTGACTCACCATGTGACTTTTGTTTTTTAGTTAGTAATCTTTAAGTGGGGTATGAGTAGAGCTACTGATTTTGATGTTACTGATATTCAAAAAAATACAGGAGTAAATGTCATGTTACATCAACTCCTGCTGAAACTAGAAGGCATGATGGTTTTGTATTTGGCTGAATGATGTGAAACTAGCAGCTACTTCACTGCCATTCACTTTATGTGAAATCAAAAGCTGCAGTCCCTCTGGCTTGAGGCTGATGCTCTAAGTGAGCTGACCCCCATAGACTCATGTTACAATGCGTAACTTTACAGCAGAAATAAACATGTTTAGAACTACATGCAAAGAAAGCTTTGGGTCTATGGAGCTAATTTCCTCCTTTATGATTACTGCATGAGCGTTCAGTTTTTATATTACTGCTCCATAACGTGTTTTATTAAGGTTTAAAGTAGACTACGCAATTGTGGGCTTATGGCTTTGAGTGATGAAATAGGAAAAAATATATATAAACATATACGTATACTGTATATAGATAGCCCCAGTTACATTGGTAAATGGAGTTCAGCAGAGTCAGGTACAGCCAACTCTTGAGCTTTAACACCGCTCCTTACCTCATCCATCTTTATCTTTAAAGTCTCCTACATTATAATGTTTTCCAGGGCTGCATTTGGGTATATTTTGTTGGATGGAACGTTAATGTGACTGTACCTTTTTGCTCTGTGGTGGTTGATTTCCCCCAGGTTTCATTACATCACAACATCTGAGTTTTTCGATGATCATGGCCATGGGTATATATAAAGGGCCTTCAGGTTATATTTCCCCAGAGGGAATATTTAAAAAACACTGGTTTGGAACTCACCTGATGACCACGATGATGCCATCGAAGATATTGTAAGGGTTCTTGATGTAGCCAAAAGGCCCGTAGACTAAAACCTTCAACAGCATCTCCAGAGCGAAGAGGCTGGTGAACACAATGTTACTGATCTCCAGTGCATAGGTCAACTCGTCAGGCTGGGGATACAGACAGAGAGAGAAAAGAAGGAAATAGGAGTTAATACACCGTAGTAGTAAAGACCTTCATATGACTGTAGCAGCAACACCTGCACAAAGAAATGTGTCAGTGACTACATTCAATCCATATCTGACAAATCTGTCGATTCACACACAGCTACTTTCTCTCACATACGTTACACACTCTCACAACCTTTATCTGACACCGGGATCCACTCCGCTCACAGTGCTCACAGTGCTGCGGCTGAATGTGCCTGGGATGTCTGCTCAAAGCTCATTAGAGAATTGGTCTGCCACTCACATCTACATCAAACAACTGGTGTGTACATGTGTGTGTGTATGTGACAGCACAGGAGCGTGGGTGTATATGTGCCAGAAATAAAAAAAAAAAATGGGAGGGAGGGGGCAATGGCAATGAGAGCAAGCAGACAAGAGAAAGAATCTGATCCAAAACATAAAAGGCGCGGCACATCCAAATACGGCACAGTATGTAAATCTGATGTCTACAGCGACTATCTGTAATTATTGGCGAGGAGCAAAGAGCCGATGGGAATGATGTGATGCGTCTGTGGACTGTGGAACACCCCAGGCAGACTTCACGAAGCCTTTCATCTCTATGCAATAAACAGTTTACACAACTTGAACATGATGTCACACACACACACATTACACTGACATGACAGAGTGGATGGAAGGTGTTGAAGGTCTGATCTGTGTTTGCCTGTTCTCCATCATAAATGTGTAAGAAAATGTGTGTGTGTGTGTGTGTGTGTGTGTGTGTGTGTGTGTGTGTGTGTGTGTTTGTGTGACTGTCTGTCTTACAGTCTAAGTATCCCACTGTGTGTGTCTGTCTGTGTCTGTGTGTATAAATAGAGACGTCGTCCCTGCAGGAACATTATCCCCCGGCTGAACCAGGAGGTAATGTAACGTCATGTAAACACAGTGTGTGTCATTAAGCCTGTCCTGGTGGGCTGCCACTAATCACTATACACAATGACTGCTTCAACAGCCATTACTTTACACTGTGATGGATACATAAAGAAAGGAATACATAGATGAACATCACGGTGCCTTGTGCTGCATTACAGCACCCGTTTGTATGTAACACTTAAACAACACTGGCAGATTACTTTGATATGAATGATAACTTATGATCTAACAATTTGGAGACGCCTACAGCAAGCAGGGAGTTAGCTTACTGTATCTTAACTTAGCATAAAGCCTGGGAACAGCTAGCCAAGGATAACAAACTCCAACTACCAGCACCCCAAACACTCATTATCTCATTAACTACATTCTCATTTATTTATTCTAGAGAAAATCCAAAGTGTAATAATGGCAAATGAGCAAAAAGGGGAGAACCTCCGCGCTTCAGCTTGACGAACTTGACCGCACCTTAATAAATCTATAAAACTGACCGTGTGCTCCAGTGTCCTCCCTCTGTGTAATAATGGCAATTTGACATTTTACAACAGGTTATGTACTCTATAGCCACTGCTCAACATATACTGTCAGACAATAATCATAAAAACACTGGTTGTTCTTACACTTTGGTTTGGTAAATATTAAACAAAGGATAGAACATAAGTAGTGTGCTACAGGGTTTTTGTAAGTGTTAGCCATTGTGCTCTAGCACAACTCAGTCTTATTGTAATGCTAAAAGGATTAGCATTGATTACATTGATATTTAACAGGCAGATATAAAGTGTTCTTTCTATCTAGCACAATAAAGGAAAAATTAATGAACTAATATTAGTTTAGTTCAGTGGTTTCCAACCTTTTTTGGCTCGTGACCCCATTTTGACATCACAAATTTCTGGCGACCCCGCAATCATGTGACTGCGGCCAATCAAGATGAGCCAGCTATGCTGCATTTTATTTGAACTCGATTTTTATTTGAGAAAGTTAAAGTATAGAATACAGTCGTTTGTTTGTTGTGTTTTTAATCATAACAATAATTAGTTTTAAAAAATGTTTGAAAATTCTTTTATTTTTATCCATTACTAGACATTTCAGGCGACCTCATTTGAATTTGAGGCGACGCCACATGGGGTCCCGACCCCAAGGTTGAAAAAATCTGGTTTAGTTGATTGTAATACAGAGTGTGTTAGTACTATGTGACATCACTTTGGCCTTATTGGAAGAAACTACATTTTGGACCTGACTCACTCTATACCCACCAGTGCTGCCAAGTGTAGGCACCGGTTCAACAGGCTTGAAACTTTTAAAGTTGTTTTTCACCAAACCTAAAATAAAAGATTCTACTGTAATTGCATAACAGCTGCACAGTAAAAACGCTATTTCAAAATTTTGTGGTTAAAAGAAATGGGTCATTCACAGTCCGTGTGTGCCCAGGTTGTCAGAAGCAACCAACATCTTCAGGAAACTTCAATAAGAGTGGTTTGACAGTTTTGACTGCATTTGAGCGAGTCAACACTCACGAGACGTTGCTTGGTATTAAATCATTGTTCCCACAGGAGCTGCTTTTAGCCTCAGCCCCTCAGGAAAAGAGTCCAGCAACATCAGAGCTTAATATTACACCATAACTCAGAGCATGAAAGTTCAAAACTGAATTCACTGGCTTTTGATAGAATACCCTCACTTGTCGACACTGCTACTTTTAAGAAGTCCTCATACCCAAATAACACAACAGGTTGTAAATGTTTTTCAAAGTGATGATTGCAACATCTAATGGTTTGGCGAGGTTTATGTAACTAAACACAGACTGGTGTCCAATTAAAGGAAATAGCAGAAAAAAGAGTGGAGAGGCAGCACACCATTGCATCTGTCCATAGGGATCACTGAATGGGTTTAATGACCACGGACATGATGGGAATCATCGTCAAAAGATCTCATAGGAGCCCTTTCAGCTGCTGCACTGCCTTTTATTGTTCTTCTGAACACTGAAATGAGCCTCATTCTGAGTAAATAGGTCATTGTAGAAGAAATATTTGAGTTATTTTCAATGAACTGTTTCGAGTAGTTGCACACTGCACAGATCTGAGGGATATTATGGAGCTTTTATGTTATGGATTGAGCCAGATGCAGATGGACAGAAGATCAGCGCCTTCTGGTCTGATCAGGCGACATATTTGACTTTGCTTCTTCACCATTGTCCCTTCCCTCAGTCGCACTTGAACAGGCAGTGAGTTGGGAACTGACATATGATGATCACTTGCATCACAGGTGTTCTATTGGCTCTCTTTGATGGACCAGGGTGGCATTATTTATTGTAGCAATTGGGGTTTTTTGACAACAGATGCTCTACGGGCCCTACAGTATTGTTCACCCTGCACAATGCACAATGCAAGTGCCTTTGCTGTTGTGTTACATGTCAAGCCAATGATTCCAGCAGACTGCTACAGTAAGCCTCCTAAAATACAGGAACAGCACCAAGCTGCCTTCCTTTGTTGCAAAGAAAGTAAAGGTGGTGTATCTCCATATGTCTTCTTAAAAGCAATAGAGCAATAGGATCTCTGTATAAAGGAGGCTGCTGTCAAATCAAGCTCAGCGGCTGAAAAAATGTAAAATCAGTGGAATCAGCATTTGCCACAATAAATATGAAGAACTTATCCTGCTGCAAACTAATGAGAAAAGTGAATGAGATTGGAAAAAGTTCAAAGTTTCGAGAACTGCCAACTGAGAAAGTAACAATTAATTGCATAGAGAAGTAACTGGGGAGTAATATTTCAAGTTAAGCATGATCATGTACATCTGCGATGATGTTGAACGGGCACTGTGTGGAGGATATGGAGAGGGTAGAACATGACATTGTTCCCCTCCTCCTTCCTTGTTAAAAAAGAATAATTTGCCCACATCCTGCAGTGCAGCTCCTGCCAGTGCACCCCGCTTCCTGAAAAACAAGCTTTTCTCTGGTTCACATCACCTCTTTGTCATTGTCTGTGTCTCTCGCGACTGCGTCTGGGCTCCCAGACACAGATGAATCTGTTCCCGTTTGATCCCTCGGCTTTATTGTGAACATTCATTTGAACGCTGACGAGCACGGCGGCGGCAAATCCTTCATGGGCGCACACACGCATTGTGCGATTAAGAAAAGTTCAAAGTGTAAACAAACGCAGGGGCACTTAGATGTTTGTGTGTTCTCTCAGATGAATGCTCTCACACACAGTTATGTAGAAGCACAAAACACACACACACACCACAAATGCACATGCAGGTGTACCCAAAGTTACACTAATAAGCATGTGGATGTGCATCTACAGGCCACACACATAAACCCACACAGTGAGCTCTACTCCCACTCCCATTACCATGTATGCACACATTATAGTGTATGTGCACATAGCTCTGCACATACTCACACTTATAACCATTCGTGTAGACACACATAGAGCTGTGTAATAGATACAGTTGATAAGCCAGAACAAGAAGTACAGTTTTTATGAGGTGAGACTTGGCCTGCAGACATCTGGCCTTGAGAGGTTCAGGTCATTATTTTTCCCCCACTGTTTCTGCTCTGCTATTGTTCCAGCTTGTATATTGAACATTCCTTAGACATCATGCAAGAGTACTGCAAGAGAATGAGACCATAAAAGCTTTTTTTTTTCACACGTAGAAAATCATGGAGGTAGACAAACACACTCACAAACACACACACATGCAGGACTTGCAGCCATTAGTTTATCAAACAGGAGAAATTTCTTAATTGACTAATGGCCGCCGATGTGTGTGTCCAACCTGGAGAGAGAGATGAATGTGTCCACGTGTGCAGGTTTTAAAGTCAGAAAGAAAGACGCTGTCCCTTTTCTAATTTCATCCTGGGCTGCAGGAACATTAGGAGGGGAAGTGTGTTCGATGAGGAGCGGTGTAATCTGGTCAGCGTTAATGCAGTGTCACCTAATCTGAAGTGATCTAATCTAAACGGGATGCGTTGCGCGCTCTGTTCCACTTCAGACTGTCAATGATGCCGCACCACGTCTGGAATGTGTGTGTGTGTATATGTGGGTGTTTGTTAGTTTAATCAAGTGGTTTTCTTAGGCATGCCACAAAGGAGGCAATTTCTACATGAAAGGGAGAATGATGCACTTCACATTGTGGTCGGTTGGTTGGCTCTGATTTAATAACAGTTATGAGGCTGATTTGTCTCATATGACTCAATGATTTGAAAGCCTAACCTAATTCACATTCACCGTCCATTAACTTAGCAGAAAGCATAACACTGAAGTAAGTACATTAAACTAGAGGCTGACCTTCGAAGTAAGTAGGATGTACTAAATCTGTTCAATAGATGTGTGAAGAGTGGAAGACAAAATCTTCAAGAGAACGTCCCTTAAAGGGACTAGAGGAGTTTCGGAAAGCAAAGTGTTTTCACACTATTTCCCATGAGCCTCCGCACGCACGGTGAAATTCTTGGACCGAAAGTCAAACTAAAGTCAGAGGTTTGAAGACGATCAGATACCGTCATAGTTCCGACCATAAACGATGCCAACTAGCTGGCAGCGTCTGGGAAACCGAAAGTAGGAAATGCTGGGCAAGTCGACCGCTAAATAATTATATTAAAATAACTATAAAGACAAAATGATATATATAGATTCATCCACATTAATGTGTTAATGAGACTATTTTATAACCAAAAGCAAACTCCTCTGGGTCTCTTTAAAGTAAAGTAGTGGCTGAGGAGGAACATGCCTATTTGATAGCATCCAAGTAGATCAGTGCAGACCTTGGAGTCATTATCTAGGCAATCATTAGCATTTGATTCAGGCAGCCATGGGTAGCCAGTTGGTCAATGAGCAGCAAACTTATGGGTTATCGACAACTAGAAGCGCCATCGCAATGTGCACCATTTATATGGGTTACACAGTGTATGAAGGAAGGCTTGCTGGAGCTGAGGCGAGAGAAAGCATTACCTATAGCTGGGTGGTGAAGTGAGTCAGATAAAGCCTGGTTTTTCTAAGGTTTTGGCAAAGCAGCACAAGCAGAAGACAGATGAAGACGTGTAGCCAGTTGTCAAATAAGACATCCAGGCAATTTTCATCCACGTTGAAAGAACGAACGCCCAGTTGAGACACGCCCGAAATCAAGAGAGAACTTTTGTCAAGATGCCCTTAGTGAAGAATTCAGACAGGATCAGGATGCGGTGCTTCATCATGTCGAGGGATCCTCCAAGATGAGGACGGAGGGCTGAGCTGCAGCTCCTGTTGCCCTAATTGCTTCAAACACAGTAAACAGAGCTGTTTCAGTGGAGTGGCTGGTTTTAAAAGCCTGACTGATTTGGATGAAGGAGGACGCTCCTATCCGTGATAAGAATTTAAAGAAGCTTTGAGGAAACTTTCAAGTCAAAGAAAAACAAAGAATAAAATAAAAAGCAACATGTAAAAGTGACACTGTCATATTGCATTGGGTTGAACATATTAAACTAAGTTAATCCTGACATGAGTTTTATTGATGTACAATTTCCTCCAAAAAACAAATACACATATTTTCCCTTTTAGTGTCCCTTTAAATCTGGTGCTCCACAGACTGAAGAGCCTTTGTTGTTTGTAATTACACAATATCATGTTTTTAAACCGACATTTATTATTATTGTGGACGATAGAAGTACCTTTTATTTTAGCAAAAAAATGCACAAGCAGACCGTTATGTTTTTTTTATTTTTAAATAACTAAATCATCCACCTATCAACAGATAATTGAAAATTAGCTTGACGCCAAGAAAACTGATTTCAGTGAAAATGCATATTGGATAATTTACTCTGAGAAAGCCACCACAACATCCTGCCCATGTGTAGTAATACAGGCGGTAGAGGTTGAACTAGAAACCACATGTTGATATGATTTAACCTTGAATAGGATAAAAAAAAAGATAAGTGATTACAGGAACCATCCTTCTTAGAAGTTCTGCCAATTATCAACATCTTCCAAACCTGCAGCTGTTTCGGTTTATATGTATTAATTTCAAACATACTCTGACCTCACTGCCTGTTGATCTTTTAAGCACATTTAGCACTACCTAACTAGCAAACTAGGAATAGCTCTCAGTTGAAAAATTGATTTTCAAAGCCATATAAAGTTTCTAATTTAGGGAGTATCTTCTGGAATCCAATCGCTTTGCTTTCAAATACTATAAGTTTGTATATTGTCAGTTTCAACCGATGGTGCCATCTTTGACAGACAGATGTTGAAAACAGTGCAATGCAAAGAGAATAAAATGGGAGACCTGGGGCATGAGCTACAATGAATACCTTGCTAAACACAGGCAGCGGGTTATTTGACATCTCACTGAACCAGGAAATAACTGGATCTAACATTTGATCACCTCATTGATTCTCCCTTTTTGATTTCATGGCCTTAAGGACTGGAAAAGCCCTCCCTCTATAAACCTGGA
This sequence comes from Trachurus japonicus, assembly GCF_045865225.1. Classification (NCBI taxonomy): domain Eukaryota; kingdom Metazoa; phylum Chordata; class Actinopteri; order Carangiformes; family Carangidae; genus Trachurus; species Trachurus japonicus. The sequence continues at coordinate 17,074,201 of NC_140925.1, forward strand.
TTAGGAGCTGTTGTTTCGCTGTTTACATCTCACCATTGCACAAATTAGAAAAACACTTCTCTGAGGCCTGTCTTGGAGGACGGCCAGTGTCTTCTACATTCCTTCAGCAAGGCAGGATAAAAGCTGAATAAATATTGTCTCTGGTTTAAAGAAAGAAGCAGAGCAGGAGGGTCCTTTCCACTCTCTCTCTTGGTTTGGCACAAGTAGAAGCAAATGTGTGTGTCTGAACGATGCAGCAATAAAATGGACCAAGAGGCCTTCAGTAGAAATACTAAATACAGTGCATAAAGAGTCATAACTTTAAGCCTATGCTAATGCCTGTCCTCCTGGGACTGAGCTTCATCCTATCTATCAAATGTAAATGTCAGGGTGCTTTTGTTTTGAAGAGAAAAAAGGAGGCAAAAGTGGCTGAACCACAGGAAAACAGCCATCCCCATCCACAGCAATCAATCAAACAAAGCATACTGACCTCAACAACAAATTTGTGTGCCTTTTTTCAATTATAGCTTCCGTTGCACCCCCGGCTTTTAGAGTGGGGGCGGGCCCTTTGGTTAATGATCAAATGCCAAACTATTGACATTTGCCTCAGTCAAACTGTGTGTTTCTGTGCACAGAACACCAAAAACTAAGAGGCTTAAGATGCTAAATGTGGTAAATATTTCTCATGCAAAACATTGGCAAGTGTTTCTGAGCATGCTAACATGCTGGCATCGGCCTTTACAGCCTGGCTTGGCTGCCACTTAAATTGAATAAAAGACAACAGCAGACAATGGTTCCAAAGTGCAAGTCAAAACAGTCAAAACAGTCCACCATCACTGGATTCCTCTAGAATTGTAGTGATTTAATAAAAGAGCATGCAGTTTTGATTCAGGGTTGGCAAACTGTGGGTTGCTCATGGTTCCATGTTTTTGTTTTGAGTAGAAACGCAACTCAAAGTGCTGGAGCTTTGCAGAGCAGAACTGCATGCTTTTTTGACTTTTTAATTGCAAATTTCAGGTTGATGGGTCTCAGTGGAAGTTGCAGTGTGTTTCAGCCGCACGTATCTGCACTTATGGTGAGTGTGTCTCCGCCCTTCATGTCAATCTCAAGCTCTTGACTTTAAAACATGCCCTTCTTGAATTAACCTTCTATTTCCGTCCTCATAAAACGATAAAAAAAAACAAGAACAAAACAAAAAAAACAAGACCAAAGTCACATACCGCAACAAACACCAATATGTCACCGTTTAAGAACCATCCACAGTGTGTGCACTTTCTTTTTCGAGTGAATGGCTTTCAAGGTTAATAAAATCAAACTGTTGCCTCTGGTAAATATAGACAAATTGACCCAAAAGTGACACCAGATCACTTAGTGGCCATATAACTGCTACACGCTCAATCAATACTCATGTCAGAGCTAAAAAGCCTCGACCGCAGCAGCAACAACAACAACTTCCAACCCGGGAACCATGCATTTTACTTCTGCCTTGACACCCTTGTCTTCTCTATGCGTCTTAACTTCTCCTCGGGCTATTTTGGCATCAGCACCGTTCATGGAGGGAGCGGGGAGGTTGACAGGAGAGATTCAGAAAAAGGAAGTAGGGAGGAGGAGCAGGCTGCCTCCGTGGTCCATAAAGACAAGGGGGAAGTTTCTTATGTAAAGCGAGAGAGCGATTGACCTTTCCAAGTAAATAGACCACGAGCTGTGTCACATAGTTGGCAGACGCACAACTATTCCATCAGCTCCACCATAAATGGTAATGCTCTTAAACTGTACAGAGAGATAAAGCAGACACCCTCTCCTCACTCTTACAAACCGTCTGCCTCCACTCTTCCAGCCAGCGACTCCCTCCATCCCTTCACCTCCCAGTCCTCACCTCTGTCATTCCTGGCCGGCGCTCTGTTTAATCATCTCTTTATCCCTCCATCTCTTGTGTCGCGCACAGATTTACATTTGCTGCACTTACCTCACCGGTTGCCCACGTGGCGAGGGAGCGTCAAACGTGCGGTGTCGATGTGTTTGTGTGCACGTATTTGCGAGTGTGAAAGGAAGCCGGATAGGAAGCAGACGGGGAGCTCTGCTGTGTGTCATGGCCGGTGAGGTTTTAGGTGCTGCGGCTGCTCACACACTGATGGGTTGCAGGGGTAACAACATGTTTGTGTTGGAGGGGACGTGTGTTTGGATGTACAGTATCTGTCATGGTCCATCTTCTCAAGAGGCCTGTGCGTGTGTGTAGCAGAGTGCCAGTCTCAGAAATTACAAGTCGTGAGATCAAATGTCAATATTGACTTTGTTATGGTGAGATATAAAGGTCAGAATAGTGACTGGGAAGAATTCTGACAGATATTTACGTACATTTCGGCTGGACTTAAACAATGGCTCAAAGTATGATGTGTATTGTGAGAGGTGCATCAGGAAGTGACACCCCCCCAAAAAGCTCCTTATTTCATTTGACCATCTTGCAACCTGAGGTTTGCTTGTTCCAAGCTGGTTACTAAGGGGGACAGGGCCTTTGCTATTAATACCTTAGACTCTGGAACAGCCTAACTGTGGACCTCAGGTTAGCAAGCTCATTAATGATTTTTAAATCTCTTTTAACAATTCACTTTTACAAAAAGGCATTTTTATCCCCTTAGGCAACCAGTGAGCCACTTATTTTTTATTATATCACATTTTGCCAGGCTTTTATACTGTCATTTTCTGGTTTTAAATTCCATGGCCCTCAGGACTTTACTTTTACTTTTCATTCGTTGTGTCATTTGTTTGACATGGTTTTCTCTTTTGTTTTATCTTTAAAAGCACTTTGTAACTATGTTAAGGTGCTATATGAATAAAGTTTATTAATATTATTATAAAAATGACCAGACTCACTAGTTCTTCTCATTGATGGTGAAGCAAATGTAAGCACAGATACAGTGCAGGATTTAATACAAATGGTTTTGCAAATCTTGTAAATAAACACACTCCTCCTCTAGAAGATAATGGTACTGTAACTGTTACACATTCCTCTGCTCTCACCTTGAATCTGAGTTTGTGCACATACATGCAGGATTTTCAACATTGCAATCATTGAAACTTGAGTAGACTTTTTCCATAAAGCAGAAAGCTGACAGCTGATGAATTAAAGTCAAAAATGGAGAATGAGTGTAGAGATGGAAATGGAAATGTTTCAGTCCATAGGGCAGATGAAGTCACTGATTGACCTGATGATTATGAATGATGTCTATCATATTCTATGGTCTCTGCAGACACCAGGTCTCAATGCAGTTGGACATCTATAGGAGCTTTCAGATCAATGTGTTTAAAAGCGTTCTCCACCAACATCATCAAAAAGCTGAATATGTCTGGGAAGATGGAGTGTGTCCCTCCAGAGACTTGTAGAACCAAATAAACTAGTCTATGCTGTATACTGTATACCACTGCACATATTCATAATGCTGTCATCATGAATTAATGCAGCGTCTGTGTATCCTTCAGGACAACTCTCCACCATCTATTGTACACATCTCCCAGAAATGAGCTATGTACTAAATATTGCAAATATAGTCAACAAGAGCACAATATTTCAAACTGTAATTTACAGTTGAATGGCTGCCACAGTTAACTCGATTCACAACATGTGGAACTTTCTATTGATTCAAGTCATAAAAAACAAATTGACTGAATTAAATTTAGTACGATTTCACTGTTTTTTCCTCTCCACTGACTCAGCTGCAGAAAGTTTTTGCTTAATGTCCAATTGACAATATGTCCTCTTTTGTTGAATACACATATTGTGTTCATAATAAGATTAATTTATAAATAATGAGCACGTACAGTATGTAATTATTGAGGGCAGAGACATTGATCGGTCTTCATTAGCCGGTGTTAGCCCCTATTTGTCTTCTGTCTCCATTATCTCCTCAGGGTAGATGTCTTATTGTGTCTAATTCTCCTTAAGACTCAGTCAGAGCTCTTAGAAACCTTATTTGCAGCTGAATGGTGCAAAATAGCAGATCTCCTCTGTGTGTGTATCATCCACTTACAGAGCAGGAGGGGGCCTGAAAAGCAGGTCAGCTTGATCGATACACTGTCATACTCTACAGAGCTGAAATTTCTTAAAGGGACAGTTTTCCCCAAACACAAACTTTGACTCAGACTGTGCAGATGATACACGGGAAGCCTGACCTCTATCTATCAGGAGTTGGGTTAAAGGTTATGGCAACAACAGAGGCATCGATGATCAGATAAACAATGAACGTTCAAGGATTGGCCCTGCATGCTGGCACTAGCTACACAAACTCTTGATGATAAATGGGAGCTGGGCACAAGTACCATTTATTTTGGGAATTCTTGGGTCACATATTAATTTATTTTTTGGCTATTTATTGTTTATTTACAAGAAAAGACATTGAAGAGATGCAGGAAACACGGGGACAGAGCAGCTGAGTCTGTCGGCTGGCTGGAAGTCAAACCTGGAAGTCACTGCTCAGGGCAAGTGTGTTCATATGGTATGCACCACAATCACTCAGCTCTGGATCATAATATACTGTATGCATGACTTAAACTACGAAAGATATTTCCTGTTGGATGGGACCCTCACTGATTTTCTTTTTCCTGTGAGCTTATAATATTGGTTGCTACTAACTAAATGTTCTTTGCATTCTTAATCCGCATCACTGTGCAATAAAAAAATCCCTCCAGGATCAACTCCTTGCCTTTCATTAGATCTCAGCACATCCCCAGCTGTGTCTTGCTCCCTTTAGATTTTGCTGTAGTGAGATGATTAGAATCAATATCTGAAATCTAATTTCTGCAGCAATCAAACACTTGAGAAGAGATTTTGACCTTCATAAAATCGTGACTGGAACTTACTATAAGGCAGCTACAGTGAAGTTGCTTAACCACTGGGTTATCACTTGGGCCTATTATGGAAATAGTGCCCAGCTTCATTATTCAGATCTGGTTTGAGAGCAAATAACACAGACAGAAGATGGTGGACCTGCTAAGTCAGGGATCCTGGTTTCACTTGGCTCAGAATCCCAAATGCCCCCAGATGACCCACAGTATTTAAGGTAAAGATATTTCTCTGCTATTGGATTTTAATGAAGGGTTATAGGAGAACGTTTTAGTCAGCAATCACCATTATGCTACTTGAGTCCTGAAGCAGAATACTTCCACACTCTTCATTTGAACAATTATATGCAAACTAGACCTTTACATCCATCTTCACACAAGTGAGGACTTACTAAAGGAACAATACGTCTTGAAACACTCAGCGTCACCTTTGGTTAATCCCCTTTCGCTGCAAACTAAAAGAGCTCATAGCGCTGCATTTCAAGACAGCTGAGTGAGTGTTGTTCAACAGCACTAGACAGCAAACCCACAGAGACCACATTGCATTTAATGAGACCCAGTCAAACCTCTTTCTAACTTACTACACATTACAGAAAGCTACTTCCCTTCACTGTATATAGAGCCGTCTGAATGGCAGGTTGATTCAAATCAACCCAAATTATTGAACACAGTTAAAAATCTATTGTGGAGACTTTCTTAACAATCGATTTGCAAATGAGACTGACCCCAGGGGAAGGAGAGGATAAAGGGATTCTACTTTGAAAGAGCAAAGTATGACAGTGGTTTAGTAGTAAAGCTGTGTAGCAAAACTACAAAACATTTTACTGTCTCCTTTTACTTTTACAAATCAGCTGAACAGGGAACACGCTGAGCGAAAAACTCAATCATAAAACATGACTGGAGGATGTATGGACATGAAAAGCCAGCTTCCTCTCTAGGTGGAGTTACAGAGACAAACAGAGGCTTAGTGGTCCTTGTGTCTTGATGGGCTCGCAATCAATTAAGTGTCTCAGTAAAGTTTCCTCTGCAGCCTGTCTGGAGACCAGAGGGATCCATGTTAGGCAAACTAGGAAAGCACACTCAAGAGAGAGAGGACGAGACAGAGTGAAGAGGAGGGCGGGTGGAGGGGTGGAGGGAAAAAGTGAAGGTGAAAGTGAAGAGAGAATGAAGAGGAGGAGAAAGGACAAGAGGAGGAGGGAAGACAACATAAAGGAAAGAGAAAAAAAGGAGGATTAAACAAACAGCGTGTGAGTGTGTGTGTGTGTGTGTGTGTGTGTGTGTGTGTGTGTGTGTGTGTGTGTGGAGGATGTTTGGCATCTGGATGTTTATAGACACCGGGTCAGGGATCAAAACCCCATAAAACCTAGCCAAGCTTCAATATCCTACTACACAGCTACACAGCTACACACACACCAGCCTCAAATGCAATGTGCAGCCTCAAGATTTCAAATGAAAAAAGACAATAATCAGAACATTAGAGCAGCAGCAGTGAAGTATGACAACATGAATCTTATTATTACATGATATTTATGTAAATCAAACTGCGACGTCTGATGAACTCTGGAGGGAATTTACTGCACATGACTTCACAGTGTTGACTATGACAAAGGACTGTTTCATACAGTCACTACATATGACTGTACAGTACCTCATCACCACCAACATCCCTATTGCTGCCTTGTCTCCTCCAAAACACACTCACACACTACAATTTTACTTACACATTGTTTAGGAATTGTAATTTGTAATTTGTATTTAACTAAAAAAAAGATAAAGCATGCTTTAGTTGCATGGAGTAGATGTTATACAGAACACAATATCTGAGCTGCTGTTATTGTAGATAGATTGAGCATAAACAGCTCAATATGGCCAATATGCCTGATGTGCATTAAATGCAATTTCTTTGTCAATGTTATTTTTGCTACAATATTATAATTCACATTTTTGCAGTCCGACAACATCTCCACAACCACAGCAATGTCTGGACTGAAAAACAAGTCCTACTTTTGTCCCCGCTTTTGTTGGTTTCTGAATTAACATGGGAGGACGAGAGCGAAGTGGTGGATCAGTATCGGTGTTGCTAGATAACCTTTGTTTACTTAAAAGAACTTGTATCATGAGTTGAACTGGTGCATCTTTTATAGTGATTTAAAGTTTATCTTCTTTTTGTATCTCATTCAGTTTCATTCTAACCTGCATTACAATAAATGTGTTGGACTTTATTGTGCTGCAGAGTCAAATTACTGTAGCATTTTCTCCCTCAGTAGCACAGAGACATGTAACATATTTACACCTAGAATTAACATGCTACCTGTGTGTTATCTGGGATTTGCATTACACTCGTCTTCATAAGCATTTTCTTACTTTAATTCTGCCAGTGTCTTGGTACAGTATATTAGGGTGGTGGAGTTGGTGGAACTGCCAACAAAGTCTTCCATAAAAAGAGAAGTGATGGTGTTCTATCAGTTAGTTGTGAGTTGTGTGTTAGCTTAAGTTAACAGGGAAAGGTTGAGTTCAGGGACCTTTCATATTGTTGGGTCAGGTTGCTTTCACACTTTGGTTAAATCTAATCCCAATAAGTGTCGGATCATCTCCAGATGTTTTCCAGCTGATCCAGTAACACTCTGATCCGTGTGTTCTGTGTGTATTTACACCTTTGCATTATCACGCCTTGTTCCTAATCCAGATAAGACGTCCTGACACAGATTGCATGTTAGCGTCAGGTGCAAATGCGGTCACAGGGAAAGAAACCCAGGAGTAAAGAACAACAGACGTGAGACTGAGTATGAAAGAAAGGGAGAGAAAATCTCTGTCAGATGTTGTGGGGCCTTCCTCGCCCGTTAAATCACCCCTGTCTCTCTCTGCTTCCTCCGTCTCTCATACTCTCTCTCTCTGGCTGTAATTACGCTTGTGTAAACAAAAGAGACCAGAGAGAGACATCAGGAATTCCAGTTGGGCCTGTGGGAGCAGTGGAGCTTACACAACCAAACAGAATGACACAGATGTCCATAGAAGATCTATACTGAACTGTAAGTTGATTTTTTTTTCTTCATTATGTCTCATCTAGCTGCTGTGTGGATATTCCCATTGTGAAGTCATAGTGTCTAGTCATTCAGGTTTGCTACTACCTCAGCAGCTGCATTCAACTTTGCACGCTCACAGTTTTCTTAATGAAACACCCAGAGACACACATGGACACTAACCTGCTCATGGTACTCGATCCCCATGCTCAGAGTGTTGATCAGAATGGCGATCATAATCCCTCGCCCGAAGTACTTGCTGTCCACGATCTTCCTGAACGTGTCGCACACCAGCCTCCAGAAGTGGACCACCTTGGCGGCCGTCTTGCCCAGCCTGCGGTGCTTCTTCTTGGGCTGCCTGCTGTCCCTCCGGTCCCTGTGGTGGAGGTCCTGCGTGAACTCGTACACGCCCTCGCTGTCCGAGTCGCCGGGCGTCTCGTTGCAGTCGGTGCCGCCGCCCTCCGATTCGTTGGCCAGGGCCTTGACGCAGTAGGGGCAGCTCTCGGGGTCCATCGTCATGGCGGCCGTGTCCATGGCGCTGCTGGTGGTGCTGAGGTCGCGGGCCGACAGCTGGCAGGAGAGCTGGGCTGCAAGCGCAAGCGAGAAGAGTCAGATGCAGCAAATGAAACACAGAGGAAGGGGAACTTGCAGTGGGACCGGCACGATGGGATGCGTGCTTTAGACAAATTATCAAGTCAAATGAAAGAGATCTGCAGTGAACAACAACATGTGTGTTTGTCAGAGGGAGCGTGTTTGATGGTGATGGACAGAGTGTGCTGGATGAGTAATGGCTCGTCTCCACAGCCTGTGCTGTGTGACCTGTCTGGCCGGCGGCCACCGTTCCACTGTCTGTGCAGACCTGAACAGACCTGGCCTGACTTTCTGTTGGGCCCGGTGGTTTTTTAAGAACTTGGACGGAGGCAGACAAAGCTGGCCGCACGCTCAGACATGAGGGATTAACATTTATTGACTGGAGTTAGCCTTTTTTTTCTGTCTCTCACGAAAAAAAAGAAGCCCCTGTCTGAACTGTGTCATAGTTTGAAGCTTAATCACGACAAATCAATACTGCACTCAGGTAAATAGGTGATTACAGACACAAGACCACTTCAGCTGTATATCACTCCATTTGCTCCAACACTGATGTGGGAATTAAACACTGAGATACACAAAGTCAATCCTGTTCACCACAGCTAATTCAAAAGGAAGAGAGCTAATCGAGTTTTTAGATTATAGCTGTGATCATGAGTTCTAACAGTGTAGTAGTAGTAGTAGTTTGTTTATTCGATCTTGTGCACAAATTATTTACAGTTGAGCATCAATCACAATCAGTCAACCTTCCATAATACAATCCTTAGTTCAACTAGTTCATATATAGATCGAAAAGGTGTAGGCTGAAGCTGTCCAGTTGATAAATGCCAACCCTTTATCATTATTTCAGTAAAACCATTAGAGCTCTTCATGATTTCAGAGTCACAGAAAGAAACAAGTATCCAATAATTATGAAGAATATAAGCCAAAATATAAAATAAATAAATAAGTAAACAGCATTACAGTTGCAATCAAAGCCCAATGAATCAATCCTGTTTCTACCATACTATGTTTTAATCTACTTTTAAATTGTGTTATGTTTTTGCTTGCTACAGACATGTAGTATTTATTCTTGGTTGTTTTAAGGTAAGTTTCCCTCTTAGCTCATATCTCCCCTCTCTTTCCTTGAACATCTTTTGAATATTGAATATTAGTGTGCTGAGTTGTGTACCTGTGGGAGTGTGTGTGTCCACCAGGCTTGATGGCCGTCTCTCTAGGGGCATGGGGGGGATGTTGAGGTTGTAGTTGAGCGTGCTGGTCGCAACACTCCCTCGTCTGGACTCTGCGAGGGCTCGGGCCTGCAGGGTGGGATAGTTTTTAGGACCTGGGCCGGCGAAGGGGACGGAGTTTCTCTTGGCCCTGGATGCGGGAGCGGGGGCCAGGGAGAAGGAGCCAGGGTTCGGCCCCGTGCATGAAGGAGAGGGGGAACAGGAAAGAGTTTCCAAGTTGTACACGCTGCGGACTGAAGCTGAATCAGCAGCTACTGCGCCGGGGTTGGAAAACATGGCGAGGTTGGAATCCGAGGTGGCTGCCGTCACAGAGGAGGGCAGGGCCAGCGTACGATGCCCGGCCCCCGTGGTCGCTATGACGCCCCCGCCTCCGTTGTTGTTATGAGCTCCGGCCTCCAGATCCCTGCCCTCCATGCAGCGCATGCTCCCCGCTCGCCTCACGCTGCCGTTGCCCAGGTGGTAGTGGTGGTGGTGGTGGTGGTGGTGGTGCACCATGTGGTGGACCGACACCGAGCCCTGCCTGGACGACTTCCTCCTCCTCCTCTGGCTCTGGCTGCGCTGGGACTCGCTGGGCGGCGGGGTGGCGGGGATGTTGAAGCCGGCGTGTCGGGCCAACAGCCTGCAGACGTGGACCACCTGTTTGGCCCCCTTGCGGACGACGTGCACCAGGTACTTGAGGAGCTCGTCGTAGCAGGAGCCCGGCTCCGAGAGGGAGGCCAGGGTGCTGGCGTTGGACATGAAGCGCCCCCGCTGCTCCTTCATCAGCTGGCTCTCCCTCTGCTTGGTCTCCGAGAACTGAGTGGCGATGACCACCAGGCACAGATTGATCATGAAGAACGAGCCGATCTGAGGACAGGAAAGGGGGGTAGATGACACCGTTAGTCACACACATACACACACACACACTCGCGCAACCTGTCCTCCGACTGACCCGCTTGTTCAATCACCAGCGCGCAGCTGGTGGCGACACGGGGAGGCGGCACTTACGATGATGAGGAGGATGAAGTAGATGAAGTTGTAGAAGGAGTGAGCATCCATCACAAAGTACATGATGTCCACCCAGCCCTCCAGGGTGATCACCTGAGGAGAGAAACAAAGAGGGAAGAAAAGAACGATGAAAAAACACAGAAAGACAGGAGAATTAAGTTTAGTTTTATCGTATTTTGTATCATGTATGACTTTTTTTCCATTGACCATATAGGATAGGGTACACCTTTCTCAAATGTCTTGCACTTGACCACTGGTCTTTTTAGATGTGGAAACTGTGTTTCTGTATTGTCTATTGTCTATTTGTGTCATTCTATGTATAGTAGTTTGTGGTAACCCTGTTTTCTGTCTATTTTTTACATGTTATATGTTGGGACTGCAGATGGAAATTAGATGTGAGCTAAATCTGGTGCAACCATCTCTTCATTTTCTGCAAATGGTTAATGTCACTGCACACTGTCCCTTAATAAACTAAACTTAAAAAAAATACTGTAAGCATTAAAAGAGAGAATATTTCACAGTCCAGTGTGTTCTTAGCACCAAGACTCGACAGAAGAATAATCCCCAGCATTCCTCTTATGTGTTTTACCACACACAGGCAAACCTGAGCAGCAGCCAGACTTATGAGAGAACTCATCTCCAGTCTGGCTTTTGTCCCCTAGAATTACCCCCCCTCAGCTAGACAGTGATGAATGAGCACTCCGACAAAAGGCTTGTCATATGATCTGAGGATAGCAGGCAAATGGTGTGTAAAAACTCAGACTGTAGCCTCGAGTAACTTGCTAATCCTGAAGGCCCCTTTTCCTCTGATCCACCGGCTATCTGTCTCCATCATGTAGTGCAGGCCTGTGTCTTTATATTACGTCTTCCTATCCTGAAGCCATCTGACCTGAAAGATGGCGATCCAGGCGTAGCAGATGTTGTCAAAGTTGATGGCGTCCTTGAAAGGATTGATCGTCCCCGGAGCGCACTTGGTGTAGTACTGGTTCCAGTTGACGCAGGTGGTGTTGTCGGTGCTGTTGTACGAGTCTATGTCATAGGTGCACTGCAGCGTCCCCTCGTACAGCTTGGGCACCAAGCTGCATTCCCTCATGCCGTTGTCCCGGCGCAGGGAGCAGATGAACGGGCTCTCGTCGTCGTTCTCGGTTTGGTAGTACTTGGGCAGATTCTCGAACTTCTCAGACAGAGGGCTAAGGAGGAAGAAGAAGAATAGGGGAACATTGCAGGAATTACACTTAAGTTAAAGTAAGACTAAGTAACATTTTGTTGAACAGCAACCACTTTGACACCAAGTGGCAATTACAAGATAATGGTGCACTTAATTTGCCATCATTCTCTGGAATTACTTGAGATCATCACTTGGCAGCCTGACTTAGTGGTGCAATGCTCAGTGAACTCACTTGGTAATGTCAGCTCCACATCCATCTGAAGTTTGCTAACATTAGCCACTAAAAGCTACTCCTCATACAGAGACCGGACCAAATAAGGCTGCAGTGCTCATCGCCGTTTCACTGCAGCTTGCTTTTACTTTTTCTTTTTTTTTAAAACTTTGGCATACTTCTAACTTTTTATGTTTTTCATTTGGCTGAATTTTTAATAGATCAGCTTTTGAAGGGCCCAGAAGTCTGTAGCTTTTAATTCCACGCAGCAGCTGATTTCACTAATTAACACTCCTTCAAACAGAGAGAACTAATCAGAAGAGCCAGCTGTAATTGTGTTGACAAACCTGGGGGCCAAATGGCCGGGGAGAGCCCTGTGTTTATTGTGTGAGTTGGATGGACAAGTGTGTATGCGGACTACACCACCTCTTGGCATATCTGTTACAGTGCACTCCTCCATCTGGAATGTCTGGAACTCGTGTGTGTCTGGTGATTGTGAGATATCGGGCTTTTCTGTCAACACACATTCAGCTGGCAGCCTGTGTTAACTGCATAGGAGCCTTAAATACTTTGCAGAGCCTTACCAGTCTTTTCATACTTCTCTTCATGCATTCTTAAGAGCTATTTCTCATTTTGGAAGGATGTACAAAAACTAAATATATCTCAACAGAGTGAAAGTCTAACTCACAATGAGAAGTTTTCCTCCACAAAGCAGCGGTTTCGGAGCAGACCGCTCCACAGCTGGACGCCCACGATGCCGAATATGAAGAAGACAAAGAAGCAGAGGAGCAGCACGTTGCCCAGCATGGGCAGGGTGTCCAGCAGCAGGGTCACCAGGATACGCATACCTGAGCAGAGACACAAGGACAAGGTCAAAGAGCTGCTCAGCACAAAACAGTACAGCCATGCACTCACACACACAGGGATATGTGCTCAGCAGGATTACAGTGTGTGCACATCACTGTTGGGATTGGAAATCAAACCTCTTGTACAACAAGTGGCAGTGCAATGGATTTTTTCAGAGTTGTGAGTATTTCATTCAAAAGACTAGTTGACACGAGCACCAATCCAAACACCTTTTAGGGGGCTTTCACACCTACCTCGTTTGGTCCGGACTTTCGGACTTTCCAGATAGTTTGGATCAAATTGACAGGTGTGAAAGCTCCCCCGGACCACGGTCCGGACTAAAGACCGAGTCTTTGGTCCAGCCTCAGGAGGTAGTCTCGGTCCGGACTATCCTGGACCAAGGTCCGATGCTGCGTGGTGTGAAAGCATTTTTTTGGAAGGTTCGAACTATCAGACCAAATACAGGAAATAACGTCAGATTCGCACGTGCCGAAAAAAGTAAATAAACAAAAAAAGGAAAGAGGAGCCGCGGCAACCGGCGGCAACACTTGGGGAGAGGAGGAGATCATATTATATCCAGATTTGGTCAGAGGGATGGGTGTGTCAGTGTAGGCTACACTTGTAAACGTTTACACGGAATTAAACAGTGGAGTGTTTAATATAAATCCCCAAACGATACATGCATTTTTTTTATATAGCCTATTTTTTATAGATATATTGAATATATTTTTTTTCCGCCGAAAAAAGTCTGAAAAAGACGGATCAGCGGGTGACACCAAACAACGTCTGCCCCAGCAAGTCAGAGCTTTTATTTCTCTCACACACAAGTGACCTGGAGAGATGCAGCCGCATCTGACAGGAGGATCACGTGTGTGTGCGCATAGCGTGTGTGTGTGTTCCCCTCCACTACACAAAACAGCTGATCGCTGATCGCTGCCACTCTGATCAATGAGAGCACAACCCTCTTTTTTTCTCTCCTTTCATCAGCTCTAAACTCATTCTTCTGCACCGCGATTACAAACCACAGCGTGCTTTGCAGCAGTAGGCTATATTTTTCTATATTTTTATTTTATTTTTTTCAGAGCACTTTCTATGCGCTAACGTCAGACGCACGCTCATCCGTCATGACGTCGCTAGATCCTTTAGTCCGCTGTCATAATAGCAGTGTGAAAGCGAACTTTACTGGACTATATGGAAACAATGTAACAAAAAAAAAAAATTAAGTCCGGACCTTGGTCCGGACTATTAGGTGTGAAAGCGCCCTTAGTTTACACTCATTCACAGGGTCCAGTTCTGACATATTATAATACGCTTCATTTCCCATGACAATTCAGTATCCACTAATTTTATTACAATTATACACTCACCAGATGATGCAAAACCACTTTTAACATTTAAATGACAATTAAATCATAATGATAAATGGCACAAATAATAGCCAACAACTGCAGCTTCGTGAATAGAGGCTATCAGTGTTCTGTGTTGTTGTATTAGTTGAACAGATGAATGAAGGATTGACAAAACAGCACCTATCATTGGAACAGATGAGGAGCAAACAAATTTAATTTTGAAGAGATGCAGTAGAATGTTCTGACATCAGTCTGACATCACTCGGACATCATTTAAAAGCATTTAAATCAACAAACAAAGCTCTTGCATCAGGTTCACATGGTTAAGCGTTTCAGTCTGGCCTAAAGTTGTTTGATGCCGGTCTAAAAGTTTTTCAGCCTGGCATCTGTTCAGTGTCAGAATTCATTGACTCTGTTTTTCCCTGGTTAAGTGTCTCTGTCTGGTTCAGTCGTGTTGAAATGAGGCTGAAAATTGCAAAGCATTATGAAGTAGTTGTTCTTCTGCAGGCCTGTGGGGAGGCTACATTTACCAATTTAAGCAATCAGGTGTAGTACGGCCTGAAGTGTCGCTCGCCAGACCTTATTTAGTGGTTCTGAAAGCGAGGAGGTGACAGTGGAAGAAGGGGGAATGTGTGCAGGGGTTAAATTGGGCTGATTCCCTCTGAAGTCGAGCTCTGCCTCCTAATGTCCAAATTGCACCCAGCAGGAGATGAGCTCAGCCTCCTTTAGAATCACATCACCATATCACACTTGATTTTTTACATCCCCCAGTAAACATAGCAGGAAATGGGTCTTGATGAGCAATTCTCTGCTTCAGACTATAACGAGAGACATTTGAAGTGATGTATCCACCCATACCAATGTCTCATAGTTCACTGGTATTGATTATCAGATGTCATCAGATGCATTGTTCCTCAAATCGGTTGCACACAGTCTAATGGTGCAAATGCCACCATTTCACACTCAGTCAAATAGGTTTGCACAAGGCAACTTTCCAAAAGTTCCTTTCTGAGTTATGTTATAATTTATGAGAATTTACTAAGCTATGTTGCCATGGTGAACTACACATGTCTTTGCCCTGTGGTATCTGGTCATTTCAAGAGCATAAACAATCAAATTAAAAACAGATATGTTGCTGTGAGGTGAATGGACACTGTGTTTGGAGATTGGAGATTATCTGTCTAGTGGGCGTCAGGAAAAGGTGGGTGGTGATGTGGGTGGGTGAAACTCCCTCCTTCTCTTCCTCTCTCTCCTTTAACTTTTTGTTTTGGGTGGATCACTGGAACAATCAATTCCCCAAAAACAAGTTAAACACACGAAGCAGGGGTCCCAATCCTGTCCGGCTGCTTCTGTACATCGGGCTTGTAGAGAGGATGCTACAGTCTCTGTGTTTAAATGTTGTGCATTACAGTAAGTAACGCCCACTGTTGCAGCAGTTTCTCTCCTAAACTTCAGCTGAACCTGCAGTGTCAGCCCATCCTGAGTTCAGAGGAATGTAATCTAGGTTACATGTCACTTCCTGGACAGGAACTTTCTTGACAGAAGCAGAAAATCCCCATTGAAATTCAGAGAGATACGGGGGCCTTAGAGTCCCACATCCTTCAGTCTGTTCTTAATTTCTCCCCAGAAACAGACAGCAGAAGTGTTGCACTGTTAGAGGGGGATGGAAGAAACTGTTTCGCTGCCTTTGCATGGTCTCATGTGGTCATCTGATGAGGTGCATTGGGAGGTTTCCATGGGAGTGTGGAGCTTTTTGGCCTCATAATTATCTTGGGGAATGATTTGGACAGTGAAACAGTGGTAATCCTCCAAACCAGCGGTGAGGGACCCTGGTGACCGTGAGTGGGACTGAACAGAGGTTTTTCCAGATTGTCCAGGGACCTGAGCGCAGAGTTGTAAAACAAAAGTAGACAAGGAAGCTACAGTTGATTCAGGAAGGTTAAACTGTGTAGATCAGGCTGATTCTAAATGATTTGTGAGCAGATTCGATCTCCTTGAAGGTTACTGGCACGTACCTCTGACACCTCATGCCGCAGACATGAGGTCTTTTAGACTGTACTCCTACACACTCATGGTGTTTGGCTTGAGAAATACTCCTACTACCTTCCATCCCCTCTTGAACTGACTTGTTTCTGGGTTGGAAGGTTTTGCTGTGTATTTGGATGATGTAGTGGAGTATAGTGATACTTGGCAAGAGCATCTGAACCAGATCCAGGCCTTGTTTGATTGTCTGGCCTGGGCAAACCTCGCCATAAACTTAGCAAAATGTGAGATTTGAGTTTGGTTGTGACGGGTCAGGATCATCTGGTGAGGGCCAACAAGGAGGAAACTGACAGGTTCCTGCTACGACTACAAAGACGACTTGTCTTTCTTGGAATGGTTTGTTTGATGCTCCTTTCACTGACTTGTTGTGCCCAAAGGTCAAGTTTCAGTGATCAGATCACTGTCCAAAAGCTTTTGACGATGTTAAAGATCTTTGTTGTTCCATCTCCTGCAGCACTCCACACTTGGGAACCATTCCAATTGAAAATCTTGCCAGAGATGTAGGTGCAAGCAAGTTGCAGCTGTTATTTAGCTTCCAGTACTCCACTGTGGAGAAAGAGACACTTCCACTGATTTGGCCAGTGCAACATTTTGAAGTATACAGGTGGTGGTCCTTTGGTGGTATGTCCAATAAAGGCAATTTATATGGATGGGACTGTGACTAGAGACAGGAATCAAAAGGAGAGTGTAGAGAATATAGGTTTTACTGTAGATGAATGACAAATAATAAGAACCCGGCTGGGTGTCAAACTGTGGAATCACATCTATAGACGTCAACATCAGATTGTTGTTTTTTAGTTTTTCATTTTTTGTGCATAGACTTTTTTCACCAAACTTGGTATATTTGCAAACACGATTCTGAAACACTGTGAGGATATGAGAGAGACCTTTGGTCTTTGCAGATGGAACGGGGAGAAAAGGCTTTTGCAGACTGCAGAGGGAGAGAGACACGGAGGAGATAAAGGGAGGAGAAGAACAAAAGGTACCACAGCGAGGGGCATCAGTGGGATAACAAACATGTTTGGACTGTGTCTTTCACAGCCATCATTCTCTCAAAGGGAAAGATGTGGATATAGGGAAACCCAGCTGTGGAGAGAGTGGCAGCACTGGAAACACATAAAGTCTTGAATCGCATCCAATATTCATGAACAGCACTGTTTTCAAGTTATGTCAGCTTATGTAAAAGCTGCCACATTATGCTCTGGGTGTAGTACGAGCAAACGGGGTACATGCATACAATGAGATGACATTCATTGGGAAATTATCTCTTGAAGCTCTAATCTGAAAAAAGTTACTGAATGCTGGGCTACGACTGTTTACGAGCCAAACATCCAGAGAAGTGCAGAGACTTGTGTCAAAACAAAACCGTGAGTCACCACCTGTGGCAGTTTGTTTCTGCTTGCCCTTTGGTAGGACACCCATTTAACATAATTGCCCTGAACTCACAAATAATGAGTATTGTGATACATACAGCTGCTGTCACAGAGGTGTGGAGGCTCACACACTCTGACAGAGCCGTAGCAGCAGCAGCTCTATCCCTCTCTTTCCGTCTAAGGGCATTAATGAGCAGCAGAGGCGCGCACACACACACAAATATGCCTGACTCTCTGCAAAAACAAAAATGCACACATACGAGTAGACATTAAGCAGCATCTCCTTCAGGCGAGCGCCCTCAGAGTGAAATGTGCTGAGCTGTTGGGATGCTGCTTAGCTGGGCCTGAGTTAGTGGCAGCAGCTGGGATTAGTGTCTGCGGCAGGCTGAGGCACACTGACTGACTTCATACGCTGTGATTCAGAGCCCAGATACAGCCGCACAATGACAATTTAATACTAAAAATGCCCCACGCTGGTTCTCACACCTCTGACAGCTGCACCCATGCAGAGTGTAAAAGCAATCATTTGATACGTGTTTTCTAATTCATCATACAAAAGGAGCAGGATTTAAATTTCACAGTCCTTTGAATCCCGCCCTGAAAGAAATGGCGATGTCACAATCGTGACTCAGTTGAAAGAAACAACAATTCTACCTTAAAATGTTTAGGAGGCTGAGATCGTTTTGTCAAAATGCACAACCTTGGTAACTATGTACCTGATTCACACAAGAAACAGATGACACTGTAACTTGTGGTAACTGTAATTTTAAGCAGTGATATTTGTATATGCATGGAAACCAATAAAATGTGTATTTAACAACACTAATAATATCCATATAACAATATATTCTTGGAATATGGGGAAATCATAAACAAATACAACATAGTTCATAGGTCATTTAGTGCAATGCATTGATTTCTCATGTAATCCTTAAATATTCAACACTGGACGATTTTTAAAGAATTTTTTTTTCTTTTTTATTCTTTGAAATTTTTGTTTTTTTTTCACTACAATTCAAAAAAACAAATGAAGTTTCCATATACGTTTTTTTCACTCTTTAAATGTAATAATTTTCCAAAACTGTGTGATAACGTGTGACAAAATAAAAAAAAATCTCTCAAATTTCGTTCAGCATTTCTCACCAACTGTGGCCAACAAACATGAATGGATTATGGCAAATAAATATTTTTTTCTGTTTTTCTTTTAACATCCTACATTTACATCCTTTTGTGCAGTCGTCCTTGTCCAAGTCTTTGTTGCCACATCGCAACATTTCTTGTTGCATTACTACCAACAACTGCTGATCCGTGAACAGCATGATATCACTGGCAAGAATATAAATGTGGATTACACCGTGGCCCTCTGGTATGTCTGCAAGTGTGTCCTCCTGTATTGTGACAGACAGACAATACAGGGACTTAATACTAAAAACATTGTCCTAGAGCACCACAAGGTTAAATATTCTGCATTGTCTCGTTCAAAAAGACATACAGTCTGTGAAGAAAAATATTTCTTTGTATCTTTTACTGGTCTGTGTTGGTGAGTGTACTTGTCTTCCTGTTGTTCCAGTGTAATCCATCTCAATTTAAGATCACTTCCCCTGCAAATAAATAAAACTCTCTCCTCTATGATGTTGAATTCACTGATGGCTGCACTGTGCTATAGGACACTTAGGGAGAAGTCAGCTCTTTTAAAGAACTCTATTCTAAATATTAAGAACAAGAGTGATGGCGGTTAGAGAGAGATTCAGCTGAAGGTAACGGTGCATAAAATATCTGCTGTGGCAGAAATGAGTTTTTCAAGACTGATGTTGTTGTTCTGATGCTGGTATAAATCAAGGCATAAAACAATACTTGAACAAGAAGAGAGCCAAACTGTGTATAAGGACAAGTCTTCATTCAGCGATGCAGGTGAACCTGAACATCTCGAAGAAAGAGAGATAAGAGAATCAATCCTTTTGGCCTCTTTCAACCTGAATAGCGTGCTCATTCCAAATGATTGACAAATCATATTCAATAACAATCATCTCCTCCTCCGTCTGTGCGCCCTCTCCAACCTCGCCATGGGCAGCTACTCCATTCCAACGTCGCTGGCAGGCGGGTGGCTGTGTGTGATCTGTGGAGCCATCTGTTAGCAGGCAGATTAGGTCTGCTTCCTCTGCTCTGCCGTCCAGGTCCAGCTCCTGCCCAGTCAGCTTTGTAATCTCTGTTCTGTGTACTAATGGGCTTTCTGAGTCAAGGGCCTGTGTACACCTGCGTCTCTTCTTATTTGCTTTGAGTGGATGGTAACTAGCTCCACGTCCGAGACTGCAGACGGGGATGACTAGACACTCCCAAAATGGAAACGTGCCTCTGAAAATGCGAGACATGTGACCCGAGGATAAAACACAGAGAAAAATAAAAAAATATGTAGAGAACAGAGGGCTGAACCCATCAGAACTCTGTTGTGTTTACCTTTTGTTTCATTTGTTTGTTCATCAATTTGTACAAAATCACAAAATATTCTAATTATACTGTTCATGCTCATTTCATATCAATTCCATCCTCTTCTGTGTGTTGTCCACTTCTGACCTACAAGACCAATGTGAAACACACATATCACATGTTACCATGTAGAGCACATGTGTAAAACATGTTACCAAATGGGTTCACATGGAATTCACATGTGATTCACATAAAACTGGGCCAAAACCACGTTTCCCATGTGCAAATAACACGATTCCCATGTGCAAATTTTTTCACACGTGAAAAATCACATGGGAATCACATGCCAATGTGAAATATATAAATAGCTAATAAATTGTTAGCGATCTCTCATGACGACATGAAAAACATCTCTCAACATATTTCAAAGTGCAAAGATTCAAAAGTAAGTCAAAAATATTAATCAAGTATAATATTATGTGCTGTCTCTTTTCTATCATACATCCATCGTCTATGCTGCCTATCTATGCAGGGTTGCAGGGGGCTGGAGGCAACCCCAGCTGTGTGCGGGGCGAGGGCGGGGAACACCCTGAATAGGTCACCAGTCTATCACAGTGCTGACATATAGAGACGAGCAATCACACACACTCACATTTATGGGCAATTAAGAGTCTGCAATTAACCTAGTTGGCATGTCATGCAGACTGTTGGAGGAGGCTGGGGAACCTGGAGCGAACCTACACAGACACATGGAGAGCATGTAAACTCAGCACATAAAGGCTCCAGGCGAATGGAACGTTGGAATGCAGAAAGCCGACAGTCTCATCTATATTTTCTGCAGTGCAGTTCTTGTTGTAATTTTGGTTACGCTGACTTCCATTTGGTATGTAGTGAGAGGTGTCTGAGCTACATTACAAAAATGATATATTCCTTTTTTATATTTGTATGCATATTTATCGTATATTTGTCAGGTACAATGCCTCATTTTAGACTAAATCTGCTGTTGCTTTTGTGCCTGTCACATTAGTTGAGTGTTTGTATGTAATAAAAAAAAATAGTGGAAAACTATGCAGGACAGAATTGTAAAGTACAGTAATAGCATTAACAATGTTGAAAAATTAAATTACTTGCCATGCCATGATGCATGCTGGGAAGCTTTCCTGCATGCCTACAACAGATATTCCTGCATCTTAACCTCACTGTCTTTTATGTTTTTCATGTTTCTGAGACGTTTACCCGCAAGTCACTCTGCGTCTAAGTTGCTAAGACTTTCAAAGGGTTTGAGTTAACTTTGTATGTGTCTGTATGCCTCTAAATATTCAAAAACAACACTTAAAACAATTTAAAGTCACATTTCTCAGACAAGCTGCGTGGAGCTGGTTGCTTCCTCGTCTTCAGCTGGGAACACAACGCCAAATGATCAAAGCGCTGAACTTCAAGCTTTACGAAACTAAAAACCTTAATCTGAAAATCACTTTGGACTCCAAACACAAACAGAAAAGAGGATATTCTTTCTTTGAGCAACGAAATATCACTTGCCTGCCAACTGCTGCCGCGGTGTCATATTGAGATTCGACTAACAAGATGCTAGTTAGCAGATATTGTTTTAGCTGCGAGCAGACTGACAGTGAAGAGCGAGGATTACTCTGTGACATTCTTTGCTTTCATCCCCTGGCAAACAGCTCTCTCCTCTGAACTCCTTCTAACCTTATCAGTCTTTAATTTCTCCAGCGCTGCGCAGCTTAGAGAAGAACAGAGGCCGGGACGATGCAGTGAGCTGTTTAATTACAGTACTAAGGGTAGGCAAACAATGTGCAAGTGGGAGGAGGAGGGCGACGGAGGCGCTCCGAGCCTGGAGGTTGATGATGTTGATGCGTTCTTGTTGCCTTTAGTGTTTACTTGGGCGGAAGTACAAAACAATGCATATGAACCAGGAGTTGCTCAAATACCGAGTCTAACAAAGCGTAGAGAAGAGGATAAAACCCTCAAAAATAACACTGACTGTGCTGGGAGGAAAAGTACGTGCGCGGGTGCTGCCTGTGTTTGTGCTGCTCTGATAAGGCTTCAGGGAAAGGGCACATACATTAGCTAAACAATCAGAGAGCATGCAAAGGGCTATTCTGGACTCAGTCTCATTAAGACGGAGACAGAGTCGATGTCTGTGTGTGTTTGTTTGTGTCCTGTGATAATCACCTATTGAATGCCACCTCTGGCTCGTTAGTCAACGCTGTCTTGTTTAAACAGGGTTTACTCGTGGCATCAAATGTGTCATCAAGACTCATCAGCATGCTAATGTTTTCTCCTGTAATATCAATTGTTCATTTGCAGGCCTGGGGTCTGGTGTCATCACTGCCCTCCACCCTGGTGCAGTTTAGACACCATCATCCGGTAGCTGTTTGTGAACTGTTGTTGTGATCAAACAAATAAAGTGCTTTTACCTCACTTTTTCCATTTTTTTCTATAGGTTAATGTGTTTAAGGGGAGACACTACAGGTGAATAGGGTTAATTTTAGATTTCTCTTTTTATCACTATATAAATGAGAAAATACTGTCACCAGCCCTAAAAAAAATAATCAAATTTCGCCATGTTTTTAGGAATAAAATGTTGTATAAATCAGGCTTTGAATGATATAACAAACCCCTCTATAAAAACCTTCAGGATATAGACAGGAAGGTTTGGTGTCTCTAAGTGCTGCTGAAGTGAAGATTTCTAGCTCAAGAGTACCTCAAGAGACCTTTAAAGACTTGTACTGTAAAATTAATGTAAATCTTACTTTTATGATTGGTTGCGGATACGGAGGAAATGACAATTTCTTGTAATAATTGTTCAGGAGAGAGAGCTTTACAGTGATACCTGACATGACATGAGTCAGACAACAGGCACAGCACAGTATGTCATAGTATCATGCTAACTTTTGGTACATTTAGGAGAAATCTAGTGATGGTAGAAGACAAAATGAAGTAAAATAACCACCCAGATGTGGATTTTCTACCATTTCTTTCGACTTTTGTGAAAGAAGACATGTTAAGGAAGAAAAATAGCCCAAGATCTCAAAATTGATCAGTGCATGAAAAAACAGTGTTTTTGCCTGTAGTCTCTCGTCTTAATAGCCTTCTGTTTCACTGTTCCACATCACTGCTGCTGTACCAGACCAATGACCTCTATGATCACATCCCCTTAGCCAATCAGGATCTAGTTGGTGTGCTATGTAGACTATTGCACTTCTGTCATTTTAGACCCAGTGTGATGCAGCCAGCCATATCACGACCGTGACTTGTGGGATGTCTCAACTGAAAATTTCCACCAGCCACATACTGGACCACCAGTAATGTTTAGACTCCTGATTCAGTCCTCTCCACTCTGCTTAAGGAGGAAGCTTTACGTCAATGGTGTGTAATCGCAGAGTCTTTAGATGTTGCTAACCTCAATAATTATTCTTACACAGCCCATAACTGATCTTTCCCTGTTGAATCCAAGTCTCCTGACAAGTTTGGTGATTAAAAGCTAATGTGTCCAGTTGAGGTCATTTGCTGCAGGTTCAGAAGACAGATTTTTAAAAGCTGTAATTAATGGAGGCAGCAGAGGGTGATATATTCTGAATTTAAGTCTAATATATGAGTCAAGTCTCAAAATTGCCCATGATGCATTTAAGAGTATTTTATCAGACCCTCCCTGCCTGTCTGAGAGTCTCCATGCTCTGTACCTTACTTTTCCAACTATAGCGTATGGGTGGTTTTCCACTCTAACTCCAGCTGGTCTTGGCAATAACCAATTGTTTATATATCCACCAACCCAGGCACTTTGGCAGCTGAGCGGCCATCATCCTGAGGTCCCTTCCTTTTTCCAAAAACGTGTTTTTCTTCACCAAAATAGTGTTTGCTGAATGTGGCATGTAGCCTGAGGACACGACAGGTTATTTCCCTTCTCTGTGTATAACAATGGCACCTTAAGTGCTGCAAACACAGGGCAGAAGAATTCAGTTTCAGCATATTAAAGTCAGTATTTCTAGGTTTCAGTGCCTTGAGGCCTGAAACCAAAACCCATTAAGGCAGCATTTCGCTACTATTTGCATATTGTAGCAGCTGAATGGAGGTTACAAAAGTAGCAATTGCTGACAATATATTCTAAATGTTAAAGTTTGCAGTTATTTAATACTTAGAAGAAGCACTGTTTGCTTTGAAGAGATAGAAAAAAATAGCACTTTGTGTTTCTCAACAATTAAGCAATCTAGATTTAGCTCTTCATGTACTAGATACTGTACATGCATACCCATTGAACCTCACCCTATCACCATATCTGTGCTATGAACACTGTCCAATAAAAGATTATTTCCCTCCAGGGAGGGGGAATCCCCCTCTGTCTAGCCGCCTCCTTTGAATATTAAGACCCACACAGACCCCGTGTCCCAAGTGGTCATGTCTGCATTGATGTAGCCAATAACAAGCCTGGTTACAAGGTCCCAGCGGGGCCAGTGCTAGGACGTGAGGATGATAGCCAATCAGGTGGCAGACGGTGGGAGGTGATGTGGTGGTGACATGGGCTGGGATTTTTGGTTTTGTTGGCAGTGGATGGATGAAGCCTGCAAAATGTATCTGTCACTTCCACTAGGAGGGCTGCCATGTTAATGCATCAATCACTGCCAGAGCCCAGGACATGGACACCGGCCCAGTGTTCATTAATGCGAGTCTGAGGGTGTGTATGTGTTTCAGGATGAGCTCCAGCCCTCAGGTCCAACGCAGACTCAAGGTAAGAGGTAACACAGAGAGAGAGAGAAAAGAGCAACATGGCGCTGCAGAGGGATTCGAGTACTAACAGTTTATACGTCTGCTGATCCCAGTTCAGATGGCTTGCATTTTTGGCAGCAGTGGACGGGGATCAACATGTAACTCAGCTAAGAGGCTCTGCATGGAAAGTTTCTGCCACCTTGGGCTGACAGTCTGAGTGAACTCTGCTGACCTGTGAGTGCACGCTGATAATGTCTGAATTAATATTTAATCTGCAGAGTATCAGCCGAGGTGCTCAGCGCTGTCTCGTCTATATCTTCTGCAGCAGTGGCAAGAAAAAGAATGACCTCCATATATGAATACATTTATCCCAAACCAGGGTCAAATCTTTATGCGAGCTACATTTTTTAACAAGCACAATCTATTTTAACCAATACAAACAGTTTTTTTTTCAAAATGTCATTTAAACATTCATAGTGTAGGGTAGAATAGAGAATAGAGGTGTGGATTAGAGCTATTACCTGCTTCCTTGTCTGTAAACATTGAGACAAACTGTTTGTAAAAATGGGCTATACAAATAAAATTGCCTTGCCTTGCCTATCTCTACACTTGATCCAGATGTTTAAAGGGATAGTTCAGCATTTTGGCAAATTGGCCCATTGCTATAATCCCTATCGTTTTAGGAGTAGGTTTGTTACCTTTAATTGTCGGTGCAAGCTATTTTTAGAACGGCAGAGCAGAGCCGCAAGCTGCTCAGAGCTACGCTATGGAGGCTAATGGGATTTCTTGGTTTCACGCATCAAATACACAATCCAACAACTCCAAAACGCTCTCGTGGACAAGTTATGACCTGCACATTCACCACACTATGACATAATAACGGAACGTTACGAGAAAAGAGTTGTTTTCGAGACAAATGCAGAGACTGCTTGCCGAAAAACTGCCCCCGACGGGAACGCGCATCAGCGGTTTTGCATGAAATTACTATAGGGATTATGGCAATGGTCCAATTTGCCAAAATGTTGAACTATCCCTTTAAGACAATGACAGGCCCATATCCATAACCTTTATTTCTAAAATCCTCAAAAAAAAAGTTGTCATACGATTATTTAGATCTAGAATGAATTGTTTGAAGATTCCGTCACAGCAAAAACAGAACTGGGTAAACTACCCTCTAGTTACTGACCTTCTCATGACCTCGTCTCTTCTCAAAGAGAAAAAAAACACCTTGGTCAGAGGTATAAATCTGGTCTAACACGTAGGAGATAAATTCTCTCAGAACTGGAGCTCCTGTATAATCAAATTCAATTAAGTGTGCCTTAAAATAGCCGAGCTCCACAACAAACATCTCCACCCAGAGCTATGATGAACGCTGAAAGCTTCTCCACAGGACTTGATTAGACAGCTCAAGTGATGAAGGGGAAGCTGAAGAGGGGAGACAGATATCAGCCACCACCAAATGCACGGAGACCCCCCCCCCCCCCAGCCATCCACCCATCCCCACCCCCGTCATCCACCCCACACACACACACACACACCCACCTCCCTGCGGGGTGAGAACCAGACCAAATCATCCGCACATTAATGCGCTATTAGGCCAGTGATTAGGATGAGGGATGGTTGGATGTCTAACGAGCGAGTCATTGTGCATGTCAGTGTGTCTCTCTCCGGGTGTGTGGGTGTGTGTCCTAATGAGCACTGGTGGACCCCTGCCACTGCTTTGATTGACAAGTAGCTGGGAGGTTTGTGTCATCAGCAGAGGGATGGCAGAGGTGGGAAGGTGGCTGATGTCACACTCAAACCCCAACATGGGTACCCAACATACACACACAAGTAATCACCACTGGACAGTTATTAATTACATAATTGGAGTCTGTATTTCACTGTAACTATATTGCAGGGGTGGACTCAAGGTAAGAATGAATGGACGGCTGGGTGGGTGTAAATAAATGTATTATCTATCTAAACATTAATCTGCACATGGGTATTTAAACTGTGCTGATTAAACTCTAATGGGGACTGATGGGAGGAAAGGGGAGATGGATCTGGAGGGTTTTTGGGGGTTAGGATAAAGTGTGTGTTTGTGTGTGTGTATGTGTAAGTGTGCTGAGGAGGGTGGGAGATTACAGATGGCAGCCACTCAGAGATGTGTGTTTTTTATCGTAATAAACAAGTGTGATAAAGTGTGTGTGTGCAGCTATAAACTACTGTGCCTTAATAAAACGTGATGAGTTGGAAAATTGCATATAAGTCTGTGTGGCTGGGGGAAGCCAAAACACAACACACACTGTTGTGCGCGTGCCAATGCAGCACACTGGATCAGATCGTCCCTGACCTACATTCCTCTGCTGTGTAGGGATTCACTCCACCTGCATGAACACCAATTACAGTAAGTAGCATAACAGAGGAGTGGAGGTCACCTACATTATAAACCATCAGAGGTGTAAGTAATGAGACACATTTTCCCCTGACACTGCTACACAGTTGTGTTTTACTTCTCTACCTTTGAAACTGAAACTGAAAAACAAAAAGGACAGGAGCCAAATCAACTGGTGATTAGGTGCACCAGCCAGCGACCACAGCAAGTGTCCCAAATCAAACGCAACCTTCCATGTTTGCGTGGCGAACTGGTGCATGCTGGGTCGGGCTAAGCACTGAATGCTAAACCAGTGAGTGACAGTGGAGCCTTCAGCCGTGGCTTCTACTGCATGTTCACTTCCACTGTCAGTGAGGTGTGCACCACCTCTCTGTTGTTTTTGATGATCCATATTGTGACTGCAGAGCACCAGTCAAATCAGTGTTTGAAAACAAAAGAGCCGTTTCATCAATAATGTTATGAAAAACTCTGTGGACACCTACTATGGTGTTGTAATTATCAGTTGTATGCACAGTGCAAAGTGCCTGACAGGAATTTATAGTTACTCCTGTGTGGTTCATTTACACCTGCATACTGTATGTGTGGAAACTCAGAGATGTGTTTTAATTGAATTCTTCTCAGATATCATTATTATCACTGTGTAACATTTCTACCCAACCTCATGCTCTGTTTCTGTCTTAATCTTTTTGGCATTTATTGTGATAGGACGGTAGAGAGACGACAAAGAGGTGGCTGGTCGTACAATCTTGTACTGGGGATGATCTTACTGAACTATTTAATTTGGAGACTTCAATCTCTTCTATTGTGAGGTGTTACAGCTAACAATAGGCCTATAAAGTACAGTGTATATGAATTACAAGTGCTAAGCCTAAGTCCTTAATGCAGTGGCAGGATCCTTTGCTGCAGGTGATTCCTTTTCTCTTCCCTGACTGCCTCTACTATCACTATGAAATAAAACAGAAATGCCAAAAAAAGAAAGAAAATCTTTTAAATACAGAGTAGCTGACCCACTAGCTGCAGCCAGTGACAGCAGTACATGTTTCTCAGCGAGTGTGATGTAGTACTACATGTACTAGTTCTCCACGGAGCACAACAAGAGCCAGTGTCACCAGCTGCAGGGAAAGACAGGCGAGACCTCCCTGCCTCAGGGAAACCAGGGAAACCTGAGGCTGGAAGGGGCGGGGCTAGCTGGTCAGCAGAGACCGAACTTTCACATCACAGCACTTCCTGTAGCACCTCATAAATAAGTAAGAAAACCAAATGAATACTCCATAGGAACCAAGCAAAGAATGTTACTCAGATTGAAAACAGAAGAAAACATTGTAGGTGAAGATGAGCAACGAGCAGACAAACATCTGGAAGAAACACTGAAGAGTAGGAACATTTTTTTATGATCTTTGTGCCAGAGTTCTTAATTTGTAGGTTTATCTTGGAAAACGTAATTTAATCAACAGTGCACGTGTCCTTGACTTTCTATTTACCCTCTGCTACTGAGCCTGAGTAAAGGAAGATATTAATTGTTGGTCACGGTAATAAGTTATGAAACGTCCGTTTGTAGATGAATATTTCAAATTAATGTACACTGACTTGACTTCTGTTAGATTTTTCTTTCAAGCCAAGTAATAATTTCAGCTCAGATGTCGGTTTGATGTCTATGACCACAGTGGGAATACAAGAAAACAGACATCAATGGAGCCTTTTGGCATTAATTGAGGACTACATTTGTCATACATCGTTAAATCTTGTGTATTTAACCGTTTTGTGATTTCAGCATTTCAAACTAATTGAAAATCCATTCATGAATTTTAAAGGAATCATAAAGGAATGGCGTGACACATTAATTTTCCTTCATTATGTGAAAATATGGACACCACTCTCATCTTGGAACATGGATATATAGCTAGAGCCAGCAGCCACTTAGCTTAACTCGGGCATAAAGGGGAAACAGCTGCCTCTAGCTTATTAGTGAACAGTGATGGAAGTGATATCGATCTCAATATCTCACTCTCAACTGGAAAACTATAAGTCCAATTATTCATATATCTAATTTAAAGTCAATCCAATGGATTTCAAATGCTACAGAGCTGCTTTTTCTTTTGACACTTCAAATATTTTATTTTCCCTTGGCAGTATAATCCCGTTGGTCTGTCTGCTGTCCCTTTTCAGGTGTTGAACAGGTCACTCTAAGGTGATATCAGGACTTGATCAGAAGTGAATCTTGGGTGTCAGAATCTTCTATTCCCTGTGAATAGTTCATACATCTGAGCCTCACACACTCCAGAGTTCTCACCCCAAACTTGCACAGATACCATCTGATTTCTTTGAGAATTATTTACAGTGGTCTAAATCTATGGCCAGACTAAAAGTTCTACACGGCCTGGCTTTGGTTTTTAGATCAAAAGGCTGCAGACTGAGCCAAAAAGTGTTTGGATGTGAGAGCAGATTGTCCTCTAATATCCTGAGTCTGGTTACAGGGCTGAAGTATGAGGAGCAGTAGTAGCTCCCACTCTGACTCACTTGGCACTCGGTTGATGGCTCTCAGTGGCCTCAGCACCCGCACCGTCCTCACCGCTGAAAAACTGACGTTCTGCAGGTTGAGAGAGTACTCCAACATCCTGAGAGAGAGAGAGAGAGAGAGAGAGAGAGAGAGAGAGAGAGAGAGAGAGAGAGAGAGAGAGAGAGAGAATAATGTTAAAACAACAAAACAAATATTTTCTGTCACAGGTCAAATACAGAACCTGCTTCCTGTAAAGAAAAGACACAATTAACCAGTTCAATTATGTACTGCGTGTATTACATGCTCTCTCACTCTTTCTGGGCAAGTGGCAATTAATCCCATAATAATCTGAATCACATCGACACTCCTGCCTTTAGAGACCACTGCAATGCATGTGTTCTGGCAAACAGCATGCTTTCATTCCAGAGCGAACTGGACTGCAACTCCAGGACCAGAAAGTTAGAAAAACACCACACGCACACACAACGCAGTGCATGTGTTTGTGCTTGTATGCGGAGCATGGCATGCACGCAATGTTTGTGCGCCTGACAAACACATGCACCCCCCCGCGCTATCAACCTTCAAAGGAGAGAGGACAGGCATATGTGCATCCCCTCCCGAGACATCAAGGGTGGGTGAATCACTTGTCATTGAGCGGAGGATGTGGCATCATGGTACATAAAGAGAGCAGCATCAGATCAGTCTTCCCTGTAACCTTGAGGCAGCCTGAGCTCCTAACAGCCTCTCCAGCAGCGCTTCAGAGGCGCTGGGATGGGAGGTTAGAAGGACGGCGCTAAGAGGAGAGAGCAGGACCGAGGAATGCTTGAAAAAACGTTTTTCTTGTTTTTTGATCGGTGTTTATCGTCTCCTCTTCTCACACTTGCGCTCTCTCTCTCTCTCTCTCGTGTGTATGCGTACGTGTGCTTGTGCTTGTGTGTGTGTCGAGCAGATGCTGAGCACATGTGCAGGGGCATGCAGATGAAGGAATTCCCTACTCGCAACGACTCCAAGTCTGTCTGTCTGACAAATTTGCAACACATGTTGGACAGTATGTGTGTGTGTATTTGTGTGTGTGTGTGTGTGTGTGCACAAGCCTGTTGATCACCTGAGGTGCAAGAAGCTCATTCAATGAGTGTATGAATGTCTATGTCCCAGTACAGTATCAGCCATTTCTGTTTAGTTAGACTAAATGAATACTGAGATAGATACACAATGGAGGAATTAGAGATGGGTGACATTGGCAGAGACCCATGGGGCAATGGGGCATCTTGCTGGCGGCAGTAGGGGTGCTCACAATAACAAATATATAATTACTGATGTATTATTAATAATACATTTGCATTTTGTTTTGATTTATTTGCACATCATGATAATTACATCATATCACCACAGGTCAGGGTGGGCGCCTTCTGACTTCTGCCCGTTGTCTCCTCTCTCACTCTCAGATACTGAGGGAGATGGGGAGATGGAGGGGGTGGGGGTAGTTTCATCATGCACTGGAGTGGCTGAATCTATTAAATAGCACATGTCTGTCTCCATTAATAAAATCAGTCACACTATGAAAAGCTGCCAAGTAGGAATTCTTTCACACTACTGTGAACCTCGATCTGTACTTTCACACACACAGATTTTTTTTTCGAGGTTTTGTGAGTTCATTAAGAATAATAAACACCACCCATGTGTTTGAAGTAGTTTGAAGGAAAAGTTAGGTTCTTTTAAGAGCAAAGGAATGGAGGGTTTGTGCAATTTTGTAATTTGTCTGTTGTTACTTTAGTTTGGTATTTCTGATTATGTGTGATTATTATGTGATTGGTATTTATTTTGTGTTTTATTCTATTTGTGAAGATTTGGTGTTGTGGTTATGATCAGTTATTTGAAGTGACAGTTTGTGCAGAATAGTATGTAGATCTATTGGGGGGGGGGGGTACACATTCTCTTTCATACACATACAAACTACATGCAACACTCACACCTAGCACTGACAGATGGCCTGCAAAGTAGAGACAGAAGGTAAATGGGTAAACAGTTACCACAACACTAGAGAGCTGCCCTTCTCTCACCAGTGGAGAGGGCTAACACTGTAATCCAGCCCCTGGGAACAGGTACATCACATCAGCAGCTGTGTTAGGGCTGCCATGGAAATTCAAGTCTAAAGAAATCAACTGGTAATTTTTTTAGGAAGAGTAAAATACTGCCTTAAGGGCATAGAAGAGAACTGACACAGATTAGATTCCCAGTCAGTCAACTATCAGTCCCATTATAAATTCTAAGGGACATATCACATACCACAAGAAATCAAAACTCCACAGACATAAGATTTCAGGGTTAATTAGTAAAGAGTGAGCCTGTGAAAAACAGATTTATATCTATATTTGTATATCTGTGTCTTCACTGTGCTTAAGTAATCTAGATACCATACAATTGTTAATTGATAAACATGATTTATTTCTTTACTTCTGTAAGAATGCAAATAAGCACATTTCTCAAACAAGGTCAACATAACAAACCCTTCCAGACAGAAAATGTCAGACTGAATAATGAAATGAAAACAAAATTCCATTTCAATCTGATTATCAGGCTATAGAAGATATAGAATACTCATTAAATTCAGCGTAATTTCAGGTCTGCGTGGTGCAGACCCTATGGGAAATTTATAGGAACATTATCAGGACACCAATGGGAAAACTCATGTTTGAGTGCCACAGCCACGCTATAAATCCCCAGAGTAATGTAATACAAATATTAGGGTAATTTTTCATCAGACAGGGTCACATAAACAAACTTAAAAGCAGATGATGAATGATGTCTGTTGAAAAATAGTCCATGCAAAAACACTTGCTGCCCTTGATGAGAGCCAGATGAATGTTGGTGTGCTCAGTGAAAACTGACCCATCTCCCCTCATCTGGAATGAAGAAACAGCCGAGGAGAAATGGAGTGTATCAAACAAACGATGGAAACGACAGGAAGTCGTGCGCTGATTTCGTCAGAGTCCGTGCCAGTGTTGATGTTGCTGATACAGGGGAGGGCAGCGGGAGGAGGAGGACGAAAATGAGAAGCAGCAGAGGACGAGGGGAGGCCCAACCTTCGGGGGAGTTTGCGTGAGGAGAATTCCCAAACTAAAGCATGCAAAGCCAATCCACACACGGCGCTGGAGTCGCGTGTAGACGCCTTCGCTTCGTAGCCCGTCCTCTGTTATCGCAGAGGGCGTGTGTTTGTGCCAAAACAGCAGGGCACATGAAGGATGGTATACATACAGCTGTCCAGCTACACCACCTCCAACACAAAGGCAACAGTAGCTTGGAACATCTCATGCACACGCGCACACACACACACACACTCTAGACGTAATGCCACCCAGAAAGACCTATAATAGGAAAACTACTCAAGACAGCTCAGGAATGTAGGACAGTGTCCAAAGCTTAACCCGTCCTGTCCTCATCTAACCTAATCTATCTGCTTGTATATATTAGTCCGTCCATCTTCTGTCTGTCTTAGTCACTCCACTCATCAGTCTTCCTGCAGCTTGTGCACAGTTGTAGAGTAGCTTCCAGCCCCACATCTGACACATGGATACAAAGGGATAGATAAATCATAGAGCAACCAAATCGCTAAATCCTGGTAAAATCAATAGTAAGACACATAGAAAATGAACCTCACCAGCGTGTATCCATCATTTCCCTGCCCAGGCTTCCATTTGACAATGTTAATGAAAATCATGATGTATAGATATAGGTATACTGAAGAAAACTCAATGGAATTAACAGGTTTTCTGGAGTCTCTCCACAGGCTTCGTGATTTGGAGCTGGGATAGAAACACATGGTGAGGCAAACCAGACACATGTTTAGAGCCCCCAATTAGAAAACTGCTTCATGATGGACCTTCACATTGGTCCATTTTTCAGTGGTATCTCTAAACCCACATTAAAGCTCCTATTAAGACAATAGCACTTGCAGACCAGACCAATCTCAAACCTACAAGCAGTTACCTGATCACACAGCAGCGCAGCATCTATCAGGCTTTGTCATAGAGAACCTGCCCTGCCTTTAGAATACAGACCAACAATCTTAGAGCTTACGCTTTGGTACTATTTGAAGTAAATGGAGCATTTGACATCATCATATTTTAATCTGGAGACTTGAGAGGTGGGTTAGCCAAGCTAAACTGGGTTTTGAATCATATCTTCATGAACACAATTTTCGTGTTTAATTCGGGGAATTCGAGCTGAGAACAGTGAGCAATGATAATAAATGTGTCAAATTAACAGACACACAACACATGTATGCCATTGTTCTTCTGTGTCCACTGCCTCCTAACACACCGTCCCCTCCTTACACACTGTCCCTGCAAATTTAACTGAACAGAAAATCTCATAGATATGTGCTCTAGATATCTACAAGCTTTTTTGTTGTTATTTTTTTAATTTCATTCTCTTAATATCTCTCATCCTAATATTTCATAGTCATCTCTTCTTGTCTTCACACTTAATTTCTAATTGTGCAGTGAATAGAAAGATATGCAGGTGCAAAATGTTTTGGGGCTCTATTACACATTTGCATATGTGACCCCCTGGAGTCAAAGCACTTATCCATGAAATATTGAATGATATGCTGAAATAGTTCTAAGTGATGCATTCAGGGATGGACATCAGTACCTCTGCACTCTGTTACTGTAGGCTCACCCTCATTCTTCATGCTACCTCTTGGCTCTACAATCAACATTCTGCCTAACTCCACTGTCTGTACTGCATGACTTATTAATAAAGACTTTTATTACTGGATGACACTGCAGCAGCACGTTGCTCCATCATATTCTGTCCTTTTATTCATTCATGACATAACCAGTCATGTTTTTTCTCTCTCTGATATTTCTGGTCACATTTTGTTTACGTACTTTCTATTTGCCTCCACATCAGTGACAGGCAAGCTGTCACACTAGATGTTCCTCAGAAAATGAATTAAACGTGATGGATAGTTCTTAGGCTGTGTGTATGTGGGGGCTGGTTTTGACTGTGGTGTCAGCCTCTCCATACAGACACGTATTGTTGAAGTCGAAATGCTGTGTGCGCTCACTCGTACCAACTTTTATGTGACAACCACCTTATTATATCGTTGGCTGCATGGGCAGTAGCTAATACTGAGGAAGTGGTTATTTAAATGAAGTGTGTGTAGAATGAGAAGAAGTAGAGAAAGGAAAAAAACACAGGGAACAGACAGATGGAGTGTTTTCATGCTGAATTGGAACGAAACCCTTACATCAGCAACACTTCCTGTCATCAACCCACTCTGCTGCTTATCTAACCCAAATGTTAACCAACTTCTTTTTCACAGCCCTGGCGGATAATTGAATATCTCTCTTTCTCTTGCGAAAATCAGATACTATGAAGGAGTCCTCCTCTTCCCCGTCGCAAAATAGAAATGTCAGAGGTGTTATCTGCAAAACTGTACTCTTGCATTAAGTGACTCTTTGAGTGAACTCTTCACAGTTCCCATGAACAAATGAGAGATTCAGCTATACGCCCTACTGTTGTACCCCATTCCACTTTCTGCTATTGGGCTGATGGGCAATGAAACAAAACTGTAGTTGGCTTAAATGAAAATGAAAACAAGACACACCAATAAAAACAGCCAATATTTAATAATACATAACAGTAATATGATTATGTACTTACTATCGTCCCCTCCAGGAGCTCATTATTTTGTAACTGTAGGAAACTCTGTTTACAAAAAAGCTTGCAAACTGTGACCTTGTCTTTCCTGCATATGAAATCTAAGTCTACTTTAAACCAA
Organism: Trachurus japonicus; assembly: GCF_045865225.1. Classification (NCBI taxonomy): domain Eukaryota; kingdom Metazoa; phylum Chordata; class Actinopteri; order Carangiformes; family Carangidae; genus Trachurus; species Trachurus japonicus. The sequence continues at coordinate 17,109,641 of NC_140925.1, forward strand.
CTATCCCAACGTCAAACAAAGTCACTCAGCAAACCAGTGTTCTCACTCTTTAATACCTTATTTCAGTCATTTTCTAGGGAACTGCAGAGTGAGGCATCCTGCTGGCCCCATGCGATCAATTTAAATGCAACAACTTTTTATTTGTATCTTGGGGCAAAATGAGCTTTAGAGGGGAGCCCCACTGATTTTACACATCAAAGTGTGTTTACATGTGTCACGAAGCACTACTGCAGCATACAGCATGTGAGAAAAGTCGTAAATAATACATTGCCTCGAGCGCTGACGTTGAGTCGGTGTTGGTTGGTGCTCAAGTCCCTTTACATCCAACCTTACTGTCATGTTGCAACTAGCAGAGGAGTGCCACCTAGAGTGATACTGATGTACACCCTCCTGTCAATCAGAGTCAAGTGTTGTCTACTCTGTGAAGCTATTTGTTTGTTTAATGCAGTAATGATTAATATGTATACACCAATTGCACATGCCAATGCAGGTTTCATGCTAATGTGATTAGTTTCCCTAGAACCTACAAAGCCTGTAACTGTAGCACAGCCTTCAACAAATCAGCTTTAAAGGCCAATCTTTAACTCCTAGGCTTAACACATCAATTCTGTGATGTGATGTCAGGTGACAGCCGATGCTTGAACTTTCTAAAACAACCAGACGACATTCACACCCACTTCACACCATGAGTGACCAGGTAGGTGAGAGAGCAGGCGGGGTTTCAACTCTAGTTCTGTTTTTTCCACTCCAAGTCATTCTGTCACTGCACAACAGAGTGCAACACAATGAAAACCTTCAAGAAAAATAAAGACATTCATGATCTTATTGCAACCTACACTCTTTGGAACAAAAGCATACTATGAGAGAGGCCAGTCCGTTCTGTGGAGTGAATTAATCACACACTGCTTTTCAATGCAGCCTCTTGAGGCACATCAATTCTACTGTTTATAAAGATAATGATATCCAGTGGATTGAATGAAGGCAATGATTGCACATATTGCATAATGCATATACATGCTCTGTATAATGGCTGCAGCTATCCATAGCAATACATGGTCATTAAAAGTTTTCATCTCAAAATTCAGAGTAAATGTTTTCATATGATATTTCACCTTTGGAAAACAGACTTTTAGGCTCATTATGGCTCATTTATAGATAATTTACTATAAATGACCCATTCCGTCTCTGTTTTCATACTTCCAATAACCGCTAAATGTCAGTGATCTAAACTGGCAACACTATCAAAACGAGTATTTTCACGGTGTCTGTCCTCAAACATCAGACCCGATTAAAAATTGAAGGAGTCCAACGAGGCTATCGACCTGAATGCCTCGGCTTCTCTGCCTCTCCCAGTCTGCCTTTCTAAGACAATCTGTCACCTTCCTACAGTTCCCTCCTCAGTCTCTTCCTCCTCAGTTATCCTTTCTGTCCCTCCACAGGAGGAATCCAGCCACTGAGAAAGTGCAAAGCCGGATTGATTTACAAAGGATCGGATCCCCTGTCTGCTACAGTGAGTGCTACCTAGTCTGCTATTTAGACTATTGACTAGGGCTCCACTGCACTGATCCCTAAATAAATACATAAATAATGGAAACATCCATTTGACAAGTTATTTAATCTGGAGGTGAGGCTTAAAGTACAGCAAACTTCAACTACTTTAACTTGTTTCTTTTTCTTGATATCAATATAATGACTGGTCTTATTGAGTCTCGGTTAAAAAAAGTTTCACCTTGCAGATCTTCAGGTTAAACTGAATGAAAAAGCACTAAGCCACTGAGCACCCTGAGTGTCAGAGTCATTAAAGTGTCTGTAGACGGTTTGCAAGGCAAGATATCTCTTGGGTTATGTACTTGGCTGCAAAGAAATTGTGTTTAAAATCAGGAATCAGCTCATTTACCGACTACCATTCAGAAAATAATTGAAATAAATATTTCAATTGATGCAGAAATGAGCCTTTGCCCAGTATAAGTTTTCTCATTTCAAAAAGAACTTCTGGCCAATTAAACTTTTCTTTGTTCCGTTTTGTATTATTCCTATCAACTGTTACAACATTGTCCTCGTCAGCTAAATGACTCTGCAGAATTTCAACACAGTCTATACAGTAGTCACTGAGATATTTCAGTCTGGATCATGGTGGTGGACCGACTGATAAACATTGCAGTCCCCAGAGCCACAGCAGCGCTAGCTTGACTAAAAATAGGACAGAGTTGTCATGAAGTGTAAATATCCTATTGTCATGCATGTAATGAGATGAAGTTGTGATTTATGACTGAGAGCAAACTAGAGATCACAAAGTCAACCACACATAATAATAATAATAATAAAAAAACATCAAGCACACAAATCTGGCTGCTGAGGCCATCACAGAGGATGCAAATATAAAGTCATCACTGGAAAAAAGTAGTGATTTAACACAACATCCCTCCTGCACCGCTATCACCTCACTGCCAAAAACTCTCTCCCTGCACATTTCATGGCTCCCTCCTTCTCCACCTGTTTGCTCTGAGCGGTTCTGGATGGTTCCCTCCCGTCGGCAGCAGAGAGTGATGGAGGGGTGATTAGTAGGGAAGAGCGCAGACCTGCTGAAGAAGCAGCTTAGCTGTAATTATCATCTCGGAAAGAAACAAACAGTTCATCAGAGCCTTCCTCCACAGACCTAACAACTGTTGCCAAGATATATCAAATGCTCGACAACCAGCCGTTACCTTGGATACCATTGTCTCTGTGTGGCTGGGGATGCCCATACATATGAAATATTCTTTTTTGTTTATTTGTTCACAAATGGGAATATGGTGTTATTCATAAATCACAGAGACATATTACCATACCTGCACATGTATCTACTGTACACATGAGACTGTGAATGAAGATGGAGGCAGCATCACTGATGTACTGTAACCCATAGGTGTCTTATGAAACTCAGAGTGAGCTGTCTCCATCCTGCCAGTCTCTGGCTCTGCTCAACATAAAGGGGCGGGGCACCTGTGGAGCTCAGACTTCGCTGCATGTAGGTCCGTGGCGATCTTACGCTCACCCACCTGTCACTCAAAGCAGCATGCCCACAATAATGCAGAGCTTAAATAAAACTTAACCGGATGAGTTATGTAAAGCTTCACCCCACGTACAGTTGTTACTAAGAGTCTATTCCCATGAATTCTCCAAATTGGAAAGTTTCTCTTTTTAGTTAGGTTGAATCCTCCTGAGGCTCACAGCACTTTAAGATCAGTGCAAAGGGCAATTGCAAGAGCACTGCTGATGGATTTTAAATGGTCATTTATAGTTTTTTTAAAAATGGTTAAGCATGTCTGTATTCACAGCTTGAAGCAAATATTTGCACAACTAGTAGATCATGGTGATTAAAATACTTGCATAGCTGTCTTTGATTTGGCGAGGTCCGGCTCAGTGTCTCCTCTCAGCCATCACAAAGGTCAGATACACCGACTCGATGTTCACCATTATTACACTGTACTTTTGACTGAATCTTATTAACACTCCTAACAGGATATCTGGAGGTCAGGGCCCTCTAGCAGTTCAGCATTTAATGAGGCTCCTCGGAAACTTGAACCACATTCAAACACCACTGTTTTTCTTTTTCTTCTTCTTCTGGTGATGGTAGACCTCCACGCTGAGGGACAGACCATAGTTTGCCTTCCTGATGAATCAGCTGGTTTTCTTTATCCACCATTTCCCTCATGAAAGAGCTCAGGACCTGGAGCTGTGCACAGCTGCATTCTTGTCGTTCTGAAAAGCCTTTTCTTTGGGTTTCGCGGCACCGACTCATTAAACTCAATAAACTCTTCATTTATTCTTTTGTACGGTTTCATTTCTGTTTCTTCAAAGCTGCCTCATGTCCCATTAGCGTTTCAATAATGTTTAATTTTGTGGTCATTTATCTGAATTTGTCTCTTGTTGTATTTATGTACTTTCTCCGTGAGGATGTGGGCAAAGCCTCTCTCTTTTGGTTTTATATGGAATATTACATTCATTGACTGCTCTTTCATTAATCTTATAAATAAACTAAACAGAGCAAGTTTTACTCCTTTTTATTTATATATTTAACTACCAACTAATTTTATAATAAAAAGAAAGGCAGAGTTTGTCAGGAGGTGTTATTTTGCATTTTAAAACTCTATACAGCAATACCAATCTCCTGTTCCTTCCTTATGCAGAGTATCCTGTCCTGTCCTGTGCTGCTGCAATGACCCAGTTTCCCCTACAGATACATAATAGTTCCATCTCCATCTATAAACTGTCTCTATTCCTCATAGCAGCAATGTCGTCATTGCCTGTTGCTGTAGTTTACATTCTAAGATCTTTTAATTGGTCTTCTGATAATTTAGTGGATTATTATCTGAACTACAGACATTAAGGAAATTCCAATCTAATTCCCTCTGGTGCTCAGTTCAGTTGCTGAGTCACAGTGACCAATAGGGAAGCCGCTATCCATCTATTTACTATCCATGATGAAAACAAATTTCCATGCAGATAGAACTGCATGATGCAGGAAGAAGAGAAGTCAAGGGATTAAACAAACAAGGACTGAGGAGTTGCCATTACAGACTGTGCTATGACAGAAAACTCATGGGCTGTGCTTTACAGGTGTGTCACTGTAAAAGAAGTGGGTAATGTGTGTCTCACCTCTGCTGCTGAAGGACACTGCACACACACGCATGCACGCACAGAAGGAAATGTGCCCTGTTCCCACTGATGGACAACAGAAGCTGTGGCAGAAGGATGGCATTAAAAACCAGCAGGGGATGTGGTGTGATGAAAATGTCAGACCAAAACCAGCAGGCTGTGTTCTGTAACATGTTTAATCAAATTACTGTGTGTGCGTTGCTGCGTGTACATCTGTGTGCGTGAGTGTGTCTCCCTGTGTGGGTTTACAGTACATGCTCGGTCTTTTCCCGTGTACATGGACAGATTTAAAGGTGCAGCTCGCTCACCTACACATGTGATCCCACCCTCTCCAGCTGTTTAACACATTCTATGCAATTAGGGTAGTTGCTACCGATTTCTAGTTACAAGTCTTTTACTGGACATTTAGGGTAAATCCATTTAATGACTAACCCAGTGGAGGGTAGAATGAAGTAGCCTGATGTTACTTAAAAAGCCAGTTGTAGCAGGTTCATTCTTCAAATCTAATATCACTAGCTCTGCTTCGGGGGCACAGAGCACAGAGAACTGTGTAGGACATTAAAGGAGACATATTATGCCCACTTTTTACGAACTAAAATAGTTCCCAGGTGTCTTAAAGACATGTCTGTGACATGCTTTGGTCAAAATACCCCAAGGATTAAACATCACAGCTCTTTCCATTCTCTCAAAACAGCCCTGGTCAGAACGACTGGTTTCAGTGCCTGTCCCTTTAAATGCAAATGAACCACTGCTTGCCCCACCCCACCCCTTCTACCGGTCCCAGGTAGGGATGGAGTTATGCAAATAATACCATGTAAAACCACATGGATTTCAACCTAGGGTGCCTGCACATTACAGATTGTTTTTGTCAATTCTCACATTTTTGGGGCCAGAAGGCAAGACAAACACCCAGATATATGTTAAAGAGCATTCAAGAAGTGATATTTCCATAATAACCCCCTTTAAGATATAGTCACACAGTTACATTCATGGTCTGAAATATCTGTTATATTCTCGTTGGTGTCTTTATTCATGAATCTGTTCCTGCTTTCCCAAAGTCTGACTTGCAGAATGACTGTTACTGGAATTTGTTGCATTTGCGTGTGTAAGTGTGTACGCTGCCTCTTGTGCAAGCCTCAAGTGTATATGCTTGGCCACCTGTGCGTTTTCGTGTGGGTTATTGTGTGTGTGTGTGTAATTGCACAACTCACCCAGCCAATACTATGAAGAAGTCCAAGCGGTTCCATGTGTCTCCAAGGTAACACTTCTTGCCAAAAATCCCCAGAGCCACCATCTTGATCACCATCTCAATGGCAAAGAACGCAAAGATGAAGTCGTCAAAATCCTGCAGAGACAGAGAGGCAGAAAAATACAAACGTGTCAAATGCAAATTAGGAATGCAAACTGTGCTGTGAAGAAGAAGGAACTTTGACGGCGCAAAGCCATTAATGCAGCGAGAACCTCTGACTACTGTTTAGAAAGAGAAACATTCAGTTCTCTTTATCCATCACTGTCTCATTTGTAACACAAAGAGACATCTGCATTAGGATTTAATTTATTCAACAACAACAAAATGTTCAAGATACAATCTGTACTCAAGAGGACATTTTAAAGTTTAATAGGATAAATAGCTACATTTGTTCCATGAAAACAACAACAACATTGATTTGAATGAATGGCTGCATTTAAATATTGTTTTCCTTTGGGGTAAATTAATGTGTGTATTGAATTTCATGGCAATCAATTGTTATCAAGGCATTTCACTCTAAACCAAAAATTGTGCAATGGATGAAAAAGCGTCTTTAACAAACTTCATGGTGACACATCCAGTAGCTGGTGAGATGTTTTGGTGACTGAACCACCAAAAAAGACAAAAAAATCTTCTCCACAGTTTAATTTTGTGAATATTGTGTTAATTGTTGGACAATAGTATGGACTGTACAGATATGCTGCGGCATAACTCACTCTGGGATCATATTAGTTTATATCAGCTAAATGTGATGCTTGAAATTGCCCACAGAGAATGTTTGTCATTAATGCAACACTAATGTGACTCCATTTCTAGACTCGTCTTTTCTCTCTGGCTGTCCAGAGGCCAGGCTCCCTGTGGAGGGAAAATTAGAGAGAAAGATAGAGATAAAAGGCAGTTGCAAAAGATTGAATGTGTTGGTCAAGGGCACTACAGTAAACTGATGACTGCTGAGGGCAGGGTCTACAGGTAGATGATAGTTTGGCGAACTTGCTGCCTGAAAGGGCCTCAAATGACAAATTGCCTCAGATCCAGAGTATATAATGTAATAATCTGGAACAAGCCCCACTTTGCACTAATCAGTACTCCTGCCCTCATTATTGTCTGCCTGGTGGTTTGATTAATTAAATCATTATCAGACAGGATTGAAGAAGAAAATAAGGGCAAGAATGAGGGAGGAGGGAGTTGGATGACAATTAAAGAGAACATAACCTTATACCTTGTGAAATATGAAAAATCAATAAATAAATTTGAAAAGGCAGAAGAGAAGGAATTTGAGATGAGGACGGAAAAAGTCAAATAAATGAAAGAAAAATTCTGGAAGGAGATCAAGGCAGAAGACACCCACTGATAGATGAGTCATCCAAACAAGAACACAGAAATGTATAAATACATCAAATCCTGTTAGCTTAGGCAGAAGCTAACCTCTCGCTGCTCTGAAGTTCAGTGTCAGTGAAAATATAGAGGTTCACACAGGAAAGTGAGTGTGTGTGCGTGTGTGTGTGTTTGATATAGTTAGTGTACAACTCAAAACTCTCATCCATCTCCTGTTTGGAGAACATTCATGTAGATTTCATTCAGTATTTCACCTCTGTTTGCAGAGCGTACAACCTGCCAGGAGTTTTAGCCGCCCAAGGTTAACTCTTTAAAACTGATCCCACATCACTCAGGATGTTTTACACACAGCTCGTTTACCCTAAAGAGCAGAACATGAGCTGATTGTTTGGTGATGCACGATCCCGCCAAAATAAAAGCTGGAAGAAAAATCATTGTGTGAAGTTGATCTAAATTTAACAGTGTGAGCGCTAGAACCAGCTACAGCACGTAAGACTCCACAGTACATGACAACTGAGACTGTCACTGTACATGGTTAACACCGTCAACATGCATCTGATTTGAATATGAAATACTGATATAAATATGTGTAAGTTTAACTTTAGTCGTTAGTTGTTTAAACACCAGCAGGGTACCAAATGGTATATTAATTAGACAATCATTTTTTTGGGAGGAAATTATGAAACTTCTTAAAAATTAAAATTGCTTTGGCTCATGTGTTTTGCTGAAAAAGCTCTTCTTATTGAGCTAGGACTGATTTTTGCACAGCAAAAAATGAATCAACAGAAGGCCTTTTAGACATATAAATAGATATAAATAATAACTTCATTTAGATTGAGTTTTTAACTTATTTTCAACTTTAGATCACTGTTATTGTGAAGGACAGAAAACTGGGATCAGACTTATGTTTCTTGGCAGGCAGCATGAACCGTGCAGTGAGCTGATAAAAAATGGAAACATCAAACTCTATAAAAACAAATGTGAATTTTGCATTTTGGAAATCATCCAGGGAAATCAACTTCTCCTCCAGTCTGATTTTTGTGTTCCCCCTCTTGGTTTGAAAATGATAGCTTTGTCATGTATTTTTTCTGCAAGAGAGAGACACCTGTGTGCATGAAGACTGCTGCAGTCAGTCATGTCTGTTTCCTATCAGAGAATCTGGTATAAGCCTTACTGGACAAAGTGGGAGGTGCCCTGCTCTCGTTACTAATCCTCTGGTCAGAGGATTCTTGGACCAGTCTGATGGAACGATAACAACAAAGTGCAGCTATGGACGTGACTGAAGTCACTGAGACAGTTTGAGCGTTGTTTGAAAAAGAAAGTGTTTGCTGCCACCGAGCACACGGTGACTGCATCGCCTTCTCCTCTAATATTTTGTCCTTCTGTCTGTGCTCTCTTTGTTTAATGAAGGTGGCTTTTCTCTTGTCTCTGCTTGAGAGTAATTACTCATCTATTTTGCATTAGCTAAAGCCTGCATTCCCTCAGAGTCGATAACATAAGAAAACCCCATAAGACTCAGGGTGTTGGGGACAATATCTTTACTGTCGCACACACACACACACACACACACACACACACACACACACACAGAATGTGCATATTCACAACACATATTATGAACATAGAGTATATAGAGTATACTGTAACATAAACAACATGGGACCAAGCCTTCAGGGACTTTTGATAAATTGACACCGAGCTAATGTTGATTAACACAACCTTCTCTATTGCTTTTGTTCCAAACATGCAAATACACACACACACAGACACACATACACACACACACACACACACACACTCTACGCACAGCTGGGACTTCCGATTCATCAAAGTCAGCAGGACATGCTGTCCTGAGGCATTGTGACAGCAGCATGCTGGTGTAGCAGCACGTGGTAATAATGGCTCTCTAATCAGGACATTGATCCCACAAAACTTGTATCACACACCAGTGGAGTGTGAAACATGTTACATGCTGCTGATCAACACAGATGAGACGTGAAATCCAACCGCTGCTTAGATTCCACATCGATAAGAGACTAAAAGATTCCTGACACTCGTAACACCATGCTGAGTAGCTACCAAAATGAAAATGTGTGGGTATATTGTCGCCATGGTTCACTGACTGTGTGTCCATGTAGAGCAGGGACGCCGAACACACACACGCACACACACGCCTGCCTCGGAGGGAATATACACCCGTGACCTGTGCTGCATGGCTCACTGCTCACACACCCTTTAATTTCTATCCCCTCCACTGCATTTCCTTCCTGTGAAGACACACACGATATTTTAACTCCACAGGATTTTTTTTTTCTTTTAACCAATTTTGGAAGGTCTCCAGAGAATAATAAGACTTTTCGCATTATTCGAAAACAAACCTAAAATGTTCATTATAGCGTATCATTCGGTTTAATCCCAGTTCAGACAAGCCTCGTGAAATTGGCTTTCATTCAGCATGACAGTCGCAGAAGTGTGAAATAGGCCAATAAATGACAGCGGAGAACTTGCAATGAGTCAATCCAATCTAAAACACTTTGAAATTGTGAGGGATGGAAAATACTTTTGAGGCAAAATCAAGTGGTGAATCAGATAATAAAATATTCTTTGTCAAAAGTTAAACCATTGAACTGGTATATCATAACTCAAAGACTGCAGCTCCAAAGGCCCAATGCCTCATTCAGGTTTCCCATGTGTTGCTACTTATTGTGTTTATTATTGTGGTGGTTTTGTGATCCTTTGATCGTTTGTCAATGAAACGTTGCTGGCAGTGCTGTAAAGACTCTCATCTTTTGATATAGTGTAGGTGGAAGGTAACACTGCTCATCCTTCTATATTTATTCCAAACAAACCAGTGGTGCTGCTGCCAGAGATGGAAGAGGCTTCACTTCCTGTGAACCAGACGAACCCTGAACAGACACTGTTTATAACAGCAATTACAAAAATCACAGAGCATGGGCGCATGATTAATTACAAGTAAGTAACTATGAAGTCACAATTGACTGATATCAAAACGCTGCAGACTGTAGTGCTTTTTTCATATAAGTCATTTTTAATTGTTATATTTAATGGTCAATTAGGAAAAACACAGGCGTTACTAATATTAATAATGGCTGTTTTATTCAAATATCCTCTAAGCTGAGACAGTGTGACAGTGAATCAGAGCGAACAATAAATAGCAGAACCATGAAGCTGAAGCAGTTGTAGTGCATTACGCAATTTGTTGTTTATATTAGCGTTAATGTTAATGTTACTGTCCTCTCTATGGCTTCCTCTCTGTCACCACCGGGCGCTTAATGCAGTCACAGAGAGTGTGTCCTCAGCTGAAACAAGCAGCTACAACAGGTTCCACCACCACCACCACCACCACCTCCACCCCACAGAAAGAGGGTCACATCCATCAGGGCACGCTGCCACCCAATGACTCCCCAGAGGCTGGGGCGGGTCCCGCGGCTCACCTGGTGGCTCAGCGTGCATGACATCACTCCTAACCGCCCACCCCCATCTGGACCCGGCAAGGTGCACAGCATTACAGGGCCGGTCGATTTAGGAAAGTATACTGACGGAAATGGTTCTCCCGTGTGGACAAACCATGTCGACAATACATCTCAGCTGAACTTTCTATAGTAATTACACTGTATTCAATAGAAAGAACACACTATATCATCGGCTGGCAGAGGCAGCGACCTGCTGTCTGGGAGTGAGTCCAATAGCCCACACAGTCTCCTTGAGACTTTGCCTTGGTGCCTATCTGTACCTGGGTAAATATTTCTTTATCCAGCTTTTCACACAACGTAGTTCCTACAGTAACATACACAGTAGAACTGTAGAGTTTGAGTTGGCATGGAAATATAAAATGCTTAATGAGATTTAGCTTCACTATTTACTTCAAGTATTACTTGACAGGCTGCGGTCCATTGTGACGGCAGAGCGGAGCTGAGTCATTTTGGAAGGCACTGACAAATTACTATTCAATGCTAATCCAATAGAAATAATATTGAACAAATCCCATCTATCACTGGACAGCAGGACAGGTCTCATCACTGAATTTTAAACACTACACATTTTGTTTTTTTGTTTTTTTTCATACACTTTTATGCAAATGTATGAAAAAAACAGGAGACACCCATGTCTTTGGTTCTCTGGAATTCTTATCTGCTTATTCACAGCTGGATGAGATTCCTGCTGGATGTGAGCTACTGGCATTCCCACTGATGTCTATCTCTGTCATCTTTATCTTATCTCCTCCTCCCACTGGCTCCCCCCCTCTCTCCATCTATCTCTCATGGAAGTGGTATCACTTCCCTATTATTCTGATTATGTCTCCCACAGTTACTGTAGCTAAAGGTACAACAGTGTGTGTACAGACTTGTGTGTATATCTTTGTGTCATACTGGGTTTGTTATGTTGAGCATCTTTCCTGACAAAGTATTTTCCAACATTTTCAGCAGTTTCTCCGTGATGTATGGAGTGTCGATGTAAAAAGTCAGACATATTTAAAAGCCAGATGTGTGTAGGACTGTTCTGCCATGGCGACAGTGTGCTGTTGCTTATAATAAATGACATTCATCTCTCTCTCTCCATGTGAACACAGTCTTTGGTGAACCTTCCAGCCTAAACAGTGACGCCCAACACCAGCCTAACAGCCCTAGAGCGCCCATGTTACTCCTCACACTGCCTGACAACAAATGTAAACACACGTGTCCACCAGGCACACACACACACACAAGCTATATTGCATGTTATCAGCGTGACAAGTGAGTGCCAACACCACACACCCTCTCGTCACCTCTAGATCGGAGCCTTTATGTTCTAAGTACACTGTATCACTTATGTTGAGTGCACTTAGAGCGCTCCCTAATGACTCTACATGGCTCACTCACAAATCCTTAAGTGTCAAAGCAGTTATTAGATACAGTGCGGTGCCCGAGTGTGAAGTGTCGCAGCTCCTGCTCCTGACGAGCAAATCTGCAGATCTGCAGTTCAGGAAGATCCCTGTATATGATTTAGACGCCGGCGTGTGTTTCCACAGCTAGCCAAGACTGCTGTGGGTAAACAATAAGCAATCAGGCAGAAAATTGTAGCAGTCAAGTCCACATGATAGCAAGCATCCACTTAAGGAGCATTGTTGGTGGGTGCACAGGGTTTCCCCCAGGAAACTGGTTGGCAGAGGTCTGTGCTGCTGGGGGCTGAGCACAGACAGAGCGTACAGACCACATTAACCAGGCAGGAGCCAAAACTAGCAAACTGAAAACTCACCGTGCCAGGACTTTACCCTCTAGTCAATAAAGGAAGTTCTTTTGTCCCCAACATTGTGACAAAGTGTCCTATAGGATTACCACAAAGACAAATGTAGGAGGTGATCGATCAGTGTCAGCTGCTGAACGGCATCAGACGGCTCCTGACACACCTCATCTCATCATGCATTCATTCAGGTGAGGATCTTAACAGTCAACTAACAGTGCATAACAGTGTGATCATTTCTTCAAGTTAGTGATGGAGCTCTTTATTTCAGTCAAGGTGCCTTCGCTTTAATGTGCAGTGGGAAACACTGGGTAGGTACATATAGACCAAGTCCAGGTTCACATCACCAACAGCTTTAAACGTCATCTCATACAATTTAAAAAGTCTAACATCCATTTAAGCCTATATGTGAAAGTGTACAGATTTTATTGTTCATTGCAATGCATTGCCAAATACATCTTTTTTTTTGTTCTTGTGATTGTTCTTCTTCTCCAGTCAAAATGACAATAAAAGTTTTTTTTTCCTTCACTTGAATGTGACCTATAGGGAATAGACTTAAGTCATCACAGTTAACGTGATTAATACGCACTTAAGCTCGGGGAATGGTAAATGATTTTGCTTAGGTTCATGCAGGAAAAAAACTTAAATTTTGGAAGAGATCTTAGCTTGGGTTATAATAACTGGTTAGAGAACCTACAGTATGTTGTCATGAGGGGAACAATCAGTTTGAAATGAGAAAGGAAGAGCGAGCTCTTCGAAATTCCTGTTTTGTTGGCCCATCCATCCCCACAACCTCATACTAATTTGCTCTATATCACAACAACTTAGCAATTGGGTGTTGATCCTGGTAAGAGAGGTGATAAAGAACCTACTGGTTACTCTGACTGGGCTACATACAGTAGGTGGAACCTCCACAGGGACGGCCATCACTGTTTCTGGGTGGCCATATTCTCAGTGACAGTCTGTGAGGAAACATCTAAACCAGACCATGAGAAACTGGTTGGTAGAATTTTCTGTACGTGCACATACACTGTATATACACATAGATGGGTATAAAAACAGGTGCCAACAATTTGATGAAAACATTCCCATACAGCCTCTCCTGAAAATAAACCTTAGCCACTATGTATGCTAATTCTGCCTGTCACAGGTCTGAATGCTATTATCACAAGGGTCAGGTGCTTTCAACACACGCACATGCACACACACGCACACACACACATGCACACACACGCGCGCACACACACGCGCACACACACAGGTGCACTCAGACAGCCAGGCAGACAACCATACGTGCCGGTGAAGGCGGTGCATGCCTCATGTGGTGAGGACAATAGGGCAGGCTAACTGTAATCTGCCATTCAGCTGAGATCTTCTCCTTGCAGGTGGAGGGAGATAATATTGTGAGAGAGACTTTTCAGCTCAATCACCACCAGCCGGGGTAATGGCACACACACCCGTGCAGACACAAGCGCTGATGTTTCCTCATAGGCACATACCAGGCCTGTGCGTGTGTGTGTGTGTGTGTGTGCATGTAAACCAGACGGTGTCATCAAAGAATGACAACATTGGCTGTTGATTCAACTGGGTAAGGAGCTTAAAATGGCTTAAATGACCCAAATACAGACAAATGACTTTTTGTAGTTGGTAGCTGACTCTTTTGGTTGTTACACGGATCACACCATGGAATCACAGTGACTGAGCCTCTTTGAGAAGAAGGTAAGAAAATGCATAAAGTTAAGTTCCCGTAACTATTTGAATGATGAGATCTGATGTTGCGGTGAAGCAGATTTGAAATGTTTCCCAAATGTCATCAAAAAGCTATTGTGAAAATGCCTCGGGGTGACCTTTCAACATCGCCGACACAACGAGCAGGAGTCATCTTTCTCTCAGCTTCAGCCTCCTGTGATCATCACAGTGGCCGTTAGCTGTGTCAGCAGATAGAGAGAGCTGAGAGAGTTCACTGGGATGCATCAGAGAGGAGAGCCATGGAGATCGTCATGTAAAGTTCAAACTGCAGTCTAGAGATTCATGCAGGACATGCAACTTTGGAGCATGTTTGGATTAATGTAAAGCTAAAAAGGATTCTAATTAAGGTACTTTCATTGTCATATATTTCCTTAATGATTGAGTGGAGATGATCCAAAATAGTTTGGGTGTGATAATAGCCTTAACACTTAAGGATACATTACTAGTGATTAGAGGCTATAATAAAAGACTATAATAAGTTGGGATTCTTATATTTTGAGAAAGTATTCAGTAATTTTAATTCAATATGTGGCCTGGTGAAAAAATGCTTTGCAAAAATGATGTAACATAAGTTCATGGTGATGATGATAAAGCCAGGTTGAATATTTTAGACAAATATTATGATATATCACATAATACTATTATAATATTATCGCAGGGAAAGGGAATTCAAAGAAAAAGTCTGCTAGCATCGAAAATTGAAATCGTTTTAGTCCAATGGCAAAATCTGTTCCTGACACTTGCTCCCTCACTGAAGGTACCTATGTTTCTTATGGATATTTATTTTTTATATAACTACTGTATACACTTTTGTAAATTCACTTTTTTCATACTGTTTTGTGGAATTTTGTGGGCGAGTGATACACTGCCCCACCTGCTGGCAGCTGAAAAAACAAAACAAAAATAAAATCACAGATTAATCCACAACATTAAAAATCCAAACCAGCAGTTGTTATTTATCATTATTCAACTGTGGAAAGTCAGGAGGTGGATCGTTTTAAGATTATCTAAAGTGCGCTGTGTGTGGGAAAACATGATACTGTACATGCCCAAAGCTGGGGCTAATGAGAGCAGATGGTATAAATGTGATTCCAGGTGGGTCTGACTATCTGCTGCCCCACTGCTTTGATTGGCTGTTTGCCAACAACTGTTGTTATTATTTGCTTGTTAGCAGAAGTCAGTAGAGGGGCTGAACCGAGGGGATTACAGAGAAAACACTTGAAAGTTTGGCTTTTTGTTTTGCTTCAAGAAAATCTTGCACACTTTCATAAACACACACAAGACACAACCTGCATCCATCACATCCCTTTGTTCTTTTGTTACTGTCCCTCAACCACTCTTTTGTATTCTCTATCTCATCCTGTCCTTCTGTGGAGGAATACAGATATTCCACTAAACATTCTCCACTGCAACTGTGCATTTCTTTTGATATTGTTTGTCAAGTTAATTCATTTAATTCCACTCTGTACTGAAGAATCTCTCCTCTTGCACTAACTCTCTCATGGATCCCCCAGGTAGTCCTAATGCAAAACAGGGAGCATAACACTAAACTAAACCTACACCATAGTGATCTCTTCAATCCTGCTTGCAAGTATCACACATAGTTGTAACAGAAGAAATAGTGTTACACCACTATGTTCTCAAAACCCATCATGCATTGAAGTAAATATTGAACTTGATGGCCTTGAAGTCAAACCCATTAAAGAAGAAAAAATGAGAGGTGAGGATGGACTGAGGCAATGGCACGTCAAGAATGTGAAAGTGTGAAAGAGAAAGCGAGAGAGAGCCTGTGAAGGGTGAGAAAACTGGACTCAGTATGTTCCACTGTGTGTGAGATGGATCAAAGACTGACGAGTGCGCAGGTCATGTGCCTTTACGGTCTCTTAACATATCGACGTGGAGGGAGATGGGAGATGGAAATGTGCAGGGCGAGGTTTTAATGAGAATGCATTTAACCTCTAGGCTCTACATTCATCTGCACTGCAGAGAGGGGGGGCCGCCGAATTAAATCACATCTCATACTATTGAGCAGAGAAGATGGAGGGAGTGGATGGGCACATGTTGCCCTGGCAACGGCAGACTCAAAACCTCAATTTCTCAGCTCTCAATGCCTCTGTCAAACCATCCCTTTCTCCAAATTCATCTATTCTCTCATTGTGTGGTAATTTGTCTACTTTCTATCTCATTTCCTCCTCTCTTAATTTTCCTGATGTTCTTTCCCATTTCCATTCATTCAGTTTCCTCTCGTTTCCTGTACTTTGCCTTTTCCTTGTACTTCTTTCCCACTCCTTTCCTGCTCTGCAACCTTGTTTTCCTTCATCGGACTGTTTTCCTTCCTCTTCTCCTCTCCTTTCCCTCTTTCCTTTGTCTTCCCATACTAATTGTTTTTTTTTCCTTCCTTCCTCTCCATTCCTCCTTTCTAGGGCAAAATTTTGACCAGCTCCTGTCTTACCCAGTGAAGTGACTTCAGACATTATGTGGTCACATACAGTATTGGGGCTCTATTTTCTAAATGATTGTCAGAGTGGGGTCCAGAGTCCGAGACCTTTTCCATATAGCTTTTGGGCCCTGCTGTATCTCATTTTGGAACAAAACTGTTCAATTTCACTGAGTCAGTGGACAAGAAAATAAGAGGACTTTGTTCTGATTCAATCTATTTGGAACCACTTTGCGAGCACATTATCCTTCCCCTGCACAAGATGAACAGATCTCCTCTGCTGCGTCTCGCTGCGCTCCATTCCCTCAGCAAACACACAAAACAAATGTGCTTTCTGTCCTCTTGTTTTTTTGTTTTTTGTTTTTTACAAAGGGAAAAACAATGCTCCTCCATTAGTGTTTGCTAGGTTAAAGGCAGTTTATGAATTAATGGAAACACCTCCACACAATGTTGTTTATTCTACATCTCAGATAATGCAAATGGAGGGAGCTGCAAAGGCCAGATATTATGGAAATGTTTTAGTGTCTCTCTCTGAGATTCTTCTTATTTATATACTGTATAATTTATCTCAGTGTTTCAGAGTTCCTGCTCTCTGGATCTAATCTGCCATGTATAGTGGTTTTACCAAACACTAATACCTGTTGTTTTCCAGCCATTACACTGCATTGGTTGTCCTTATCTTATAACTGTCACATCCATGTGTGAATGTTGCTTCTGTAAATGTGTGTTTGTGTTTTTTTTTCTTTTTGACCCATTGGAAGATGTCTCAGTGGGATGTACCTGAAATGTTATTATTAAACAGATGCCACTGACTGTTAAGTTTCTGTGAATGTTACCTCATTTGTAACTGATATAAACAAAACCCAGCTAACACAATGATGCCTCTTATGAACCCTATGTGACTGGTGCTCTGCCTGGGCTCGGGGGCCTGTGCTGGATCTCTGCTGTCAGTCTCATTGAGCTCAGTCTCCTGTAGGACTGGGGTCGGCTTTGGAGCGTCTCCTCTGGTGGTGGTACCGTAAAAACAACAGCACCAAACGTACAGTCAGTCATTCTGATGCTCTTTGTTGCACCTGCCTGGAGTGTCTTTTTGTTCCCTCATCTCTCAGCTTCACCCCTGCATTTTCTTCCATGATTTCTTTATCAGTGTTTTTACAGGCCAATATATGGACGAGGGTTTAGGACTGTTTCCTCTGTTTCGTTACAATGTGGAGTGTCTGATTGATTTACAGCAGTGGGAAAAGGGGGGTGAGGCAGACCCACATGGATCGAAGTTAACTGGCCATGAGGTAGGTATATGTGAAACAGTTTCCTTGACTGTAGCCAATATTTAGCCTTAGCCAATTTTAACATGGCTCCACCCACCACCGTCTGGCCCAGTGACTGCACAGCAACAATTGAGGCACACCTAAATCGATTTTCTGCAACTTTTTTGTCTCTGTTTCATCGGCCTAATTGTCCAGTGGCTTCCAGGGAAAACCCCAGATACTTCAGTCTGCCTTTGCCTGGAACTACACATCAGTCTGCTTCCACTCGGGAATTACTGGAGTGCACTCTAAAAAATGCATGAAGATTTCAACACGGCTTTTTGGAAAGCTGCACAGGGCAACTTACTTGAAAACCGAAACCAATTACCCACTACATATCACCCATTAGTTAAAGCACTTATATTACATTATTTAAGGAAAAGAATTAAACTGCAAAAGTAATGACCTACATCTGTGTTTCTCAAACTTTTTCAGACCAGGGACCACTTAACCCATAAAAAAACACTCACGGACCACCTAACTCTGCATAGCCCCAAAAACAATATGCCAACTTCAACAGTTCACATTACAAGCTAAAATTACAGTATTACCATACTGTATCTCTGATTTTACATTCTAGCTGATTAAGAGTGTTTTCACACATTCTGTGTTTAGGTCAGCCCAGTTAAACTTTGGGGCTGAGTTTGGTGCGTTTGGTTCAGTGTGAACACAACAGTCACATTCGGTGCGGCGTCGAACTCTGGTGTGGTCTGAATCAACGACAACAACACATCTACTGCATGTTGCAGGCATTTTGAAACGTTGTAAATTTTGAAAACGTGATATGTTCTCATGTGACCTCATGGACCAGCAGGGGTCAGCGGTTTTGCATGAATTTACCTCAAACTCAAACTCTGGCTGTGTTCGAAACCACATACTCCATACTACATACTTCCATACTGCATACTTCCATACTCCATACTACATACTAATCGATCATACAGTATGCAGAGCGTTCACACTGCTGCGTACTATGATAACCCACAATGCATTTCGCTCCTGCCCGAGCCGAAATCAGTCGCCCTGAAGCTGATTTCACTTAAGCTCTAAACTGTGTAAATATATAACTTCAGCAACATTTGAAACATTTTCAGGCGAGAAAGTACTACTTCGTATCCCCATGGTGTTGAAAAAATGACAAAATAACACCTATTTACAATTTTAGTCGGACGAAGTCGGACTTCTCTGGCGTTAGTAAAACCAGCCGTAGTGAGCACTGTACTTCCGGTTTCTGTGTCAAAATAAAGCACCCGTTGCAATTGACCATAAAGAAAGCCGTTACAATGACGTCAGTGCTCTTACTTTATAAACAGGAAGTGAACCTGTCCCCACTGTGGCTAGCTTGGAAACGCCGTTTGGACCGACCTCGTGCCGTTAACGGAATTTGCCCGTTCAAAATGCCTTACCGGAGAGTTTTGCCTGCTCTGAGACGAAGATCCGCCCGCCGTCTTCGCTACATCATACTTGCTCTGGACTGGGGATTATTTCAAAATTTATAGATTTGGACAGCTCCTGTGTTTTCTGTGGCCATACTGAAGAAACTTTAAATCATCTGTTTTTTGAATGTAATGTAACAATGAAATTTTGGTCAGACTTGTGTTCTTATATTTTCTCCCATGTAAACATGTCATACTGCTTCTCCCTTAAAGATGTTATATGTTATTATGAAAATAAGAAGAACAGGAGTCTTCAGAATTTAGTTAATTTTTTCATTTTATTTGGTAAATACTTTATTCATAAGCAAAAGTTTGCAACCTCCAAACCAACCTTTTCTCATTTTTTAATTGAATTCAATTCTCTCTATAAATCCCTAGCCATTTAATGGAATTTGTTAACAGTGATTATTACACACCTATGTATTGACATGACAATATTTATTTATTTTTGTTTTGTTTCTGTTTGTCTAATTTTCTTCATTTTCTACTTATTTGAATGAGATCCTTGCTGTATTTATTTATTTTATCCATTGTCTTTCTGAATATGAAACAGCTCTCGTGTTGTGTTATGTGTCAGTGTTTGACACTTTTTGTACACTTTGAACACTTAAATAAAGAAAAAAAAAAAAAAAAAAAAAAGCAAGGAAGAGGCGGTCCTTGACGTCACGTTGCGTTGCATCTTGGGTAGTTTGAGTATGAGTAGTGACCTCATGATGTATACTCAACATTTCGGCCGAATCTAGTATGCATCCGGGAACTTCTCGCCTACTGCAAATCGCATACTGCGCAGTGTGAACATACTGCATACTCAAATCGTTAGTATGAGTAGTACGAGTAGTAGGAGAAGTATGCGGTTTCGAACACAGCCTCTGTCTCGTAACGTTCCGTTATTATCTCATAGCGTGGTGAATGTGCAGGTCACAACTTGTCCACGAGAGCGTTTTGGAGTTGTTGGATTGTGTATTTGATGAGGGAAACCAAGAAATCCCATGAGCCTCTGTAGCATAGCTCTGAGCAGCTCGCGGCTCTGCTCCGCCTTTCTAAAAATAGCTTGCACCGACAATTAAAGGTAAGAAACCTACCTACTGTAGTACCTCAAGCTCATGCTCGTGTCAGTAGAAACTGACACAACTCCACTGTGCATCATGAAGTTCTTCATGTCTGCCTCAGGTATTATTGTCACATATTTTAAGTGTGGTGGCAGCAAAAGTTTTCCGTAACCCAAGGGAAAATATTTACACATGTTTACATCATAAGAAAACAGTCTTTGCTTTCCACAGACTTTCTGTATTAAAAAAAACATGCAGGAAAGGACACTTAATCCACCGAGAATAAAGCCAAAGATGATCTTACCTGCAGGATCCTGCACCTCTCAGAGTCACAGTTGCTGTCCTCGCAGGGATGAAACATGCCCAGTGTCACACAGTTCAGCAGGATCACCAGCATGGACGCGCGCTCGAACCATGTGGACAACAGTTAAGGAATACAACAACACAGGCAGAAAATCATGTCTTACATATTTATGACAAGAGCTGGGAGCTCGCAGTAACAACCAGCAGGAAATGAATGTGCATTTCTCTCGGCTTTCTCCAGTGACCTCATTATCTCATTCAAGTTTATAAACTGCATCACTTTGTCAGAGCAGTTTACACATCTCTTAAAGCCCAATTCACTTTCAAAACTGGCTTTTGAGAGGGGAAAAAAAAAACGAGCCACAGTGGAATCCAGGAAGTAGGAACGCCCTGCTGTGCCTGATTTGAGTGGCAGTCATTGCTCCCATTTCACCCTGTTAACCAAAGATCTGTTTGCAAGGTCTGTTGGAAGATGTTCAGATTGTTAGTGAGGAAACGAAACAGGCGCTTTAAAGAGATTGTGCCAGGCAGAAAACAGACAACAGAGGCAGGAGCAGGGAGACACGGAGGTTGAGTATGAAGCATCTGGTTTCAGAGTTATTGGATGTGAAGACATCTTGATGCATGGGGCATGAATTTTATTGACCACAGGGTTGAAGTGGGGCATTCCTAATGTGGTTTAGGCTAAACACCGGCCTGAGCCATGTGACATCAGACAGCGATGAGAGGAAGCAGAGATTACACTTACACACACACACACACACACACACAAAGCACTATGACACAGATATGTGGGCTCCATGCATTCACATAATCACACACCCACTTATTTTATAGATCGCTACTGCATTCACAGTCAGCGCCCCACATCCAGCCTGGTAAACAGAGTTGCACAGAATAGACTGTGTGTGTGTGTGTGTGTGTGCTACGTGAGCTAAAAAGGATATCGCTGCATTTCATCTGTCTGTAAAAGTGTGCACGGAGGCTGTGAAGACAAACGACCTGTCCATCTTTTATCGTATTAGCCACCACTTCCTCATTTATCCCACTGACCCAGAATGCAGCTGGGTCAGCACAGTCCCACAGCCACCACAACAGCAACAACGACAACGATACTAGCACCGAGAGTCTTAGATTTTGTCTTTCATGTCATCAAAACTTTGAAAGAGGAACACCAGACGATCTAATAGCAGCAATCTATACCTATACATCTTTCTTAATGTAATGTTCGACAGGAATGGCCGTATAATAATAATATATACGGTTATAAATCGTGAAATGATCCTGCTTCATGTGAGGCACGTTACCCACCCACCTCTCCCTCCTTGTTCGCTGCCATCTCTGTTGTCTCTGTAATAAAGACATGAAATGCCTAAAAATACCTCCAAGCATTTATTATTCACTTAGATACTGTCGCTGCTGAGAAAGTCAGAGCTCATCCACCACCCCAACCACCAAATCTTTATTTTATGCCTCGCTAAATAAAGGCCTCGCCGCTTCCCCCCGCATTCACCCTCAACATCGACACTGGACATAAATCATGTGCTACAGAATCATCCAATTTGAATGTAACGCCATGAGACACTTGGACAGAATGTGATACAGTGATACTGGTGGTTCCTATACACTATTGAAGAGGAGTAGTGAATAATAGATGCAGGCTGTGGGGATATATGAGTCCGTGACCAGCAGGAACCTCGGCGGCATCGTTTGGGTAAAGATGGGTGCATCTGGAAGGCAGCGCTCGGTTACGTCACACACTGGAGGATGCACACAAAGTTCTGGGAGTCCAAAGGGATGCAATTAAAAAGATCAGTCAGTATGGAGAGTGGGATCATTAAACAGGAAACAAAAACCCAGACACTCAGGTCTATAATGTAAGAGCGGTGGCACTGAAAGTTGCAGGGGGTAAAAACTGTTGTTGACACACAGTGATAGTATCTACACAGTGAAGGGCTAATTAAAAATAATGAGCCGTATGTGTTGTCTCTGTACGTTACTGACATCAATCTTCATCTGAGCTGAGCATTAAGAGACCACATAGCTTCTAGAAATGTGACAGGAAACACCAGGTCAACAGATAAAAAAGGAAAACTTTCAAAATAAAACCCCGAATATGAGAAATGAATATGTCTAATAGATTATTGTGCCTCTGTGTTAGAAACAGCAGAGTATATTTTCTATCACAGCTCTGTATAAAAGATGTATTTGTACCCAGCACCAGTACTTCTGAGCCTCTGCTGTCGACTGCGCCAGTCTCCACAGGTCAGCGTGAACATTTTCATAATATCAGACAACATGAATAATAAAACAATGTACAACCAAGAGTACAGCACCTAGGGAAACAACAGAAACCCTTCATGTGTGTAATACTGAACAAAGGACGCCAAGTGCACTGCAGCTCTCCACAGTCAGACTATTATGTACTACTCACAGTGCATCAGGGAAGTATGAGAAATATTACACTTTTTTTTTTGTTGTTGTTGTTTTTTTTTTTTTACATTTTATTATGGTTAAAATCTAAGCTAAAATGTTTAGCATGCACCAAATATTTAGGGCAGAGAGTTGATGTCTTCTTGTGTGGAGTTTGCATGTTCTGCCTGTGTGTTCTCCAGCTTCCTCCCACGCTCCAAAGACCTAACATGCATGTTAGGTCCATTGGTACTAAGTTGAATGGCTATTTGTCTCTATGACTGGTGACCTGTCTATGGTGCACTATAGCTGGGATTGGATTGGATTGGATTGGGATGGATGGATGGATGGATGGATGGATGGATGGGGCTCAGGAGGTAGAGCGGGACATCCAATAATCAGAGGGTTGGTGTTTTGAATCCAGCTGTGTCCCACTGTGTCCTTGGGCAAGACACCTTACCCAACTTGCCTCGTGTGAATGCGAATGATCATGGTAGTGGTTGGTGGGGCGCACACTGGCAGCCACGCTATACCGTCAGTCTGCCCCAGTGCAGCTGTGGCTACACATGTAGCTAACCACCACTGGTGTGAATGTGGTATGAACAAATAATGGTTTCTGTACACACTTTGGGTATCAGGTATTGATAGAAAGGCGCTGAAATAAAGTGAAAACCATTATTATGGATGAGGCAACATAACAAAATTTGAAAACAGGGTGTGAATGGTTTCTGAGCCCTACAGTACAGCTTCATTTTTTTAGGCAGAGAGGTGAGAATAGAAAGAGATAAAGTGTTAAACAATAAGATTTGTATTATGTAGCGTGGTAGTACAGGGGTAGAACGTGGAATGACTTATGCATGAAGTGTTTGCACTAAGAACTGAGAACACTCTGTTCTTGCAGAGTTTCTCAAAGTTTATGCTGTGTTGGTTTAAACTCAGAGTCGGAGTCATCCAAGACCTTGGACAAGATATTTAATACTGCCAATGTGTATTTTATCATCAAGGAGGAAAGAAGAACCAGAATGCAAAAACTCAACAAACACTGGATTCATCATTTTCATTTGGCATTCTGCACTAATCTTACCATCACCATGAATTGTCAATTTAAGTAGTGATGAGAAGCATCACTGGTGTGTGATGGAGTGGATCACTGAATTAATTACATGTACACAACTGGTTAATTAGCGAATAAATACGCAACTGTTTGCAAACATAGGGACTTGATCAGGTTTCTGTTTACAGCTCATCAGTAAGTTTCTCTCAATACACTTGTTGTACATTTGACAACTGTTGCTATTGTTGGACTGATATTTCTGACTCTTCTCTATTTGCGCTACTATCAGACTACGAGTTAGCATTCATCATAATTTGTTGTTACTGCTACTTGTTGCCTCAGTGGCTCATACTAATGTCAATCCTGCACTAATCACAGAATTAATACAAAGAGCAGCATGGACTTAAAAATAGTTTCTATCTCAGAACTATCTAAACTATCAGAACCCTTAACTCCTGAAACCTGGTCACCTTTCTTTTACCATGTGCAATGTGTAAATGCAATTGTATATTGACTTTTTTTTTTTAAATTGATGCACTGACCAGGAGGAGCATCCCTACTGTGTTCATGATGTGGATAAAGGCTTTCTATTCTATTCTATGTATGAAGTCATTAAATATAATTTGTATATGAATAAATGACTTCAAAAACAACATTAGAAAAAATATCATTGATACAATATGTGGTTACAGAGAACACTTAAAAAGAAAATATTTCTTCATGTCCAGCTGGCGAGGCGAGGACACTTTAAAAGCTGGTTGAGAACACACTACTTGCCCTTGGCACACGTGTAAAAAGGGGAGACAAGTTTTACTGGCGCACTCCAGACCCTGTCAGCTGATGAAGTGTATGAAATGTATTGTTTATTGGCGGCCCTTCAACGGAATATAGACAATTTATTAACAGAAAAGAAATGAAGGTGATGGCGGAGGAGAGTGGAGACAGAGCAAAACATCAAATATGAATAATCTGACTCATTTAATCAATAACTCTTCCTTTCCTGTCTTCGTTCTCTTCCTTCATCGCTCCAGCTGTTGGGCTATAATTAAACAATAAGGGGAGAGTGTTTGCAGGGTTCAGTATGAAGCTACGCACACACATACACACACACACACTCACCTTCATGGTGTCAGCATATAAACAAGTGGTGACGCCCTGAGGGATGGATTCAATTAGAGGAAAGATACACAAGGATATGCTCTGTCAAAACTCTGAAAGCAAGAAGCCTGCTTCATACCACAGACACACTTACACACACACACACACCTCCCCATACACACACTAACTCACACAACAATGCTTTCATCAGATAGGCAGCATTATCAAACTCATCAACACCTTAAAAAGTTGTCTGTGTTCTGCTCTCATGGGATCTTTTCAGTCTTCTGTCACACACACACACACACACACACACGCTAACATGCCTTTCTTCTTGCTTAATGAAGGAAAAACAATATTCAAGCCTTATGTCCTCCCCTGCCTCCCTGCATCACACTGCTGATTCACTCTGATCCTGTCCTCTAATGATCTGACACCAGACACCAGGACACAAACAACAACAAAAGCATCAGTGTGCGAGTACATACAGATATGTGTGTGTGCGTGAAAGGGAAAGAAAGGCAAAATGGGGTAACAGATTCAAAAGAGCAAAGTTTTTCTGCAAAAAACTTATTTCTCATTTTTAAACTTTAAACTCATTTTTATTTTTAACTCATTTCATCAAGTTTTCTCCAACTCTTACTTCTTTCATGAGGAGGGAAATTAATCCTCCGCAGAAAGAGATGAGGCTCACACACAGTCTGAGGCTGATCAATACAGACAGGCCTCTCTGAATAGATATTATTCATTGTGTTTACTATAACTCTGGCTGAACGTGGTTCTGCATCCATCTCTCCACACAGCTTTGGCTCTCTGTTCGCACTTTCAAAAATCTATATCTCCCGCTGAGGGGCCGAGGACGACGGGATGGTGCTGTTGAACTAATGACTGATGCATATATGAGGAAATAAGGTAGACCAAGCCTCACAAAGGCTAAATGCATCCCAGAAAATATGAATGTAATACCAAATTTACATGCAAACCTACTTCAGAAGGAAGTTTTTCTTCCTGTGGGTAGACGGAGATAAATTTGGCTCTTTCCAGAAAATTTGAAATGCAAAGCAAAGAGAATGAACTTTCTATAAATGCATGAGAAGAAGTGTTGATTAATAATCTTTCTGTAGCATTGAAACTAATGCGAGCTCCCTGCAATACGCCTCCTGAAGCAGCATGTCATCATGCTGTCAGGGCAGCAGTGCTCCAGGAGTTAAACCTAAAAATAGACATCAATTAGAATGATATAAAAGTGGAAGTGATATCTCTCTTTCCATCTGATCTCAGAACAGCGTTCTGAAGCATAAAGGATCTAATGCCTGTTTGCATCCATCATGTAATTCACTGACCGTTTGTGGTGACAGGAGAACATTGTCTAGGGAGGCTAACTTGTCTACCAGCTGTTTCTATGGAGTTAGTCACACAAAGAGGAGAGAAGCAATTTTTGAGCAATTTTCCTGTGCATGTAACTTAATCCTGAGATCTTTGACCGGTGACTATCTGGGGTCAAAGTGTGCTTTTACTCAGCTGCCACCATTCTGACATCAGTTATGATATTGTGTATGTTTTAGAAAATGACTTCCAGTCTTCTTCTTGAGCGATAAGAGGTAGCGGCAAGTAAATCACACTGCAACTGATCATCTCTGTGCAAGAGCTGCAAACAATTTGAGAAGTTTATACAGTCTCTGACCGTTACACAAGTTCTACAGCTCAGTGCAGGGTTGTGTAACATCTGAGAGATATGACAAGGTTTTCCATTTTTAGCCTTTTTTTTCCATGTTATGTATGACTGCTAGCTTCAGGTCCCCCCAAAAATACACATTGGAGTTCAAAAACACGTATGAGCCCCAGTTAAAAAGCCATGAATATTGCTTACTTTGTACAGTATGTAACTAAGACTGTCTGCTTGATGCAACTTGGTGAAATTCTGGCCTCACAACGCTCCATTATGTTCATGAAAGGAATTCAGATCAAAGCGCGGAGGAGTGTTACAGAGGATGTGCACAGACATCTCCTCTTGATTGAAACTCGCTCTGCCATGAAGTTCACACTTTCACAAAGGCCAGGTCCCGCGCCGGTGAAAAGCGTAGCATAGGAAAGCGAGCTGGAGGTGGGACAGGTGCGGTGACATTCAACCATACATCGCAGCATGTTCCTTTATTAAAAGCTGTCAGCGGCACTTGTGGGAAAGAGCAGGTCGGACCGCGACAGCGAGAGGCGATGCACTGAAGAGGCAGGGACAGAGAATGGGTTAAGGTGTGAAGTCTGAGGGATTTATTGTTTTGTTTGCTAAAAGAAGATGTGGAGCCTATCATCCAGATGTGGCTTTGGCTCTTTCTGACCTCCATCATACACACTGTGGCATGTTCCATATCTCTGAGGGCGCTATTGCAACAAGACTGGACTGAATTGTTGCCAGTGTTCTACCCAATACGGCTAGCCAGGGTTGAATAAACCCACCAGGGCCAAAATAATCTGTGGCCTCCTGCTGATAGCAATCTAATTACTGGAAACACACATTCAGTCATGGAGTGGCTAATCGGGAGACATGGGAAGATTCCTAGTGGGCTGGACTAGTAATTGGGCCGCAAGGGCCGGTGCCAGAGTCAGTAAACACAACGTTCCTATAAATAGATCATTTTGGCTGTGGCATTAGGTTCTTTAAATAAACCATGACAACTACTGCAAGTTTACGACGTTAATTCAACATCAAGTTCACATGACAGCTTGAAGCGCCGGGCTGGTGGCTCAGTGTGAGAGAGCAATAACAATCAAAGCTGTGCGCTGGGCTTGATCGGGGGGCCCTCGCGCTGTAGTGCGCGTCGGCGTGCTTTTCAAGTCCGAAGGCAGGAAATCACAGAGGATATGACTATAAGATAAACTACAGTATAAGACAGATGAGATAGATGCTGTGAAGAGGATGGCCCACACTCTGAGCCCTGCTTCTCCTGAGTGGCCTCACTATTTGACAATTCTATTTGACAAACTTTTTGCCTTTCTTATCGCTCCTGACAACCGCCCTTCTCTTTGTCTTTTTTTTTATATATATTTCCCCCTCAGAGGTGCAATGCCTTCACCGCACAGTGGAAACTTTACAAAGCCGAAAAAACACAGCAGCCGTATGTGAAGATGTGCAAAACAGGAAAAGATAGCTTAGGGTGAAAAGTGAGGTTTAGCTCTGAAGGTGGAGACATCTGCCGCTGCCTCACCTTCGCTGCTCCTCTTCCATCCATCCCTCTCGCAAATCCCGTCAAAGCTTTCTCTCTCTCTCTCTGATCACTTTACTTTCTCTCTCCTTTCACTTTTCTGTCTGTTCTGTCTTATCCCAGCTATTTTCTGGGAGGTGACTGACAAGAATGATTTTTTCGTTTTTTTTTTTTTTTTTTGGAGAAAGAGTGCTGAACATGCCAGAATAAAATAAAAAAAAGGAGATGGAGAACTGAAAGTGGAAGGATGTTCATGAAATATTGAGGGCGGCTGCTGCGGCCCTGTGTAATGTACAATTCATCACTGTCATTGTGCAAAAATGTGTGCACGTGTCCTCATGCACGAGCGCGCATTCGCACCTTTACGTTTATTTGCGGGAGCCCCCACATAATGAAGTGCCATTTTATCAAACAAATGGCAGTTATCCCGCTCTCTTCCTGTTCCTGAACACATCCTGATGAAACTCAGTGAGCTTCTTTAATGCACATGTTTCTCACAGGGTGTTTGAAAGACAGACTGGATATTCAGACACACCAGACTACTGGAGAAATGTTGCACCATCACTTGCGGCAATGTTCAACAGGTGACAAAATTACTTCCCAGCCACCTAACATTTAGGTGGCATCTATTATTATTATTATTATTATTATTATTATTATTATTATTATTATTATTATTATTATTATTATTATTATTATTATTATTATTATTATTATTATTATTATTATGTACAGTATACTATAGGCCTAGTTACTGCCTGTTTTCCCCTCTGGGGGAATCACTGAGTATATGTTTCCCCTCTGTTTCATGTTGTTAGGCCAGTTAGTCAAGTTAGCAGTGTTTGAGTATATTATTGGTTGACTCTTTTAACATCCCATTATTTACTTCAGCAGTTTATTTTCATTCATTTGTATTTTTGGACATGTTTTGGTGAAATAAACCCCTGTTGACTGCTCGGTCCCTGACTCACTGTCTCATGTTTATGTTCAGTGTCAGCACCCACATTGTAGCCGTTGAACTGATCCGAGTAAACGGGACATATGGGACATACAAGATTAATAAAAGCGAACAGCGTCTGCTCAGTTTAAGAGGCTTCGCAGGGCCACGGCAACATCCCGTCTCCTCGGCTCGCACTTCGGCATGAGGACAGTCGTTAAAACAATGACCACAGGAGGTTGCTTGTCAGGGAAACACGACATAGATCTTTTTAAGCGTTAAAAAGCAGACAAAGCTGTTGCTTGTATGATGAACTCAGTTTCTAAAACACTGGGCCGCCCGTAGCCCGGAGGTTCAAAACACATGCTTGTGATCTGAGAGATGCTGGTTTGATAATTCAAAGACCAGCTGGGGGAAAGTGGGTTATTGTCGGATGATTGCGTTAATTTGAAGCTGCTGAAAAAGGTGCTGGGTTGTTATTTTTCTTCTTTAACGAATGTATTTTAAAAGAAATATGGCTTTAGATTTCTTCCCACTCTCTGTCTCTAATCTGTTGAGCAATGAGTCAGGAAGTGAAAGGAAGACGATCAGGAGAGATGCACAAAGACCAGACGGCCTGACAAACACCGGATATCTCGCTCTGACACGTATAAATGCGGCAGCTATAGTGAGTTAAATCACATTTTTTACCCTTGAAATGAGCATTAGGGATGTAAACACCCTGCCTCAGCGACATGCTGCCAGATGCAACTCTTAGCAAAAAGGCTGCTGTGTACCAGTGGAGCGTCTGTTAGCGGTGGCGTAGAAAATCCTGCCGGTATAACAGTGCATATCCGCACCGCTCACTGACATGGCTTATCAGAAGCCTGAGTCAGGAGCCAGGGAGTTAGGAGGTTGAGGGAAATAGCAGCATATTGTCATCCCGGCTGTATCAGTGCCGACCATATGAGAGGCTGGTTAGAACTAATGGGCTAAAACCGAGCGGAATGGAAGGGTGGGAGAGAGATGGTGTGGAGAGGGGGCTGCAGAAAAAGAGAGAGAAAGAGGAATATGTGAGGGACAGAGGGAGTGACAGGGGAAATGTGGAAAAAAAAACTAAAAGATGAGGGGACAAAGAAACACGTGAGAGACGGAGCTCAACACACACACACGTATCAGCTTAGTGTCCTTAAACAACATCTCAGCACAGTTACTGCACTGTCACGTGTGTATGTGTTTGTTTAAATGAGTGTGTGGTTGTGTGTGTGCTGGGGAGAGTTGGGGGTTAAATAACTGACCTAATGATTTCCCATAGGAGGGGTAGGGGGGGCATTGATGACAGCAAACAGCATTAAACTTTTACCATCTTACATTATTGATAACTCCAGCCCTCCCTGCAAGATGCTGTCCATTTAAATAGGCTGCAACTTTGTTTCACGCTCCTTGCTCATGAATATGGATGCACAGAGTATATACCAACCATTATACTGACACAATGGGGACTCTAAAGAGGAACTATATGGAGATATCCTTTTTTATGTGAAGGCAGCCGAAGAAAGGGCTGATTTCATGATCCACTCTCCTCATCAATATTCAAAACAAAGGCTCAGTTTATTTGCCAGCATCAGTCCAGCTGCGGACGCAGGCGTCAACAGCTGCTGCTCTGCAGTCAACTTTTACATAGGAAGTGTGTGTGCAAAGGAGGGTTCCTGAAACAGCTCATCTACACACACACACGCATATTTCTCATCAGTCAGGAAACTCCCCTGTATCTTGCCACTGCGGACTCCGAGTTGCTAAGCAACACAGAGTTTCACTGGGAAGTATTGTGGAGTCGCATCTCTGTTGCTGTGGCGTCTGCAGCTGAGGTGATGGGGCAGAGTTGGTGCAGCTACACAGCAGAAGTTTTGAGTGATGCCTTTGAGGAGCTGTGATGTGTCTGACTTTCATCCGAACAGCATCTTCAACCACTCAGAGCACAGAGAGTTCTCTGTTTCTGCCCTGGAGCGTCGCACCCAGCTCCTGCTTTTACCGGTTCGGCTCACTCACAAATAATCCTCCGTTATGGTGTTAAAATCCTCTCAGAACTATTTGTGAACGCACGGAACTCGTTAAAACACAAAGCAGGAATGGACACAGAGTGGTTTGTGTCTGTAAACGTGCAGCCGTGCCTTTCGTTTCCAGCCCGTGTGTCATCATTTGAGGCTCTACTGTGTTGTTCTGCCACACAAAGAATTCACAAATGTAGGAGGACCACAGGCGATCCAGTAGCCGGCGATGATGCAACATTTAAGGATGCCAACCACTGTTTCAGTAAACAGAAGAAGAAGAGTAGGAGAGGGGAGAAGGGGAAAAAAACAACCCAATCCTGCTGTTCCCTGAAGGTCTCAGTCCTAAACCCTGACAGGTTCAAGTGATTGAGTGTGAGGCTGAAAATGGTCTAAAGAGAAATGAGACAGCATCAGGTTATGTTGACAACACTGAAACATGCTGTGTACAACTGGATACTTTTGATTTTTGTCTATTTCCTTCGTTTGCTCTCGGTGTTGGTTAAAAGCTGATGAATATTCTAAATGTATCATCATGTAGGACGAATAGCTGCACACAGCTCTGGCTATGAAGTGTGTAATTACCAGTGAGCTCAGTGTTTATACCATAAAGAGCCAAACCAAATTAGATTTAGACAAACTTATTTTTTTCCCTTGTAATATTGTTTAGATTTTCTTTCATGTTTGTTTTTTTAAAGTTCTTCCTCTATCTTGTTTTTTCCCTTCCCGTCTCATGTTGGTTGTTTACCGCCATCCTCAACACTTCCCCTGGTAACCTTGGTAACCATGTGTTAAACATCACAACAAAATGAACCGCGGGTAATTCCCTCAGGCCAAGTGTGCAGAAATATACGGACTTATAGAAAGTGTGTGCACAGAGAGCCCTCGTGCTCTTAATGCTCTCACCGTGCTGAACTAAGCCATGGTGGATTTAACCAGAAGCTGTGACCACAGGACGTCATCTCCATACTGGAGCCAGTAAGACCCTGCTGTAAACAAACACAGCTCCACGCAGGAGCTGCAGTCTCTGGATGAAAGCAGCTATAGCCTTTACGTCTCTCTGTTTCAATGAGTCATATTTCTGGTCCATTCATTAACAAAGAGGGAAACTGGGTGTTTCCTCTTACTCACTAATCAGATGTGGTGCACATCACTCGCAGCCTTCACCTGTGACCAGGCCTTAAGCCGCAAATGATGTGATGTGTAATCCTTCATGCATTGAATTAAAACAGCTGTTTCCACATCTGCAAACAGAGTCAGTACGTTTACATGCACAGCTTAATCGAGCTATGCTCAAAATTCGATTTTGGCGTCAAATCGGACTTCTGTCCTTGTCCCAGTTTACATGCAACTGAGAAAATCAAATAACTGACGGGAACGTGTCCTCCTCCTTAACACCAGGTGGCGATATGCATCGTTTCAGCAGGTTAATACGGAACCTTTTCCGGTTGACCTATTAGCCAGACGGCAGACCGGCATTTTCGAACAACAGTGAGATGGTTAATCGTACGGCTTTGTTCATCTCGTATGTAATGTGCGTGTTACTTATTGTGCTGATACGATGCATGCTATCCCTTGTTGTCATGGTGATTTCGAGAGGCAGACAAGAACGTCACCAGCGTGGGGGATGTGGAGCATGCGCTCATGTGTTGCCCATTTAAACTCTGATTATGGTGTATACATGCTGGAGAAAGTCAAATTCCAATCGCACTATCTGGGTGTCTTAATCAGAGTTGGAGAACTCCGACATTAGTCGGACTAACTAACACTCACTTGTTGTCCAGTTATAGTCGGATTAAGGCAATAATTTGTTTTATTCAAGTGTCATGTAAACGTACTGAGTGACTTAGAGGATGAGAGAGAGAGAGAGAGAGAGAGAGAGAGAGAGAGAGAGAGAGAGAGACCTGCAGCAGGAAGTGCTCTCAAGGCTGTGAATTGGTGAACGTGTGTCCATCAGACAGGTTACAGCAGCATATCTGTCATCCTAATTATGAGAGATGTACTGGCAAGTGTGTGTGTGTGTGTGTGAGAGAGCTTGTATGTATGCATGTGTGTGTGTATAGGTGTTTGGCTATACAGTGTATGTCAGTGAGAGCATTTACAGCCCAGGGGAAAAGAAAGAATACTGTATATTAGATGCCTGAAGAGAAGATGGCCTTCTGCAGAAATCACTCCAATATGTGCTCATGTGTTTTGAGCACACACACACACACACACACACACACACACACACACACACACACACACACACACTCACACACACACACTCACACTCACTCACACACACACACTCACACACACTCACAGCTCATATCTCATGTCCACGCGTTGACTGAGGGGGGAAAAAAGTCAAGCTATGAAAAGAAAGAGCTGGGAGAAGAGCAATTAAACAGGCAAAAAGTGAGGGAAAGACAGAGAGAGATGAAAGATGAATAATTGATCTTAAGTGCCTGTGAGGCTTAAATCCCCAGCAGTGATTTTTACCAAACACACAGCCAATTGCAGACAGTATGACATCACCACTAATGACTGCTACTGGCTGATAGACCTGTTGTGGGTTGACAGATGATACACACAGCACATTCTCAGGAAAGCTCAGGGGTGTGTGTGTGTGAGTTAAGTAAGTTCATAGGTCAGGCAGTGTGTGTCAGTGTTTCTCTCTGGCTCTTTCTGTCTGTTCCAGTCTAGCTCTCTCAGTCTAACTCTGCGACTGCTGCCATTTCATTCATGAGCTTCGAGGTGTTTTTTTTTTGAGAACTCCCTCCATTCTGTGGAATTAGCATTGAATGCAGACACACACACACACACACACACATTCAGAGGGAGAGAGAGAGTTGGAGTTGGAGTGTCTGAGGAAATCCAGTGAAATGCCACAGCAAACAAACGGAGAGAGCAAAGAGAAACACAGCACATGTTGCATTAACAGGTTAGCGAGAGGTCAGCGAGCTGGAAGGAGAGGATGAAGAAAAGCTTTAGAAAAACAGTCAAAAAGGAAGAGAAAAGAATGACTGAGCTACAAATATGCAAATTGAGGGAAATTACGATATGAGAAAAATGCGGCCGGGCGCCAGAATCAGCATGATTAACAGGAGGTCAGTGTTATCAATGCAGCTGATCTGGCCCCGGAACAGAACCCGGCTAATATTAGTAAAATTAGTGGAGACACGCTACTGTAGTCTACACACACACACACACACACACACACACACACATAGAGATACAGGTCAAATATTTAGAGCATTCAGAAAAGCTGATTAGCAATCAGCGTCATCAACAGGAAGGCACGTTTAAACTCAATGACAAAAAGATTGTGGGATGTACGCACACAGAAAGAAGGCTGATAGAAAGTCACATTGACCTCTCTGGTTGTTAAATAACACTCTGGGCTATTGGATATGATGAATACAATTTGTATATAGATCTTTTGTACTATAAATGTTAAATAATATATCCCCACTTCCTTTTAGGATTTTTTGTTTAAAAATATGATAAAAGAAATAGAACATGACTTGTTGCTGAGGCTGTGGAAAAGGCCACAGAGTGGGTCTTGAATTAAGATTGTTCTGTCAAACTGTAGAAAACTGTAACACTGTAAATGGGTTATTGTTCAAATATGGATTTTCTACTGTGGCAGTCAACAAAGAATGTGACTGACAGAAAATCTGGGGTTTCTGTGACAAGCCACTGGCCTTTCCTCTCTGAACATTTCTCTAAGAGAACATACACCACAGTTTGTGGCTATATGCTGGAGATGATCCACCTGAAAGGTGAAGGTGGTGCAGCCGGAGGAGACATGTCAGACTGCAGACAGTGGCTTGGGTTTATTCCCAGTGCTTAAAAGTATTAAGAGAGACATCAAATGTAGTTTGGGATGGCACAAATATTTCCAAAGTGCGCACACACACACAAATTTTTACCAGAGATGGAAGTGTGCATTTAACCAATAATCTCTGTCTGGTACACTATACTTACTAGTAAAGTTACACATCAGTTTAATATTTTGGGTTTATCTGACACTTGACTGCAAAGTCTAAAGAGAGGTCACTGTTTCTGCAACTGCTAGATAATTTGACAGACAAATTAATTTCCCTTTGGGGATTATTAAAGTAATTTGTATTCATATGAATGGACTGGATTTCGTCCCTGGATATTTTACTTCAACTTAACCATAAGCACTACATACCTATCCCCATCTCTGAACCTTAACGTAACTTGGACCTAAACCAAAAAAGTAAGTCTCTAACCTTTAAAGGGATACTTCACCCAAAATCAATAATTCACCAATTTTCTACTCACTGACATGCCAAGGAAGGGTTTCAGAGTCATCAAAATGCTTTTGGAGTTCCAGGGGGGGTTCGGCTGGCAACGGATTTTCATATAATGGTGGTTGATACAGTTCACATTTGAATGTTTGTGTGCATGCACAAGATTTGCTGCGAGATTGTTCGTTCGTTGTTGTAAACCATTGGATGTGTGATGATGGATGCAGCAAATCTCGCTCATGCGCACAAACATCAACAGAGCCACAACCGCTACAACAAGGCTAAAAACAAAGATCACTTGGGTCAGTACTGACGAGCAGTATGGAGGTATTTGGATGTTTCATAGTGTGTGTTCTGGGCGATTCAAAAGTGAGCTCTATCCGCCACCATTATATGAAAATCTGTTGCCAGCCGGACCCCCCCTGGAACTCCAAAAGTGTTTTGATAACTCAGAAAGTTCTCCAAACACTTCCTTGGCATGATGGTAGAAAGTTGGCGAATTTTCGATTTTGGGTGAAGCTTCCCTTTAAGTGTAATTAGTTTACCGTGTAGGGACAGTTATTTTTTACCAAAATGGGATGTCAGTCTTCATAATGTAAGTGTATGAGCAGCTTTCTGCCCCCACTATGGAAGTTAGAGTCCATATACAGTATCTCTCTCTGTCAGTATAGTAAATAAGTGGACCAGTGTGTGTGTGTGGTGTGGTGTAATGTCTGATGTGTTCTGAGTTTTGTCTGGTTTTCGGTGCAGTCAAAGTATCCCTCAATCTCTGCTTGGCTGCCACTTGCGACCGCTAGTTCATGCACACACACAGTTACAGTCATTACAGTAAAGAGCTGAGGAACCGTAGGCCCAGATCAGCAGTCTTCACTGAACACAACTCTGCTTTACCTCCCTCCCTTGACTCCACTTTCTTCTTTCCTCTGGTTTCCCCTCCGAGCCAAGCCAAGCCAATCCTCTGGCACTAAGCAGCCCATTATACAAAGCAAATAAGCCATGGCTATAGGCTCCAATAGCTTCTCAGAAAGGGAGAGCGTGGTAGGCGAGGAGTGTGTGTGAGAGAAGGAGCCCATAAACCCCTGTGACTCTAAAAGCTTTGCCAATCTGCCTTGTGGATATAAAGTGTTGGATGACTCAAAACTTTCTGTTTTTCACACGGCAGCGCAGATGTCGGCCAATCAAATCACGTTTATACAAATGTTCCAGCATGGGTGTTAGCCAATCAAAATCACGTTGCTAATACCCCAAGAGAGCCGGGTGGGTGCAGGTCCAGTATCATGCTTGGAGTCAAAAACCAAGTGGAGGTTGATTAGTGCAGCGGGTTTGTTGTCGCTTATAGGGCGATAGTGTTGGCCCCGCCCACTGTCAACCATTAACACAACATCTCAAGTGTGAGTATCCCTAAATAACCTCCTCTCAGACCTTTTTCACCAGTACAAAGCCTGATCCGGTCCGATCCAAACCACAGCTCCCACAGTCCAGAGCATTCCTCCAGCTGAAGGCGCACCGCACTGCAAGTGTTGCTGGTATCAATATACTACCACCCCCAGATCTCCTCTCGCTCTGTCACGCACTCTGAGGCTGCACATCTAAGGTCACACACACACAGATATGCACACACACATCCACGCTGACTATTAAAATCAGAACCAGTACGTGGCTCGCAAGCGGTGTCCACTTCTCCTTGACAACAAGGAAAATGTTTACACTCCAGAGAAGGCACCTCTTTCTTATTGGCAAGGAGCTGGTTTCTATGGTGATGGGAGTCGGCATCTCTGTGTTTGGGCATTGCGAGCAATGTGTGTGTGCTGATGTTATATACAGTACAGGAATGTGGACACATATGGCTGTGATTACACAAACATACACTCACAGACAGAATCAATGGTTGTTCTCTAAAGCGATGAGCGCTCCGGCTGCTTGTTTTCATCCTTAATCTGAATGACAAGAAAGTCTTGGGATGGGATTTGGTTATAAATAAGTCACACCTAGATGGGCTGTCAGCTCATACTAGTGCTTACATTTGTAAACACATTTGTAAGTCGTCCTTTCAAGTCAAGACAAATCGCTTCAAAATGTTTCTTCTTACATTCAAAATAAGAGATAATGTAGGATTTGCATTTTCTAAAATAACAAACAAGCCAGAAAAAAACAAAAACTAATGTACTTCTTATCAAATAAACACACATACATACACACACACACACCACCAAATCCATGTGCAGGCCTTGCGGGGGGAAGCAGGGAAGCGGGAAGCAGCTGTCGGCGAACCCCAGTAATGAGGGAACACCAGTGAGCGCCAGGGGAAAAAAGAAGTGGATGGAAAGAAAGATGTATGGAGAGAGTTGAAAGTGAAAGAGGAAAATCCAAACAATAGGAAACAAACATGAAGACAGACTCAAAACACAGCTCTGTTGAGAGACGGACAGACAGAGGGAGAGGGAAAAAGAGGGTGGGAATAGAGAGTCAAACTGAACCAATGTGGCTTTTTAATGCAGTTAGTAAAAAATCAATATTTATGCAATCAAACTGTCTGTATGACATTTTGTTCTTATATTTCATATCTGTTTTTAGTGCAGAGCATCCAAACTGTTACAAAACGGTTGACTGCACTTGACTTCCACAAAGGACGTCATGCAAAACTTAAATTAAAACCTTCACTCTGTTAGCTCACCTGTTGATTTAAGTTCTTACAAATTTACTTTCACAGAAGAATATACTGTATGTCCATAATATGAATCCAGCTGCTATTTTGCTCAAAGCACTATTCAAACTTTATACAATTTTTCAAGTATTTGCAGACAAAGTTTGCTGTGTATTGAGTAAATTGAACTCAACCTCCCAGAGTTCCTTAGATTCATACTGTAGCTACACTCCACCCACAGCCATAACAATCATTGGTCGCTCTCTGATCAGGTTCCTAAATCCTGACAAACTTATGTAAAACCCTAAAATGTCCAGATTTCCAACATTCACTTACCAAGCAGTCCTGACCTTCACTGTAATTATAGCTATAATGTTGTCATTTTCTTCCAGAGCTTACATGGATGTTTACGACATTCTGTCACACAAATTACCTAATTAACACAAACACATAAACAATGTACCGTGCATCTGAACCCAGCACTGACAGATCTATATATGTGTCAATAAATCAATATGTCATTATGGGTTATAGGTTATGACTGCTGAACTAGAGTTTTCCTGCACATTAACAAGTTTAACTGCTATAAATATTTTTGATGAAGTGTATATTTAAATAGATATTAGATTGTTTTGGTGGGTGTCTGAAACATGTTTTTTCCTGTGGCCCGAACATAGCAACGTATAACTCTACTGTTCTGTCAGTGGGCTGGGATGGTTTTCCTTACTGGGAGTGCGCTGTTTAGAATCTACTGCAAGTAATGTACCAATGACAACCTCACAGCACCCCCAGGTAAAAAACAAAACAAAACTGAACTATCCCTTTAACATTGTAACTACAAGTGTCCAAACATGGCAAAGACTGAGATTGTAAATATAGTGACGTTAAAGTTTATGCACAAACTTTACAAAAGCAGTGACATTGTGGGTCAAACAGCAAAGCGGAACGAAGAAGCTATAAGAGTTTATTAGATTGTTAGACAGAGTGGACTGAGGGACATCAGTGAAAGGGGGAGCAGGGGAATAAAAGGTAGAGGAGGGATGAGGAGCAGCCAGCTCTCTGGGGGCCCTGGGCTGCACTGTGTGAGGTGGTCGATGCCTTCCCAGGTGCACACAGCACAAACAATGTGCTTTTCACCCAGAAAACAAAGAGGGAAGCAAGATACAGGAGCCGATGTACAGCACAATTAGGACACAACAGATCAGCGACTAACACCAGGGAGTCAGTGTGCAATCAAATAGGACTTTTAAACAGAGAGACACAAATAGAAGCTCATTATAGAGTCTGTTCTGGTGCTTTATCTATCCACCATGTTCTTCCAGTCAGTTTGTTTGCAGAAAAAACACAACATCAATTTTTAATATGATGCTATAATGACTCTGCATCATGCTTGGAGGGAGAGATAACTCCCTATAGTGGCTTCTTCCCACCTGGTTCCCCAGATGTGATTTAGGTGAGGCTGAATTAAAACCTCTGCCCAAATGTTCCTCTCATACACACACTGGAACAGACTATTGCCAAACAAGATCATATCACCACCTCAAATGACACACACAGCCTTTGAAAAGAGAGCAAACTCTTTGTTTCAGATGTTTCCCGTCACATCCGCGGCTGCATTTATTTCGGGTGTTATTGTCCAAACTGTGTACCACCTGTTTGATTTGCATCGGTTTGATCTCGTTGTGATCTGTTTTGTGTGAGGTTTTTGAGACATATTGCACTGACACCTGTTAATGCAGCCGAGGACAGCTCTGACCAAGACCAGAGCTGGTCTGGGTGAAGGAGAACACC
This sequence comes from Trachurus japonicus, assembly GCF_045865225.1. NCBI lineage: Eukaryota > Metazoa > Chordata > Actinopteri > Carangiformes > Carangidae > Trachurus > Trachurus japonicus. Next base: position 17,149,810 of record NC_140925.1, read on the forward strand.
TGGATTTCATGGTTTCTGTCTCCGTCCTGATGCACGTTAATGCAGTCCACCTGTCAACTGCAAAGATAAACTGTGCTTTGATGGCAGATGTGTAACCTGATCGTAGGAAACCTGTGGCTGCAGTCATGTCATGTGCACAGGTTTGCAGAGATCAGCTGGTTCTTTCCGAATGACCCTGGTGTGGACTTTTGCAAGTAAAATTTTTGGCACCTTTGAGTAAAAATTACTTGTTTTTAATTTTAACATGGAACATGGAAAATGGATGGAAAGGGTGGAAATAGGTTTTATCTTCATCAAATGTTTTTACAATGTTTCAGTAGTGAGTTACAGCATTTGGCACAATTATGGAGAGCTTCTGGGACACTAGTGTCAGAGCAACTTCCAAAATATCAATAGCCAATATCTCAATAGTTCACATGAGGTTGGACCTATAGGGCTGAGACTTTACACAGGTGTGATTGACAAGATGTTGAAGTGAAATGGTGATTTTCACTGGCTTTGCACAAAGTAAGACCAAGTTGTTGTTACTCAAATGACTAGGGTTAGGGTTTTAAATGTTGTCTCATACATGCCTTACAGTCCTTCTGTTATAAGCTTCGGCACTTAGGTTTGCCATACAGGGGACAGTTACATTGAAAGAGGTGGGTTTTATGTTCACATAAAAGGGGCTGTGTTTGCTGCATATGGCTGCAAATATTGACAAGCACATTTTACAGAGAGGAAGAGCGAATGATAATATATGAAGAAGTTAAACGCATCAGGCTAAAGGCAACAGTTGCAGCTCCAAAATACAGAAAAAGCAGCTGGAAGAAAAAAATCACTTGACTGTCTGAACGCATAAATTAATAGGATTAAAATATCGCCATAAAAGATCTGACTATAATTACACTGTGTATTCTATGAAATTAATGTGTTGCTTAGATGTCTTTTCGTGGCACGTACAACAATTTTAGGCTCAGTCTTTCGGCTGCAACCCTGCTGGTGTCAAACAGACTTGGAGCAAATAAAGACTAAATTTAAAAACCTAATTCAAAATGGTAACAAGGCTTATTTTCATATCTTACAAGTACCACAAGCACAAGGCTTTGATTCGAGTCGGCTTCTGTTGCAGGATGATATCAGTGTACAAAAGCACTATGTAATGGCTTTTTGTTATTGCTTGCAGCCAAAAAATGAAGCAAAGACGGCAGGAGTGGGCCCTCCTACATGGGAGCACACTTCAGCCGAGGAGTTGGCCCTCAGCAATAATGAGGGTCGCTCATATAAGAAAGTCTTCCGGGAAAGCGAGAGGGGTTTCCCGTTCTCTGCACTTGTGTCCTCTTAACAGACCCCTTCTCTGTCTGTGCACTGAGCTCCAGTGATGATGCCATTTCTCAAGATAATTGCTTAAGCAGTAGGTGGCACTTTTATTCATGTTGCTATGTCATCTTGAACCTGCACCAGAGCAGGTATCAGGTGTGCAGCATGATGATTTAAGAAGTAAACCACTTTTGTAATCCTGAAAACCCAGGATTAAACCTGAAGTTATCTGGCTAACTAAACACTGATCCTGTTTTTGTAGCACAGGCCTGAGGTCTGATCAGCAAACTGTCCAAGCTCGTGTGAGACATCAACAGTGCTAATAGGCATGGAGCTAAACATGGATGTCAATGAGTGCTGATGCACATTACAGTTTGTTGCGGCTGCTGGATAAGAGAGCCTAATAACAGAGTGAAAGAGCCAGCTGGAGAATGCTAATTAGCCGCACAGGCTAACAATCAGATCTAATGGGTGCTGAGTAAATACCAGTGGTTGGCTGATGGCCATTAATGTCGTACAAGAGAGCCAGATAACTGAAGCATCACGCTGTTGTTTAGAAGTTTGTGTGGGGACGTGTGTTTATATGTTTTCAACTTTTAACCAAGATGATACAGTATCTGATGAGGGCGTTCAGCCAGTCACATCTGCCAGCCGCCAGTTTAAGGTAAGAAAGTGGATGTGGTCAATAAAAAGAGTGCACAAGCAGTGTGTGTGTGTGTGTGTGTGTGTGTGTGTGTGTGTTAGTTGTGCATCAGTAATCAGAGGTTATGAAAAAAAGCAAAGACTTAACCAATTAATGAAAGTAAAATTAATACATAAACAAAAAATATTTAAACGTTAGTGTATTAATTTACATTCATTAATAACATCTGCTTCTTATATGACTTGATGCAACAGTAAACACACTTAGCAATTATCAATTAAATTACCAATGGCTGCATGGTTAGGCTAAACTAAACGTCATGAAAGAGAAAAAAAATCACATCAATTTCATCAGTGAAAAAAATTGTCTCCTAAAACCCAGGGTTCCTCGCTTTCACCACATCTGGCTACCTCTGTGTCGATGTTACCGTGCAATCATTTTTTCTGCTTCTCCAGTGAAAGGAGTTTAATCCAAACACACCATACTAAATCCCTTATTGGTTCCTCTTAGTAATGCAGGTGTAGGCTATGTTGTGGATTAACCATCATTTTCTTATTAGCATCCAAATGCTTTTAGCTTAGTGAGCGCCAAACACTGACTTATGATCATTTATATTGTATTAAACATCTATTATACACAGTCCTTATGAAACAGCCTAGTTGAAATTACATGTAAATATCCCAAATTGCTACGCTAATCTCCTACTGTCCAGACAACAGGGTTCAGTGGCACAGTAACATGAAAACATCCAACTCATCGGTTTCCTCATGCAACTGAGCTATTGTCTTTTGTATTGCAGTTTCAAAAGGCGAGGGCTGTTTTAGTGACTCATGCGGCTCTTAATTGGAGTGCCAGTAACAGCTAGGCTAACCCCGTTAAGTTGTTTCAGATTAGCATCAGTGAGACGGCTTGATTGCGACTAATTCAGTGGGATCACACAACAGAAGACGCTAATGGAGCTCCTAATGAGTGATCCATCTGCAAACGAGAGCTGAAGGCCACTTTGTTAACTTTTAAAGGGCTGTTGGCTTTGAGGCTGGAAAGAAAAAGAAGAAGAAGAAGGAGGCAAGAGGACAGAGTGTGACCGAGCGATTGGCTGTTCCATAAAGATCAATTTTACGAATCATTTAAAGGTCGTATTGGTGTTAACTAAAGCTCTGGGCCACGACCTTCACTGTGACTTATAATTTTTTGCATTTCTGCCTCATTAGAGCAGATACTTTGTCCACTACTGTTACCCTGTAAGTGTGTTTTCAATAGCCATGTACATCCAATTAGAGATACAATCCCATTTATCAAAGCTTTCCTCCAGCCCAGTCGTCTTAGCGCACAGTCACGGGCTGAGGGCAGAGATGTGTTTATTTGCAGTGGCACAGTGGAGCAGATTGATCAACAGGGCCCTGCTCCGGTGCCTTTTTGTTTTTTTCTTTTCTAAATGTTACCCAGAAGCCTTGGCGAGCTTCTGTTAACATGAGGCCTCACACAAATATTCACACAATTACACAAAGTCATTCTTTTTCTTGGTTGGTTCTCGGTGTGGGAGGAACTTTAAAGGGAAAAAAAAAGAAAGATGTGTACTCAAAGGCATCAAAAATCCATCAGAGCTGACAAAAGTATAATTAGAGCTTGTTCATAAAGTGACAAGTAAAGCAGAAGGAAGAGACAGTGTATTGACTGGTAGATAGACAAATGATAAACACACATCCATGCCCACACACATGCAACCACACACACAGAGGAACGTTCTTCTCCTGTTAAGACTAAGTATCCCCTGACACCACGGCAGCGGTAATCAATTCCCATTTGCATTAGAGCCAGGGTTCTCATTAAACCGCCCGGTCCACTTTTCCTCCACTGGGACTTCACATCTCTCTATCACACACACACACACACACCATCTCTCCTTCTTTCACTCCCTTTTCTCTGGTGGAGAAGGAGAGGAAGATGTGGTCTCATCGTCATTTTGCTAAGCAGGACGCTGTTTACCTGCACTTGTACACACACACACACACACACACACACAATCCATATACAGTACGTAGCAACAGCTGTTTTAGGGAATAAATGGTGACATGTGTGGTACATGCAGTGTGAAAACAGCTTTATTTCCTCTCACACCAAGCCAATATGATACAAAACACTGACGTTTATGCACATCTACTTATCACCTCCTTATTGGTCCAAATTAAATCAACAGCATGCACTCCTTGTTTGATTGGTAACTCTTCCATATAACATCAAGGCAGCTTTAATATCGCCACAGCCAAACTGAGAGGCTTATAGAGCACAACTGTAAGGTGGAAGTCACTGTCTGCCAACAGTTATATGTACCGTTACACCACTACAATCAGTCTTCTGTCTTGCCTAAGCTGCGGGGGCCTGAGGCGTACAGCGTGCTTCCAGTGCAGGGATGAAACATGCTTAGAGACTAAAACTCTGTTCCATTAGCTCAGCAAGCATTTGTTTCCACACCAAGACACAAGATTCAGAAGAAGACGAAAAAAAATCCACCATGCACAAGGTGAATCCTAATTAACAGAGGGTTCTCATAAAGCTTTTGGATTTACCGTCAGGCTCGTCAGAAACTCTGAAACCGCGCTGGTTAATGAGCTGAAAGCAGAGGCCAGCATGTGACAGGAAGAGGGGAGGAGGGTGGAGGGGGGATATAATCTTTCTTCCTGTTGTTGTGTCTTGTTTTGTTTTTTAAAATCAACTCAGAACCGCAAGAGCCTTTCTGTCAGTTGCTTGGAAAGCTTAGCTTGGATTCATGAGCAAAAGCCTCTCCAAGTAAAGGCTATGGTTGTCATATTACGGAGCATATGCACTATGTGGAACTAGTGAGTAAATCCCTCGGCTGGAAAGTCTCAGACCAACGATATCGAAATCGGCACCAAATAGGGACCTTCTCCAGACCTGGATGATGCTTCAGGACCTTTCTAGATCTCTAGATTAATCTGCTGCCGTGCTTTGTAGCCGGTCTGGATTTGGTTAGCCAAGCCAGCCAAAACCATTGGCTGCGAATGTTTGGACCGATCATGGTCTGCGTTCACTCCCTCTGAAGGATAAAGGTCTTTGTGAATGTGTATATTATTGAACCTCAAGACAACTGGAGGGACGGTGGTTCTTCAGTTGGTTTCATGAGAAATCACTCTATTTGTGTTCTTGTCTGGTTTTCGGCCTGGTTTCAAATGGGTGTGGTTCCGCTGGTAAAAAGATGAATTCAGTGATATTTCAATAAAATGCAATGAAAGTCATGTTGTTTTGCTTGCAATGTCAATCAAAGTTGTCCAAACACAGGGGTTATGTGAGGGCACAGTTCTCTTCAGCAAGGTTTTTTAACTTCTCATAAATGACACCTAACCTAGTTTTAACTATGCGGCCTGTTTATTGATGAACATGTAATGTTACCGAGAAAAACTGACAATTTAAAACCAAGTTTTCAGGGGCCTTAAATTCTTTTACGAACAACCCGCCCAACTTTACAAGTAGGATGCCACCACAACAGATGACATGTTCACCACAGCCTGCAATCTGATTTATATTACAGCTCTTTCTACATAACAGTGAAGTTGTGATGCTGTAGACATCACAGTGGTCTTTTTGACCACCAGACAGACAAGGACTTTGCTTGTGCTGGTAAAAAGAAGAAAACACCGGCTCAGAAGAACGTGGCCAAATTGCTAGAGAAGATAATGATACCAAGTCGCTAACCAATGATAAACCTGATATACCTGTATGGATTTGTGGCACATGGTGATCAATATGTAATCTCCCGTAACTGAAGGGATGGATGGACACTATTCCTTTTGGGAGTGTGGAAATGAATATCTAAAAAGGTCAAGATGCGAAAGGAATTCCACAGGTGCAGAGAAAAGGAGAAGGAGAGGATAGAATTTCCTTAGAGGCAGGCAATCGCAATGAAACCGCAAACAAATACATTTCTTGCACTTCCACAGGTCAGGAGTTCTTATCTCCATCTCTTATCCGTCATGAGCATCCACAGATGGACGATGAAGTCTAAAGTCCCTCCACCTCTTTGTCTGACTGTCACTTTCTATCTCCGTCTCTATTCATCCCTCTCCCTCCTTTTCAACGCCTGTCTCTTTCTGTCCATTCCTCTCTGCATCATCCTCTCTGTACAAGTCCTCCCAGCGATCACATGAGGGGTTGCTGCTTATTTTCATGCACGCTTCACCGCCTCTCTCCACCTCAGTCCTCTTCCTCCATCTACGAATCCCAAACTATCGATTGTCTAATGAAATCTGCCAAAGTCAGTCAAACCCTGTAAATGAGGTGGATCAGTTGACATACACAGCAACCGTGAGGTGTCTCTGCTTTTCATCACTGGAATTATACATCTGTGAATGGATGACTGCAGAGCTGTTAGAAGTTGCCTTTGTTTCTTGTGTATTTGTGGAAATTCAGTGCTTACATGTTGAAAGAAAACACAATCAAACAACATGATTATCATTGCGGATGTAATCAGAAACAGCTCCCTGTTTTTCCTGTGAGCTGTGGTGAGACTGTAATATGACCGATAGAGAGGAAGAGCCAAATACATCCACAAACACCCACACAAACACTAGCACATGCACAGATTGATCCACTTTATCTCAACTTCGGCTGCCTTGTGGGCTAGTGAGATCTATCATATAGTATACAGCTGCAGTGTGTGTGTCTGCGAGAGGCCGAGTTTAATCATCCCCAAAGTGCAGCAGTACTGAAAGCATCTCAAGACTCCATCTTGGTTCAAATTGCAAGTCTGGAGGGGAGGTCAGAAATTCTCTCTGGGCGTCTGTTACATTCTCAGCCAGGCTGAAGAACAGCAACATAAAAACAGAGAGCGGAGAAAAGTGAGAGCTCAGTGTTTTCTCCCTGCTGTTACCAATGTTGACAGTGTATAATTTCATAGCAATCATGGCTCTTATTTTTGTCAATATAAAACCCAAACCTCAGAGGTGAGCCGTTTGGTTAACTGCTTGTTTTCTAAATGAGGCTCAACTCTGCAGGCCATTTATGTTCTTGGATCCGTTTTATTAGAAATATGAAGCTTTATGCCATAACAAAGTGTTATCGTTCTAAGTATCCAAGGGAACACACACACACACACACACACTGAGTAATCCATTTGTTAACAGTGGAGAGAAGTAACTTCCTTGTAAGAGGAAGAAATCTCTAACAGAACAAAACTCATGGCAACACCATCATCTTTAGTGTGAAACTGCATATAATAATGGAGACTGGCAGTTTAAATGGTCATTTTATTTCAAGTAGCACAGCCAAGTTCAGACCGAACTACTGATGGCTTGGATTAGAATATTTTATCTAAATATATCGTATTACAAGTAGTGAAAGGGAAAGTGGGTATAGGGATCTGTGCAAGAGAGCTGTCTCCATTTATTGGACAGATGGTGGATTCATCCCAGTTTATAGCATAATTGTGTGGTGGCCTGGGAAAACCCTTCACATGGTGGGATTTTGACATTTTCATGTTTTGATATTTCCATAAACTAGACGTTTTCAGCCATTCATAACTGTTTGAATGACTGAGATAGCCCTCTCAGATCAAAAGTTATGAGCATTTTAATCTATTATGACCAAAAAACTGAAAAGTGAGAAAAATGGCTTTAACTAGAACGTTGCTGTTTTAACCCTCTAAAGACGAGAGTTTTACAAAACATTAAACAGCTTCTGAACCGTTTATGATAGAGATTAGCTGTAAACTGTATCTGAATCGTGTGATTTTTTGCTTTCCGAGGGTCCTTGAATGGTGCCTCTGTGACAAGAATGGACCGTATAGGGTGCGTGTGATCACGTGGTACGGGAACAGACGCTAACCTAGCGTAGCATCGATGCTAATCCGAACGTAGCATCAATGCCAAACAGAACGTAGCATCGGCGCTAAACAGAACTCATCATCGGCACTTGCACAAGTTTTACAAAACATCAACAACCGTTTATGATAAAGATCAGCTGTAAAAAAGCATCTGAATCGCGGGATTCTCTGCTTTCCGAGGGTCCTTGAATGCTACATCTACAACAACAACGGACCTGTCTCCTCTCGCGCTGCTGCTGCGGCTCAGCTGGTGCTGCGGCTCAGCTGGAAACGAAACGCCTTATACTCGCCACAAAAACATAAAAATAAGTACTTTCCGTTTTGTTTTCTTAAAATATTTATTCACCACGATGTAGTAGGGAGTTCAAAGTACCAGAATCACACAAAATATCAAAATCGTGGAAATAGTACTTTGCCACCTATTTTGGCTATTTGCCACAATCGAACGTCCGCGACATCCGACGGGTTTTCCCAGGCCGCCACACAATTAAGGTTGGAGGTTGCATTTATGCATTTGTTAAATTCTTTCATTAGTCTGGATTTTTTGGGAATAGGAGTATATCATCTATATGGAAACAGGTTTAATGTGTTATCTTATGTGTGTGTGATTTGTGTCTGTCTTCAACAAATCCTCTATTTATTCATTTGTTGGTTGGTCATCAGTGCAGACAACAACTTATTGCTCACTGCTTAGAGACTGAATCAGGTTTAAATTTGATGATTTTTTGCACCAATACTCTAAAATAAAAAGCATGTTGTCTCTCTACTGCAGCAAGTAAGTAGCCAGTAGCCTTGGGATCAATAAAGTCTATCTATCTATCTATCTATCTATCTATCTATCTATCTATCTATCTATCTATCATAGGAAATTGTGTTGATTTGAGATGAAAGGAGGGATACGCCTCTTTTACCACATTATTGTCATCCGAGTCTCTCTTACACTCCTCGGTTCCCTCATAAATAAAACTGCGAGCTCTGCATCTCCTTGAAAGAAATTGTAAAAAATGTTCATTACACGCACAAAGAAGAAAGTGTGTATCAGCAAAGAGGCATTTTCAAAAACCCATACAGTAGACTTCACCAAGAAACACACACACACACACACACACACACACACGCTCCCTTGCTGCATCTGGTTTGCATTACCTCGTCGATGGTGGGGAAGTGCATTGGTGCCCTGCTCCCATTGGTCCTTAGCTGCCGGCATTGGTTTTAATTGGTTCTCTTAGTGCCAGACCCTCAAGCTGAAGCTCACATACACACTCACCCCTAGCTAGGGGCTGCAAGGGGGAAGTTCTCGAAAAAAAAAAGGGGGTAATGGTGGCCAAAGTTTCAAAGTTGAGCTAATTGGGAGCCATTTTCTCCTCCTTGTCTCGCTCGCATAGACACAAGCATCTGATTACATTATTCTGCACAATTAATTAGCAGAACCAGTATTACTGTAAGGTGTGTGTAGATTTGAAGGAGAGAGAGAGAGCACAAGTTGTGTTTCCTGTAATGAAAGAATAAACACATTTGGGGTCTCCCTGATTCAAAGCCAGTCTGGTCTAAGAGAGTAGACACTGTGATAGAATATGGAGACTTAATGGCAACTGTCTAGACCAGTGGTTCTCTTTTTCTTTTTTTTTTACATCAAGGACCCCTAAGCTGACACAAATTAGACCACGGACCCCCCATTGGACAACATTTTGAAACAAACACCAGAAATACACAAACATTTGTTCCGAGACTGAATAATGATAATAATGAATAATTAATTTCAAGAAATTTCTGGAAAAATAATGAATTTCAAGAAATTTCTGGAAAAAATGCAATATTCCTGGGAGAAAATGCAATATTTCTGGGGGGAAAAAATGAGAAAAAGTTGGGCGCCCCCTTGAACCCTCCGAAGGACCCCACTTTGAGAACCACTGGTCTACACTAGAACCAGGGTCATACACCATACAAAACAACTGACACAACAAGATGCTTCATCTCTACACAATAATGAAGATGCCTGTGTTTGCGTTGCCAGGTTTGTTTTCTGTGAGTGATCACACAGTGAATCAAGCACAGAACCCCGTCAGAAATACTGCGGGGCCAGTGCATATCCTATCCACTAGTCTTGAATGAAACTTTCAGTCAGTGGAATAACACTTAAGAGTATCAGATGCAGCTGCAGCACAGACTGTGGATCAATCAATATTTGGGCTCTGGTCTGTGGCCAAGCAAGGATCAGTTACCCCCCTACATCCCTCAGAGCGAGATATAGAGTTGAGCCTGGGAGTGCGTTTCTCTCTCTTCTCTTGGTGTGTGTGTGTGTGTGTGTGTGCTGTAAGCAGGGTAGTGGATTACCCTTCCATGGATATTTGATATACTGTTTTGATACATTTTCACACATATTTGGACATTTTTCCCCCATCACTATTGAAATCCATTGGAAGGATAACATTAGTATGTATGGCAGAGCAGCAGTGTGGTCGGGCAGACGTCAGTTTATTCCAATGGAATCACTATAATCAGTGGATCTGATCATGGAGGGTAGGTGTATTTCGCAAAGAGTCTGAATATGATGAATTTTGACATGTGAATTTTTGCTGCACTAAAGTTTTCTCTCAAATAATCCAAAGTTTTTATCCTCAGATGTCCTGTCTTGCACAAAATTGAAATATATTCCTTTTACTATGAGCGTGTCAAAGAGCACAACAAAATATCCACAACAGGAACCAATGACTTTTTGCCACTTTTTCATTAAGATAAACAATTACAGAAGTGACTAATGCACTAGATTTGGCATAACCATGTCAGAGTATTAACTATTCACTTAGCACTTTGTTACAAGAAAGAAGCGACTGGTAAAAACACTTTTTCAAACTAGAGCGTAAATAGTTACAACATTGCAACCCATGTCTTAATAAGGATGTGATTTTTGGCTTTGAACGACTGATCTCCACCAGGGAGCGAACTGCAGAGCTATTAGAGCTACATCTAAAAGGTGAGTGTTGAAAGAACTGTGCAGTGATTTTTCTTTGCAGGAGAACAACGTTTAGAAGATCACACAGAGCAAATTCTGAGTGTTTTCCTTCAGGTTTGACAGTGTAAATGAGAAATCCTTAAAGAAAATGAACAAGAGCAAATGGAAGAAGGAAGGGATTTACAGTATAAAGCCATACAGGGACAGAGAAAGAAAACAAGCTCTGAGAAATGAAAGAATGAGCACAGGGTAGAGGGGAAACGGAGAGAGAGAGAGAGAGAAGGAGAAGAGGGAGGGAGCTCTTTGAAGTGTCAGGCTACAGGCTTGGCTACTGGTGGCACTTCTAATGAAGGCTGGGCTGCTGCTGGTGTGTGTGTGTCTGTGTGTGTGATGTGCACTGGGTAGACTGAAAGGTCTGTGCAGCGCTTGACTCTCCATAAAAGTTCAACAGCCACAGGGCTTTGGAAGAAGGCCATGCTACACCACAACACGCTGGCCCCCAAACCTGCCTCATGCCTGCTCCAAACGCCCACACACACACACACACACACACACACACACACACACACACACACACACACACACACAAAACATCAACACAAGCCCACAAAGCACACAATGCTGAGATCATCTATAAAGCCACAAATATGGGCAATCAAACTTTAGGAATAAAACACATTGACACTGATGTATGCACATACACACACACACACACACACACACCGCAAATTGGCAAACTCCAACCATCTCGTCATACGGTCAGAACCATAACACTAATGCAGAAAAGATGGAAAGTATGACAATCATACATCTCAACGCGTAGGACACAAAGCAGAATGCATTAAAAGTAGCACATAAAACATTAATATCACATAGTTTGAGTTAACACAAACCAACGCAGCAGCAGAGACAAACAGACGTGCTGTGTTTGCCTTTGAACAGGAAGCAGAAATGAGTCAGACTGCTGCTAACTAGACCATCATTCACTGGACGCTCCAGTGTACCGCCGCCTCTGTCTTCACGATGCTCTGTGTGTGTGATAACTACGTTCCTTTCCTCCTGGCTCCGTCCTGCCTCAGTGCTTAGGTTTGACCGCTGTCCTTACACACATTCATACAACAAATGGTCACACAAACACAGTTTTATGGTGTGATACAAACAGTCACATATGTTTTTTAAATGGAGGGACTCTTTTTAAAATCACAAATGTTTGCATGACCTCACCCAGTAGCTTAATACTGGAGCTTCTACTTCATTACAGTGTCAGAGGTTAATGTCACAGAGGATCTCAGTGAGCGCTCTGATGAGCTAGACAGTGTTCCCCAGCGCTTTTCTTCAATGTCACCACCATCCAGTGAAAGCTGTGCGTACATCTATGGGTACATTGTAAACAAAGACTGCAAATAGCTAATTCGGCATAGTTTTAATGGTGCCAATTTGCCAAAACGTAAACAGACTGTGAAAACCCCGCTTTGAGCCAAGGAACACAGTGTTCTGCAGGCTAATGGTGGATGAAACCCTGACTGAGACACTTCACGTTGGCCTGATCTATAATCACTAAGAAAACACACAGTAATACAGGGGGATTGGTGCTGTAACCAGCGTGTGCTGTAACCAGCGTTCAGCTCGCGGCTCTGACAGTAGACGGCTCGGTTTGACATGCAGGAGCTGTCACTGTGTGTCAGTGTCAATCAAACGCTTGCTGGACGTATGTGTCACCCGTACACACATCCACATGGACAAGGACAACGTGTGTTCAGGCAGATGCAGGAGCAGACAGTCTGCTCATAAACATGCAAATATCTGTGATGAAAGGAAGAGAAAGAAAAAGGAAAGAAGGGGAGGAAGAGGGAAGAAAAAGTAAATCTAAGGAAAAAATAAGGGATATATAAAAGAGAAGGAGAGGTGTGGGATAAAAGCAAAGGTTATACAGGAAAAGAAAGAAAGAAAGAAAGAAAGAAAGAAAGAAAGAAAGAAAGAAAGAAAGAAAGAAAGAAAGAAAGAAAGAAAGAAAGAAAGAAAGAAAGAAAGAAAGAAAGAAAGAAAGAAGAGGATGTGAGTCAATGAAGAGAAACATAGCTTTAGGATTCAGGACAGGGGAGATAATAGGGAGGTAACAGTCGACCATTCCCAGTGGTGCTGTTTACATGAAATCTAATGTATCTCAAGGGACTGAGGATAATTAAGATAATTCACAATCAGTCACCACCCACCGCAAAACATCACCCACTTCTCCTCCTCCCCCTTTACAGCCTCTCTTACTCTTTCAATGTTGCTTGTTTCATTAAGGCCTCTCCTCTCCAGAGTCTGTCTGACAGGTGAGTTTGTGACGCTGACACTAAGATCTTTCAGCCTCGATGTGCCGCCGTCGCCGACCGTGGAGTGGGACTTTAAATTGCAGCCCCTCCGGCTCATTGTAACATTATCAGGACTGACAAATTCATCCACACATAATATAGAGCTAAATACCATGTAAGCTGCTCCCATCACTTGCTGGCCAAATGTCTGCTGACTCTGAGCTGAGCGTGCACACACACACACACACACACACACGCATACCAGTTCCCTGCAGTGTTTTGAACCTCTTGGTAGACCCCTCTCTCCGCAAACACGACCTCGCAGTAGTAACGTACAATCTGTTCCTACAAAGCTTGATGATGGGGAAAACAACAATCATAAAAAAAACATGTGGCTTCATTTTTTAACGCATTGGCATGTTGGTGCATGCAATGGACAGAAAATCAAAAAAAAAGTGGCATTGAAATTAAATTAAAAGACCGAGAGTCTGTCTTTAGTTACTGAGGCTTGAAATTAAGATCAGTATATGATTCATAAACCGCAGTAATGGTTCCTTTGCTCCGTACTGTTTGTTCTTTCAATAAGACTATGCATGCAAATATACACAGCAAATAAACCGCCCACAAATTACATTACTTACTCACTGTTCTGATTTTGGTCCCCAAAGTAGTTTTGGAGTTTTTGGTTTGAAGTTGCATTCACACATTGTTTGTTGGGTGGGTGAGTGCAGCTGGGAGTCGTACTGATACAAGCTGCCCACACATAAACCCTGTCATCATTGGACAACAGACCTGCAAGCACCTGCGAACATCTGGTAATTACCACCAACACTGCAGCAGTGAATGCAGCAGAAAGTACATCTGTCAAAGGAATACTCCACCAAAGGAAAATAAAAATAAAACAGCATTCTGCATATCTATTCCTTGTGTTTTGTTGTCTTTTGCTTTGCTGAGGGTCTCACTGATACTAATTCTGTATGATCATAAAAAAATGTTATGACACCAAATAAAAACCTCCTTTATTTTTCAATATATATATATCGCTTTACTTTTTTTGGCCCAAAACATAGAGACAGTGATGTTACTTTCACTGGTACATGGGGTCAATCAGGCCCCAGAGAGGTACAACTTCCTGTTGGACCTCTTATGAGCAATCTGTTACAGTTATCTGAGTATGTACAGTCCTGTGTGATACTAAAATAAGCACTGATATAGCTACAGTATAGTGTATAGAGAGAATCATTATTTAAGTTATGGAGCATCAAGCTGATATAACAAAGTTAAAAATGATTCTTCAGCTTCAGGACCGTGAACACATCATGTGGGCTTTGTAGTTAGACTCAACTGCAGTTACATTGAATTCCATTGAAGACATGTTGGAAAAGTGGTGAAATGTCCACAGGCGCTTTTAAAATCACCTTAGCTGCCGTCCTTACAGCTGCTCTACAACATTCTGGAGGTGTGGATCCACCACTCCCATACTGAACTATTGACTCCCTGTAGCTTCAAAGCTCTGCTGAAGGGGGGGAATTTAGTAATTTGGTGTCAGAGCTGGATTGTTGGATTACATTGCTGCAGTACTACAGGCAATACGTATTTAGCACTCAAAATAACTTTTCCTTTACTGGCTCTTTGTGGATCGTAACAAGCCTCCAATGCGTGTCTACAAAGGTCGACTGCAGGAGTGCATCTTGGTTAATACAGTAAAACAGAAGGGTTAGTGTAAGGTGTTGCAGGGAGGGCTGCTGTGGGGATCAATAGAGACAGAGTGATGGTGGTGGGGGGTAGGGGTGTGTGTGTGTGGGGGGGGTGCACTGCAGCCTTCTTGACACAGAGATTGAGGGGAAAAACTGCAGCTAGCAGCACTTCCCTGGAAAGAACCCGTATTGACGTTCAGTCTGTGTATTTCAGCCTCACCTCCCTTTTTTCTCCGACCACCCTTGTTTCTTTCTTTTTCGCCCTTTCATCCCTCGCTTCCTCCCCTCCCTCTGCTGCTTTTGTCAAACTCCATGTAAAACTGTCAGCTAACAGCTTTTTGGGAAGCAGCAATTAGAAGAGAACAGAAACTTCTTGGGGGAGGTTGTGCGCACACACACACACGCACACACACACACACACACACACACAGGCGTCTTGCGTATTTTCCAGCTACCTCAGAAACTGTCCTCATCACTTTGGATAATGCATTCTTAGAACAGAAATAACTAGCTTGAGCTGCTCTACCCAGTCGGATTTACATAAAACTCCAGCATGATGAGTCGCACTTCGATTTTTCAGAGGAAGCAGCCGTCTTAAACTCTCGTGTTCATAGAGTTGCATAGGAAGTTTGTCACGTGCACATGTCCCATTATGGATGCAGATATGTCTGCGTTTCCGCAGCCAAGCATATGTGAGCATATTCCTTTTTCCCACACTAAAACACAGGTCTCCTCCCACGCTCATTCTCGCTGTCATATATAAACATATCTCACAGCGGTGATGTAACATGACCCATCGCTATGCCCTATATTCTACCACCCAATCCATGATTCATAAAGCAGATGGGCTTGCGAACATGACCGTGTGTTTGACACACATCGCATGCTGTGACCCCAAAGCCACCGGGGTTAGTGAATTGTCGAACGGTTAACAGCGAGGGGTCAGCGGCGTCTGCAGCGGGCCATTTTTCTAAGCGGCCAGACGTCTGCCAACATTTTCTGTTCATTATTTCACGGGGAGGTGAAGTAAGATGAATTATTGATCTCTCAGGGGAAATTGGGTGAAGAGGCAGCAGACAATTGAAGAGCAGAGATTAAACTAATGAAAGCCACTAATAATGTAAAAAACAAAGCTATGAAAACAAAGAGGAGATTTCTCTATGTAGATAACTCCATACTAGTCTGAAATATACTTGCAATTTGCCAAGTATTAGTATTAGCAGCAAATTACAACCTAGATTGAATGTATTTAGAAACCCATTATCGACTGGAACAAATCTTTCTGTGATCACATCAATGACTCGACAGCTCATCCAAATGAACAAATATGCTGTCAGCATGAAAAGAGAGTAATTGAAAAAACAGTTTTCCTACAAGAAACTCTTGTTCTCTTGTTGTTCCTTTAGGCCAACAGTGCTCATTTTGTTTTTGGAGAAAGAAGAAAGCATCACTCTCCTTCATCTGCCCCAGAGGACAGCAGCTCTGACATGGTGTGAACATGCTAATGGTCTCACTTCCCTGCCACACCTGGGCCTCACACTCACACATACAGTAGGCTGCATAGTGCATACACTGACAGAGCAGACGGTAGAGTCAAGAACAACAAGAAGACCAAGAAAGGCACAGAAGGAGAGGGCGAGAGAAGATGAAGAAGAAGATGAAGAAAGAGAGAGAAGAAGAAGGCAAGAGAAGATGAGGAAGAAGAAGATGAAGAAGAGAGACATTTCATGGTTTAAGTTTGGGTTTTGTTTTTACTGTATCTACCTTAGGCCACCTACATTTCCTCTACATGCTGTCTGTGCTCAGGAGAAAAGGAGGGGGAGATTATCTGACAAACTGCTGATGGTCAGCACTAATGTGAAATCCTGCATACAAAATGTTCCACAGTTGAAGAGTTGAGTCAAAACGTACTTGAATAAAAAGTTAAATTCCCGACTCCAGCTATTCAAAAACCTCACAAAGAGCCACCCAGTCACAGTGATCGGAGCAGGTAATTCATTCTCTCCACTCTTTTCCGACCATTTTCCACAGCGCATTCAATTTCAGAGTGCTCCTCTACGTGTGGAGCGGCGCGCACCGGGGGAAGAGGGGAAGTGGATGAACATGGACTAGTTAACCAGGGAACCGATTACTTTGTTTAGGTTCAGCAAGTGAGGCGAGACCTTGACACAAAAGATTAAAGCCCACTCCATAGCAATGAACTATAGCCAATTAGAGCCATTAAAAATCATGAGATTCATAAACATGCTAAAATATGCGGGGCTGCTTTTTGAATGTGAAGAGCTGAAGAACCTGCGGATGGAGAGGAGACAGATAGAGAAAGTGTGTGTGTGTGTGTGTGTGTGTGTGTCAGAGAGAGAGAGAGTGAGTATTTTGCTGCTGCGGGCTGACTCTCTAACACAGTTGAGTGCTTTTTTTTCTGCTGAAAACAAAGGAGGAATTTAAAGCAGAAACATTCAACCATTGGCAGCCCATGGCTTTGTCTGACGCCCCGGCCTCTACTGTATGAACAAACAGCAGCTATTTATTCATCTGATTTCCCCTTAGCCTGTCGGCTAACAAATGCAAACAGATACACAACGATACTGGCGCCTTTTATTGCTGCCACCCACCCCGACAAAACCACCGATACATGGTTTTCGAAGCCGGAACAACTATGAGAGATGACATGAATGCAGCAGCCTCCCACTGGGAATAATGTGAATCTTATACAATAATTTGCTTCTGCATGGTGAGTGTGGTTAAAGCAGATGAGAAATCTTTCAAACTGTTGAGTTTTCTTCAGACTTGAGCTGATTTATTAACATTTTATAGTTTTTTGTTAAGAAGGCAGCCTGAACACCTCAGCTGATCCAATCACATGTGAGCAGCTCTAAATACAGGTGTGATGACTTGAGGTCCGATCACTCATGTTCTTTCAGCAGTGTGAACCAAATGCATCATGGGCCTTCATTGAGGGACCACCTACTCAACTCACGTCCTCTGTTACAGTCTAATCAGTCCTGTCGCAGTTTCATAATCAACTCAATAGATTTTACTATTTCAAATGGCTAAAACCTTATTTCATTGTGGAGCTGTGTACAGTGTAATTTGCTCACCCCTCTTTGACTCTCTCTCTTGCACAAACACATTACCAACCCGCCGATGCATACATGTTAATTTGTTTGTTTCTGTGATGCATTTCATGGCAGGTTATGTGGCAATTTTTGTTTTCAATTTCTGTAGGAGTGTTGTTAGTACTTTTATTTTGAAAGTTCCATGAGGTCGGGCCATTTAGATCCACCCAGCTTTTAGCTGTGCTGTTGCCCACTGTTTAAAACACCCTGTGCTGAAACGTGCTGAATGATTAAAGAGCTAACTCTCCCTGCGTGTCCGTTAGTGTTGTTATTGTTCACATTCAGGTCTCTGGTGACCTGACTCACTAACACACTGGTCAAGTTCACTTTCCCTCCAAAACCTACAGATCTCCTCATACTGGGTCTCAAGTGACGTATGGAGTGAGAACAGGATTATTTGGGATACTGACGGACAGTACAGCCAAAAAATCATCCACCCGTCCAGAAGGCAGCAGATTAAGCAGGGGGTTCCAGACATGCCTCTCCCCTGCAACCCTTCCCAGTTCTTCCCGGGGATCCTGAGGCATTCCCAAGCCAGAAGGGATACATAATCCCTCTAGTGAGTTCTGCAGCTGCCCTGGGGTGTCCTCCCAGTTGGACATGCCCAGAAGACCTCCAGAAGGAGGCACCCTAGAGGCATCCTTATGAGATAACCAAACCACCCGAACTAACTCCTTTTGCTGTGAAGGAGCAGCTTGGCTCCGTGCTCGCTCTGGATGTCTGAGCTCTTCATCTCTAAGGTTTAACCCACAGCCAGTGTGTGGAGACAGCCCGTTTCAGCTGCTTGCATCATTCTTTCGGTCACTACCCAATAGGTGACGGCTCAAAAATCAGTAGGGGGGAAAAATAACAAGATGATATCTGTCAGATTCATACTTGACATGCTATAGACCCTGTCCAATACTTCCTTTTCTAATGAAATTTGGATGACAACCAACTAAAGACCTTCTGTTTCCCTGGCATCACAACTTTTTTATTATCCATAAGAGGTGCTATCATCCATACCCCTGAATGTATCCCTGAAGTCAACACAAAATTGTAAAACACAGGAATTAAACTTCGGGCAAAGGCCAAAATCCTACCAGCTGTATGCATTATGCATCGAGCCACAACTGGGTCAGGCTGCATGTTCAATAATAGACCTGAGGTCTCCACACAGAGGTCAGAGGCCCTGGATTCATCACAGGGAAATGTAGATAGAGGTTCCATAAACAGACTGTAAATGTGTGGATCTGGAACAGTTATATTAATCACTGTTTGTGGTTATTTCTGTCTTCTTTAAACACACTGATGCTTCAGTTTGATTTCACAGGTTTGCATGGTGAGATTTACAGTAAAGAAAATAATGTGAGACTTTGGAACCATCTAATCTATAGGAACACGTGCGTACTAAGAGGTGTTGTGAAGTCTAGAGAAGACTGTATTGAGGTTGTTTGGTGAGGTAATTAAGCTGTGGTTTTTGACAGGAAATGTGGAAAAAGTGAATCCATCAGCTACGGGAACATTGTTGTGTGAGACATTATTAAATGAGCACAGTGACAGTTTCCCCTGCCGATAATTCAGCCCCACTGTGGCTAATCAGCTGTAGAGTAAACAAAAGTTTTCTTTATAAATATGAGCGGCACAGATGAATAATTCATGTTATAAGGTGTTTGTATGTGTGTGTATTGGTGACCTAGTTACCTCCCACTGTTGTTTTCAAAGAGGTGGTGCTAGTACTTTACCAACGCCAGAACTTTCTTGTTAATATCTGATCCGGTGTGGTAGTTTGATGCTGGTTTTTCCCCCACCACACATCTAATAGTCTTGTTACTTCCCTGTCATCAACACCCCCTGTCTATTTTCACATCTAAAATCAATGATAACTATTATTGTTATTATTCAACACTATATGTTCATACGACTAATGACAGAAGATTGGGTTTTCGACCATTTTTTTTAATAACCGTTTGTCCAATACTTGGGTGGCACGGTGGTGCAGTGGTAAGCATGTCACCTCACAGCAAGAAGGTAATAGTCTGAGGCCAATTTGCATGTTCTCCCTGTGCCTGTGTTGGTTCTCTCTGGGTTCCCGGGATCCCCACTTTCGCCCGATATAATCCGAGATTGGCTCCAGCCCCTCTGTGATCCCACATGGATAAGTGGAGCTAATGGATGGATATCCACCATTCTATTTCAGCCAGCTCTCTGCTTCTTCACTTGACCTCAGACTTAGGACCTTATCCATTAATCTCTGCTATAACTTTCTGAATGTCCTATAAGAGCTTATTCATTGTGTGTACATGTTGTTGTAGGTGAACTGTATCTGTACTATATTCAACATGAACATGGGTGTCTGCAACTCTGCAGACTGAGGCAGTAATGCACTAAAATGCTGTTTGTTAACCACTAAAAATCTTCAGCAGCACCGTAAACAATAAAGAAGTCTGAGGTGGAGCCTCTTCTAGAAATTCTGCAAAATTTGGTTCATGCAGACTGAATAAAATTTGCATCACATCTACTCTACCTTTACTTCACCTCTTTTTCTTTTTTAGCTTTCTACATAATAATTAATCTCTTGTGGGTTGTTCTGCTTAATGACACATTGTTTAAGTGGCAAAACATAATATCAACATTGATATTAATAATAACTTCAAATACAGTTTAGAAAAGTGCTTTAACAAACAAACCTAATGCAGCAATTATCAATAGAAATAAGTTATAGAGGTTAATTATTATATGCTAGATATGAATCAGGACAATAAGAGGAAGCAGCTGTATAGAAACGCAGAAAGCCTCACACACACACAAAGCAGTAAAAGGCCGATCCGGAGAAGATAAGAAGATTTAAAATAAAAGGCGATACAAAGATTAAAGCAAAATCATAAAAATGAGTTTTTAAGAAGTGCTTTGACAAAGTTACAGATTCTGCTAGCCTTAGCCTAAGGACCGTAGCACTCAACATCACATTAACATCAATTTTCATCGTCATGATAATATTTGGACATGTACAACTAAGGCTGTACAGTCCTTTCCTGGAGTCAGACTGAGATGCCTACATACAAGAGTCTGGGACAGTAATTATTTATTGCCTATAGTTGAAGTTTTTATCGGTTAATTATTCATACACTTCACAGTAGTTGTGGGGGCAGTTTGAAGTTGGTGGAAGTTATCGTACTGCACAGCTGACATTATGTGCAAGTGTGTGTTTGTGCCATTTGCCCGTTTTTCTCACAGCAGCTGCTGTACGAGTTTTGTACAAGACGTGTTTGTGGATTAGCATTACATGCTGTGAATGCAGTGTTTTTACCACTGCCTTAAAGCCATCTCTCTTTACGGTCTGGGTGGGGGCCGCGGCTTTACGATCATGTTAGGTTATGACGTACGGTGCTTCTCCACAACTGGCTCTTCTTGTTCAGAAAGGACAGTGACTGTGCAATGACTCTGGCGGTGAGGGCTGCTTTGTGTTTTTTGCCTTCCAACACCATCACTGGGGCTCTTGTGTCGTAGCCAGAGGATGTTCTCAAACAGCCCTTCACAGTGGTCGGTGTATTTTCACGTGGATCGTTCTTTTCTCTGAGGAACCGTTTGTCTCCATCTCCACACATTTCTGAGTGTGAAAATCTACATTTGTTTTAGCTTCAAAAATTAAACATGTGATTACTGTGTTTCATGTTGGGCTTCGGACTGGTGATAACACTGTACTGTATGTCTGTGCAGGTTCTCACTCATCCGGGTCATTGTAGTCACAAAGGCAACTGGACTTCTTTAGGTTCTTGAGGACTTCTTGCCTCTCATCCAAAAGGTCTTTTCAGTTCTAAAAACTGGTGTAAGAGTCCCAGGTATTTAAGTCTAAGTGGAGACATCACCTTGGAGATGGTCCTGAGGGTCGTTGACTACCCATCATGGGAGTTGTGGGACAAGGTGTGACTCAGAGAGTCACTGTCTCCCACCTCGCCATCATGTGATTAATTAAAGTCACATGGCTCAAGGTGTGAATGGGAGTTAAACCAAGTCAGTGTTGTAGGGGGCTGACAGGATGATGTCATACTGTAAGCCACCAGCTCTGTTCAAGGACAGTTGTTCCAAGTGGACATAGACGGCCTCCTTCCCCTCCCCACAAACCATCTGTCCTTTCTGTCAAAATGTGGACGAGTGTTAGTGCACTGGACAACACTGCTCAGTTTGTGTCAAACACTGTACGTGACACAGCAAGGACAGTCCATTCTATTCATAAACACAGGTGGAGCAGAAACCAGTTGACGGTGCTGACCATCAGTTTCGCACATTTGGAACAATTACACACAACTATAACTCTATGTTTTAGCTAACGACCAGACCATCACCTTCATAGTTTATTTGTCATATTCATAGTTTTGTAGGCTACTCTCCTTCTACAGATACTGCAAAAGAGTGCTGCAGCACTGACATTGTTGTGTGCTGATAGTTGAACTATTGTGCCTTTTAGTCTGATTGGATTGCTTTCCAACAGAGGCCTTACTGCTCGACTGTATTATGGAGCACTGCAATCCTGAAAATGAATTGAATATTGGTAGTTATGATTGGGACTTCAGTGAAAATGAAAATTATAGTATACAATATTTGTTTATAGTTTGGTGCTGTTGGTTTTGTCTTGTAGGGGACCTTTGTTTTAAATCTGAAACGAAACCAAAAAATAAATAATTGAAATGAATGTTAAGGATAATCATTGATGTATAATAAAAAAAGAAAAGAAAAGAATTCAAGTGCAATTACACAAACTGTGATCAAAACGGATGAGGACTGATGTTGGTTAAAACTGTTATTCACTAAAAGTGGAAAATAACATGAACATCTTTTATCCTCATGTCAGGTTTAACAGTGCATTGAGACCCTGAGCCCTCAGGTGTAATGTATAGTTGTCAGTCCGGGCCTATTAAAGTAATGAGTGTATGACCACAGTATAATCAAGGCAACTCAATAAGGGCACACTGAGCATGATTAGCAATTAACTGCAAGAGCAGCTATTGGGAACGAGTCATAATGAGGTCACAAAGTCAAAGAGCAGGGAATATAGTGATCACAAAGGAAAACGGCTACTCTGGATGGGCTCATTCATTAAAATGTGTGTGTAGAATTATCTGTATTTGTATGACTGTGTGTGTGTCTGTGAGCTTGTTTTGCACATGTACATGTTTCTCCATGTTTTGTGCTTGCATCTGCACGTCACTCCACTACACTCCAGCCCAGAAAAAAAAAAAAACATGTAGCCCAAATCAGAACCATATGCACCGTATTACAACATGCAATAAAGCCCTGCCTTTTAACCAATCTCAGGTCTCCAAAGTCATATATTACCCAATTTAGTGTCTTGTCTTTGCTCAGTGGCTTACAGCGAGCAGGGAGACTCGGCCACAGCTACTGACTACATGTTAATCAACTGGGACTGCACCACAATGCCACCATGAAGAGAGGAGCCTCTAAAATGGCTGCCACCAGAAAGAGATTACAGCTCCGAGCCGCTCTCTCTTTATTCTGAAAAATGACATTCGCTTTCCGAGCTAAGAAACTATATTTCAAGTGGAGGGATTTTCACTGAGAGTTTTCCAAGTCAGACTTCTACTCCCAGGGTGCCTTGAGAGTTTCTGTCAACAAGTAGATAGGAAAATTGTCTTGTGAATGTGAAGTGAGGCCATGCTTGTCTACATGCCAGCTCTCTGTCTCTCTGGCCTTTTCTTTTCGAGCAAAGACCCCTCCTCTGCCTACTGCGCGCACACACACCAACACGGAGTCAGCCGTAGCAGTTTTGATGTGATGCCGCACTCGAGGCTAGTGTATACACACTGTCCATCCTTGTAGCCAGCGAACCTCTGAGAATAGCAACAGATAGCATTAGAAGAGAACAAAACAAATCACAGCCCAGTCAGGGAAGTCAAACACAGAGAGACGGAGGGAGAGAGGAGGGATAAAAGTAGACAAGGAAGGAGTGAGAAAGAAGAACAGTGAAGCGTAGCAGAGGAGAGCAGAACAAATCTCTCCCTTAGGACTTTCCCACTGTTTGGGACTTGGTGGCGCATTCCCTCCATCTGTCTGCTGCGATGCCTATTATCTTTTCCTTGGTTCACGCAGCTTCCCTTTGCCTGTTTGGATCTAAAGAGCAACATGACTGATTTATCACTTGACAGTGAAGCAGACTGGACTTGTGGGGCTGAAGCTTCAGGTGGGAGTAGGGACAGAGGGACACAGGACTGGAACGGAGGCCGAATCTGGGGTTCCTACTGAGTTTTTCATGCTAATAATAAGTCAGAGAGTTTAAAACAAACTCCCCATCATCACAGTACGGCCTGTGTGACAATGTAGCTTAGCTGCTAAAGAGGTATTCCATACACAGCTCATGTACACTACATCAATGCGATGTAAAATGTGACGCTGGTAGACCTATGAAACACAAATACAGCCAATCTCATTTTTGGTGACATGCTCATTTTGTAGCATAACATACAAGTTGCATCCCTTGACAAAATGCCAATACGATTTTTCGAGATTACAGCAAAAAATAAACTCAGTGACAAATTTGTTTTCAACACAATAATTCTCACAGATGTGTTATAATCTTAGGATTTCTGAAGCCTAAACAGAACCACCAGAGGTAGAAACCTAATATTAGGATATGAACAAGGTGCATAACTTCAACATTACCACCCTTATAAAATCCAACTTGTAGTTTACCTCCTATATAAAAGCCTTTCCAAGTTTGTTATAGTTTCCAAAAGCATAAACAAAACAGTGTAAATTGAGTGAGTCATTTGATTTTCTTGTATTAGCCTGTTAACATTTCTGTAGTCCTATTGAGCCCCTTATTGGTAAACTGATTTTAAAAGAAAAAGCTTTTAAAATATGATAACTGGGATATTTACTGGCATATTTTATGTAATAAAATAAAACATTTACAGTTCCACTTACACACTTGGCTGACGCTTTTATCCAAGTGAAGGCCATTAGTATGCTTCAGTGCAGTAGGAAACGGTGTAAATATTAAGTACCACATCAGATTCAATAAGTGTAAGGCAATTATGTTAAGGAAGTGGATTGTAAGTGCTAGTTAGACGTGCAAGGGTTTTAGGAAATGAGGTGCTCTTAGACGAGATGAGTTTTCAAGAGATTCTTGAAGATAGAAAAGGACTCCCTCAGCTCTGATAGGATTTGGTAGTAAAGTCCATTTTAAGGGAACCAGTCTGGACAGAGAGCATTGCAGTATTCAAGGCAAGAGATAACCATGACCTGGAACAAGAGCTGAACAACAAGTAAAGCCTGATTGTTCTGATGTATAGAGCAGAGCGGTAAGACAGAGCGACAGATGAATAAACAGAGAAAGAGAGTTGCCCATTCTATATGACTGCAAGGTTGTGAGAAGGGATGAAGAGGTGATTTGGGTATTGATATTGTGATGAAGAGAGTGATTGGCTGGGATGACTCAGATTAGTCTTCAAGAGCTTCAACACAAGGTAAAATTCCTTCATCGGTTCAGATACAGTATGTCTGATAGACGGGTCAAAATTTGCCCAGAGACAGTGGGGACCATCTGTTAGAAACTACAGGTATAGGTGGGTGTCATCTGCATCACAGCGATACGACAAATCATCTGAACGGACAATTGAACTCAAGGATGTAGTATGTATTGCAAAAAGAAGGGGTCCCAGAACCAATCCCTGAGGTACATCAGTGGGGTGGGGATGGGCTGAGGACAGGTTCTCTAACCACAACATGAACATGTTTTGAGTTTGTGTTATGCACACACCTTATTTCAGACATGTGATCAAAAACCCCATGACTTTGAGAAATGAGAACAGGTAGTGCTAAAATGCTAACTCATCTCTCGGTTTTGGGACACATTCTTGCAGTGTTTTATTGATCTATTAAATGCATCATTTAAAATCTCTCTTCAGACACAATGCAACTTTTCTGTTGTCAACAAAGTGTTAAAACACAGTTTTCATTATTTTTGTCTGAACTACACAGGTTTGTGAAGATCAACAGTTTAAAAGGATGCAAGTGATTCCGTCACACAACTTGATTTTAAACAGTGGAGGGATTTAGCTGAGCATGATGGCTCAGGCGTTATGTGGAATGTGTATACACGCCTCCATAAATGAGTGAAAATGTGAGGAGCAAAGCAAAACAAGAGCCCCAGAAAAATGGAAACATCAAAACACAAGGAACGATACATCTTCTTGAGTATGGTCATCTGACAGAGTTTAGGCATGTCTGTGAATAATATCCCCGCCGAGGTAGAAAACTAAACAAGGTGGACGTGTGGGGACAAAAACAGAAGAAGAAGAGGGAAATGTGCTTTTTGCTCCATGAAACGACTTCGACTCACCTTCAGCGAGTGGCGAATGCAGCTTGTTCCAGTGAAATGAATATACATGCATAACACAGAGATAAGATGCCACTTTAATACTGGTGCTGATAACGATTTCAATTAATTTGACTCCTTGCTATTACTGTTATTTTTCCTCCCTGAGCAGCATTTAGGATTAAAGCATTTATATAAAGATGTTTAGAGCAGGGAAATGGTGAGTATAAATCCTGGTGAGCTGTAAGCAGTGTCAGAGGACAAGAGGGAGGAGGAGAGGGTGAGTGAGTGATGATCTTTATCTAGATTACTGTGGGTGTACGGTGTGTGTACGTAAGCGCGTGTGTGTATGTGGGATGAGTCATCCTCAACCTTAAACACCCCCTATAATCACAACATCAACACAGCACAAGACGCTCGGTGCTGGCACAAACATTCCCACACTGATTTGACTGTGGATGGGGACGTGAGCACACACATCCTTATTTGTGTGTGTGTGTGGGGCGCGTGCACATGTGTGTGTGTATAGCAAATAGTTTTGGTGATGATTGCTCTGTTATTGTTACAGTTTGGGTTTGCTTCAGGGATTATCTAATGCTGTTTTCACCCAGCAGAGTCTCCTCTCCATTACTTTAAACACTGAGAAGGACCCAAGATAACTGTGTTTTTCTAGGAATTTTCTGTGAAATTCTCTGTTAGATACATGTGAGGTTTATTAAATAAAATCTTGTTTTAAAGTCAATCACAGGGCAAAATACACCTGTTACATTCAGGGGGAAAAAAATGTTGTTTTGTTTCTCTTATCTCTTCTCCCTCAGAATCACACCCTCCAATCTTCAGCTCAGTCTCAGCACTGCACACTCTGCTGGTGCAAGTTACTCATTCCACTGATTTAACTAACTAAACTCCTTTAGAATCAAAGGTGAATCCATTTGTATGTGTAACGGAGGTGCACTCACTCACCCATTAAGGATGTGCAAACCAGCTGCCAAGCGCTCATTGAGCTCTTAGCAAAGCGGTTTGCATCGTTGGGGAGACCAGGGTTCGAACCCCACCTGGGGCAGAGCGTTGTGTTTGATTGACACAATCTGGTGTAGGGTTAGAGGTCAGGGGAGCATTGCATTGTGGGATACAGTACACAATGTAGACTGGTCAGATGCATACTGGAGATTTTTCCGAATCAGTACGACATCCGAGATTTATATGTCAACTACACACAAGAAGTCGATCGATGCCGTGTGGACAGGACACGTATCAGGCGCTAACTCTGTAACTCTGTGTAACAACGGTTAAAATGAACACGCTGTCTACAACGGCGCACACATTTACCTACAGTATGTAGCTACTCCATGCGAGTGTGTCTGATTAAACTGCACTTGAGCCTGAATCAGTGGGAAGTCTGATTTTGAGTATGTTTAAACTTCAGAGTGCTGCGTGCCCCCTGAAGCACATATCTCATCATGTGTGTACATTCATGAGTGTGCGTGTCTGTCCAGAGCGCACACTGCGTATGTGCCTCTATCTGCCGCCGTGGAGAGGGTGTGTGTTTGTTGTGGAGATGTGGCGGTGGCTCAGAGTGGACACTGAAGTGAGCCATTAGAGAAAAACAGCCACTGATTAGGGTTTAACTTCTCCACTTCACTTATCGTACACACACACACACACTCTCAGCCACTTGTGCATGCATGTGTTTCCGACACGTGTCTCGTTGTTTATGCATGATGTGTGTGCATTTTTACTTTTATACATGCAGCTGGTTGCACCTAAGTGTGTGTATGCATGTTCACGTATCTATGTACACACAAGCCTATACTTAAGTAAATATAAAAGCATATATGCCCATTCACACGTATCTATATACAGTATGTGAGTGTGTGTTTGTGTTATCAGGGGCTGCTGCAGAGCCTCTCAGGTCTGGACAGTGTGGTGTGTGTCTGGAAGTGAAGTGCTGAAGTTGAAGCTGTTGTGATGAGAAGATAAACAGCAGCCGCCGAGACACACACACACACACACACACACACACACACACAGGGCAGTCCTACATGAGGCACAACAACAGAGCAGACCTTCACCACAACAGACTGCTTTAAACTTTATCCAGTTAGAGAAGGTTCTACACACTCTATATGACACTCACACTATGACACTTTACTTAAGTTAAAAAAAAATCTGCACTGTCCCTTTTACACCACGCTTCCCCCAGTCTGTTACAAAGCATCGGATGTAGCTCTCAAGACACAGCAGTAACTAATTTTTATGTGCCTTTAAGGTCAAAGGTTGTAAGTGGAGTTTAGATTTCATATCAACAGAAAATAAACCCAAAATGCTTTAAAATGACATACAACCCACTTCTAAGGCAACAATCATTTGTTTGGACTGGAGATAAACGCAGACATTTTTTTTTTTTTTTTTAGTTGTTCCACTTAAGCGGTTTGGAACTAGGCATTTTAACCTCTACAGTGACAGTGAGAGGAGGAAAACTTTCTCCTGAAACTTTAACCAGAGTGGAATAATGCTCCTCTATATGCAGAGAGTCCCGGGTTATAAATCAAGCTGTCATGTGAAATGTCTTCCCCCCCGGTGGTCTTGGCAGGGCTGATCAAAGACAGCATTCACCTTTCTTACATCACGTTGTCATAAGTCAAATCAGATCACAACTGTGTCAGCAACAAAGTAATTACCTTCCTTCTCATATTTCATATTCAGCAGGCTTCAGTTTCACGCTGAATGCTTGGTTTGATGTGTTCGAGCTGAATTGGACACTGCTCTGGCACCTCAGCGCAGCAACTTTATTTTAAAGCTGTCTGTTTTGTTTTTTTGCGTGGGTGGGGGCTGTTCCCACCGGGCTACAACTCATTGGTCTCTTCTCAGAGGTCTCCTGAGGGGGAACCAGAAATAATGACCTGTGACCTCAGAGGCAGATGATAGAGGTTGTGGGACGGATCTTTGACGTCAAAAAAACAAAAAAACATGGAGATAAACTGGACCGTGTTTACTCAGCTGACTGACTGAAGAGCGAGCCAGCGGATGGAAGTGAGGCGAGAGAAAGAGACGAGGAATGAAACGGATCGACGTGGACAGGAGCGCAGAGATGTAAATTCGCTGACAAATAGCAGAGCAACAGAGCCAAACAGCCAGACAGAGGATGGAAAAGAGGTGGGAGGATCAGAAGATGAAAGAGAAAGTGGCTATGATTCAGTTGACCCTCTTAGGGGACGTGAATGCGACTGAACTTAGCGTTTCCACTTTGATCATGAGAGCTAGCGCAAATTGCTGCAATATGGGCTATGAAAATGTAAAAAAAAAAAAAAAAAGTTTGAGTGGCAATGAAGAGAACAAATCAGGGAAAGAGAGAGGGAGAATGTTGTAGAGGGAGGTCACATAACTGTCTAAAGGCCCAGAGAGAGGAAAAGGGGGTTAGGGAAGAGAAGGAAGGAGTACTGTGCTAATCAAAGAAGGAGGGAGAGTGAAAAGGGCAAGCAGAGGAAAAACAGGCAGTGGTGGAAAGACTGTCCTACTAAAATAAAAGTGCTCTTATTTCACTTATATTACATTTGGATAGATGAAAAAAAATATATTTTAAGGATCTAAGAGTTAAAGAGGAAATTCCAAAATGTTCTGAGGAAAACATGCAGAGTTAATTAATTAGAGAAAGAACATTTTGGAAATGAATTTTTACGACATAAAAAGTTGAGAGGACAGAGTTCAAACCATATTGTTTTAAGTGGAAAAATTGGAAATAACAAAATACACAAAGTAAAGCCAGATTTTTGTTCTTGGCTGACTAACCGCTCACTGGTAATAGCTCTGAAACCTCCATGCCAAAATGTTGATGCTCGTAGAGAGCCATACACACTTGCATTAATTACCCAATGTGATCTGACTGAAGTATATTATGTCATTAAACTCTTAATGAAGTTAGTGACTCAGTACACACAAATGTGAGTTGAGCCACAGGACGAGTGAGTAAATTTAGTTACTTGTAATCGAGGAGACGTTGTAGACAAAGGGTCGGACACTGTAAAAGTTGTTCTGCTCAAAAAAAAATTGTAGCTGATGAAAAATTATATTCCTTCAGAAGATTTGAGCTGATAGATGGAAGAATTCACCATTCCTGCACAGAAAAGAAGCAATGCACATGTGTGCTTTAACATTATTGTTCATACAGTAATAGAGCGTCATTGATAGAAGCCTCATTCATTTCATTCATGTCTTTCTGCAGCCATATCAGAGCAGTATAAAGTTACCACTAAGGCAAACTGATACTGCTCACATTAAATGAATTCAAATCGTATCATATTATCAAGTTTTATTTTACTGTGAAGCTGCTGCAGAGAATTCTGTGTGTTTGACAAGTGCAGTGAGGTAACTTTAAAGGCACATGATTTTTGCAGTGAGTTAAAGAGTGAACGCTGATTTGAGGAAGAAAAAAAACAATGATGAAACAGACAATGATGAAACCACTTTTGGTTACATTTACCTGTCAAGGAGCTTTTGCAGCCTTCAAACTGAGATATTTCTGTCACAACAGAAGTAAAAGTAGGGATGTAAACTTGGAGGCCCATAAAGTCTTTGTAGGAGATGATTTGAACCCTAAAAACTGCTGCTAGCATCATTCCCTGTTCCCCTTAACAGCCTCATATTTTATACCCTTTGTGTGTTTTAATATTCATAAGATACATTTGTGGTTTAGACTAGAGGACCATCTTCATCTTGATCTCTGACCTCATGATCTCTGGAGCTTTGGTAACAACGGGCTTTTCATAAATGTGTGATCAAAAAAAAAAATAGTAGAGACAAAATTCAACTGTAGGGTTAAGGTATGGCTGACATTATCTGTTTTGTTGTGACATCACAAAGTTACAGAATGACTTTTAAGTTTAAAGGCTCAGTCTCTGAACAGAGTATTTCTGAGGACTTCACAGATACATAATACAGAGCTTTGATCTAATTTATGTTAAAAACAAAACAAAAAAACATTAAAATCTCACTGTACATCATGGGACCCTTAAACTGTATTAATTTATGCTGTGAACAACACATTACTGTTTTTAAATGGCCCCCAACGGTTAAAAAACTGTCACCCAGCTCTGCAGCTCAGCTCAGATCTACAGAGCTCAGAGTTTAATGGTGTTTAGGTTTTCAATGGCCCGCAAATGTAATGTTTTGCTCGACTCTCGTGGTTCTCATCAAACAGCTGTCATCAGGCTATCTGGTTAAATAAAGCTCTCTGCTGCAGCTGGACATTTTCTTTTCAGTAACAAACGTTGTGATGAATTCACTGTGAACCACCTTCTCGGCACTGAATGATGATTGACAGAGCCGGTGACTAACTGGTGAGGACTGTAGAGAATTTCAAAAACTTGCAAAGCAGTAACTAAAGAGATAAAAAGGAAAGTGATATTGGACTTTCATTTCATTTGGACACAAACAGTTATGAATCATTTTTATGACGGTCATTTGTAACTTTACTGGAAGGCTCTGACAAACAATGTTGTCCTGCTGATACAGGCACTGGTTCAAAAGAACAGGAGACATTCTGGAGAGCACCGACAAAAAAATAAATAATTCTATCATTTATATTTGAAGACATTCTGGCTAAATTTCATTTTTCAGCAGAAACTGATTATATGATCAAAAGCTACAAGTCTGTTTTATCACATCAAATCAAATCAGCTCTGATCTTGGAAAACTCGCTCTGCTTTAAACTTTATTAAGTGAATCAATTGCAAAAGAGGAAAAAAAATAAAATAAAAACACATACTCCCTCCAAAACCTTGCAACAGATCATGTCCACCCTGCTCAGGCATCTGCTGTGTGCCTTCTCAGCATAGTGCTTGCAGACTGCCATCTGTAGATTTAACGTGGTTCTCACGCCACGCAGAGACCTCTCTGGGGTTTTCCCCACGTCCCGACACAGGGCACTGCCTCCCTCTCCTCTTCCCTCCATCACTATCCCCTCATGGAGGGAGATCATCTCTGGATGTCTGCTCAACTTTATTTCATTCAGGCCTGCGATCCCCGGGGCCGACTGGGAGGTAAAATGAGCTGTTATGAAGTGAGCCATCACTCATTCACCTCCTCTTCTTCACTTCCTCCTCTCCTTTTGTCTGCTCCGTCATTCTCTACTGGATAAATTTATCTATTGCTGTTCTCTTCTTTGTTTTTTCACCCCCCCACCCCCCTCCCCTTCTCTGGCAGTGCCCCCAGTCCTTCAGCCTCTATCTCTATCTCTATCTATACCAGCACATCAAAACAAACTATAACTCAAGACGGACCACCCCAGCCTCCCACTAGTTCCCATAAAAGACATAGCTAATAGAGAAGAGAGAAGAAGAGAGGGATGAAGACGGGAAGGGAGTGGGAGTTTTGAGAGGGAACAAATCGGCAGATAACACTGACATAATGAGAGAAAATGGGAGAGATAGCAGGAGAGCAAATACAAGAGGTGGACAGGGAGGCACTGACAGGTTAGAAACAACAGCTGAGGTGAGAGGCAAAGACTGCGCTGCACGGCTGAGTAAAAATTGGAAGATGAAGCACATCAAATAGATGTGGAGGTGGAGAAAGGAAGAGAAGTAGAGATGGGAGGCGAGGGGGAGAGAAGAGAAAGGGAAGTGAGTGACTCAGGGGGGAATTGATTAGTCGACTGAAGCTGGGGAGAAATTCCTGCACAGCCAGGGAACGTTAGAGAGGAAGGAAAAGATGGAGAAACAGAGGGAGAATAAAGGAGAGCAGAATGAAAAAAATCAAACACAGATAGGAGAGAAACGCAAGAAAGTGAGGAGAAAAAGTAAACTAAGGAAGAGTTGGAGGGGGAGGAGGATGGGAATATTGACAATCACTTAGGCAGGTGGAGGATGTATGCTGCAGAAAGAAGCATGCACTCATACACAGAGCAGACAATGCTTTTCTCTCATAATAAAAACAGAATGATCCAAGGCAGAGCTGCCCGCAGACAAAGCACAGCCTCTCCCCACAGCTCAACCAGGAAGTGTATCCAGGCACAGGATACAACAACAGCCAAGACTCTGCAACACTGGCTCTCAATATCACACTGCATGGATTTGATAACACCACTGAAGCTCACAGTCAAGATGGAGTAATTCTGCTGCTATGCTGTATATTGCAGGGTGAAACCAATCAAATGTGATTTTATCTGGAGACGGTTTATTAAAACGTGCATATTTGAAGGTTAAAGAATCGTGTAGCTGGAGAGTTGCATAAGCAGTGATGCAGGCACAGATAACAGAGGGGAAAAAGGAGCCACCACTGATCATTGGGAAGTCAAACTCAAGCCAGAGAAACAAGACACAGGGACAGCCTCACTGTTCTCTGACACAAGAAAGCACCAAAATGCCAAAAGTAGATTTTTGTCCTCTGCACTGACGTGTTTTATTATGTTTTATGAGCGTCTTTTTGTTGAGTTGGACAACTGCTTACAGTGAATAGCACTGAGACAGAGCTGCACGGTAAAGAGAGTACACTAGAGTTTGTATGGTATGCATGGTATGGATTATTGGAATATGTACTTTGTTGAAGACATGGGTTGCTACAGATGGACAATCCCAATACTAATGTTACAACCACTATGTGGAAAATAACATCTGCTGCATGCAAATCAGACAGGGAGCAGCTCAGGCCAAGCCATTACAATATATTGTAAGTACACCGACCAGTTCCCTGCTCAGGAAGAAGTGTAGGACTGTGCTGGGTTTGCTTGAGATGGAAGGATTGGTTGACCTTACTGTACATTTGATGGCTGCATCTGATGGATTTCTTTCTAAAGAATGTGGCCAATCTGTACATGATCCCAATCTGAACCAGACTGTCCCCTAAATGTGGTCTGACCAATCCAGTGATTTATATTCTGATAAAGATAAAGTTACCCACACGGTCCTCAGTGTCAGATAAACCCCGAATGCTGAGTACGCCTAAGGTACAGTAACCTGATAGCATCTTTCAGCCATGCTAGCAGTCAGCCAACCACTTTAACTCAGACTAAAAACTCAGTTATTGGATGGATTGCCAACCTGTGGTAATCAATTCATCAATCAATTCATTTACTTCTAGCACTAAAAGCTGTATCAGGACGTGCCCTCTAACTTAATTTTATAGAAATCGAATGAATCCCGTGAAATTTGGTTAAGATATCAATATTGCGCTAATGATGTTTATCATCTGCTTACTTTTTATCTAGCAACGCACACAGGTCAAAATTTTAAACTGCCTAGTGATTTGGAAATGCCAAGGTTTTCTATATTGAGTACCTTTCCAAGGACCCTCAGTTGTACTTTTTGTTGTACACTATTTACTAAATGTTAACATGCTAACAAGCTAAACCAACAAGTTGAAATTTGCACTTGATTGACATCAGCAGGAAAACCACTGTACTTTGTAATTATTAGCATAAGCATGTTGGCATTAGCATTTAGTCCAGCTGTGCTTCAGTGCAGCTGCTCGGACGAGTCGATATAGCATGTTATTAATCCCTCTTTGGTGGCTAACATCTACATTTCAAACTCTACATCCCATATTAGCAACAGGCCTTCAGGAAAAAAAAAGTCATCTGCAGGTTTGAGTTGAGAACTTGAAAAGCTCCCTCAGAGCCACAGAACACATTACTCATCTGTTTGATACTAATTGGATTATCAACTGACTTTGAAAGGTAAGCGCATCTATCCACAAAGACAGCGCACATTTAAAAGCTCAAAGTGCAATGTAAAGCAGTGTTACACAACAACCTGAGTAAACGAGACAAAACTTTTCAGCAAGTCCTAATCCTTTGTAGGGATGTGACTTTACCAGCTGTTTCAATCAAACGATGAAGTTACAGCCAATACAACAACAGGCGTCTCACGATAGCAGGGAGTCGAGGAATGTTAACTGAGCCGCGGTCCAGGCCATGAATGAAACTGAAATGAGGCTGATTAGATCCTCTCTACTTTGTTCTGCCCTCCAGCCAAGGAAACACCAAAATGACTTGTTATTCTTGCACCACAGCCAGAAAGTGCTCAATGTCTCTTATTTTGGACAATGATCTTTCTCTCCTGGCTTTCAGATATCACAGACGGATCTCGGATTGGCTTGAAAATGCGTGCGTCAAACCACAGTATAGACACACATGCACTCAAATAG
This sequence comes from Trachurus japonicus, assembly GCF_045865225.1. Lineage (NCBI taxonomy): Eukaryota > Metazoa > Chordata > Actinopteri > Carangiformes > Carangidae > Trachurus > Trachurus japonicus. Next base: position 17,185,103 of record NC_140925.1, read on the forward strand.
CCACAAATCAAAACATTAACATACTGTAGACATACACAGTCTGACTTTATCAGAGGAATGTTCTTTCTGGGTTCGGAGGTATTTCCTGATATCAGGGTATGATTTGATCAGATTGTGTGTGTGTGTGTGTGTGTGTGTGTGTGTGTGTGTGTGTGTTTATGAGTGTGTACATCTGTAAAGTGAAGAAGAGGAGGCCTATGTAGGGAGAGAGACTGGCAGAGTCCTTGTTTAAAGCGAGCAGGTTTTATAAGCAGCTGAGGAATGTCGACTTGAATCGGCTCTTATTGTTTTACACCGAGCAGTGGTGGGCTACCAGCAGAAAAAATATGTCTGTCTCATCACATTTAGAGCTTTCTGCTCTTTTACCTTTATTTCTTCCATCCTCCCGGGCTATCTCCATCTCCACTGTCCTCTCATCCACCTTTCCACTTCGCACTCATTTCCTTCCACAACCCTGCCTCTCACAAAATCACAAAATACAGTTACTCATTTGCTTTGCCTGGTACATTTTGGATGAACCCTTATAGTAATTGCTATTGGCAGTTCTACAGTAGTACAGGAAGTGTGACATTCTTTATCTCAGAAAAGTCACAGAATATCAACTGTCCTGTACAGTACTTTCCCTCAAATCAGTGCAGACTTTTTCAACTGAATGATCTAAATGTCTCACACAGTAATTTAGTTATCAAGAACCTATAGACTGTAGGCAAATGAAACACATTTCCCTTTGCATAATCTAAACCGAATTATGTTTTCTATGAAGAAATATATACACTGATGCAAATTTTTGTTGATATAAACAGTTTTTTGGGGAGATGACACCGTTTTCCAAAGCAGAAAAGCTCCAATAGCATGAGGTAATGGGGAAAAATGTATGTACAGTACAAGTGCGTTTATGTATATGGAACATTCTTGACAAACTACTTCGATACCAAATAAGATGAATATCAGCGTGCTTCATGTCTCAGCTAACACTGTTTATCATTACAATCTCAAATATGTGTGTTTGTTATTTACTTTTATGGTGCAGTCTATGGAGTGAGTATCCCCATATGTTTGCCTAGTGTATAGCATCATAGATATTTCACTCCAGCGGGGTGTGTGTGTATATGTATGGGTGTGTGTGTTTGTGTGTAGGCAAGTTTGATGGATGACTGTGTCTCAGCAGTAGCACTGAACGCTGAGCCGGGCAAGTGTGTTTGGGGTCACCCAAAGGCATCTGCTAGTGATACACTCCCTCTCTCTCCCAACACATACGGTAGCATGTCAGCCATGATAAAGCAGGGCTGCACGGTGCAGAGCTCCCCCAGGTATACTTAGCCAGGCAAACCCGCCTAACAGACACGTTCCTTCATTACGCAAGGGAGGAAAGGTGTAAAGACGTGGCGCACATACAACGCACACTTTCGAAAAGGCCAGCACACACACTCCATACATTACACTGCCTTGACACACACGCGCGAATATGGAGGCAAAAGAAGTGAACTGACTGCACAGTTACTCATCCATACAGAGCAGTCTCATACCGTTTGTCAATGGGACAGCTGGGTTGTGTCAAGTTTTCACAAGCAGTAAATGATGGTGTCCCATCAGACAAGCAATACATCACCCACACACACATGCATACACTGTAAAGCTAGATAGTAAAGAGCTTTAAGATGGACCAATGTCTCAGTTTTCTTACTGTACATGGTCTTATTTAAATATATGTATACATGTTTATAATCATCTAAAAACAACTATAGGTGAATGTTTTTCTTTCTTTTAAGGAACTATTTTGAAGTTTTTATTACTGCTACATGGTTAATATAAGCATTTACAGCTGTTAATCAAACTATTTGTTCAGGTCTGACTGGAGAAAACAGTGACTCGGTATCGGAAAATGACAGTTCAACTGAGCCAATGCTAGCTGGCCGGCACGTTTACTTCAGTGGAATGGAAGAAACTGATACAATCTGATAGAATCTGTCCACCACATGTGACAGCTCTCAGCAAGGAATTATGTTTGATTCTGAATGTACAACATTTCTTCTAGACTGATGTTAATGCTGTGTGAAGTATGTTTTGAACATATTATCAGTATTTTTCTCTTAACGCTGCTACATGTATTATACATCCTCAACACAGTTCACTTGAAGTCTTACATCCTCAACACCAATATTACAACCAGAACTTTACATGATTTTTTATGAGATTTCTACTTCTATTGCCTTTTGCTATTGCTTTTGTACTTTTTATGGTTGATGCGCTTTCATTTTTACCATCCAGTTTGCCACTGCAATAATACAAATTTCCCCATTGTGGGACTAATAAAAGAATATCTTATACTTATACCACACTCCAAAACATTGTAGTTTTACAACACTATAGCTATTTTACTGTACATCGAGTTGCTTGCTCCTCAGCAGATTCAAATTTTACCTTATACAATTATATAATCGGGGACATGTAAATAGCTCGACCTTGACCAGGTACTACAACATTAAGCTGAAATGTAAATGTAAAATGCACATTTAGCAGTCTGTGAAATTAGTCTAATGCATTTATAGCTATCTTGTTGATGCAGAGTTGTCAGAAGCAGCTCTCTAAAAACCTGGGACAATAATACGTCTTGAGGTAAGCGAGAAAATATGTTTTCTTTGCAATTTAGCAGAGCCAACCCTTTAACCAAAACAGCCGAGTTGCTGGGTTCCTGTTATGTAACAATATAATAATTATAATATATCCGGCTCAGCAGTCAGACCGTGTTCCCCTGGAAGACCAATTCATTAAAGTCAAGGTGTAACCGTCCACTTGACACAAATCCTACTGTTCGTTTAACACAAACTTCTTTCCAGCCATCTCTACAGCTCCCTCTCTCTCATGAACATCATTTATACCAAACCAGATGCTTCTTTGTCTGTTGCTGTGATGCTATGTGTGTGCGTATGTGTGTGTGTGTGTGTGGCTGTGCCTGTGGGAGGCGGAAGTCAGCCAAGCAAATAATAAGCATAATCACTAATACAGGAAGAAAAGAATAAAACACCCTCTCAGACAGACACAGCAATCCCACCAAACACATGTACTCAATCATTCCTGCACTTGCATGACAATAATACATATTTCATGAACCAAGTGCTCCCCACATCACACACACACACACACCCGCACTATCCACCCACGCACATGCTCTAATATTCGTCAACCTCATTGACAGTGATGTTGCTGACTCAGGCCTCTGAGGGTGTTAAAGGTCTTTAGTGTTGCTGAATGGGCTCCTGTAGGACACACACACACACACACAGATGCACATGCAAACCAACTAGCATCACCTGAAGGCGCACATGAATGTATGCTTTCCATACCTGCCATAATCCCATGCTTAATTACCCTCTGTGTTTGCACGTGTGGAAGAGAAAACACCACCATGCTTTGATCAAAAGCTAAATGAAGCTGTAGCTGATGCCTGCCATTTGTGCGTGAGTGTAAATTTGCGAGCAAGGGTGCGTGCATGTGTATATCTGATGGGCAAAGGCCTTTCATGTTGTTCAGCAGTCTGCATGGTGGAGCAGCAGCTGAGGTGGTGAGGGGAGAACTATCAAGTCTCAGAAAGAAAACAGATTCTTTAGCACACAATTCAATGGTTCGGTTACACATTGTCCAATTTAGACTGCATAAGATTCAATTAAAAAGTCAATGAAATAAAAAAAAATTAAAAAAAAACTACATGCAGTGTGATTTTGTGCATGTTTGTATTGATTGGGTACCGTAACATTACCTCGAGGCAGGTCAAACCTCACTGCTCCCACACACAGAAAACAAACAAGCACACACTTCTTTACTTCATCACTTCTCCTGTTGTGTCCCGACCTCAACCTTTCATTCTTTCCTTTCTTCTCTGTTTTTGTCTTTGCGTCAGATTCTTTTTATCATCAGTTGCTGCTTTGACAGCTTCTCTTCTCTTTGTTCACACATTCAATTTTCTCTCCTCAGTTCCCTGGCAATAGCCGTGTTGAACTGCAGCAATATTTGTGCTAAATTAATCAGTGGGGCAATAACAAATGCTTAAAAAAAATCCCAAAATATACAAAATCAATGGTTTGGGGTGAGTTCCTTCTATGTCGGTACACCTGGTAGTACTTAAGTTCCTAATATTGGCCTGATATCTGATCCTTGCTCCGTATGTAGCCAACATAGGGTGAGGGTTAGATATCTGTAAAGCATGCTTTCTGACGTGGTGTCAGTATCTCCATTTACCCTAAAGATCATTGATTTCATGTTGGGTCTCGTCTCTTCTGCCTTTCGCTTTTAGCTCACTGTTGGGTGTGATTATGTGTGTATGTGTAAGTGTTTTTTGTCCTCACAGTACATGCAGTATTAGTATTGTACTAACTGAATAGCTGTTTGTGCAGCAGCTGGTATGGATGCTGACAGTTTAATATTTAACACTATATGATGTATGTCGTCACTAGGTGCATAATAAAGACTATATTATTGGATACATTATTTTATAAGTGCATTATCATTTTCACTGTAAGAACTAATGACCAACAGTGTGATGGGCTCTTCTCCTTCAACCACTTTATCTCCTCTTAAACCCGATTGGTTGAGGCTGAAGGCCACCAACAATGAATGTGGTTCTCCATAATATTGTCAGGCCTTGACCCTGTGAAATGCCTTGTGATAATGTATATTGTAATTTGTCACTATAAATATTGAATGAATAAAACATTGCCAAGAGCTGGATACAGCTTATTCAACCATTCACGGAACTGACCGGGGTCTCGTCTGTGGTTAAGTGTTGGGAAAACTGTGGTTTAGGTTGAATGCAAACAAGCATGTTGTGTCTTCAGTCATACTGTGATCATTAAGAGGCTAATAACACTGCAGTCAAAGTGGATAGCATTCAGCAAGAGCAGATATTATAATGAAAAACAAATAAGTTGTTTATGATTAGTGTGTCAATACATTCATTTTCCAATAATTAAAGATTTGCCAAACGGACCGGTCTTATCTGGTCGCAGTTGTCTTTCCTTCAGAACGTATTTAGGAGGTTTATGGATGCAGCATCAGTAACAAGAGGGGGACTGAGCTCAGTCTATGAACCCAAGATCATATCATGTGTTTATGTGTCAGATGTGCAAATGTAATATCCACATAATAATCAATGCATGTAGATCCCTCTCTCTATTCTCATCTCCTGCAGTCTAGTGAACAGTTTAGATTTGGTTTTATTGCTTACTTCATCTCCTGCTCCTGTGATTGTATTATTTGTCTGCTGTTTCCTTGTATTATTTGTCTGCTGTTTCCATGCTGTAAAATTAATTGTGCTGCTGCCAGCCACCAAATCTCCCCAAAGGGAACAACTAAGTTTCATCTTAATCTTATGTCTTATGACTCAGCTCACTTAAGTTCATTTCAGCTTCTTTGTGCCAAACCTCGTTTCCCACATATCTCCCTAGACGGGGTTTCCCTCTTTTCCTCGACGCCTTTCACTCTCTTAAATTGCATTCTCTCCTTCCCCCTCACTGATCCCCCTCTCTCCATCCCTTCTTCCTTCTGTGGAAGTTGTGATGTGCCCACAAAACCCTGACGGATACACAGATACTAGAGCTTCACACACTGCGCTGAGTGTAAGACCACTCTGCATGCACTTCAGTGAATTTCACGCACACACATGCAGTATATTTCAATGGGCTGGCTGCCTGCAGAGAGAGGGGTGGTGGTGGTAGGTGGGTGGACAGATGAGAAGATCTGAGCTTAGACGGAGAAGACAAAAGAGGAAGAGCAGATGACAGGTAAGGAGATGAAGAGAACAAAGCTGCATGAAGGGACGACCGAACATCGTGAAACTTGGAAAAAAAGACTGGATGACAGATCGGAAAAAGGAGTTGGAGAGGAAAGTGTGAATGTTTAGACCACATGAGAGAAAGGAGGAAAAAGATACCTGTCCTTCCTACACAGAACCACACCCGCCCTCAGGCTTTTTCAGGGAAAAAGACAGTTAATAAACACACACGGCAGCTAAACACCTCAGCCCTCCGAGGCAAAACAATCACTGTATCCTCTGCATAGGAAAGCAGCCAGTCAGAAACAAAAGACAAAAGAAAAAAAAACAGTAAGAGGAAGAAAAAAAAAACATTGGAAGAAGCTCCCAGTATTTAAAAAAACTCATATCACCATAGCAACCCTGGCTGAGGAGTGAGGGTAGCATACCAGAAAGATGGAAAAAAGCTACTGAGAAAGAGGAGAGGGGAGGGAAAGAGAGGAAAATAAGAGTGCCCGGAAAGAAGGGATTGATAGAGGATGAAATATTGAGTGATTGATGAATGGAGGAAAAGTGAAATCGTCAGCAAAGGTCGAAAAGGCTGGAGCGGGCAGAGGTCGAAGCTGAAAGGTGTGTGGTTGAGCGAATGCAAAAACACTGACATAATCTGAAAGATATCGACCACAGAATAACTCAATCTGACATTAATCACTGTGGAAGACTTGACATCGAACTTTAAATACCACAGAGGTCATTCTGCTCCGAAAACCTTCCTGAATTTCCTCAGTCACTTTCAAGTTCTGCAATGCCAAAAAAAAATGTATTTATTTCTTTTAAAGGGAATCAGAGTACCATCTCTCCCTTGTGGTCAGATATGAATTTTCTGAATTCTGCCATGGGGTTTTCAATTTGACTTGAATTTTAATCAGATTTGATCTCAAGAAGCAACCGATTTTTGGAATATTAGGGAGGTGGATTTCTATCTTCATTTGTAAATCTTAACACATAAACACTGATAATAAAACCTTTTGAATGACTTGAAAGAAAATATTCAGGCTTCATAAACTCAGAAAGGTCAGTCAAATATTTCCGTGCGATAAATTTAGTGGCGCTTAATAAAACTCAAGCATTCAGTGATGATAAAATGTCAAGATGAGGCATTCAATGGCTGATATAAATCAAAGTGCCATTACGATGATTTGCCTGCATGGTTGTGTATCAGCAGCCCAGTCAGGAAGAACCTAACAGCCTGTGGTGGTTTATCAGCCTTTACACATCATCATCAAGTACAAACTCAAAAGCAGAAAACTGTGAAGCTCACAGATCCTGTGAGCATGTGTAATTTGGGTTTGTCATAGCGTAGGAAATTTAAGGCTCAGATTTCACTTTGAGTCTTCATACAATACATTCACACTTACTTCTATACACACTATGGTGTCAAAATATGTCAAACTACAACAAAAAGACATTTCTCAGGCAGGTTTTCATTTCCTTCAGGTTGAAGACCTGAGAAGAAGAGAGTTGATATTTTACTTGATAACCTGTCTCCTCTATCTGTCATTACAGCAGCAGATGCACAATAATGAGTTTAAAAGGCTCTAAGATGTGTATGCTGGAAGTGGATGATATGTGCCTCTCATATCGTTCCGACAGTAGTGTAAACTTCACATGCACATTTCATTTAGCATGCATGTACATCTGCTTATTGTTCAATAAATAGCATGTATCCACATATTAAAGGGATATTTATCCATCAAATGTCATAGTTTTATTATTGGGATGAGTGAGTGAAACACAGAGAAAGAAAAGAATCAGTGTTAGTTGGTGTCTCCTCCAGGCAATCTATCCTGTAGTTTAAGTGAAACAGCTTGGGATCAATCTTATCCTAAATTTCATTAAAATCAAATGTGTCAAACTTGAAGTAGAGCTTGAGGATAATAAAAGCCAGTACGAGTCATTTAGACCCTGAATTTTTTTTTTTTAAAGAGAGAGAAAGAAAGAAAATCAAGAGCCACTAGGGGAAAGTCAGCAGCTAATGTTTGAAACTTTCACCCATGCTGATAAAATCAAACGCGTCCCCTCGTCTCTCCTGATCTTCCCTTCATCTTCATCTATCCACTAGCACTTCTTTGCCTCGCAGTCTCTCACCTCTGCCCTCACTCCTTTCCCTCCACTCTTTCATCTTCCCATCTTCCCCTTTCTTCCCTGGTGGTCATACTGCATCTTCCCCCCTTTTCTTCCCCCTCTCCATCTCCTTGGGGTAAAGATGTACTGAATAATTCAGAACAGGGCCTGATTTATAAGAGTGCCTGTAGTGCCCAGACATCTCAGTCTCGCTCATCAGTCTGGCAGCTCATTATGGCCGGAGAGCGGCACGGCGGCCTAATCTCCAATGACACGCTGCTGTTCCCAAACTGGTGTACAACATCAGCACAGTGTGTTCCAAATGAACGAGTATAAGCAGTTGTGGCTCAGCAGTAAATGACAGGCTGTGATCTGCCTCTTTGTATGTTATCGCTCTCAAACAACCGAGCACAGTCTGCCTCGGGAAAATAAATTTCTCACTATTTCCATGTCGGAAAAAAGAAAAAAAAATCCTAACGCCAGGTTTTCGTGATTTAAGCGTGGATTGAAGTATTTCATGGTCCTGTGTTGAAGCACATCAGCACGAAGTGGGGAGCACTACCCATTCACATCCTCCCATCTGCTCTGTATACTACATCTCAACAAGCCCGCCTTTTCTGAACCCCCGAAATAGACACGTATTACCGACCACCATTTGATAGATTTTTGCCCTTGGGAATCCTATGGAAAATTTTGTGTTGCTGAATTGTAATTGTCTGCGCTGTACATGAGGAGATAATAGCAGTGGGAGGAAGACGTATGATTACAATAGCCATTCTTATGCAGTCATTAAATGGGATAATTTAGACTTTATTAAAGTATAGGAAAATTGAACACTTACTCATTATGCTAGGGCTTCCCCTGAGGGAAACCTGAGAATCTCAGGACTTTGAGAGGCACTAAAAAAAAAAACACAACCAACCCAATAATGAAAAAGTAGATAGAATTCAATATGTAAATCCATCTCAATACTTAATCAGATGGAACTTGTGACTTACAGCTGGTTTTATAAAATCTAAACCATGAATTTATATCTGTAATTAGAACACTATTGTTTTTCTAATATGTAAAATCCAATAAACAGATTGTTAAAAGAAAAAAAATCTAAATCAGAATTGATTGTGCTTGATCTGAATCCTGAAATCAGTAGCTTTAGCTTTCAGCATGAAACAATACTGAAGGTACTATCTCAGACCTTTAAAGTCAATAAGCTTGAAGGAACAACTTCACTACCATTCTGATTTCTGTATGATAAATATGAATGTACAGGCGAGAGTTGAAACTCTGCCAACGTGCTGCAGTGTTTATGGTTCAGTCTGCGTGGGACCATCTATAAGTTTGAGTCTTCCTGTTTTAAAACCAATCGCTATCAACCTGGACCCACACAGGAACCCAAACCCTCCCTCTTCAACCACATGACCTTTGAACTGTTATATAATTCCCTCGCTGCATTGGGTGTGTGTGGTGTGGGGGTAAAGTATACATATATGTATGTGTGTGTGTGTAGTGCGCCAGGTCAGCAGGTCATTGTCCTGAGGTCAAAGTATCATGTTCAGGCAGCCTGGATCAGGTGTCCTCTGTCAAAGATGATCCTTCCAGGGATAACAGACTTCTTCGATGATGGGATGTCCAATTAGACCTGCTTTAATGGGGTTGGGTTCCTCAATAATGCAAACGTGTACGCATTCGCTGGCTGTCAGTGGATGATCAGTGTTATCATTAGCTTTGCTGTTACAGACAAGCTGTGAACATGATCCAGCACAGTGGAGACTCCGCTGAAAGCTGGAAGATAACATTTCCAACTTCCCTAATGGAGAAATGACCAATGAGCTGCTCCATTGAGCCCAACCAGCCAATCACAAGACCTCCAGGCTCTTGAAGGAACAACAGAAACATTACATTTATATCATAACTGCCCTACGCCTCCTGTTCATCGCTTCTCTGTTCCCTCGGCAACATCCATCTTTTCTCTCTCTCCCTCTGCCCCCTTATATTGTTTCCATTATTTTTCCACCAGCAGGACTGAGGAGAAGAGAAGAAAAGACGACGCAGATGATGTTTCCTCCATAGCTGACTCTGTTAATCTCTCTCATTCTCCTTCAGAAGGTTTAATCAAAGTAATTTGACTCCAGCCGCGATAGTTGAAACAACAGATGAGCGAAGAGGAGGGAGGAGGATGAAGTAATGAGAGTGTGACAGAAGTAAAGAAGTTTTTGCTGCAGATAGATAGAGGAAATGGAGCTCTGGGGCAGATCTGAGTCTAATCTTTCATAAAACTAATTATATAGAACAATGTCGGTCAAAGCATTTTGGTGCTGGTTGCCCATTGTTCAACAGCACATCCTGCCTGCTACCTTTACTGCTCACATCTTTGAGCAGCCTCCCCAGCCTCCTCCTGTATTAGCATCAGGAATGCAGACTCAGCACGTTCCTATGGAGTCATGTATCCGACCTCATGCTCATTAATTGGTCTGTATCACATATTCAGCTTTCTGCAGGTTTGTTGAGTGACACAGTTGTGCAATTTTATTCTGGAGCACCATCAAACTAAAACATGTGGGGGCGTTGTATAGCTCAGTGGAGAGCAGGCGACACATTACGCTCCACAGCGACCCCGGTTCGATTCCACCAGTGGCCTTTGCTGCATGTCTCCCCATTTCCTGTCTCTCTAACGTCCTATCCATTAAACGCCTGAAAAGCCCAAAAGAAATATACTTTAAACAATTAAAAAAAAATTAAAATAAGTGACACTGTTGATACATTGTTTTTTAAATGTGAATGTCCAGGCTGGATTACGCCACAAAAAGCAGATGGAATCAACATGTTTATCCATACATGCTCATTTAACAGAGCCAAATAGAAAAGCTTGCTGTATTTGTAATTACTGCCAAGATTTGTTTGTTCAGCGATAACAAAGTTCTGCATTCTTGTGTTCTAATTGTCAGTCATGCTCATAGTTGCTTAGAGCGGATAATACAGGAAAACAGACTATGTTTTCGCAGATAAGTCCACTATACTGTATGTTCAATTACATAATTCCCCCACATGATACAAAAATGTATCTAGGGCAGCAAAGTGGTTTTAACTATTCAACTCTCAGTGCAGTTGCACTAACCACCAGTTTACATATTTAGATGCACTGTAGCAACTTGGTCAATGTAAATGCAGCAGACCAGTTACCACTTTTCTCCTGTACCCCAAACCACAGATACAAAAAGACTGACTACTCTTTTTAGACCTTTAGAAAAAACTTTGTATGTCATATTAAATACAAGATCCATGCACTCATACTTGCAAGCATTCATACCTCGACAGCTGGATATATGTGCACATGTGGATCTACTATTTGTGCACATGTGTCCAAGAAACTGTCAGGGAATTCAGCTCTCAGCTTTCCAGGTAACCAGATTCCTCATTTATTTATACGACATTTAAGAAATCATCCTCATGGAGAGAGGCAACCGTAATCCAGTAATTTAAGTGCTCTAAAATGAAATGCATGTGTAATTGCTCAGGTTGTATTGAGTTATTACGGTCAATAGTGTAAATCAATAAACAGGAGCGAGTGTTTTATGTCAATGTATTCAACACATTTTTACATTGGTGGGATAATGTGCCATAATCTGAATTTCTACTTGATTTACTATCACAATATAGAGAATACCAATGGAGCGATATGAAATTACATGTACAGTATGATAATCAAGGCTTTTATGTTAACTGCCCCTCGCTTCTTGAATAATCAATGCCTGATAGATGTTACTCTCCATGTATTACTACGCATTATAAAGAACTAATCCACTGGTAAGATAATGAGAACAGACAAGAGGACAATAACTACATTTGGATACATTAAGAGGGAGGAGCACATGAGCAGAGAGGGGTAGTAAACGGCCCTGTGAGCCACAGGCACACGGTTTTATTTATGAATTTAATTTGTGTTTTTCTTAAAGAGGCACTTGGCGGCCTTCCTCGACACAGAGGGGAGTTAGGACCCAGAGGACAGCCAAGGGAGCACGTTAAATTAGAAGCAGACTTCTTTCTCTCTCTCTCTTTCCCTCTCTCGGTGTCTCTCTCTCGTTCTCAAGACAAAGAGGCGAGGAGGAAACGGAGGGAGAGGGAAGAAGAGAGAGACAGAGTCTGGAACTGCTTTTGTAGCCACATCTTGTAGGAAATCCTGAACAGCGCATGTTAACGAGGGACACAGACACCACGAGTGCCGAGGCTCTCCTCCCTGTGCTCTGTGTATATATACGTGTAGGTGTGTATGTGTATAAGAAAGTATAATACACACCCCCAGCTACAGTAGACTACGTGTGCCCACCGAGACACTGCTGACAAACATACGGTGAAAAAAGGCAGACATACCGCGCACGCAAAAACACGTAACCACACACATGGCGAGGACTGGCGACTACGCAATGCATAAATACCCATAAACACACTCAGAATAACATATTGCACAAACAAACATACAGTGCTAGTTTGTGTCACGTCATCGACACAGAGGCACACACACACACACAGACCTCTTCAGGGACCAGACAGGGTTTCCCTCTCAGTCTGCAAACTGTGTGTAGTTACCAAGGAATGATTGCAAAACTCACTCGCACACACACACAGGGAGACATGCAACAGAGCAGTGAGACCTCCCCATGTGCTTGTATATCAGGCAAAGCTATGGTGTGTTGGCCTATGTTAATATGAAGACTAATAAAGACCAGATCTTACAGAATGGTACAGAACCACACACACACACACACACACACACACGGGAGAGTGGAAAAGAGGGAAAACGATGATATAGTGGTGACTAAGAGAAAATATTAATCAAAGCAGAAACCAGATTTCTCTCTTTCTCACTCTGCATGTGGGCTGCTCTGCACCCCAGGGTGTGGCGCATGCATTTTTCTCCCAGAAATGATATTGTCACATTTATGAATGTGTGGGAGATTCAAAAAGCAATATGTATGATGGAGGAAGAGGGTCAACCTCTTTCTTATTTAGATATCACTTGTATCCGTGTGGGATTTTGGCACATTCTGCTCAGCTGTTGTTGCCGTGTGAGTGTTTGTGTGAGATGCTGGGCCTTCAAGATATATAGATATCTTTTTATTACTTTGTCCAACTTTTCATTACTTCTCGCTCCATGATTCACTTACTAATCTATCACGACTAAAGCAATAATGCTGAGCAGTATTCACATTCAGTGTATGAAATTTGATGAGTTGGATTTTACTTACTATTACATGATATATAACATGTCCAGATTCTATCATTTTTTTAGTTAAAATCAAAATGGAGTTACATTTTTCAATGAGTCATAGAGACACAATTTAGCTTACAATGGTTCGAGGCTAAACGTGTTCCAAATCTGTCAGCACAAAGATGAAATAGTTCTTTTTTACAGCAGACATTGATTTGTCATAGTGGTAAAAGCACAGGTGTTATGAAGTAAAGAAATAGGTCATGTGAAAGAATGAGTAATGTAAAACAAGTCATGAATAGTAAACACTGGGGCTAACATTAGCATTGTTTGTTTGGTTTTCTTGCCCTCACAATAGCCACCTGTTTTCACCTACTGACAGGAAAAATCTGCAGTTAGCTGGTGAATGTAGTTTGATATGTTTCAGCTGAACTACTTTATTTCCATTAAGATTTGTTAAAAAAGCAAAACAGTGAGTATTAAACGTAAATTAATCAGGTGGCCGGGCCAGGACTCCAAATGAATGTGACTGTAACTCTCTGTCTGGGTGTGGAGATTGCTAACAGTTTTCTACAACTACGTCACTTAATTAAATGTCAGTGTTGTGTTTTTCACTGTCCTTTGAAAAAGATAATTCAGTCTTAAGTGTATAATCTAAAAAACATAAATCACAAAACTAGGCCAGATGTTTTCACTTCGACCAGACAAGTAGACTTGTTTACTGTATGTAGCCATATGGATTGTGTGTGATTGACATCTGCTTTATTTCCCTGTATTTTTCCCAATTTAGGCCGAGGACAGCTTGCATCATGGAGTTTGCTAACATCAGCAAGCTCTCAGTGTAGCCCTGCACAAGTTATTATGGAAGCTTTGATCAGCATAAAACTTTAATTGGTGTACTGTATGTAAATCAACTTAGTTTTGCTACTGGACTTTTAACTTTGAGAAAGACCTTTCATTGCACACCATTTGACATGCCACAAAGGTCTAATATGGATGTAACAATGACATAGTGAAGCCATTTTCTATGTAATGTCGTAGCATGTTCATGCAGGGCCATGAAACAGAAGCTGAATCTGATCTGTGCGTGCAAGGTGAACTAGGCCTTTTCTCACACCAGATATTTTTGACTCATCATGGTTGTAAAAGCAAAGGTGTTTTTTTTTTCCTTAAATAGTAAAATTAGGTCAAATTAAAGGGTGTGTAATGTGAAAGTCCCTGGTAGTCATCGCTGGTGGCAACATGAACATCTATCTGCTCCATGTTTGGTTACTGGTCTCAAATGCACTGCTCATTTCATCGACCACATACGCAGCCATGGTGAGAAATTATGAGTGCACCGACTGCACTAAATGAGTGAATGAATAATAAAAATAGCTTACTTAAGAATTCGGCTGACTGCAACTCCTGCCTCGTACAAATGTGTATGTTATTTTCCCCACCGCTCACATAAAGCTGATATAATAGTGGCAAAAACACAGGGGCTGCTCTATCATCAGGTGCTGACGGACTGATCTGTGACATTTTTCTACTCACCGGTCTAACAGATTACACCTGTTTCACCCTGTAACCACCTCCAAATCTGGTAAGCTCTGGGCTCATGGGACGAGATCCCATTCACTCCTCAGCTGATCCCGGCACAGGTGTAGCGCTTATGAGGGATGCGCAGGGCTTGGCACTGTAACAAAACGCTGTGATCTGATTCTGGAGCAGCCACTATCTCTGTCACCCCTGGGACATTAAGCTCTAATGGCTGCGAAACTGTAAATGTCACAGTGATTTGGACCAAGCGCGGAGAGCCGGATAGTGTGTGTTTCTGTGTTTCTGTGTGTGTGTGTGTGTGTGTGTGTGTGTGTGTGTGTGTGTGTGTGTGTGTGTGTGTGTGTGTGTGTGTCTATTGTCATGTCAGAGCCACTGCCTGAGCAAAAGGCATCACAGTGAAAGGGCACTGAAGTGAGGGGAAGTAATTACAGTATGACAAAAGTGTACACACAATATATTTTCCATACATCAGTTGCACAAAGCTCCACATAGCAAACACACACTTAACCTACATTTGTTTGTATGTAAACTATAGCTTAACATGCAAGGCCTGTGGGTCACCCTTGGTGATAGGGACATGGATTAGTGACCTCTCATTAAGCCCATCGTCCTCCATTGTTGTAAGCTTTTCTTTTCTCATGCAACCAATACAGAATTATTATATCATGGCTGTATGACTAGTTTCAGGCTACAGCACTGTTTATTGTATAAAAAATAAGCCATGTGTGAAATTGTGTCATAACTGCTGCTTGAATTCTTGAGTTATGTAAAAATGTGGGTTTGTCGAATCTGAAGGGGTTCCCCCGAGGAGCCATTGTGATATTGTGCTGACAAGGCCAAAACTGTGTTGTGTAGGATGTGTATGATATCACTGTGGCTTTGACCTTTGACCACCAAAATCGTATCATGCTCCAGTCCAAGGTGAGGTTTGGATCAAATTTTCTCAGAGCTCCTTGAAGACAGTGCCTCCAGCCCTGGTGTAAAAATGGAGGCAGATTTGCTACATAATGAGAAAAATAATGTTTCCATGGTTGCATTGGAGGTAGAGAAAAGCAGGTTTCTCATTCTCTAGCAAGTGACCATCAATCTGGCATCTGAAATGACAACTGCCACACTTAATCAGCTGTAATGTTCCCTCCCAGCTGGTTGAAAACGCTGTCACCGACTGACTTCTTAATGTTTCCAGTGAACTCGATCTGAAGTAGGGACCCAGTAAAAGAGGCGTTTTGAAGCACTTGATGAGTGAATACAGCTCAACATATCATACTGAAAGACTTAGGCTAAAACTCCATGTCCTCACACACACACAAAATCCATCCTCACAACTTGTTGAAGACTCTGGAACAAGGAAGCTGCATTGTTTTTGTATTCAAGTGGTGAGCTAGTTCTTCTAGGCTAAGTATTTATTATAGGTGTAATAAAGATTAATGAAAGATCAGACGCGTGTTTCATTCCAGCATAACACGTTCTGGC
Organism: Trachurus japonicus; assembly: GCF_045865225.1. Classification (NCBI taxonomy): domain Eukaryota; kingdom Metazoa; phylum Chordata; class Actinopteri; order Carangiformes; family Carangidae; genus Trachurus; species Trachurus japonicus. Next base: position 17,201,194 of record NC_140925.1, read on the forward strand.
TGCCTACCTCAAATACTTGGACTTGGATAAGCAAGACAGAGGTTAGCTTACCCTTTTGCTCTTGTTTTGTTGGATACGGAAAAAAAGACACACAGTCAGAAGCTCGGCAGGTGTCCCGTACCTGGCTATGACTGTTACACTATGGAGGGACAATCACTGATGAGAAGGGTGTGACTGATCACATCACATCACACATGCTCATCAATAAAGGGCGGCACTTTAAAATTACACAGACCACAGGAGGATTAGCCACAACAGCCATCCATGATGACCGTAAACGCAAACATCTTATTGGCTTTTACTCCGCTTCTTCTGTATCTATATTAGCTGGAGTTAACCAGGGTTACTGCACATGTTGTTGAACAATTAAAGCAATGTGATCTATATTATTTTGAGAGCTTCATTAAAGTTCTGTTTGTTGAGGGAAGCAGCAAATGTATGCGAGCTGTGGATGAAGAATGCTACAGACAGGCCACACATCACAGACACGGATGTAGACACACATACAGACGCACACACGGGAACTCACACACAGGCGGGCTGAAAGGCCAACGGACATATCATGACTCTTATATAAGCTTCCCACCCCCAGAGGTATTTATATCCCTCGTTTGTTATCTATAATAAGACATCTCTCTTTTTTCCCCCCCTCGCTCCTTCTCCAGACTCCCCGGTCCTGCTGCGGGAAAATCCTGATTAGTGTGCTGATGACTTGACAGAGAGCGATCGAGACGGAGACACAGAGACAGTGCGGGGAGGAGGACAGAGGTGGGGCGGGAGACGGAAAAGAAGAAAAAGAAAAAAAAGAAAGTGCAGAAGGTGACAAGGGAGATAGATTTCTGTGTGTCTGCGTGTGTCTGATTTAACAGTCAACCGATTTGACGCTCTACATGTTTGTCCCTTGAGAAGTGTGTGTGTGAGTGTGTGTGTTGGTACAGAGATAAGGCCAGCAGTCAGGTCTGGTGTGTGTCAACGCCACCTGAGTCCCTGGCTAGTAACGCCGCCTAAAAAGGGAACTTGTCAGATGTAGTATCGCCGGCTGCGCTGGTCACCAACTTATCAATCTGTCTGAGGACAAAAAGGGCTGAAGAGGGGGAGCTGTGGTTATCACAGGAACTCTTAGCGGAGGGCGTGGCAGGAATATCTAAAAAAGGAAAAGAAAGAGGAGAGGATGGAGACTGTGAAACCAATTTCCCTCGATTAAGTAGCCGTGTGAGAAAGAGAAAACGAGGAAGGTGTGAAAGTGAATGGAAACAGGGCATTATATGATATAAGAAGTAGGTGGTGGGATAGAGAGAATCAGCAGAGGGGAAGGAGTAGAGGGTGAAGGAGAAAGACTCAGGTATTGACAATGACGTGGGACAGCAGCAGCCGTGGTGCGATAGTGAAGATAACTCGATTCTGCTGCGCAATGAGATTCTGCTGGGTAAGAGTAAGTGTATAGCGAGCCCACCCCCGTCCTCCTCCTCCTCCTCCTTCTGTACCCCAACCCCCCCCACCTCTTCTGTTGCCATTCTGTGCAGCCAAGCCCAAGTCTTCTACAATTCTCTAATGAGAAAAAGCTGGTAGGAAAATCCTGGACTTGGTCCTACATAAATTTACTGCCATCTCAGAGAACAGCCCAAGGAGAGAAGGGCTGAGCAGGAAGAAACAAGACACACTGAAAGAGAGCAAAAAATAAGACTCATTTAGAAGGGTAATTTCTTTGTATACACTACTGTACGGATGTGTATAGACTGTAGAGAGTGTCTTATAGTGGCAAGCGGAAACACTTATGATGAGACTGAACTTGAGATCCACTGCTAATATGTTAGCATGGTGTGTTCTTTGGAGGCTGGTGATTAGCATACTAGTAAGTAACCACCCTCATGTCCTTTGGTGCAGTGGACAAAATGGTCCTAGAAGACCGCCATTACATTTCTGTTGTATTTGTTAGACTGGAAAAAAAACTACTAGAAGTATGGGTGCAGCCAACACACCACTAATATCACAGTCAAAACCAATCTAACAATCAATCAATCAGCCAACTGCTCAGCCTACCCTATACCCATCCAACATCTAGTCAAGCAGCCAATCAAAAACAACCAACCAGTCAGTCAACTGATCAAACCATCAACCAATCAAAATAAACCCAACCATAATCAATCATCTATCAGACACGTAGCCAAACAGCCAGGCCTCAAACCATCAACCAGACCAATCTTCTAACCAAAGCACCCGTCCTGATAATTAACTGCAGATGACAGTGACAGAATGTTTTTTTTTTCCTTCACGCAACTTAATCACGACAAACCGCGTTCCAAAGCAGTAGTAATTAACTGCACTAATTGTTCTCCTGGCACAAATTATTTATTGAAAATTAGTGACAAATTTTCTGTCTGGAGATACAGACACACACATACACACACACACACACACACACACACACAGCGAAGTGGGTTTTACAGGGCCACAGATGAGTTCTTGAACACAGCACATCTGTAAAAGTCTCGGCTCCATCCCTCCCTCTCAGCTTCTCTACCTCCTGTCATCAGACGCTTTTTCCTTTTCCTCTCGCTCTCCTTCTGTTTCCTCCGTTGGGGAGCTAGCCTGTGGTTTTACAGGATTCACATTAATTTGTTAACTAGGCCACCAGAGTCACGGGGGTGGAAGAGCACAACACGTCTGACAAGAAAAATGAGGCAACCCAACAAAATACCAGTGTGTGAAAACATCACCGGGCGTCTCCATACATCCTGCTTTAAGCTCTAGCCTTTACGGTCCTCATGTACACATGGGCAGAAACTCCCACAATTCATTAGTGTTTGTACATACATAAAAAAACGTGAGTGCAAAACACATTCAGACACCACACACATGCACGCACACACACACACACACACACAGTGAGAGTGCTTCCTGCTGCTGTCAGGCAGACTACAGTGAAGTTTGTGGTTTGCCCCTGAATCACTGTGGTCGCAGCCTCACCAGGTGTCTATCAGGTTAGCCAGTCCTGCCTTGCCAACACACACACACACACACACACACACACACTTTCTCTGAAGTCCACAAACACATTCAGTGCTTATATATCCACTTACGTAACTAGGTTACAGTGAGAAACCAGGGTACATAGGTAATCAGAGAGTGAGCAACAGCTCTAGCAGCAAATGGAGGCCACAGTTTCAGTGTTCACACGAGTCTAAGATTGTTTTACAATTTACAATTTTTACAATTGCAAAAGTTAGAGTGTCTTTGTTTTTTAGTTTTCGCTTGAAATGTTCTGTCTAAGCTCCTTCCCTCCTCATCAGTCTTCACTTGTTGCTCTTGTACAGTAGATTCCCATATAAAAGCTATGATATTTCTTTATCAACATGCACTGAGAACAAATATGGGACAGGTGGAATGAACTGTAGATGCTACTGGTAGAACACTGCTCGTAGTTTCTCTTTTAATTGTGTTAAAAAGGTTAACCATAGAGGAAGTTTTGACTTTGTATGAACTACTGTAAGTAACACATTTTATTTGTTAATTTGATGCATGACGTTGTATCATTTAAATAGGAGGCAGTACTATAGTGCAGTAGTTGTAGCTTCACACAGAGATGGTTCAGAGTTTTTACCTGGTTTGGTCTTTGTGTGAGAAATGTACATGTTCTCCTTGTGCCTACGTGGGTTTCCTCCCACACTCTAAACACACACAGGTCAGATTCATTGGTGGCTCTGGAATTCTGTATAGGAGTTTTGTTTTGTGTTTTATTCATTTTTTTCCCCCAATAGATCTAATATTGACCAAACCTGTAGCCTGTAAAATATGTTACAATACTGCACAGGTATGTCTGGCAGATATTCCAAACTGTGGGATCATTTCTAGGGGCTAAAGCAAATTCATCATTCATCAGCCTCAAACAACCACTGTCATCTGGAACATGTAACTTCAGCCACTTAGCATGACAACTCCAACGTCCTCTAGTTTCTCCTTAATGTTTGTACCAACACATTCAGAATCACTTTGGCCAGTGATGTTAACCGGCGGCTTGCTTTGTGCACACACACTTGTAAATGTCTACTCTGCAGGCTCGTTAGAATGGTGCTGTATTTCTCTGTTATGACATCGTGCTCATTCCTTGACTGATTGCTTGTGTAACGGGGGAACTGAATGCCAGAATTGGCTGTGAAAATTCAAAATGTGTGACTGAAGTCTGTGGATATCATCAATTGCCTGAATAGGACGGTCCAATGGAGATCTGTGCATGACTGTACAGTGTGTGATGATCTCATTTTTAATGACACAAGAGAATGATTAAAATACCAAATCTAAGTATTAGTATCAGTTGTTTTTGACCCAAGAGACACTGGGAAACATGAACAAACTTCACTTCTACACTTTAATAACGATGTGTACCTTAATATTTTGGGGGCAGTCTATTCCCTCTCTAGACTCCGTTCATCATCTGTGTGATAAGAGTCAACACATCGGGGCGCCGAGTGGCGCAGGAAGTTTGGCGAGCGCCCCATGTTTAGAGGCTACAGTCCTCGCTGCAGTCAACCCCGGTTCGAATCCCGCATCGGACGGCCCTTTCCTGCATGTCTTCCCCCTCTCTCTGCCTCCCCATTTCCTGTCTATGCCATCTAATAAAAGGCATGAAAAGCCAAAACATATACTTAAAAAAAAAAAAGAATCAATCCCATTCATGGTAAAAACTCAATGAAGCAGTGACACTGCAGCATTCCAAAGAGCCGTCTAGACACCATAAGGTGCAATTTACACCAATAAACCTATATTCAAACCTTTGATTTCCATACTGTACGTGCCTATTAGCAACTAGTAGCGGCAATTTGCAATGGAAAGCTAAATGCGCCATCTTTTTGTTCAAAATAGACATGTTTTGGTGGAGCTGAATCATATCCTGCTGTTTCTACTGTAAAACACAATAATTAATGTCCTTCTGTGCCCACGAGGAAGAGCTTTCCCCAGGAAAGACCTACCAAACACCAGGTGTGTAGAAAAGTAGGCTACCCGCTTTAATGAGCTGACTATAGGTTGAAGCTATAGCGCCGCGGCAATCAGCGACAGAGAGTAGAAAAATGAGTAGCAGGCTGGGCACTGAGCACAAAGAAGGGTTTTCTTTGTGCTCAGTCTGTTTGCAGTTTAAAGCTGCTCATTAAGAGCAGACCTCATACTGATTCGTCTACTCACACCTTGCTGCAGTCTGAGCTCGGCCTCGTTCCTTTTCTCCACCTCACTCTGGCTCCGCTGCCATCTCTTTCTAATGGTCAGCGCTGTTATTCATCAATAATTGGCACTTTGAGTGTGACGGTGGCTGAATCACTGAGTTTCACACATATACTGTATAGTGTGTCAGAGGGTTTTTTTCTGTGCCAGTAAAGTGATCTATCACTGTTGTCAGTGAATCAGTGTTTGGATGGGGTTCAACACATTATGCTAAAAGAACCTTCACTTTCTTCGAATAACCTCAGAGCCTGGGAGCGTGTGTCGAGTATGTATAAAACAGATGTTGGGGAGGTTTTGAGCACATGCAGCGAAGCTGCATGATATGGTCAACAAAATATCTCTGCAATTATGCTGGTAAATATTGCAACCGATATTTGGACTCGGGTATGATGAACACTCGCTCACTTCCTTCAGCCAAAGCCAAAAGCAAATGCTTAGTGACTAACAGCGATAAATCCCTACCAACCGGCATTAAATTCTGAATGTAACAAAGACTTTCTTGCACTATAACAAAGCCGTACGCCCCCACTCACACGCCTACATGAATACCAGCCACAGTCGGCGCTGAATGTTCCTGACCGGAGCTGTTTTGTCATTAGAGACCTTTGGTTGTCGAACTTTTAGTATCCTAGTTGAAAGGAAAATATTTCTTAAAAAATGCTTATTATCTGTCCAGTCATTCAACCGATGCAGCAGTGAAAGATGCCACAGCAAACATACTTGTTGGATCACTTTCCCTCAAGACATCTCAACTTCCTAATGACTTCCTACAGAATGCCTTTAGATCACCCCTGGAGAATGCACCTCAGCTTCTTGCCAGCAGGGTTTTTGTTGCAGAAAGTCATAGCAATGGGAGCAGAAGATGTTTTCCAGTAAGGGAAACAAAACACTGTGGTGTACAGAGGCTACAGAGAATGGCCTCTGTCTCTGCTTCTTCTTGGGTGGCATTTATACATCAATGATCATGTATCATCATATCATGTATCATTTTAAATAATGATACAATTATATTTACATAATTAGGTTGGTGTTGCAGTGGTTACCACTCTCACCTCCCATCAGGAAGGTTCTGGGTTCGATTCCTTCCATAGGCTGATTGGCAGCTTTAAACTGCCCTGTCCAGAGTGAACCTTACCCCGCCCTCACCCTTTGTCAGCTTGGATTAGCTACAGTCCCCTCCCCCATGACCCTGCATGGATAAGCGGTGTATAGACAATGGATGGATGGATGATATAATGATAAATAATTCAAATTTGTTCACGCTACTGAAACAACATTAATTATTACATGTTCATATATTCAGATATTTACAATTTTAGTCAATATATTTTATTGGTGGATCAAATGTCAAAGTTGTCACTTGTTAAATTAAAAATGTAACACCACCCTGCTGCCTCAGGGCAACACAGTGTTTCAGTGCCATTCAACACATGACCAGTAACTCTAATGTTTTGGTTTTTCTCATCACCTGCACTGCCAAGAGCACAGTCTTTACAGTTTTAAGCTCAAACAACAACATCACCATACACTACCTGCATGCACCATACAACACACACACACCTGGCTGCATCTGGCTACTGATGAGGCAGATTGTGACGACCAAGAGAGAGCTAAAGGGTGGGTGACTACTGGGCTTCAATTCAACAGCATTAAATGATGAGATAATGGGCTGATGTGAGCCTGTTGATTGTGTTAATGTTTGACTGAATGACAACGAGGCCCAATTAAGAACAGACCAAAAAGCCTTCTGATTGGTCAACAATAACCACAATACTTTATGTGCGCATTAATTTTTTGGTGTTTTATTAAGAACAGCACTACTTGCTTTTAGAGATCCAAGTATGTTAAACTTTAATTTGATTGTTTGTGCAGCCTTAAATATACACACAAATACACACACACACACACACACACACACCAGCACCACAGCTGCTCATCCCTTGTGGCAAGCACTTTACATGCAAAGTACATGCAGGTCACATCATATGCTCAGCGAAACAGATGATTACAGACTAAAGTCCCCTTAACACACACACACACACACAAATGCACACTAAAAAAAGGACTTGCTCAGTTAAGTAAATGAATACTTCAAATATAATCTGTGGGTGAGTTCATGTCAGCCTCCTAGTGAGTTAAAGAGAACATACAGCTTCAGTTCCTGCAGAGAATACGGAAAATGCACGCACACACACATATATTATGCATCCTCTGACACCTATGAAAGAGTTTCTGATAGAATTCACAGTGAAGATCAAACTGAAAGAAGTTGGAACTGTCTGAAATTCTCCAAGGAACCGGGAGACAGGGAGTGAGGTGGGGGGTGGGGGAGAAAATATGAAAGTAAAGTTGTTGGCGGGTACAGGCCTACTTTTTCACCTCTTAAAAAATGCTCTCTGAAATCCCACTCAGCTCTCCAACTTAGCCTCTCTTTTATTTTAACCCCCCCTCTTCTTTTTCTTTTCTTTTTTTCTTCTTCTACGTCTTCTTCTACTGGTTTTGGAGGCCGTCAGAGATGGCACACACACCCCTCCTCGCTCTCCAGCCAACGTGAGGCTATTAATTCCAGAGGAGGAAAAAAAAAAAATCAAGGGGCCCGGGAGAAAAGAGAAGCGGAGGAGGAGGAGGAGGAGGAGGAGGAGAAGGGGAGAGGGGAGAACAGGCGATGGGGAGGGCAGGAGACATTTTCTGCTGATTAAGTAAGTGTTCGCTTCGGCTTCCATTATTTGACAGACGCATCAGAGCAACAAGCAACAAATGTGAAAGCCCACTTTGCTGTAATACAGAGCGAGAGAGCGAAACAGAAGGACAAAACAAATCAGTAGCATATTTCACCAAAATCCCTCCACTCCCTTGAGCGCTAGTGCTTTTGTCGGCCTTCCAATGAGGCTATTTCAACGTGATGACAAACACCTAGCCCCGCCAGGTGTCCTCCCTTACTGTTCTGGGCAGTGTAATCCTCTGCTTAAATCAGTGTGAGCAAAGGACAGAGAGCACTGGACCAGATCCCAAATTCCCCTCCGCCCTGCTCCTCCTCCTCCTCCTCCTTCTTGGCACAACATCCAGCTCCCCGTCAGAGAGGAGACACCTACGGGAGTCCTGGGGAAGTGTGTGTGTGTGTGTGTGTGTGTGTGCTGCTTACACAACCTCTCTCTCACACACACACACACACACAAACACACAAAAGCTCTCACTTTCTATCATATACTGATTCTGCAAGAATCATTAGCAAAACCAGCAGAGGGAATTTCACACAGGCAATGTGCCGGGCAAAACATCACTCAGAGCGAACACCCCAGGGGTCTTCAATTAGACCCTAAATACCTCAGCGAGTATCCAAGGGTCCTAATTACTTCAGACTGTTGAAAATGGCCGCGGGCCGCCCGAGGCCGAGGGCTCACCGAGGATATGCCTGTTTAGAATAGATTCTGGCCCCGAGATCAGTCGGGCTTTCCTGTGTTGTCGGTCTACGGCATCAGACGGAGGAAGCGGTCTTTGTTCATCAGAGCCCAGGCAGAGCCGACTGCTGGTGGTGTGCTGGAGATGTATTTATAGCAGGAACAGACACGACTGCAGGATTAATTCTCCAACCAGCGAGCGGAGGGAGACGTGGTGTTGGAGAGGCAGAGGAGGGCCGCGCATCCAGAGAGGAAGAGTTAAAAATATAGCTAAAGATACATCTGCTCTCTTGGATACAAAGCATCAGTGTACACATAGCCTCACGCAGTGGAGCGCTCACACACACACACACACACACACACACACACTTTCACACACTCACAGGGGGCGCAGAGACAGATCGATCCCAGTAACGTTACAATACATTACAGAAGCGCTGACCTTTTCCTAAATTGGTGCAGATACACATTAAAGGGCAAACGAGAGGACAGAGATAATCTAAATACAATCCTCACAGCCCTGGAGACACATGTCCACGCAAATACAGAGGAACATTCACAGATAACCCAGCAGTCATGTCAATGCTTTCAAATCCACTGGCAGTGGTTGGAAAACTCTGCTGTATATATCCATGTGCAACTTCAGCGTTGCAGAACACACAGTTGTGCATCATTTCACAAATCTAGACTGTGGCACATCAGGAACTAACTTTGCAATGTGTCTAAATCTGCTTCCATGCACATCCATGGGTGACAGCATGGACTCAAATGTAGTTGCCAGTGGTCAAGATGTGGACTGGAGGACTTCTGGTAGACCAAGGGTTAATTCTCCATCATCCATTACTGACATACTGTGGCTAATTAGGATAATTGTCAGGAGATGAACTGGCAACCATTTTGATTCTCCGTTAATTGTTAAAACTGCTCAACAACAATCAGCGACAAGGATGGTGGGGAGAGAGGAGGAGAGGGAGGGGCAGAGATACTCAACTGACTTTGCATCTCAATTAAAATCGGTGATGTGAAGCAAGAGACGAGGCAGAAGGGATGGAGGGATGGAGGGAGACAGGGGAGGAAAGAACAGAGGTAATCCGAATGACATTAACACAGACACACAGCACCTATGAGGAAAAAAAGAAACACAAAGGCTGCCTGAAACCTCCGGAGCAGAGCGCTATCAGCCAAGGAGACATTCCTTCCCATAGGCCTCTCACATCCAGGCACCACAACCTCACACACACACACACACACACACACACACACACACAATGCCGACACACTGGGAAAGACAGACACACATTGAGAGTTAGTGGAGAGTCTCTAGTGCCTCCATTCTCTCCTGAGGACTGAATCAGTGCAGGTCTGTACACTTATGAATCAATAACACACAATAATACACTTCAGTTGCAGGAATGATTCAATAAGGCTCTGTTGCTTGAATAGACTCCACCCCTCCCTCGCTATTCACCCCCAAAGCAAAGGCGACCGTTCGATAAAACAGCCACTACAGGTTTGTATCAATAAACTCATTTAAAATAAGCAGACCCTCACTGTAAGTCCAGTGGTGTGAGGTCAATAGATTTTCATCGCCGGATTTCGTTATGAATAATCAATCTGCAGCGAACGCCAGGTCAGAGGAATCAGAGCATGTCGAGGGAGCAACGAAGCTGGAGAGCGTGGACTTGAGGGCCAACACACAGCACAACACACACACACACACACACACACACACACACACACACACGTTCTGCCAGGTGACCATGGATGAGCTGCAGTGGGACCAACACACACATCTGTGTCAAACAAACACACTTCAAATCTGCCTCTTTGTTCATATTAGATCATGATGCTTGTTCACTGGAGACACAGGTTTATATGAAAACATGGATCAATACACACACACTGATGTCAGAATCAGTATGTCTAAGCAGCCCATGTGCCCCCCCTCCCCTGTGACTCCAGGTACTGAGGTCATTCATTAACCCCTGAGGTCAACTGGAAAAGCCAGGAGCAGGTGTTTCCTACCTGCCAGGTGAGACTCGCCGATGTGCGCATGAGCAGCCTCCTGTCTGATTAGTAAAAGGATATGGGTTGCAGACCATCTTGAGACACCAGCTCCGAGGCCGGGTGGTTTGTTTCAGGTAGAAGAAGACCACCGGGGCCAGGTCGCGGTAGGGCAGGTTCTCCCCGCCGCTCGCCGACGCGTCCTCCCCGGCTGTAGAGATCCCGTCGGGCGCCGGGGACGCCGGCTCCACCACCACCTCGCTGCTCTCTCCGCTCCCGGCGCCGACCCCGGACAGATCGTTGAGCCGGATGAAAGTCCTCGGCAGAGAGGAGCGACCCTCCGCGCCCCTGGCATCGGGGACCCCGGAGAGATTTCCCGCATCCTCGGCCATCATTCACCTCCTGCGGGCGATAGGAGACCGTAAACATATGATTAGACACAGTAAATACAGCTGACAGCCATGGAAATGCCCAGCAGCGGCCAGAGCAGGGCGCATTATGGAAGCAAAGTAAATATTAAGATTTAAGAAATATCAATATCTGGTTTCTTATTATTAAATCAACTTTACACGTAGTGAAAACCGGCCTGCTGCAAAACATATGCTTACAATTAAATCTAAATATTGGAGGGAGCGGTGGTCGTCATGGAGGTTATTTTAGGAAAAATATGCGCACACCTCATCGAGAAATTATTTCAAAAGAATGAATATGATACAAAACACATTTTAACGGCTACAGATGACCATGCAGACTGTGGATTTATTGTCATAAGCTGGAAATAAAATGAGAATCCACCAAATAAAATCAGCCCCCCAAATATTCAAGAGGGCTCGCATTCCTTTTCATCAAAAACAAAAGCCCAAATCTCTCTCTCCTCAGCAACAATCGTCTGCGACTGCTACAATTCGTTTCCAAACTTCAGCAGCATCAGTCATCCAACAACAGCACAGACATTATTACTAACTGATTTGCGCCTGTTTTTGTTTCTAAACGAATCAAAGAGCATCTTTCCGTTGGGGTTATTACCTGTAATGGATTCGGTAGATGTGCTCAAAGCGCGCACAGTCATCGCATGATCAGTTTTTGTTGTGGCTATTAAGTCCAAACATGCCTGAAGAAGAAGAAAAAAAATAAGAGAAAAGAATCCCGCTGGAAAGAAGGAAAGACGAGGAGAAGAGGAGATAAAAGCAGAGATAAGAGGGGAGCGGGGGGCACAGAGGAGAGGAGAGAGGGTCTTGTGGGTTTGGTGCGTCTGGCGGACCGTATAGTTTCCAGGTGGTGCGTAGCCGCGCGGGTCCGTCTCAACAGACGCGGTGCGCCCAAAACCCGGCTCTCCGATGTGCAGCGGAGCTTTCCCAGGGTCCTTCAGCAAAACTTGATAATCAATCCCCGGTTCGAGATGAAGGCGAGGAGCCGTCAGTTGTCTACTTTGGCAGCGCGCAGTCTGGTGAAAATATTACCGCCGCGCACAAACTTCTCTGTGATCCCCTCCTCCTCCACAGAGCTGATGGACAAACCCCAAAATGTGAGAGAAAAAAACGAAAGTGAATTATGGATTGGCTCCCTGGCGTTTTCCACCGCTGCTTTCCCCCACTTCAGATAGAGGATCCACTACTTTTGGCTGCATCCACAGGCGGTTTTAAGTGCATATCCCGCATCAGTGTTTTTAAAGATCCACGGAGATGCTGCTGCACATCCCTCTCTTCCTGCGTCAAACACACACACACTCACACACAAGGCGCTGGTAGTTTCTAAATATCACCAACAGCTTCCCTCTTCATGGTTGCACATATGACCAGCCGGCCGCTCCCGCTCTCTGTCTTGTCTCCTCCGGGCTGTACTCGGTCGGTTCCGTCCATCAGCAGAGCTCACACAGCTGGATCGCTGGATGGGGGATCCTAACTTCTCGGTCCTCGCCCAGCGAGCGCGGCTCTGGGCCAATCACGGCGCGTCCTGAGTTGGAGCGGCCTCCTCAGTGGCTGAGCTGCTCGTCAATCCGAAGAGCAGATCGGAGGGGAGGGGGTGAAACAGCTGGAATCTTATTGTTAACTGTCAGCCAATGAAAATCGAGGGAGTGATGGCATAGAGCAGTACTGCTACGTGATTGGTCCAGAGCTTTATTATGGGGAATTTTGAGGGGGAAAAGTTGCCACATGGTGCAATGTGACTCCAACTAACTGTGAATATACAGGGATGTATATAATAGCTGTCTCCCGGTCCAAGAGTCGAGACAAAACCAAAGAGCCCACAGATCTGATTATCTTGTACATTAAGTCCAATTGGAATTTTATCGAGTTAAACATTACATGGATGTGAAGTATGCTGATACGAAATATAAATTCAGCAGTTACAAGTTCTCTCACTGTGAAACATGCGGTGAATGGAATTATTATTATTATTATTATGAAGTTCAACTGTCCAACATGGCCCCCACACTTCCCTAATGGGATCCCACGAGACACCTCAAAGCCAGTCTGGGGCCATATTCTGAAATTATCACATTTGCAAATTAGTAAAAGTTAGTTAACATATGTTTTTGTTTTTGTTTTTTAAGAAAAAGAAAAGCAGGCAAGGCAGGTAAAAAGTTTAATGCAGTATACATAATGAGATTTCTTCTTCTTGTTAATATGATGATTTGGGGACCCCAGCCCCTGGAGGAGAACTCTGACATGTAGGCTGCTGACCACTAGGGGAAGATGTTTCCCCAGGCCGTCTATCTCATTCTCACACCCACACCCCCCCCCCCCCCCCCCCCCCCCCACACACACACACACACACACACAAAGAGTATCTACAGCTGGTTTAGTGATAAAAACCTGAGGCAGAGCAGATAGTTGTACTAGTTTTTAAGTGACATGATGTCTCTGAATTATAATACCAACCAACCCTCAACTTTTGTGTAGGCTTGTGATTGTTGTACACACACACACACACACACACACACACACACACAGTCGTTACTCATTACAGACATTACTCACAGCAGCAGCGCTCTTTATTTTCTCGACAGTTTATTGAAAAGCAAGAGAGAATCAATGAGGAAGACCAGGCTGTTTTTTTTTTATTCTGTTGCAGCCAGTGTTTATGTGTGTGTTGTGTAGTAGCAAATATTAATCACTTGGACTGTTTATACACATCTCATTATGAATTGCATGTTGGCTAAGACTCACACATGCACACACAACCTAAGAGACTTCTGTATGTGAACACAGGAGGAAGACACAAAGAGGAAAAGTGAGTGTGACTCATTACAGCTTCTGTCAATACACACTGTTTGGACCAATAACTTTATGGTGCACTATCCAGAGTGCCCATTAAAACATGCTGATCAGACACTGTTGGTACATATAAGAAGGGAATGAGGTGCTGCTCTGAATACTTAATAGCAAAAGTGAAACACAATTAAGACCAGGCTATGGGTAAAGCAAAGTATAAAAACAACATCTATTAATAATAAGCCTTAAAATTATGAATTTATAATTCATAAAACGGAATAAAACATTGGTATTTCAACACACAGTTCGCAAAAAACACTTCCCAAGGCGAGCGTTTATGAAGGGTTGATGAATGATGTTTGTTAGCGTCGGGCCAGTTCAAGCCGAGACCTCTATTTATCAGAGTGAGCGATCGGAGCTCTCCGGGGAAAACCTTCTCTCACGGTTGCTCCACAGGCCTGCTGACCAGCAGCACTGTTTACGCATAGGCACAGCTCATTCTTTACCGCTCACCTCTCACCGACTGCAGCGACAGATCTCATCGACAGAGAAAATGTAATGCCACGGAGGTTAAAAATGACTGACTTATCTCTCCTTCTTCAGCAGGAGGCGTCCATCCATGTCTACAGCACACAGTACGAAGACTCCTGATGAGTGTCGATAGAGAAAACGATTCTTACGATGCACAGTCAGTGCCTCAGTAATTCTTTAAGTTGCCATGGACGTGGAAAGACTTGTGCATTGGAAACACACTGGACATGTGGCAGCTGACGTCACTGAGCTGCTGTAGAAGAGCAGGCGTGAGTTCACACTGACTGCATCTCTGCTGCATTGCTGCAGATCTGTCTTGTTACACTAAGTTTGCAGACCATCGGAAGGTAAGGCTAAGTTAAAATAACTTTGTGTTCATTTATCAAAGAAAATGTCAATAAATTGCCACTGTCTCTACAAGAAGCTTCTAAAATGACAATATTTCTTCTTCAGGTGTATCATATTCAGATTCAATAGACAAGTACAGGAGGTGTTAGTCTTGTGTGATGTGACTGGAATGACCTAACAGGTCTTTCCTCTGTTTCTGTCAGGACATACTGTACATGTGAACCAAGGGCCAAAGACTGAATCTCTACTGTACATCATGTGACACATTCACCCATTTACACCTGCACTGACAGCTATTAAAAATCATTATGTTCCGCAAGCGCCACACATAACTCAACACACTACGAATGAGAATATGATAACTTTGACCATTTCATTTTTCATCAGCACGTTACACAACTACACTTTACCACTAATTTGTTATATGAATTACAGACATTCATGTTCCCAGTAATGTTGTTTGTATTAATTTGGTAAATCCAGCACCATCATAAGGAAAACTCAAATCAAACCTTCATACTTTGACCCCTTCACTTTATATGTAACTGAAACCTTCACAAATGTTTTCTCTGTGTCATTTATATCTGTAACTGTGTGTGTGTGTGTGTGTGTGTGTGTGTGTGTGTGTGTGTGTGTGTGTGTGTGTGTGTGTGTGTGTGTGTGTGAGCAGCCTATACACTCAATCATTGAACCCTCATTAGTCCCCCTGTCCCTGTCCACTCCCAACAGGCTTCAGGAGTGAGGTTTGTCTAGAAGCAGTAATTACTATATTGATCATTGAGTCAGAGTCTTTCCTGTTTCCAGTATTGTTCTTACAGTTAACCATTTGCACCAAGGGACAAAAGGCTCAACACTGTCACTCAACTTACTGTTGTTGTGAAAGTCATGGCCTATTGAAGAGAAATCTGGGGAAGATAAAGGTTTTTTAACTGAAGTATTCACTCTATGTAGCTCCGCCTACTTGACCAGCTTCAATTATGTTAAAGGAGACATATTATGCCCCCTTTCCACAAATTAAAATAGTTCCCAGGTGTCTTAAAGATATGACTGTGACATGCTTTGGTCAATATACCCCAAGGATCAAACATCACAGCTCTCAAAACAGCCCTGTACAGAACAACTGGTTTCAGTGCCTGTCCCTTTAAATGCAAATGAACCACTGCTTGCCCCGCCCCACCCCTTCTACCGGTCCTAGGTAGGGGAGGTATATGCAAATTCGAAACCAAGTTACATCACTGGAGGACAACTGAGGGGACAGCTGACACCATGTGGATTTCAACCTAGGGAGCCTGCACATTACAGATTTTATTTTGTCAATTGCCACATTTTCGGGGCCAGGAGGCAAGACGAACATCCAAATATATGTTAAAGAGCCTTCAAAAAGTGATATTTCTATAATATGTCCCCCATATGCACTACTTAACTGGTTTGACCCACTCATCTAACAAATCAAATCTCAGTCAGGATGTTGAATACAATCAGAGGTGAGGTAACTATGGATCACATATCACACAAAGATCAATCCACTGCCCACTACAAACCATGAATTTAAATTGATTACCAAGTTAACACCCCGTTTGATATCATGAGATCAATGTCAGTTATGGAGAATCACCCATCTTTCCATCAGCTATACTGCTTATCCATGCAAGGACCCAGTGTGGTGGTGGGGCTACACAGAGGTATGAATGTGTGTGAGTGTTGTTTGACTGGTGACCTACAGTATAAGGGCAATCTAGAGTCACAAATTCAGCTAAATGTGCTTGTATTTGGAGTGTGGAAGAAAGCTGGAGAACCTGGAGAAAACCCACGCAGGAACATGGAGAATATGCTAACTTGGATTTGTTGTCAAAGGAGCCACTGGATTACTAACTAGGATGTACAATCACACTGTAGGTAGAATACATTGTATGCCTCCTCATCACTGATAAACAAAGACTTCGGCCAAACAGAACCACAGGACTTATTCTGTTATGAGAAATCTAGTAACCCCACTTTCCTAAGCAGGGGAAATGCCAACAGGCCAAAATGGAAATAAGGACAAAAACATTTTTAATCTTACTGACGGCATGTTGAAATATGTCAAGCTGGTTCCTTTTAATCAATAAAATCATCAGAAGTTAAATATTATTTTTGTGGTTGCTGTGAAATCCAGGAAGTTGTTATTCGCATATGCTGTTTAACTTTGTGGTATTCATTTTCTGGAAAAGCAGTCCATTCCTATATTTAGTGCCAGAAAACCTGCAATCATTTAGAGCCAGAAATCGATAATATTTTGATATAGGACATTAAAACCTTGAAAACTCAGAACTTTGAAACTTCAAAGCAAAATTTTTGTCTCGGCAACATTATTTTTTCAATAAAATAAAAAGGAATCAAAGTTTATAAGAAAAAAAAAACACCCTTAGTTACAGTTTATTGAGAGTTTCACACTCAGAGTCTGAGCTAATCTACCCAGACTGTGTGTGTGTGTGTTGATTAGATTTGAGTGATGGTGCTGGCAGCTTTCACTAAACAATCTACCACACCAATCTGACTATTGGCAGGTTACGGCTGAAATGTAACTAAACTCTCATTAGTGCATGGACAGGAGTGACATCATCCTTTCCAAACTCCAGCCCACTTCAGAAACCGAGGACAAAAACAGAAATACCAATCTCTCTTGTGTGGATAAACCAAAATTGGTAACGTTGGTTATAACAACAATCTGACTGGGAGTGGCCTAACCCTAATCCTGGCCTCTTCCATCCAGAATATTTAAAAACAAGACTAAGCTAAAACCTACATTAGGGACAGCGCATTGATGTCACATTGGCCAAGATAATGCCTTACAAAAAAAAAAAAAAAAACACAAACTAAAGACTATATCTGTGCTATGACATCTTTCTGTTATCATCATATTTCCACCTTTCTGCTGCTCCTTGAACAAAAAAGACATCACACATACACTGTTGCCCATTTTGTTTTCAGACATATTCCTCTATTTACTCTATTAAGAGTAACTGTGATTAATTTTCAGTGATATGATTGATCAATAAGAAGATATACTTCATCAAGAATAAATCACATTGCCAATAATTTCATGAGAAGAGGTAAAAAATATATACTTTTTACTCCAACTTTATGGGCAACAGTGTATTATGTAGCACTGCAGGCTATAAACACCTCCCAATTAGAAACAGTGTAAATTCATGTCTCAAGCTTTGAGATTGTCGGGCTGGGCCCGTTGCAATGTAGTGTTGGGAGGATCAAAGGGGAAACTCTTGCACAGATCCTTGTATATGACAACACCAGGGGTCAGGTGACATTGACCATCATGTACACGTCAGTCACTTTTAGCTAATAGGGTTTAGCCAAGAGCTCTTAGGAGACTTTCCATGCAGAAGGGTCATATGAGATCAGGGAGGTCCCAAATTACCCATTTGAACCTTTGACCTGGCTCCATCTCCTGGATCCGGGGCAGCAGCTGGCCTCGGAGGCTACAGGTTCATGGAGGTACAGGAGAACACTAGAGGACAGAGCTGATGAGAAATTACAGTACCAGCCAATAAGAATCTAGTGATGTGTTAACTACTGGCGGGGTGGGGGGTATGCTTCTTCCAATTGGAGAAAACATAATCGCTGATGGTATATTTTTTGGCTGGATGGTCCACAACTATAACATTGATGTCTAAGTGACTGACAGTTAGTCATCATATTTCCACCAGTGTTCAGCTGAATGCTACATGATGGAAATGACCCATTGGCATTAGATCTTTGAAAAAGAATAGATGCAGTGCTGCCACACACATTTGATCCTAGAAACTAAAAGAAAAAAAGTGTAGGTTGAATTTGCTACAGTAAGTGTCACTCACTCTTTCAAACTTGTTCCATTGTCTCATATCAGAAACAAAAAAACATTGTAAATTCAACTGGGTAGAGGAGGGCATACTGTAAATGGCTGCCACTGGTGTTTGAGTAAATGTCAATGAACACACTGCGCCTGGCATAAATGTAAAAAACAAAAATTTGGTACTGGAGTCCTGCAGGTGTGTAAACATAACTCAAAATTTGGATTTGGATGCCTGAATAATCTGTACATATTCTGAACATGTTCAATATCAACATAGTTGCAAAAATGCTAATGAACAACGGTTGCTCGTTATGTTTATCTGATCACAATTATGTTTCCCATTAAACATGTATAGACATTTTTGGGCGACAGTGCTGTTTGTCTTTCTATTAAGAACATGTAACACTATGATCTGGATACTATCAAAAAGTTAGCTACCCTATATGCGTTTTGTTCTATTCCTTTAAACTATTTTCTCAAGTTAATTAAGGTTGAATTAGGATTGTCTATCTAATAATTGACTGAGCCCTTTTGTGTTTGAATATTTAAAGTATACTTGTGCAGGCTTCATAGATTCTTCTTAGATTCTGTTGATGCCTAGCCATGAGGATGGATGCCTCTTTTGCAAGTTCATGGCCGTATGTTCACAGATGTCCTGTCACCTTCTGTGTGAAATCCTAGACCGGAAACTTGCCATTTAATAAATTCACCATCAGCGCTGACAGTGTTTCTTTTTGGCCAAGCACACTGCCAAAAGACGGGTGACCTACACTCAAATGCATCGTGTGTAGCTAAAGAGAGAGGACTGAATCTGCTGCTGCTCTGCCAGTGTGTGTATCGACATGTGGATCATGTCATTCAGGACTCGGGTCCTAGCAGTTCAAATTAAAATTAGGTGGAAGAAATGAATACTGTGATGGAATAATCAAAACAGATGGTACAAAATTAAATGATAGAAATACAAGACGAGCGAGTACATCATGCATCTTAAGGAGGCGTCCAGGGGATATTGCTGGACTACGGCCTGACTGCATCTTAAAACAGATACACAAGAATACACACACACACTCATGTCTGGACAGAACAGGGCTGGCGACCAGATGCAAGGTGATTGCCTCTAGTCTCACTTTTCTATTTATATGTCAAACGATAAATAGAAGAAAACAAGCATGTCAGTTTATTTTAGCCCACATGCAATCCAAAACAATACAGTAATACAATGCACTCCATGTGACTCATGTAGTGTGTCCGTGTGTGTGTGTGTGTGTGTGTGTGTGTGTGTCGGGGGGGGGGGGGGGGGGGGGGGGAAATGGTCCGAAGAGGGTCAACAACAATATCAGTCGTTTGGGAACAAAATTCACTTCTAATTGAAATATGCTAAACACAAGTTTCCAGACTATACAAAGCTGTGACTCTGAAAGATTTGCATTCCTGCCTGCCCATCAAAAAAAAGAAAACAAAAAACAAGTGTTCAGTGATACTTATTCACATTGTGAATTGCTCCAGTTTTATGTTTTATGATTTCTTTTGGTTTTTTTCCCAAGGATGCCAGCCAGGTCTCTCTCCTGATATATTATATTAGTTAATTTTGGTAAATTGTCACGTTTTTGTTTCTCACACAAACCCATGTACATGAAATGCAACTAGCAACAAACCAGTGCAGTTGAAAAATTAAAAACACATTAAAAACGTGCAACATGAGCCCACAAAACTCCCTTCCCAAAGTCCAAAAACCATCCAAATACGAAATTCTCAATTTCAATATCAAAGGTCCAACTCAAACTTCCCTGCAGGGTTAGGTTTCTTGTTTGTTTAATAAGGGAAAAATTCAATTCATGTGAAAAAAAACCTTCAAGAAGGATGTATTCTGTCACCAACAGGTCGACTCAGTCATTAGTCCTTCAGTCTAGTCCAGTCACTCAGACATCCAATTGGGTTTCCTACTGTATGGCTGTGGTGTAGCTGTGGACGGGCGTTTGGTGGTTGAGGCCATCAGATTCAGGCAGACACATGTGATCAATTCTTATGACCTCACTGTTTGCTATCACGACATGAGCACGCTGCTCCCTGCGGTTCCAACTGAGTGACAACTCACTGACAAATAAAGTTAATATTCAAATTGAGAGAATCAGTGGCATTGCTTCTGAGATGGCTTTCAGTTTCACCTTCAGAAAAATCGAAAATGACAATTTGGGAAGTGGGAGGGTGCGCAGGAAACATGGAACTGGCAACCTCAATTACAGCAACAGCAACGCAACTGAGAACGAAACAATGACTCCATAATATGCCTGTAATGACACAGAGGCAAAAAAAAAAAGAAAAACAGGGCAGAGAGCAACATGAATCGGAGATGTAATAGAATGAGGATAAATAAAAGAGGAAGGGGGAGAATGAGGAAGAGCAAAGGAGGAGAAGGTTTCCAAAATAGGAGCAAAGGGAGCGAAAGTGTCACAGAAGGGAAAGGCATCAAAAGAAGAAAAAAAGGGGAAAGGGAGAAGAAAGGGAGCAGAGGAAGACAGAGCTGCAGAGAAAAGTAGATGGAGGAGTAAACATGAGGAATGATCGTGAGAAAATGCAGTCAACAAGTCAAGAGGTAGTTCACCGGGGTTGTGACTGATATTGTGTAGGTGCTAAAATCCAGACTCTACTGCCGTCGTCTCTTTGATTCTCTGCCATCTTCTCTCTGAGCCTAATTAAAACTGCATTGTTTTGTTTTGTTTTTTTGTTGCAAATGTAATTTGATAAGAGGGAGTTGCTACTGCAGCGTGACAAAACAGAGACAGAAGTGAGGGAAAAGTTGAGATGAGGGAGAGGGAGAAACAGACGGGGCCCTCAGCACTTCCCTCCTCGCCTCTGCCTTTCATCTCTCTCCTCTTTGAGAGTCCTCCAGCCCTGTTTGTGTCGGCTCCCACCGAGCTCCACGCTCCCACTGGGGGTCTTAGCAAATCAACACAGGACGAGCTGCTGTCCCCAGGGTGAGGCAGGGCCATGTGGGGCCCCTGCTTTGGAGCCGGTGCCGCTAATAGCTCAGGGCACAGGTTTTCTACGGGTACGTGGCGTCGGCCCCACGTTGCCTACATTACAAGTGTGAAAACTACATTCTACCAGATGCGGAGGATAAAAGAGTGGGGGAACCAAACTGCCGTGTGTTTATCTGTTGGTGAAGATTTTTGTGAGGATCATGCCTCTGCAAATTCATAGTGTATGTTGTGGATAAATCATAGAGCGTTCTCACGCACACCAACAGATACTGGGTCATATGCTTTTGTGCCCAGGATAACAGGATTAAAAGTCCATAGCCACTCCTGCAGCTAGGAGACTGTGCTTAGGAACAGAGGAGCTCGCTGATGTTTAGAAGGTGATCACCATCTTAATGTAGCATGCTACCACTTGTAAATAACAAAAGACACCTGAGGCTGATGGGAATTCCATACATTTGGCAGATGTCTAAATAAGGATGTGTCCAGTAGTTTGGTTTGTGATTAAACAACAGCCTGAACCTCTCAGTCCTCAGCTAGAGATGGTTTTGAGGTCAATGTTGAAAGAAGCCATCGAAGACAGCAGCATTTCACATTGCATGCATATCTCAACAGCAGTCTCAACTCCTGCCAATCAGTCCCAGCATTTTTTAACCAGTTGATGCTTCAGCAGGCTGCAGCATAGAAAAGGACACTGGCCAGTGGCCACCACCAACTGATAATACAGGTGCAGCATTTCACTGCAAAACGTCAGTGTCCTTGTTACGCCATTCACTTTACAAATTCAAAGTCTGCCATTTACAGAATCAACACTGGCTCATAATCTGGAGTTGGTCCCCGGGCGCTGCACCGCGGCTGCCCACTGCTCCTCAGGGATGGGTTAAATGCAGAGAAAGAATTTCACTGTACTAGCTGTATATGTGACTAATAAAGTACCTTTACCTTTACTTTAACTATCAATGTAGAGCCCCAGTGCTGCTCAACATTGTCCCGGAGACACAGTGACCCAGCCCTGAGCTCTGTGGTCGTCTTGTTGGATAATGCACAATCCAGGACCTAGGCTAAGACCACCCACTGTCCCTTTAGGAAGTTGTTAAATGCACTTGAAAAAGAAAAAGCATAATCCTCATGTAACCAACTGATCCAAGTAAGAATGGGCCTGGCAGAGGATCTTCCACAGCAATAGTTCCTTCTAGTCAAACTGTGGAGGGTCTAGTCCATGTTCAAGCTGGGGCCTCAGAATGTTATTCAGGTTATTAATTCATCCTCAGCTTCAAATTATCAACCTGAATTAAATCTAAATATTATTGAACGTGTAAAAAATGTCATTTAATGATCAATCATGAAACCCAGCAAAGATAATTCTTGTCCCGGGCTCACCACCTGTTAAATGATGTCTGGCAGCCAGTGTGAGAAATCACAGTGCAAGTGTCAGTCGGTCAGATTGATGGTCACAGTCTGGCTATGTGGGTTAAAAGCTGGCTGTGTCTATTCACACAGGAAAAGGAAAAGCGATCATGGCAATCGATCACTCCCACAGGGTAAACCCATTGACAGGCAGACTAACCCAGCACACACATTTTTCATATGAAAACTAACACAGACACACACTCTTACCAAGTGGTTTATTTCTTCAATACTGATTTTAAAGGGAAAGGAAAATGACTGACATGTTGGTCTCCTGCTATTTAGACAAGTAAGACGGGGTCACAGGGCTGAAAAAAATGATTTTGAATTCAATCAATCATTTGAATGATCTGTTCAAAAATCAGAAATTGATCTTTTTAAACATCTGCAGCATGTAAAGCTGAACGTTCCTTGTGAATACATGAAGCTGTAACTCTGTTAGTCTTGTGTGGAGGTCCAGTCATGTGAGACAAAAACATGGCAAATGTGGTTCCATTAAATTCTGATTTAAAAACTGGTGTTGGGCAAAAGGAAGCACAGGATATGCAAGATGGAGGTGAACTTACTCATTTTACATATTTTCATGAGCTGCCTCATGATTCGATTTGCAATCAGACATTTTTTTTTCTTTTTCATAATATACAAAATATAGATTATTCATATACGATTTCTCCAAATATTCAGGGTTGTTGATTTTACTTAATTCAAGTGACATGCCTGCACCAAAGTCAGTGACTGGACATCCATCCACCCATCCTGCTTACTGTATCCATGCAGGCTGGAGCCACTCCCAGTTGACATTGCCTGAGACCCTGAACAAACCCCAAGTCTATCACAGGGCCGACAAATAAGCAACAGACACACACTCAAATTCACAGCTACAGGCAATTTAGAATAGCCAATCAACTTAGAAGTTGGAGAACCTGGAGAGAACCAATGCAGGAAGAGGGAAAACATGAATCAAACCCAGAACCTTCTTACCAAGAGGAAATGGTGTCAACCACCTTTCAACTGGTCGCCACTGGTTGTACATGTAAAGAATAATATTTTCAATAATGCACTACATTAGAGTTTCATTCCACAGCTTTAGTTCAATGAGTATCTCATCTAAGCAATATTACTGTTTTGACTAGTGTTGACTAATTAATCATACTGTCATGAGCCAAATGAAGCAAAAACAAACCAAACAATAAATTGAAAAACAACTACCACATCTTGGGCTGCAGCCTCTCACACAAACACAAACTTAAGCGGTGGACACCACAAGGAGGAAACTTTTTACTGGAGCTGGTGACTACATTCAAAGTGCCATCAAAACTATTGAAGGGATAGTGCAACATTTTGGCAAATTTGACATGATCCCTTTAGTCATAGGAGTAGATTATCGGTGCATGTTGTTTTTAAGATCAGCGGGGCAGAGACGTGAGCTGCTCAGCGAACACAATGGCAAGGCAAGGCAATTTTATTTGTATAGCCCGTTTTTACAAACAGTTTGTCTCAAAGGGCTTTACATGGCATCGTAACAACATCCTCTGTCCTTAGACCCTCACATCGACTGAGGAAAAACTCCATAGAAACAGGGAAAAATCGGAGAAACCTCAGGGTGAGCAACAGAGGAGGGATCCCTCACCCAGGACGGACAGATGTGCAATAGATGTTGTTACAGACAAGACAGTTTACAGTTTATGTCAGAATAAATGATTTGGAAGTGAATGGTACATGTCCCCTGTCCCTCAAAACTCATCAAATACACAATCCAACAACTCCAAAATGCTCTCGTAGAGAAGTTATAACCTGCACATTCACTACACTATGAGATAATCATAATTATGTAAATCACGACACATGAAGCAAATACTCGGAACTTGTGCTTTTGAAATCACTCCGCCCAGCGGCTGTGTCTGGATTGTAGTTCCAGGCTACGCATTAGCCTCAAAATCAACTCTGTCTTGTAATGTAACATTATTATCTCATAGCGTGGTGAATGTACAGGTCACCTACTTGTCCACAAGGGCGATTTGGAGTTGTTGGAGGGACAGGGGACCTGTACTGTTCACCTCCATTGTGTTCGCTGAGCAGCTCATATCTCTGCCCTGCTGATCTCAAAACAACATGCACCAATAATTAAAGGTAATGAACCTACCGCTATATGACTATACGGATTATGGGAATAGGCAAATTTGCCAAAATGTTGAACTATCCCTTTAAGGCCATCAGCATCTTTAAATCACACCACCTAAACTTAACTCACGAAACCTAACCTACATGTTCAGCCTCTCCATCCTCTGGTTTGTTTTACCCGAGCACTGTGTTAAGTTGAGCTCATGATAAACTGTTGTGAACGAACTAAAAGGAACACTTTGTGTGTTTACACTAGAGCGTCATTTGCCACAAACATTTGCCTGAGACAGCAGCAGAGTTACCTGCAACAGAGAGAGAAGGACAGAGGAGACGACCGATAGTGACCTCTGTCTGTGTTCTTCATTCAGCTTCACTCCGCAAAACTGTATAAGCACACTTAAATGTTGGTTACATCAACAATGCAGCAATTATATTATATCACCCAGTGTTGACGCACATTGCTAACGTTCCTCATGTTGCACAAGCCTAGTTTTAACAGAAACATCTCCAAATAGTGCATTTTCTTTTATAACTCAAACTACTTTCCACCATAGTTTTTTTTTTGGTTTTGTCCAGAAATCTGTCAGGAACAAGCTCCCCTTGGGTTTCTTCATTACAGAGACAGTACTAATGAGGTGGCCTGACCTTGTGTGCGTTTGTGGGCGTGTGTGCGTTCCAAACCTCTGACCTCAGGAATGATCTACAGCTGCTACCTGCCAATTGGATGTGACAAGAAGTCTGTTCACTTCTCCGTCACTTGTCCTCACACACCCACGCAGTAAGCAGATACATGAATGCACACAGACACACACTAATCAGACACACAAGACACACCGAGGAAGGCATCCAGGTGCAAACGAGACGAGAAAATGGACGTGGTACAGACAAACTGCCTGATGCCAGTAAACTTTCCCTCCTTCAGCTCAGCTTTAGAAAGATTCTTCTTCATCATAAGAGGAAAACAGATGAAGGTGTTTACGTCCCACACATGATTAAAAAGCCTCTTGGCCTCCTTCCCAGCAGTGCCAGTTTGACCAAACCCGGCGTCACCATCTTGCACATCAGAACAGCAGACAGCCTCTTGAATGTATGTACTGTATGTTACCCAGTGAAGATTAATACAAGTCCAGGGCCCAAACATTTGTCTCAAGTCATTTCCCTGACTGAAATGAGCGACTGGAAGGGTGATCAATATTTCCATTCACATGATTGCTTGGTGGGTGTTTTGAATTATCTGAATAATGGAAAAGTGTAGGAGTTGGGCTGTAAAGTGTGTGTGTGTGTGTGTGTGTGTGTGTGTGTGTGTGTGTGTGTGTGTGTGTGTGTGTGTGTGTGTGTGTGTGTGTGTGTGTGTGTGTGTGTGTATAAGGGAAAACACAGGGAGAAAGGGAACGACTGTTTGCATCCTTGCTGTCTGTGGACATGTTTACATTTCTAAGTGACTGAGTTTCCATATGTGCTGTAATCCCTTCATCCCCCTTTCTGCCCACTTTGATTTAGTGGTTAATAAAAGTAGGAAACTATGAACTCCATGCTATATTTACTGCAATGCACTGTTTTAGTAGCCCCCACTTTGAATATACAGACAAACATGAAAAAAATGAGGGGAAATATGAACCGGTATAAATACTTCCATGCGACACAGGAATCACTAAACGGTTTGATAAAGTATGAAAATGGCTTAAATCACATGCTGTGGCCTGTCACCATATGTCAACTCAAGTTAAACAACCAAACGGTTTGGAAGGATCTTCTCTCCAGTGGAGTTTCTACAGATTTGGCAAATATGTTTTTTGAGTATTAAGCCATTATGTTACTTTGAAGTTGTGTTGATATCTTTTTTTTTTGCCTTGGCTTCATTATACAACTCTTTCTACAACATGGGAAAAACATAAATGTGCATGTTTTATGTACAGCAATGTGATCACATTGTACAGGGATGTCATGTTAGAGTTCATGTCAGAAAAGATGTGGAGTTGGGGGAAATAAGCATTTAACAAAAAAAAATGTCAGAGATCTTCTCCTCTAAACAAATGGAACTGATCAAAACAATAAACATACAACACATCAAAAATCACAGTTCCTCCAACAGACAAGGAAAGAGGAGCTGGCTGGAAATGCTGTTTTGTTTTTTTTCTTACCTGAAGTTAAAAAACATCCATTATTTAGCCTAGTTTTTATTTTAATCAAAAGCACCTACAACATACGTCTAATGCGTTGCTAACATTTCCTTTCATTAATTACAATGCATTTCTTCTCTCTGGTCAGCGCTCCTCCGCTCCTCCTTCACAACACACATGCACTCAGTGAGGCCTCTCTCCCAGCTCAGCCCCGTCCACTGCGCTCCCCAACCTCCTGCTGCTGTTGACGTCGGCATGAGCGGACCAGTTGGTCCAACTGGCTACGCTCCGAGCGGACGTGGCGGCGCACATTCAGTGCATACAGAACATTCACAGAACTAAACTTTTATAGTTTGTTAAAAATTTGAATACTCTAGTGTGATTCTTGTCATTTGCTCTACTGCAGTTTGGTGATTCCCTATACAACACAACACTACAGCCTCACTGCTGTTATTGCTGTACACTGCACAGTTCAACCCGAACGCAGTGGTACAGGGCCTTAGAAACACTCTGTACTCTGCCATCACTGAGATCAAGTCTCAGAAAAAGCACAATACCTGTCTGAAGGAGAAACCAAACCTGCAGGAGATGGAGTGGAGGCAGGGGGAGAGCCAACACCAGGCTAAAGGAAGAGGAAAAAGGCTAACACAAAGGCCTACGGTGACATCCTGGACTTACTCGTTCAAAAGAAAGTATGAGTTGAAGAGGAGAGAGGAGGAGTGAGAGGAGGCCAGGTGTGGAGCCCTGGAGGTGAGCCTGCAGGAGAGAGCTCAGAGAGAGAGGACTGGTACAGCAGAGTGATGGAGGAGAGAACATGGCTCAGCTGGAACAGGAGGAGACAGACATTAAACAAAAGGAGAACAAGAGGAGGAAGGAACAGGAGGAGGAAAACATTGGAAAGACAACGAGAAGGTGGAGCAGGAAAGAAGAACGACTAATGAACGAGAGAAAGGACAGCAAGCCAAAGAGGAGGAGGAGGAAGCAAAAGAACAGAGGTACTGGTATGCAACTTATTTTTGTAAAATGCACATACAACACACTTCTGTTTGTCTACATTACACCTGTCTGTATCACGCTCATCAGTGGTGAGGTAACACACACTTAACACACAGTTTTCTGAAAAATGTCACAAGGTGCCATGTAGCGCAGTGGTTTGAGCAGGCGCCCCATATGCAGAGGCTATAGCCCTCGCTGTGGGCCCTCTCTCTCTCAACTATCAAATAAAGGCAAAAAATAGCCCCCCAAAAAGTCAAGTCACGGGAGAAAATTGAGCATTAAACCTCCCACACTAGTGTACATGACCCTAAAGTAATCAGTATGAATTCTGACTTGTTTTTGCCTGAATCTGATTACAGTTTCAGCTCGGTCACTGTTATGTATCACTTGTACACGACCTAAATAGAAATAGGCCAAACTTACCCACAAACCAGTTTGCTGTGTGGACCACATCTGGCCCATGTGCGACACACTGCAAGTTGGTGGGAAACTACATTTTGAGTATTTGTCACAAAGTGATACAGTATACGGTGCATCAGACCAATTTAGAGATATAGATTAGTTTTATCAGGTCATTATAATTAAGTATTTTTGTTTTGCCAAAAAACAGCGGAACTTTTATTTTAAAATAGTGAGTTCTAATTTCACCAGTACATCATTGTGGGCCTTATCTTGCACACATAATACGTCCCTACGCTGATTTTGGCCGATACATGCATGTCTATCTAATAATGCAAAACATACTTTAGTGACTAACACAGTAGACGGGGCTCCTTCAGCCCAAAGAGAAACAAAAGGTGTCTCGGTGAGTTCACATGGCCGTCCAGAGTTCAAGTGGGTTTCCTTTCATTCCTTACGTCTCCAGCTTGAGCAGTTTATTATGTAAATGATGCCGTATCATTCATCATGGGACTGTGATGAAACTCGACACACAGGAATGCCATCTGGACACAGATCAGAAGGAAGGAGGGCAGTGGTACCACGGGAACAGATGTGGTATCGTAAGTGGGAGAACATTTCCATAAGCCACTGTAGCGCCATCAGATAGACACACCGACTGGAGGTATTCCTTCTCTGGATAACTGAGCGTGCCTGTTTTCTTTGGAGACATTGAGGGTGTAACCTGCTCCTCGGTGAGTTTTCTGAGCGGGTCTCTCCCATCAGAACAGTCACACTTCATTAACCTGAGAGGAGAAGACAGGGATGTGTACGCGAGTGTGTGTACGAGTGTGTCTCCACACTCTGGCTAGCCTTTGGCTTTTTTCAATGGTCTGGAGAGAGTTACGGCCACAATACCGAGAAGCCATGCAAGTATTTGCTCTTAGCTGCAAAATGTCCAGAAGAAAAATGATCTGCAGCTTTTATCCATGTTCTTTGTGGTCGCAGCACTGTTTAGAGTTTAAATGTCTCATCAAATAGGAATTCCACTTCTACTTTATCAGGCTTATTTCAAGGCACTGGGAGCCTATGAAGTAGCTTGCAGATGTGACATGCCTGCAGATGTTTAAGGCTCGGCTCAGTCATTAAAAATAGCAGATATTATGTAATGGGCTGAGGGTGAAAATTGAGGGTTTGTGTAAATTCATAGAACAATGAAAACACCCATATACCCACATCACATTAGAGCACAACTCTGATTCATCGTTGGCAGCTTCTTCTCTCCAAACTTTGATCTGGAGAGTCCACTTGGAAAATGTTAGGATATAAGTCCTATACTTTCCTATCCAAAGATCAGATATTCTTTTTTTCGTGAGGCAACAATCAGTCCAAGAAAATGTTGCATTATGGGTCGTTTCTAACCTTAAAGGGGAACTACTATATGCAAGTCCACTCGCTTTTCCGCTGTTTTGGTTACGCTCCTCTCACCCATGTTCATTTGTTTACAACAAAGCCAGCAAAAAATCAATAAATGGAGTGGTGAATAACGTTACATAACATACCGTAGATGACCATTTATTAGCCCGGGCGTTTAATATGCTAAATCGACTTGGAGCCCAGGCGTTTATAAGAACCAGGCGCGTATTTGCAACAGGCTACAATTTATTTTTGCAATGAGCAGCACCAGACCATCATGCAAAGAACAAGGATTTCACCGTAGGACCACTGGAACAAAACTACTTTTTCCCCCGACGCATCTTTATTGACATCAGACAATAAATACAAAGACAGTTTGTCTGTGTTACCGCGACACAGGGAGCTGATCAGAGCAGTGTTATGAATGATAACGGAAGGGGGGGGTCGATCGCGGTAATTTCAACACTGTACATTAGCGCATTTATCTATATCCCTATATCCCTCAGTCTAGCGCGCCTGTGTTTGTGTGTGTGTGCGCGCCTGCATGCGAGAGAGAGAGCGAGAGGAGGGGCTGACTTACAGAAGAGGTGAGAGCCGGTGCTGTTAAAAAAAAAAACTTTTGTTTTCTGTGCAAGACTATGGTAAACACTTAATCGCCCGGGCGTTTAATTGAACCGGCGTTTATTATGCCAAATGAAGTCGGACCCCGGCGGCTATTAGAGCACAGGCGCGTATTTGCACGCGGGCGATTATTTGGTCATCTACGGTATACGATGTTACGGCGGTGTGTTTGTGTAGCTTTAACCGTCATAAACAAAAGATTAAGGGTTACGGAGCGCATTTGTGTTGCGGTGTGCAGAGACGAGAGCCGGGACACCGGGCGGCGACCGAGTGACTACACTGATGTTGCAAGGTTGATTTTCAGCCATGAGACGCCAGGTGAAAGCAGAGAGCCTCCGTTCTCTCTCGTAACAAGTCACAAGTCACAAGTCATGTAGTTAACTTCTATCACAATTACTCCGGAGCTTTTTAATTAAGGAAAAAAATGTAGCATAGCCATGGGAGAAATCCTGCTTAGTTCCTCTTTAATGTTAAACTGAAGGTTTCTTGTCTTTACTATAGAAATAAACCACACACACAATTGTCTATCTAGCTGTCAAGGTCAACACTGAATGTCCTGCTTTAGATGGTAAGTGAGTATGTAAACGAGAGAAACTCCTCAAATGTTTAACATTAAAATGGAAGAAAATTTACATTTTATGCAAGAAAAGGACAAAAGTATGTTCCGGGACAACCAGATTATGTATGTTCAAAACGTATTTAATCATTTTACTCTGAGCGTTTTAGTATCTTTCAGTTTCATCTTCAAAAAAGCATTGATGTTTACTGCTGGTCACTTTTTCTCCACCATACTGTAGCAAACCTTCCAATATATACATTAAAGCTGATCTTTAATAAAGCCTGAATTATTGTGGCGTGTTGATGTGGGGAAACAGCAACTATCTGTACATGCTAGTATCTGTCTTCTCATTATAGAACCCCGGCTTCAAAGCATGACAGCCAGTCAATGAAAATGCAGCCGTAATCAAATTATCAATACCCAGCGCCACTCACAGAATATCAAAGTTGTTATCTGCGTATGCATGAGCAGAAATTAACGCAGTAAATCACAGAGGAGCTCAGATTTAATGAGAGGCTATTTGTTGGCGTGCTGCAAGGCCACCTACAGCTGCAAACACACATCAAAGACACCAGAGTGACTTGATGTTAATATTGACTCTACAGGATTTTCAATCAACAGCAACTTTAATTTTAAGTAACATACAGTTTGAGTTCATCCACATAATCTAGCCATTAATCACCATCATTAATAGGCATGTACCTTTGCAGGCAGAGGAGTGTACTAAGTGTAACATTGCCTTCTTTATACAGTCTAATCATCCATCCATCCTTTACCTACCTACCTTGAACAAAATGCTACGATGCTAGCAGGTGAGATGTTAATCTGATAATTTAGGGTTTCTATGTCAAAATGTGTTAATCAAAACTACAGACAATGCTGTGAAATGCCCTGTATTTATGGTTCTGAGGTGAGAATGTGTAGTGAACTGAACATACTTCAGTACAAAGCCAAAAGCTAGCATGATCACCGCCATTACCTTTTCAGAAATGCGGTCAGACGGTACAAGAATAATCGCTGAGGTTGGACGATTTACCCGCAGGGCAGCGTGAATATCTGAACCAAATTTCACAGGAAGCCAAAGAGCCGACATTTCACTCCAAGCCACCACTCACAACCTCAGTGGTGCTGCAAAAAAGTCAGAGGAACAGCAAAATTATTAGCGGTCTTTCATGGTGATCCATCCTGTGATACTCAGGAAGTGCAGACCGACGGACTGACAGCACCACCTCTAGCTCCACAGTATGTCCCCTGTCTGATGGTTGCTCTCTCTCTTTCTTACAGTACAGTGTCAGTGCTGCTTCTCACCACATCTAAGCTTAATTCTTCCCCTGATGAGTGGGTGTGAGGCTATTTAAGGAATCTGGCTGAACATCTATATTGATCTTTCAGTTACAGCGGGACTAAATCATGAAGCACCATATGCTAACAATGATCTTTCACAGCATGTGTCATACAAAATCTCTTCATGTTTTCATCACAGGGCTGCCCCTGCAGCATGTTGAAGCTTCACTGACAGAAGAAGAAATGTTGCTCTTAGGTGATTTGCTGCTGATAAGGAATTATGTGTTGCATGCAAGTTTATGGTACATTAACTCCTTTGCAATTAAATTTATTTCAGCAATCAAAAGGTAAAATGATGCCAGGCCACATGTGTGCAGACATGTAGCAATTGTTATATTTCCTCCAAATCTTGCTGAATATCCTTTTGATTGTTCTGCTGAATATTTAGTAATTTCTTGCCCCGTTCAATCCGCCTTTCCTCCTCACTGTAGCAGCATGTGTCTGAGGTGCCTGTTCTCGCTTCAGTGTGGTGTTTAACTAGTGATTTCTGTGGAACAGAGAGAACTAGAGTCCAAAATAGAGACAGAAAGCTCCACCAGTGTCACACACCATCCAATTACATCTAATGCTAAGAGCTTTTCCCTTTGTGTCAGTTGTGCTATGTACAGAGACAACCACAACTAACAAAACTGAATAGATCAACAAGCATAATTAATGCCTTTTATAACTCTAATATCTTATGTTTTAAGTTCTGATCTAGATCCATCTTTTTATATGTTTTCCATTGTTTCCACTCATTGCTGAGCTCTGAGTCAGTGGCTGCATTGTTAATTCATGAGTATGAATTTCTGGTCTGGGCCAAAAACATGTTTTGTGTGGTCAAAGAGACTTTAACCTACAAATTCTAATCATTTGTCAAGTGAATTTTGATAACTATTAACTCTTTGAGTGCCAGCCCTTTTATAAAATTCTAATCATTTGTCAAGTGAATTTTGATAACTATTAACTCTTTGAGTGCCAGCCCTTTTATAAAATGGTCAGTGCCATGTGCCAGCGTTTCGGGGCATTTTGAGTAATATTTTAAGACCAAGAGAATATTTTGTATTATGACTCTGAAAACACAAAATAGCTCAAAGGAAAGAGGAGACTCTCTATTTAACTAAAAAAAAAAAAACTAAAATGGACTTCATTCTTGGCATTTCCCCCCCCAATTTTACCAGATTCTCCCTCCAGATGATTGTCAGCAGGTAGGACTGACAGATCAATTCTGTTTTCATTGTCATCACGATATCAACATGCACAATTAACACATCGAAAAAGGTGGCCTGAAATGCAATAAGCAAGTTTCATTTACAGGTGTGTGACATGCCTTCACACTCCCTTCACTATACACCTCATTACTGGGACCTGAGCTACACAGCTACAGTAGACGTAGCTAATGTAACAA
This sequence comes from Trachurus japonicus, assembly GCF_045865225.1. Taxonomy (NCBI): domain Eukaryota; kingdom Metazoa; phylum Chordata; class Actinopteri; order Carangiformes; family Carangidae; genus Trachurus; species Trachurus japonicus. The sequence continues at coordinate 17,235,063 of NC_140925.1, forward strand.
CAACAACAACAACAACAACAACAACTCCATCAGGTCCCTCAGATACCACGTCTGAAACGTGCCCACATGGGATCCATCGACTATTTGTTCTGGCGCAACTTCTCGTGTTTAGTCGACTTATACAGTATAATGTTGTAGTGTGTTTACAGTGCGCAAGCTTTCCACTGTCTCACTGTTTTTGGTGTATTTGTGTGGCATACAGTATGTAATACAGCGTTTTGAGTCTTTTTCAGAAAGACACAGGAACTGTATGGTTAATGTTCATACCTGAATATTTGATTTATTTATCATCATCATCATCGCAGTATTGAACTGTGTCATCTCAGCACATTTTGTTAATATCATGCAGGTCTACCACTAGGCTTCATTTAGCTTTCTGGCTACAGAACTCAGCTCTCCCTGCAAAGATCTGTTCAGATTTCACTCCAGGAGGTTGGAGTTCCTACTACCTGTGTATTCTCAGGTCGTGCAAGAACACACGCTTAATCCATTTTAAATCAAAAACACGTTCCTGTTTTACACTTTGCTCTGCTTGATATTCAATGTCTATGAACACTGCGGGCAAAGACAGAATCCCTGCCCCTGGTCAATAATGAATTAATACACAGGTGTATGGAGAACCACTAGCCAGCCAAACCTCACAACCGACAGGGCTAAATCAGCACTGATCAGCAAATACCAGGGTGACCCATTCACAGGCCCAGCAGAAAGAAAGACCTGCCTCCTCACTGTGCACTGGTCTGACTCAGCACACAAACAAGAGAACATCGTGAGGTTGACCATGTGGGTGTGACCTGTACGTTGTTCCTGCATCGCTCCACTGCTAGCTGCCCATGGCCATACTGTAATTAATTAATGATGCTCAGACCTCTGTGATGAACACGTGAGGGAGGCGATGCCTAACAATCGATGCATGAATTACAGTTTGATGCCAAAGGAACAGAAGCTAACCCTGCTGAGGTGGAAGCATGGCAGCTTGGAGACCAGCTGCCTCCATCAGAAGGTGGAAGGGGGGTAGACAGTCGCTCCCCACCTCAAGGCGCTCCACCAAGGAAAAAGGCCAACAGAGTCAATTGTTTGGAAGTTAATGTTGACACACTCGTACTTTTACATGACTGTGTGTTAGTGTGACTAATTGTGGTACTCTGACTAACACCAGACAATACATGTGAAAGTGAGTGAGTAAGACAGAATTCTTTCTCAAAGTCAGACTATGACACCAAGATAATGTGGTTGGGAGCCGAGTTGCTCCTGCATGTTTACCACAAAGACAAACAGGCCTAAGTGCTCTGAGCATTTCCCTCCCCAGACTTTGACTCAGGGGTCAAACAAAATGTAACAGGAAGAAGATGCTGGTAACAAATGCACAGCACGTACAAAGTTTACAGAGCTGCGAAGTTGTCCATATCTCTACCACGCTTTAGTCAATAAACAATTACATTCCTGTGTTTGTGCACTGGGACAAGGACAGAAGTCCAATTAAATGGCACAGTTAAGCTATAACATAGCCCCGACTTAAATAGTACATGCTTTTTTTATATATATATATATATATATATTTTTTTTTTTTTTAGGGCATTTTTGGCTTTATCTGATAGCATAGTTGAGAGAGACAGGAAATGGGGAGGCAGAGAGAGGGGGAACGACATGCGGTTAAGGCCTGCAGCGAGGACTGTAGCCTCTGCATATGGGGCACCTGCTCCACCCACTGTGCCACATGACTCCTTAACTGTATGTTAATGTTCTGACTGAGGTTAACGTGTGGGCCCACAGGCTGGGGCCCCGACACCACCAGGATGAGCAGAGGGTGCCCCGTCTACAAACGCCCTCCCTGTAGCCAAGGTGGCTGTCAACATGCACTGTAGGCTGTTTTCCCTCTGGCAATGGCAAGTGTGGCCTTTCATCACCTTGATGGGCTGTTTGTCAGTGACAGAGGCTCCAGGACAGAGCTCACCCCGTCCAGACAGAGGGCTTCCAGGTGGATTATGGATGTGATGGAGGAGGCATACAGGTCAAGACGACTGCCCTCGCTTGTTAATATCAGAGTTCACTTCACGAGAAGCCAGGGCAGTACTATGGGACATATACTAGAGAGATACTTGGCCTGTGAGATAGGTGTCATTCAGTGTTGGCAAATCATACAGTCATTGTTAGGTGTGTGACTTTTGACTTGCGCCCAAAATGAGTGGTAAAACTGTTGCTTTAATCTCACCAGTTCCTTTGGAGACTATATTATCAGCTCAGCTGAAAGCCCAAATATTGTCCAAATAAACTGCAGCCAGCTCATTGTGTGAATGGAGCCTTCATGGCCCCTAGAGCAGCACCCTGACTCGGAGCTGTGACTTAGCACAAGTGTCCAGCGTCACATTGTCCCACAGTTCACCTCAGTGCTGGAGCCATCTCAACAGATGGCCGGAGCCCGTTGACATTTGGGTATCACTATTCTCCTTCCATTTCTGTTAAACTCTCAAATCCTGCAGTTTACACGTGTCGACAAATGTCATCAAATGTCGAGCAAATGTCAAGGGCTCAGACACCAAGACGGGCACGGCCACTTGAATGTGTGTGTGCAAACCGTGCACGTAAAACCACAAGATGTTCAACTACTTGAATATAATCTCCCTTATTTCTTCGGCCAAAAGTTTAATTGTAAGAAAGATACAAGAGAGCAGACTCAGCACATACGCTGGTATAATTTCATGTGTAACTTTATGTGAACTGACCCTGACTATTTGGCTCAGTAAAAAAAACAATACGATTTTATCTTCCAAAAACAGCCATATTGATTCCAATTTAGGGAACAAATTGAGCAGCAGGGAGCTTATAATCACCCTGTTGTCTTGTGCAAATGCTTATGTTTCTCTCACCAAACGCGATGCAAAAACTGTGATGCTGAGTAAGAGAGGAGAGGAAGGAAGTGAGGAGGGAAATGGAGAAGTGTGGATTTGGGCAGAGGGGAAGGAAGGATTTAATGAGCATCTTCTTCTCTCTACTTTCATCTCCCGGCTTTCATCTAACTAGGCTAACATGATGAACTAGTCGCCCTGTTCCCCCTCAGTCTCCGTTGCTCTAGTTACCTCCCTACCCACCACACAAACCGGGCTTGACAATACATGATAAATCTACAGGATGAGGAGGAGAGAAAGAGAGAGTGAGGGAGATGGAGCGAGTGTGTTCACTCCGTCGTGCTGATAAAATGCTGATCAGCTCTCTCATGTTTCTTCTTCCTCACCCACTTTTTCTCCTCGGCACCAATGAGTGGATACAAGTGACATCTGTTTTTTACCATCCTTTTTCATTAAAAAAAAAAAAAATCTAATAAAATAAATAAATAAAAATGAATCCCAACCTGCTTGACTCACAGCTACACAGCTGGACTACTTTAATTGCCATTCTGGTCAGGGTCTCCTAGGAGTTTGTTTTTCATTCAATACCCATAAAACATGATGACTGATGCACCTCCGTTCCAAGGCAAATGAGAAAATATGAGATCAATTTCCTCTCTCGATGATGTCCATTTTAAAATTTCATAACATACACACACACACACACACACACACACATACTTAGCTGAGTTGTATCAAAAATGCCTGGGAGTTAAGTGCAAGCAAGCTACTCCCACCACTGGTCAAAAACAAATGCCACATACAGTAACTGGACCATGTATGGGTGCTGACCATCAGAGTCAAGCCACACCTCTTGTTACTGCCGCTCAACCAGCTGCTGTGGTTCCCAGCTGCTGTTAACCTGCAGTGAAGCAGAGCACTGCTCCCAGTTCAGCCTGACTGCCACTGCAAATAAACTACTTTCATTATTACTATAAGAGGAAGAGGAATGACTGAACATCTGACACAGGTTGACTTTGTATAAACACATTGCGCTGTAACTTTATCATGATGGAGGAGAGCGACTCGAAATGAGGCTTCATACTAGACCAATGACATGTCATAAAGAGGGAATTAGAAATAAAGACCTGTCTGTTACATGCTGGAGTTGAGGTAAATAAAGCTTTCAATCTCTATGATGAAAAACCAGTTGAACATCATTCACTTCTAACTTTATGTCTGAGTGTTCATTGTATAAGTAAAGGAAGCCAAAATCACGGCAGTGTTTTCATACCTGCCTCATATTTGGTTGAATCACATTTTTTATCATGAGTTCATTTTCCTCCCTCAGTGTGGTTTGTTTGGTCAGGAGTGTGAATGTGGTAGTTGTGCTCAGTGATCACCAAAAGCGGGCCAGACGTGCACCGAGACCTGGTCTTGGTGCGCTTCCAAACGGACTCTGGAGAGGTTTGTGGTGAGAACGTGAGCCGGTCTCGATCCGACCCAACCACTGGAACTGCGGTACATTTTTGGACTAAACCAACTAGTCAGCTTAAAGTGGTGCATAAAAACAATGTGATATGACGAGGGCTGCAATCAGATTGTGCAGTTGTCTCTCCATTGGCAGAATACATTAACTCACAGGTGTGAATACACCCATAGTCTCTAACTTAAGCTGCTTTCCCACTATAATTAACGGGTTGACGCAGGTTTTTTTAAATGCTGGTCGACCTGCGAACAATGATCTCCAGCTGGCGAGCTGCGTGGCCATTAACCCCCACCGCAGCGCGTCTAGTGACAGTGCAACAGAAAACAGCGAAGTAGGCCTAAACAACTGAACTGCACGGAAGTGTGTTTTTTTTTTCGCATTGGATAATGCAGGCGCACGGATTATACGTCAGCCTGTACACGATTTACCAGCCACTGATATCGGATCCGTAATCCGTCATTCAAACGTCTGAGACACGCACACACACACGGAGCTCGGGCTGAATATCCCGCCCGCTCGATAACGACCAATCAAATTCGTTTTCCTTACTCGGGTAAACTTGTGTTGCAGCTCGTGACAACTCGGCGCAACAAACAGGACAAACGGCCATTTCTGTACACCTTTAAGCTGTGTTTTTGGTCAGTATGGTGATTTGGTGACATCGCAATCACAGAAATCTGTATTTTGGAGCCTCCACGAGGCAACATTCCAGTCTCTTCTTTTAAATTTGTTCTATTGTCTGACAGACAGAAAAACATGGAAATGAGAAGTGGGAATTTTAACCTATTCTTGTTTATGTTTGTGATCCCAATTTCATTAATTTCCCTCTTCTTTTTCTGGTAGTCATGGGCTTCCATAAATCCCAACGGTGAATACATTCACAAAATACACCTGTCTCACAGAACATTTCATGGTGAAATTTATAGACTGCTGTAGTGGCTCTGAAATGTTTTTTCTTGCTCTCATGAGGCAAAAGGAATCTCTGCTCACATTGTTTATAATATCTAATAATATCTCTACTGGCGCAGTAGTTTATATCCACCACAAAGCTTTATGGTGCAGTGTTGCAGCTGGAAAAGGGAATGCAGTAACAGGAGGGCGGTGGTAACGCTCACACAAAGTGACTGCGTGGCAATAAAACGAGTTAGAGGGGATCCCACCTCAAAAAGAAGACAGCCAGGGTTCTACGCCGCACTGAGACCATAATCGTCTACAAGGTGCAGTAATAAAAATCATTACAGTGTTTTCTCAGGCATCTCACCTCATAATTCTCTCAGCCTATCTCACTCTAAATCATCGACCTGGTGACATTTTGTTCTTTTGTTTGCCCCTTTCTCCTCACTCGCCCCCACATTATCACTCCTCCCCCTGGTGTCACACTCAAACAGTTTAACGAGAGACAAAGTGACTTTTTCCATAAAATATACAAATTAATATACAATTCCTACTAAGATGCAAAGGCATTCAGATAACAATTATATAAAATTATATTAGCCTACAGTGTATAACAATTTGTAGAGAGAAGGCTGCCACTTCAAAACACCAGCATGTGTAGGAGGACTTCAGTTCAAGAGTCTACAGTCAAGCTCTGTGAGGGTGTGTTGGTGCTGAGGTTGCCACAGCAGCACTTTGAGCTATTATGCTAAGATGCTCATAAGTGCCTGTTCACTGCCACCTGCAGCTGCACAGGTGAACCAAAATATTATAAGATGATGCAAACAGGTTAAAGATTACCAACAAGAGACGTTTGTGTTAAACAGAAATGAAGGTCGCCATTAACAAACTAAGGTAAAAGAGACAAAACACAAATTATGTCAGCAGTACATGAGGTTCCATGAGGTCACAACAGCCATAATTCAGCACAAAGGCTATGTGAGGACAAAACTAACATAAAGGTCACTCCAAATGAGATGAATAACAGCAAAGACCAACTTCAATAAAAAGCAATTACAGTAAGTGAGGAAATAGCAGAGGCCTGATGGCCAAACTGAAAGTAACAGTAATGCATGACATCATGTAGACCAGCGGTCCCCAACCTTTTTATCTCCGCGGACCGGTCACCGGTGGAAAATTTTACCGCGGCCCGGGGGGGGGGGGGGGCGGCGGTGGTCATTCTCTTCGGGGGGGGGGGGGGGGGGGGGGGGGGGGTAGCGTACGTTCTCCTGTTTACATTACATGTAGGCCTACTGTATAAACAGGACTACACGTTCACATAGCCTAGTTTTCTCTTACGTTTACGTTCTTTGTTACAACTCACCATAATATAGTATCACAATAATATCAGTCATCTGGGGGTGATGCTCCGTCTGTCATCTCGGTTCCTGTCTACTCTGTCATCTCGTTTTGCTGCTGAAGCTGCAGAAAACTCCGTTTCACAAACATAATATGTTTGTAATTGGAGCAGGTTTTCCGTGCTTTTCTGCTTAAATCCAGAACGCAGGGAGATAAGTTTTCTGTGAAGTGATGAAGCGGCAGAGAGCCGGCCGGGTCCCACACACACATTGCGGAGCTTGGAGCATGTGAATCACCTGCAATGAACCCGTCATTTAAACAGGACTCGTGCTTTTTCTTTTAGAACAGCTTTCTTCTTGTTGGAAAGCGTCGGGTCTTCTGTCGTCTTATTATTGAGTTTTTCCCGGCCCGGCGACGTGTGTTTTTCACTCTTTTACGTTGGTGCCTGCCTGTCAATTGCCTGTCAATTGCGCAGCGCTGGAACGATGCACAAACGGAAGTGGCAACATTTTCAAAATAAAACGACCGGAAGTGTGAAATAGACGAAACAAACGATTTTTTTTTTTTTTCATTTTCATTTAATCTTTCTGCGGCCCGGTACCAAATGATCCACGGACCGGTACCGGTCCGCGGCCCGGTGGTTGGGGACCACTGATGTAGACCATGCAGCATGAATAAGGTCAGAAGGACTTTGATAAGGTCTCCTAACCTGATGCACCAGGCTAACCAAAACTACAATGTGTGTGGTTTAAGTAGGATCATGACCAGGTGACAGAGATCTAGATTATGAAAACAACACTGACGTCAGGTGATGCAGGAAACTTTTCTGTTATTAACTCCTGCTTAGATAATGAACGGGGAGGAGAGGGCCCATCTTACCAAGAGTAAAACAAAGCTCCTTGACCTGTAAGCAGTGGAAGCACGAGGCTTCACACTAACATGGACAAACAGGTGCAGATAGGCTGAAGCAAACTTTCTTCCAGACCATATCCTTGCTACACTATATTAAACTGGTGTAATTAATGCAATAAGTGATGAGCAGTCTTGGAGCTTCTAACAGTTGTGTTCAAGACGTTTTTCTCTGCTCTGTAGGCCTAGATGTGATTGCAGCGTGTGCATTAGCTTACCGAGACTGGGTCATGGGGTCTGAGAGCTGAGTGGCCTCCAGAGCAGGACTGTGCAAGGCGGCTGTCTGCAGCATGGAGCCTGGGTGCAGCGTCAAGTCGGTCTGTTCTGGGACCTGTTGAAGTGGTCCAGGACTCCAGGTGTAGTCCGAGGTGGAGTGGAGAACTGGCTGAAACTGTTGACTTTTCGGAAGAAGCAGAAACAAGATGGACGCAGGCAGCCATCACCTGAACCTGTCGCTGAGCCGGGGAGAGGTGGGGGAGGACTGGAGCAAAGCAAGGCCCATAGACTGTGAATACAAATGCACTGCCTAATGTCGAGAGGCGGGAATAAGCTGATGTGTTGACGTTGCTGTCAAGCAAGCGTTGTTTTTGTTTTTTTTTCTAACCTGTCAAAAGTAGCGGAAGCGACGCGACCTCCTGCAGAGATAGGCGCTGGGATTCACTACCCGCCCAGGTGCTCACAATTGAGACGCTGATTGCGGGAAAACGAACTGATGTGACAGGTACAACGTGATTGGCTCGTATAGCTCATGGAGAGATGTGATTGGATTGTTTTACACCTGGGAAGTCAGAGCGGTGGGAAGAAGAGAACTATTTCTAACTACTGTAACTTGCTAACTAAGCATGCAGTGTTTAAGTGTAACAAAGTAGGAATGCTTTAATATCTAATGATGTAATGTAAGGCTAAAGCACAAATATTTCGTGCAAATACAACCTTACTGTAATGAAATAGGCTACTTCAAATCAAATGTATAACTGTAACCTACTTGTACTTAACTTTCACTTTTTCCTCAACAACATTTCTCCTATGCATGTTACTTGTTATTGCAAAATAAAGGTTGGTGAATGAATTCTCCTTGACTGCAGGTAAATGCAACATCAAAGAGGCATCTGTTGCATGGGCTCTGCTGTTGAAGTTACAACAATAAAGTTTTTTTTTTTAATCAAAATTCTAATTGTTCACTTTTTTAACCTTTACTTGTAAAATTCTAAAATGGGCTAGCCTACATAATGTAAGAAATTTACTTTTGATACAGTAAATACCAGACACTGTAAGATTTTAACTGAAGTGATAGCCTAAAAGGTGACTTCTCCTATCACAGTCATTTTGTGGTAAGATGGTTGTACTCTTACTCAGCTATTGTACGCTTTGTTTCATTACACTTCATTCTGATGGAGGCATAAATGCCCGCATAATAGTTTATGCGAGTCCGTCTGGGAAGAGATGACATTGCCTATTTCATTTGAAAAAGTGGACAATATAAAAAGGCAGCATCCTCTGAAAAATGAAGCATGAGATACTGTAGGCTATAATAAAAGGTGTTCAGAAGGGTTCTGTATCCGTAATCATTTTTGTTTAAGCTTGTACAATGTAGAGTTTCTACCTTTAAACTTCACTTGTTGGATTGTATTTCCAGCTAATAGGATGGGTGTGTTCACAGACTTTCTGGAAGATTTAGCATGTGGTTAAGTTTGTATAATTACAGGTTGGTAAGTAGATGAGGAAGGAGACATTCAACTCCTGACTCATTAGCATCTCTGGATCTGCTACAGCCAATATAATTGTCTAATCATGACAACTGACAACCAGCCAGCTGCTATCAGCTTGGAGATCCCACCCGGCTCAGACCGTCCCCGCTGGGAAGATGCACAACAACATAAACATGATGCAGCCACAGATGTTACATTCTCCATACTGGTGATCATGTTAAATTTGGGGCTTGGTGTTTTTCATCCAGACTGCGACGATGACTCCATTACCTCTCCAGCTCCTCCCCGGCCTCCGGTTGGCTCGACACTATCCAGCTGGATGCCCTCTGCTGCTTGACTGCTTTTGACATGCCGCTGCCTCTGATGTAGTCTGAGCCATGATCCAACCCTGCTGTAGCATTGGCTGAAATGTCACAGAGAGCAAGACAAAGTGGGGATGATACTGCAAGGTTATGAGAGTAAGAGAAGCTGACAGACATATAAATTCACCAAAAATGCTGTTTTAGTGCCGTGTACTATATACGGCGCAGTAATGTGGGAAATGAGTGGATTTATAGCTGTTTGTTATGATGCTGTGTCTGTTTCTATCTTCCTATCCCTCCCACTGACTCCAGAGGAAGTGATGATGAATGCGAATAGACAGATCTTTCTTCACTTCCATCACCACCTCCCACAACAATAACCTCTAATCGATCATTCGCAGCATCACCCTGGGCATTCTGACAGACCACACTTCTTAAGAGCAAATCACGGAGTACTCAAATTTGCTAGTGTTCTTAAAGAAGCAGTGATCGCTGTTTGAGCACTAAAATGGATTCAATAAACTATGTGATGTCAAAAGCATTAGTCATACTGTAGTGACAAACACACATACTGTATTTATAACGTGGATCCAGAGGTCTGCAAACACTTACTGTGGTGAATACATACAATATGTCGGATATATCAACTGTTTTCACATAAATGCACAAAAATAGTTTTGCATCTCAGAGTTGCTGAAGTGACAAACACATTTATTTCTAATAATGTAATATAAGTTACATCAATGGAGGGAAATGTTCAAGATGCTTCCTTGAGCTTAGTATTAGAAGATGAGAACAAGAGCATCCATGCCCCCCTCCCCTCCCCTACCTACCCTCTGCCTCCTAATGTTCTCCTCTCTCCAAGTTAGTCTGTCGCTGTTCTCAGACTCCTGTGGCCTCATTATCACATAGAAAGACTGAAACACAGGAGCCATATCTGACAGAAAGCACAATAGCGCACACACTAGCATGACTTAATAATGTAAAACCAGGATCACGAAACAAAAAAGCATATAGAAAATAATGAGATTTCATCCACGTCAACAAACCTGCAAGTATAACACTATACACATAGATTAGCTCACTTTTCTATATCCAGAATATTGTACAGTGCATATTACAACAATTGCAGTATGAGTTAGCAGAATAAGTTGATAAGTGCCTCCTCATCTTGTTTAATCATTGACACTCCTTGTTAAAGAAAGCTGTACAGATGTGTATAACATGTGTATATTTCATAAAATGTATCTCTCAAATCAGGTCTATACAACATAAAACACATTATCAATTTACAAGTGACAACTAAATCTAGATTTCATACAATTAAGTGTCTCCAAACTGTACAAAGGAACATGTATTCATCTTGTCAAGGTGATATCAAGATTTAATTTTTGAAAAGCTATTCATGCTTTCTCAAAATTTATAGCAGATACTCAGGATGGGTTCATAAGTCTGCATCTTGTAAAAGCCAATCTTACTTTTTTCCCTCCAGATAACAGAAAATACAGGATTTTAATTAATGAATGTGATGAGAAGAGATAATTTGTTATCTTGGAAATAAAGCACTGCTGCAAATGAATGAACGGAGACAGGTCGCTGCTGCTGCAGCTGCTTTTCATCCTATCACGATTATTACAATTCTGCACTCAGTAAAATGGCAAGTAAATGATCTCCTGCAAGGCCAGCTGCTCACCTTTTAACTATGAGAACTCACTCACTCAATTTTTACCATAGCTTCATTGGCCTCTCATTGCTTCCAGAATATAGTTTGAGATTCTACTTATCACTTATGTGTTCGATGGATTTGCTCCAAGCCGTCTCTGACCTTGTCACCCCCTATGTACAAGGGCACACTTCCTGTGGGTCAGCAGAAATAGCTCTTCTGGCACTACCTTGGAACTGCAACAAAGAGTGAGTGTGCCATTTGCTGGCACCAGTACAGTGGAATCACTTACAATTCACAATCTACACTGCTGCTTCCCTACTTCTGCTTAAGCATCAGCTAGAAACACACCTTCAAACTGACTGGGGTGATTAGATATCTTCTGGACCATATTATATTTTATTTATTTATTTCATCACTGAATCCCATTCAAGCATATTGTTTGTATATTTATCTAACAATAAAGTCATTATGGTGTGTAGATTATTGCTCCATAATTAGTGGGCCAACAGGTTAGCTGGGGTCAGCCACTAATCCCAGAGCTAATGAAAATTTAGCTTGCGCAGCTCATCAAAACAATTAGTGCGGAACAATAATGAGACAAGTGATGGAATTCAAAAGGGAGGGGGGGTAACAAATGGTGCATGGTAGCAAGGGTGTAAGGGAAGAAAAAAAAAGATTAAATAAACGAGGAGACAGCAGTTCCAACGTGATTACATGCAGAGGCACAGAGAGGGAGAGACTCGAGTGTGTCTGTAACCAGAGATAGATGGGTCCCAACCTGGTGGAAGATGATAGGGTGAGACACGGAGAGAGGGAAGAGGAGATAAGAGTGTGGAAGCATTTGGTGGAAATACATGAAAAGGATCCCCAAAGTGACAAAAAAAAAGCGTGACTGTTCCCAAACTGACAGGTTAAGAAAAAGTGAGGTCGGGACACGATGGAGCTAAAATGGAACAGAGTGATCCCTCTCTCCTATCTGTCTGTCTCTGTTCCTCCTTCTCCTCCTCCACACCCTGTTTTTCCTCTCTCTTGTCAAAGAAAAGTAGAGAGCAAGGGAGAAGGAAAGTAAACAAGTGCAGATGGCCTAGGTGTTCTCGTAGTATATTGGTGGATAAGAAGGTTGTGTGATGGAGGAATCACGTTTGCCTCTTTTCTCCCCCCCCCCTTGTTGTTTCTTCTCCATCGCTTCCACAGCCCAGAGCTGCGCCCTCCGAGACAAACTCCCTCGCCTCAACATTAGCAGTCCATCTGTCTCCCCCTCTCCTACATAGACATGTATACACACTATCTCCCATGTGTCCCCCTCTCGTTATTACACACAGTCACACAGAGTTTACATTACCTTCATGCATCATGCTGGAGGGGAGAATACACAACAGTGAGTTTCTCTGTGTATGAGGATTATTTATAGTATAAAAGCATAGAGGCAGACTACTAGCACTTTCATATGTTCCTTCTGGAGACTTCCTGTCTTAGACTTAGAGAAGGAAAAACATTGTAAAAATGTCAGTATTTATTCTAGTATTTCTCCAAAATTCTTTCGTGCTGCATTCAGGGACAGTGTGAGTCTAAAATATGTTAATGAAGACCCTGTGTAGCGTCCTCCAGAGACCTAAGCTTTGTCGTTCAAACAAACAAGGAAACTAATTTAATTTTTTTTAAAGTATTTTTGGGGTTTTTTTTCGCCTTAAGTCGAGAGAGACAGGAAATGGGGAGGCAGAGAGGGGAGATTCGAACCAGGGCCGCCTGCAGTGAGGATGGTAGCCTCAACACATGGGGGGGCTGCTCTACCAACTGAGCTAAACACCGCCCAGAAAGAAACTAATTCCATCATTGATGATAGTAACAATGATTTTTCACCACACACAAAGTTATAGTCATGGTGTTCCACAAGGTTCTGTGCTAGGACCGATACTTTTCTACTTATACATGCTTCCTTTACAGTAAGTATTACCACATGGAATGACTGACAGCTGTATTCATTCATTTTAAGCTGTTCTTGGACCAGCCTCTATTCCCTTTATTATTCATTCCAGGCTGATGGACACCCACCCTCAGTCTGGTTTAGTTGGGGGTTTCTTCCTTTTAAATTTAGTTTTTCCTCCCCACTGTTGCAAAGTGTTGCGCATTGTAGGAATATTTTCGTTTCTGTGTCCTGAGTGGCGTTACATGAATAAAATTGGATAGTATTCAAGTCTTATGTGTTGTGTTGTTCCACAAGAATCATAATTTCAAACATTCAATCAAAAAATGAAACAAAAACTGCTTGTAAGAGAAATTTTTATTGTTCAGGGTTGTGCGTATACATGCTGTGCGTTGTTGTCTACACCTCAAGAAAAAAATCACAAGACATGAGGAACTGCAGCAGCACAGGAGAATCCAAGATAACAGACAGCTGAATGAGTGTGAGAGCAGATGTTAAATGGAGGCTCATTAGAGAGCAGCTCCTTCACAGTGACGATACTACAAAATAAATAAAATGCACACTTTTTGGACTTTTAAAATGTATGTACATGGAAAAATACAAACCTAAAAAACCAACCTTTTTTTTATTCACTCAAACACACACTCTTACAGCCAAGGCAAGCAGGCCTCCCCCGTCAGATCCATGTGACATGGACATGAGAGCTGAAACACAGGGGGAGAGGACAACATGGCAGACTGATCCATCAGTAAAATACAGTCCTTCCAACTCATCCATGTGGTTTCAGGTTAACATCTATTGAGAGTCAGTGGTGTACTTCTGGGCTAACAGTCAGGCCAGGACATTTTGGCCAAGTGCTGCATATTTTCAAAAGGCTGCCACTGCTGCTGTGCATATTTCTTTATAAGGATATTTGTATACCTGGATTTCAATATGGCTGCATTGATCAGAAAGCCTGCTAAGATCAAATGTGAGGTGATATTTGAGGTAATACTTTGCTGGTTTTGCTTACACAGAGCTGGAGTTACAGGTTTGACCTTAGTCACCTCACGGTAACCACTCCTACTAATCTAGCGTGTCCACTTTTTAAAGCGCTGGTATTTAATTATGGCAAAGAAAGAAAGAAAAAAGACTAGATCTGGGGCTGCGTACTGACAGCGTGCAGTCTTTGAGGAATATTAACCTCCTGGTAATTATCAGACAGTGAAATTCTTTGGTTGTCACTCTGCCTGTGCCTCCGTGGTGCCGTCCAGCAGCAGGCGACGCAGCTCCTGGGGGTCAGTGACGGGCAGGGAACAGGTGAAGTCCTGGCAGACGAAGGCTGTGGCCTCACCAGCCTGCTGCGACATGGAGGAGAGGGCGGGGAGGCGCTGGCGTAGGAAACTGTCGTCGCTGTCAACGAGCATCAAGACCTGAACACAAAAGAGGTGAAATGGAAGAAAAAGGCTCAGTTTGAATAAACATCTCTCATGAAGTAAAATAAAAGGTTATCAGATAATATAGAGCCGATTACATTACAGAAAATGAATTTCAGTTTACATTCTACAGTTGTTTCATGTATGGCATGATTGATTCATATGCATTTGGATTTGTTTACAGAGTTTTTTATAAGAGCAATGACGAGGCAATACCTTTATAACTTTATTTTCAATAAGCTAAATGGGTCTGTGACTACCTCTGGAGATGGTTTGAGAAAATAGAGTCATTTTATGTTTCCTTTCTCCATATGGCAGCAGTCCCGTCACCAAGGAGGAAGGTTACCGTATTGGAGTTTGTTCAGGGCTTTAAACCATGTTTTATACTTTTAGAGCCAGATGTTTTTTTTTTTCTTTCTTTAATGCAAATTCACCCAAAAGCAAAATAGACCTAAAAATAACACATTCAGTTGTGGGTCAATGGGTAACACGGTCTGATGCCCTCAATAGTGGAGAGACAATTGAGTGGGTGGACAAAATAGAGCAGTGTTGCCCTGTCACACATGGAAAAACATTCAAATGTATGAATTTATTGATGAGTGTGTGGCTCAGAGTGGCAAGAAAAGAGAATGGAAAGAGACGGCCTGTCTTTACATGTTTGGATTGACACGTGTCTTTCTGTAGATGTCATAGTGGGGACATTTCTGTTGAGCCATGCAACTTCACTGGGCTGTGTGATGGTTACACTGGGTTTTATGTGTGTGGAATTAGGAGGTGGGGTTTAGCTTTTGATTTTCAGTTGCAATGGTTAAATTTATGAAAGATGGGCTTTGGGGGGTACATGATATAAAAAGAGAGTCCCCACAACTACAGAAAGAACCAAACATGTGCGTGTGTGTGTCGGTGATGGTGGTCTTGGACAGGCAGCAGAGCGAAGTCAAACAGGGCTGCCCTGTCCATCCCTACGGCGGCTTCCTGTCAAACACGTGTCATTTCCTCCTGGCCCCGCACCACCCCTGGTTCGCAACGCGGCAAGAGATGACAACATTTACGGCAAGCGCAGACAGAGTGGTAAAAGGAAGGCGAGTGGAGGAGGAGGGAGGAAGACAGAATGAGGAGAGAGGTCTGGAAACACATGTCATCCAAGGTGACGTCCTGCCAGAGAAGGCATGACATGTATGGTTGGTGAGTGACAGAGTGGAGGGTCAATATGAATGTATTACAGAGTACAAAACTACTGAAGCTTCTTGGCTTTGTAGCTGAGGTGGTAAACGCCAATACACCTTGCAGGAAAAAAAAACACTTAACAGCTATGATAAGGAAAACTTCTCACTTTAAATCGTCTTATTTTTTTTTTCTTTTATCTTGTTGAGTCAGCTGCGACACAGTGCTGATGATTTGGACCCGTTCCACTGTTCTCTTCACTTTTAAAACTATCCCCCAGCCTCTGTAGAGCAGTGCCAGATAACTCAGACAATGGATCAATTTAGAAACTCTGCATCTCTTTTGTCCCTGTGTCAAGAGTTTAAATACTTTCTTGTGCCAAAAAAAGAAAGAAAGAGTGCTTTAGGCTGCCTGTGTGACAGCGGTGTTTACCTATATCACTGAGTGCTGCTATTATAAGGTTAGAAGGTCCAACAGTGTCTGTTTACATAGCTTTTGTTCAGATTATAGCTGATTTACATCAACTACTTAAGGGGTAAGGTATGTTGCATGGTTAATTTACTCTTTAGTCTGAAACATTCCTTCAAAAAGCATTTTATTCAAAGGGATAGTTCAAAATTTTGGCAAATTGGCCCATTGCCATAATCCTTATAGTTTTAGGAGTAGGTTCGTTACCTTTAATTGTCGGTGCAAGCTGTTTATAGAACAGCAGAGCAGAGCCGTGAGCTGCTCAGAGCTACACTACGGAGGCTAATGGGATTTCTTGGTTTCCCCTCATCAAACTCATCAAAAACGCTCTTGTGGACAAGTTGTGACCTGCACATTCACCACGCTATGAGATAATAACGGAACATTACGAGACAGAGTTTCAAGGTAAATTCATGCAAAACCGCTGATGTGTGTTCCCATCTGGAGCAGTTTTTCGACAAGCAGTCTCTGCATTTGCCTCGAAAACAACTCGTAACGTTCCATTATTATCTCATAGCGTGGTGAATGTGCAGGTCACAACTTGTCTATGAGAGCGTTGTTGGATTGTGAGTTTGATGAGGGAAACCAAGAAATCCCATTAGCCTCGCTCTGAGCAGCTTGCAGCTCTGCTCCAACGTTCTAAAAATAACTTGCACCGACAATCAAAGGTAACAAACCCACTCCGAAGACTATAGGGATTATGGCAATGGGTAAATTTGCCAAAATGTTGAACTATCCCTTCAAGTATGTGGAGTTGGCGTGTTATAAATTCAATGTTAAGTCCAACTTTTCAGTAAATTTAGATGAGATGTTATGGAATTTGCTCAAAATCATGAAAAGTTGGAACATGTCAACTGAGCAAGGTAAATCTACTGATGACGACCATGGACTAAATTGCCATTGATTGAGCACATTACTGTGCCCAGCCCACATGGGCTTAAAAGAAAATACAAGTTTCTTACAGTACAGGCAGGTTTTCAAAACATACAAAACAATAATAGTAAGTAGTCTTACGTAAAATACAGTGTTTTCTGTCTCAATAAATGGCATCCCACTGGTCTTGCAATTATATTTCTCTAGATAAGGTACTATATTTAAAAAGCATAATTTCTTTCTTGATAGTAACTGTAAATCAATATATTGTAATCTGTGTTAATAACAATAAAAAAAGGAAAATATTTGTTATCAGTACCAAAGGTCAGGGATCAGAGCAGAACTAGTACCGAAAATGTCAAATGATATTGAGTGAAGTGTGTCCATCCATAAACTGTAGCACAGTCCCTTCAGTGTGACTGCACCCACCCAGTTCCTATAAAGCCATGTATCCATGTACAGGTGGCTACTGGGGTACCTTTGGCAACCCCGGTTCTGCACGTTCCAGCCCCCACCCACACTCTTGCCTTTGGCCATTTGGCAACCCTGTCCATTAGTGCAGACAGTCCTCCTGTCCCCCTGCAGACCTGCCAGCCAGCATTCACCCAGGCCATCATGCAGAACTGTTTGCATCCTCTCCATTCTGCCTCAATGAGCCTCCTCTTCTCATTCAAGGCCGTCTCAGTGCACCTCAAGTACTCAACTCGAGCCATTTAGACGCTCATTTGTGCCAGTAGCCATCTGCACTTCTAATGCCAAGGAGCCCTCAATGCCAGTCTGCCGTCACTGAAGCCTGGCTCGGCAGTGGCGAGGCGTTTCTGCATCTATTACTAAATGTTCTGCGTGGTAGGTAAAAGCCCTCCTCAGGGGGATGATGAAGTGATACTGCTCTGTCTCATCTTATCTCATTCTCCGCAGTGATGTTGCCGCACCTGTTAGACACAGCTCAGGGCACAAATAACAGTAATTCTCAAACTACAGATTCACACAGTGCTGCATGGGGTTTTCTGTTGACATCTTTTAGACTCACACAGATCCTGTTCAGATCATTGGGACCACCTACTCAACTAAAGTCCTCTGCCAGTCTCTCTTCTCACAGAGTTCCCCATACATTGATTTATTTGCGGTGGCCCACCACAATACCAACATTGACTGCCACGTATTGATTTGCTATTTTTTTCTACTATTTGAAATGGCTAAAACATTATTTCATTGTAGAGCTGTGGACAGAGCATCGATCGGCTCAGCCCCTCCTTACCTCTCTCTCTCTTTCTCTCTCTGACACAAACACACTGACGATTGCCCGGTCTGCCATAGCTGGACTAAAAACAACCACGCATTAGGTCTTTGTAAACAGAAATGATGTATGTGTTTGTTTGCATTAGGGCTGCCACAAACGATTATTTTGATAGTCGACTAGTCACCGACTATTTTTTTCGATTAGTCGACTAATCGGATCATACGTAAATTGAATGTAAAACATACAGCTTATCGCACCAGCATGCAGCTGCTCTTATATACCATCATTAGCTTTCAGCTTGAAGTGTTTAAGGTATATGCTAACTAAAAATAAAGACAATTAAGATGATAGTTCATTAAACTTTTAATGAAATATGCAGCTTTAACTGTAGCATAAAGTGCAAACAGCTGAGTAAAATAAGGATAAGGCACTGGCCTAAACAACACCAAAATAAATACTTAAAGGTTTTTTGTCTTTCCTTCATTTGTCTCTGGCATTAAACATAGCTACATTTAAATAAAATGAGGTGGACACCTGAAACTAAGGAATTGTTCACAATAATAAAGTTTTGGTAGGCCTATCAATCAAATATAACTTGTGCTCATTGTAAATAATAGGAGTCGTTCTGTTAAAAAAAATCAAATAGTTTATAAGACAATCTGAAAAAATGTAAATGTTCCCTTTTTACTGTCACAGAAGGAGAAACATGGAAAGACTCCACCAGAAAGTTCTGTGTGAAACTGTCAAATGAAAACAAGTGAAACTGAGGTGCAGCTCAAACTCTGCAAGGTGTGGACTGTGATGAGCTACCGGAAAATATTGACGTAGATTTACGCCGGGAGAGAAGACTTGCTCGTTAAGATGAGCGCTCATTACGTGACCAGGACGCTGTGACCAGACGCGGTAACGTTCTAGTATTCTCCAACACAGAGTCTCAAAGTCTGCGATTTTATTTTTAAATGATGAACGGCTGTTTTTCAGTCCGTGATTTAAAACGGTGGAGCGGCGGTACCGCTCCTAGTAGCGCTTCTCATTTAAAATGACACAGAGAGAGGGAGGGAGAGGAGCGGCGGGAGCGGCGGCGGCGGCGGGGGGGGGGTTACACCGGTGCCGCTTGATGAGGGACAAGACAGGTAGAGAGAGAAAAGAGAGAGACCACCTGTAAACTCACCTTGAGTGAGTGAGTGAGTGCACGTGTGTATGTGTGGTGGGCGGCTGCGGCGGCGGGTGCGTGTGTGGAAGGTGCCCCAGCAGTTTTGAGAGAAAAACAAAGTTAAAAAAAAGAAAAGAAACGACGCATCGACTATTAAATTAGTTGTCGACGATTTTAATAGTCGACGTAGTCGTGACTAGTCGACTAATCGTGGCAGCCCTAGTTTGCATACTATAGATGCATATCGGCTGAATATGAATGTATATAGGTCTGTATATGGGTGTATGTAGGTTTTGAATAGATTTCTATATTTCTATTTTTTATACATACATACATACAAGGGGTAGGATCATATAAGATTTTTTTTTACCTCTTTCTTCACCCTTTCGAGCATGTTAAAGGCATAGTTCAACATTTTGGCAAATCTGCCCATTTCCATAATCCCTATAGTCATAGCAGTAGGTTCGTTACCTTTAATTGTCAGTGCAAGCTATTTTTAGAACGGTGGAGCAGAGCTGTGAGCTGCTCAGAGCTACGCTACGGAGGCTAATGGGTTTTCTTGGTTTCCCTCATCAAACTCATCGAATACACAATCCAACAACTCCAAAATGCTCTCGTGGAAAAGTTGTGACCTGCACATTCACCACGCTATGAAATAATGAAACGTTACGAGACGGAGTTGTTGTCGAAGCAAATGCAGAGACTGCTGCCGAAAAACTGCCATCGACAGGAACGATCGGTACCTCTCAAACAAAAACAAAATAAAGACTTGATAATAATAATAATAATATAATAATATAACACCTGGGAAGTGAGAGCCAATCACAACTCTCCGGAGACACAGGTGGAGATGTGTTCCACTGCCAGGTGTGAACTGATGTGATGTATGCCCACCTCAGATGAGCTGGTTGACCGAGATGCGTATTAATGCCAGCAGGTATGAACTGGGCCATACACACACACACACACACACACACACACACACACACACACACACACACACACACACACACACACACACACAGGGGAAGACTGGTAAGGAGTGTGATGGAATGTGGTCATAACGGTGTGACTGTTGCTATGGAGACAGGAGGAGGATTTCCCTGCCAAAGCGAACGCTCTCCCTCTCCGTCTCCTGACTCTTCTCTCTCAGCTCGGTGCCGTCTCTCCCCGGGTCTAGACCGCGTCCAACCACGCACCCCTCAACTTAAAGGTCACGCTGTAGTCTGTCTGTGTCACAACAACAATATCTTCACACACACACTCCTGGGGACCAGACAGGACTGCGGTGTGTGTGTGTGTATGTGTGTGAAGCCGTAGCAGACAGCACAGTTGGATACGCATGAGAACACAGTCAAACTCCCACAGGGTTAATCCCTTCATACACTGGGCAACCCTGAAACAAACACACATCAACACACACGTGCACACACGCAGATACACACAACTCCCACCCGTTAAGTGTCCTTACACTGACAGCTCCCTCCCACTCTCCTTCTCTCACTCTGCCAAACCAGTCGAGCTCAGACACTTTAAAAGAACACAGTGTACCTGTGCTGACAGTAACACACACACACACACACACACACACACACATAGACACACATCATCAATGTTAATGTTTTTTATCCCCCTGGTTTCTAACCCAAGTAGTATGCACATGAGTCACAGGCCGACCTCTGTCAGCGATGTGGAGCCAAAGAAACATGATGAACGCCCCACAAACACACTCCTGAGAGCGGCTGTCATACCTGTGGAACAGTGATGACGGTGGCTCTTAATAGTGCTACGTGCAGCCATGCATGAGAAGCTTTTCTTCCTCCCTCCCTTTCACTGTTTTGTCTCTCTCTCACACACACACACACACACACACACACACACAGATACGATCTTGCATGAAGGGACTCCCTCAGTCGTTATCAGAACCCGGCATCTGGCCCGCCACCCCAGGACAGGAACAGACACACATTCACACTTGGACAGTAAAATGGCAGACGGGGCAGCGGGGGGCCATATGCGCCGCACACGTTTTTCAGTCATCTGTCGATACCAGCTTCACCATCAGCTTCCGTTACTCATCTGAATTTGCACCAGGAGACACAGAGAGAGGAGGGGAGGGGGGGTGAGGTGAGAAAACCAGGCAGGAGACATTTCTGAGACAGACTCATGCGGGAATATCAATTAGGTCTTTTTTATTCTTCTGCTAAATCGCTTTAAAGGGATAGTTCAACATTTTGGCAAATTGGCCCATTGCCATAATCCCTATCGTTTTGAGAGTAGGTTCGTTACCTTTAATTGTCGGTGCAAGCTATTTTTAGAACGGCAGAGCAGAGCCGCGAGCTGCTCAGAGCTACGCTACGGAGGCTAATGGGATTTCTTGGTTTCCCTCATCAAACTCATCCAATACACAATCAAAAAACTCCAAAACGCTTTTGTGGACAAGTTGTGACCTGCACATTCACCACGCTATGAGATAAGAACAGAACGTTACAAGACAAGAGTTGTTTTGGTAAACTCACGCATAACCGCTGATGCGCATTCCCGTCAGTGGCAGTTTTTCGACAAGCAGTCTCTGCATTTGCCTCGAAAACAACTCCGTCTCGTAACTCCGTGGCTCCGTAGCGTAGCTCTGAGGAGCTCGCAGCTCTGCTCCGCCGTTCTAAAAACAGCTTGCACCGACAAATAAAGGTAACAAACCAACTCCTTAAACTATAGGGATTATGGCAATGGGCCAATTTGCCAAACTACTGCACTATCCCTTTAAAATGTATTTGATCTGCTTCGTACATGTTTGTTCTATACATTGGCTCTATTCTTACATTTGATTTTTACTCTTTTTCAATTATTATGTGACATTTTATTTCCTCACCTCTTCCTCCTCCCTTTTTTTCTCTACATTACCCCTCTCACTGTGGTGAAGGCTCTAATTTTTTGACAGCACACGGAGGAAGGTCTGGATCCCCACAAAACCTCACTTAAATTTGGCCACATTTGAATACACTGTGCAGGCGGATGACAAGTTAAAGGAAAAAGTGAATAAATGGAGAAACTCAACAAATGCTTCTACAAAAGGTACTTATTAAAGATTTACCAAAAGCTCTGTCAGTTCAACATCACGCAGAGTTGAGGCCATTATTTCCAATGGCTGCACGCTCTCAGGCAACAACTCCACTGGTTCACACTACACTGATTTTCCACCAGGTTAACAGCCAAAGCTGAATGTAAGTTTAGATGAACTCTACAACTTGTATCCAATGGGGTTATCACTGACGGAGTGTGGAAGTGATGGCAGCAAATGATTTCACATTATAGAAAAATGGAGGAAGTATTCATTTTGTCAGCGTCGTTTCTCACAATTATGTAAATCAGCTGAGCAATCCCAGTGGGACAATTGCAGAATAAAACTCTCTGTTATCTGAATATGGATGCATAATTGGTAGAGTCTAGAAAACTAATTGAGAAGTTAGCATTGATACTACAAACAGGCATAAATGTCTCTTTTTTCTAAATCCAGTGAAAATGCAGGAAAAAATAAAGTAAAACCAAATATTATCCAAAGTAGTTTGCAACATTTCCCCTAATGACTAGAGACCAGACCAGATATTAAAATAGAAAACTAAAAGAGAATACACAGGACAGCAAAATCTCTGCCAACAGTCAAGTCATCCCATGGTATAGACATAGTGCTTTAAATACCAAATGCAAAAATATCACAATGACGTTGATAAAAATAGATAAAATCATTATTTAGAGTCTGGTGTATCCCACTGAAGCAAACAAACCTGAATGTACAGCACTCCACACTCACAGACTCACACACCTCTACAGTGATATGAAATTACACAAAATAAAAAAATAAATCAATTTCTTCACATTGTGATTTAAAGAGGAACTATGTAAGTCCAGTTGGTTTTCCTCTGTGTTGCTATTGCTAACCCTCCTCCAGGCCATGTGCATTTGTTTTCAATGAAGCGAAAATGCAATCGATAGAGCGGTACATAATGTTATTCATCATATACGCGTTACTATGTGTATATTTGTATAGCTTAATCCGCCATAAACAAGAGATTACAGTTACAGCGTGTTTGTGTCGTGGTGCCGCCGAGACGAGAGCGAGGACACCGGGTCGGAGGCTCTGATTTTGAAAGGTTATTTTCAACCAAGAGAAGGCAGAGAGCCTCCATTCTCCATTCAAGTCATTTATTTAACCATCACACTTACTCCAAAGCTGTTTTATTTAGGTAAAAATGTAGCATAAGCTAAAAATCCTGCATAGTTCCTTTTTAAATTATATTTGTCTGTCTTATTATCCACAGCGTCATTTCTGTTTTCATGCTCACTGAAGGAACTCGGTGTATGCACTGATTAAACATCTGTCTGCTCCTGTTTGCTGCATTTCCACTGAAAGAGAGAAAAAAAACTTAAAATTGCTTCTGTTGTCAAATGGGTTAAGCTCTAAAATGTCAAAATTGTGCTAATGCACGCTTTTCATCTCAAATTTTTTTATACTGACACCAATGAAAATCTAGTAGCTCACACGCACACACATACACATACACTGATTTTGTGTGTCTTCCGACCTGAGCTAAGTGAGTGGGCGAGTGTGTTCCGGCAGCGTGCTCTGTCCTTTGTCACGCTGGGCATCAGTTTTCAGCTGCTGACAGTCTCTACAGGACCCTCTCCACTAAATCACCGACGTCCGTGGTGAGATGTGACAACGCCTCGGTGTCTGCGCAGAATTAACAACTCCTCTCTTCAATCAGGCCCTGATACCTACCACTGACTTCATCAATTCCTGTTGCATTGAGATAAAAAGGAATTCTCATTCGGTAACACCATAAAAAATGTTAAGGAGATCACATCTGACATATGAAGTGTTACCACGGATTAGTCAGTTGTCTTGGAATATCTCACATGGAAAACAGCAAATTTCATGTCATTGGTTACACTGGCCCTCAGGTATAACTACTGAAGTACGTGTCTGTAGGTATTTTTATAAATACATCTTCATGCAACAAAGGATGTTGATATTTCAAGACACCATTGCCCAGGCAACCCAGCAGAAGGTTGACCAACTGTTAGAGTGCAGTCATTACATCAGGGAGTTTGAGCAGTTTGGCTTTGTGTATTGTTCACTTTCAAGTTCTACGCCTTTTCTGAGAAAACACCAACAGCTATCACTTTGTTAGAAAATCTTCACAGCTGTCAGACAGTCATTCTCTAAAACCCTTCCCTTCTGTCAGCTGCAGGTTTTAAAGCCCCCCTCCAACGATCCTTTTTGGTTATTTTAAAGCATTCTCTGTGGTCTTTAAATTGTGATTATGAAGTTTTTAGCCAAAATCACAAAACCTGTGCCATTTCCCACGGCTCTCCTTCTGCACAGCACCACTAACTCATTAGCAATGCGCCTCTGAGTGGTGGGCGGAGACTGCGCTGCTCAGCATCTGCCGTTGGTTCACAGCAATTTGAAGGCAATTTTGCACTTAACTTTTTCTGCTGATGTGTCCTCTAACATCAGAAAAATGCCACAGGAACATGGGAAAAGCACAAAAAACACAATTTTAATCCGAGGGGGTCTTTAAAGCTACTAAATGTAATGTTTATGTATCATTTTTTTCAGGTGACGCTGTGCAAGCTCCAGGTTCATCCTGGACAGGTCACCAGGGCTGACCTTATCCCCCATATGCTCACATTCACACCTATGAGCACTTGCACATACGCAATTACGCTAATGTGCATGTCCTTGAGCTGTGAGGGGAAGAACTCACCCAGAGAGAGAGAGAGGGAGACAGGGAGGACATGCAGACTCCACACAGAAAGGTGACCATTCAACCCAGAAGCTTCTTGCTCTGAGAGAACAGAACTGCCCACTGAAACACAATGCTGACCACAAAGCAGGATGTGGTGAATTCATGTTTAGTAATGACTGAAATTGCTTTTGGGGGATCCTCCAGTTCAGCTTGTATTTTAGATTTTTTTTATGAAAAACACGAGTGCATTTCTCTCATAAAACAGGCTCCATTATCATATAAATGCTCAAACAGGCAATCCCAGTATGTTTGTGAAAGTTTGTGAGGCGAGTTGTTATTTTTTCTCTTCTAATCCCAAATTGGAAATCAAATTATTTCATGTGAGGTCATCATGTACTAGGGAAAGTGAAAAAAAAGTGAACTGTGCTGTGATGGCCCAATTTTTTTTGTGTTGATACACAAGCTAATAACATCAGTGAGGATGTCCATAATGTTCTTGTAACCGCAACTGAAACCTCTTATTTTTGCTCCACAATATATCGTTCTATTTTTACATTGTCTTATTATTATTATTATTATTATTATTATTATTATTATTATATATAAACATTATATTTATTTTGTTTGTTAACTTCATAGTGTGGTTATGAAGACATGACAGAGCAGTTATGTAGGTGGTCATAGTAATAATGATTGATTGATTTTAAGATGAGCAATGTAATAAAATGTGCCTTGCCTTTAGTGCAGGTCAGTCTGTTGAAAGGCAGATGAACAGTACCGACCCCTGAGACCATACTGTGACTCTGTGTGTGAGATTAAAGGCTGCTGGACTCCACAGAGAAGTGTTTCATTAGCTCTCTGTCACACAGCAGGTTAGAATCTCCAATAAAGATGAAAAAAAATTTAAAAAAATAAAACCAGTTTTCTTTCCAAGTCTTCACAGAAGACTGTAAACAGGCAGGTGAGGAGAAACTGACTCTCATGTCGTATGTGGAAGTATTTGTGGCTGGAACATGAAGGCTGTTACATCACATTGTGGAGGAAGCCATGTGTGCACCGACCCACATCTCCTTTTTACGTCTCATTTTATGTAATGTATGTGTACACAGATGTAACCTGCCTTAGCTCTAATTGTTGATTTTTTAAAACTAGGAGATACAGATATTTTATCAGTGCATTAATTACCTCGTGGACTAGTAAATCAGAAGTCTAGATCGCTCTAGGAGAAAGGGGTATTGGCAATATGCATTGAGTGACAGAGTAAAGAATTGACACAACCATCAGGTAAGTTTTAAGTGTGTTATATTGTTTTGAATAAAGAAATAAAATAAATAAAATGAATAAAAGAAAAAAAATGTTTTACAGTGTCAACACACACATGAGATATCGACCACAGTTTCCAATAAATTCAGTCTCTGAATAAATCACAGTCTCTGTTTTGGGTAGCTCGCCACGACCACTGAGGTCCCTTCTACCTTACAGAACAGGAGGAAATCCTCAGCAGAAGAAGTAGTGGTGCAGATCTCAAACCCAGGAATCCATACCAAAGAAAAAGACCCGGCCTATAAAGGCCAAAAGAAAGGGTTACTATATATTCATGTAAATAAAATATACTTCTAAATGTAAATAAATGCATATAAACACATATTTATACATGTATATTATAACATTGTTTCTTAATAATTGTTTTAACCACTTTTTACTGTGCTTTTAAAATGAACCGAACACAATATAAACATCAACATGAGCCAAAATGGCGGAATATTTCTTTACACTCATCTCCTCTCTTTTCCTCTTTTTTCTATACCGCCGCTCACTCTCAGAGAAAATACACCGAGCGGGGGGTAATGTACACAACACAGATATATAAAACTATTTTTTAAACACTATACACATGAATTTAATGCCTCACTAATCCATATTAACATTAGCAGATGCACATTTCAGCTTTGTTCACCGGACTTTTATCAATTAAGTTCAGGCTACTCACCAGAGGCTCAACTTCACATACACACACACACTCCGGGCACAAGGAAGAATACACGGCTCGTCTGTCCAGGTTCCGCTCTTTTAAGAGACAGGGACATGGGAGTTCAGTAACGTGTAACCTCAAAAATATAATTTAGCGAAATACATGTGGCTAATGACCGGAGCTAGCGCCGTAGCTGCTAATAAACACTCACGTTCTCCTCCGTCTCCGTCACAAAACACACGGTCCGCTTCCAACCCACGGCAAAAGAAAAGGCTTCGCTCTCTGCACCGACGATAAAAACTTAACTCAGACTTGGAATATCTGACTTTCTTTCACAAAACGGTAATATCTGCAGCCGAAGCTTAGCATGCAGCCACCTCGACGACGGTCCGGCAGAGAGAGAGAGAAAAAACAACAACACGCCTGCACGTACACCCTGACGGCGTCTGATTGGTTACTCCGCTTCACATCACGTGAACTCCTCATGTCACCTGAATCTTTTACACTTCCAGAAAGGCACATTCGCCACACTTGAAATAAACAAGACATTCTTTTTAAAACAGATGTAAATAAACGTGTGTATATTAATCTTTTAAATCTATTTATTGACATATTTATGATTTTAATCATAAATCCTATTTATTTATTTTATGTAAGATTACTTTAAATCAAACTCTATTTATTTATTTGTCACATCTATTTATTTATCATTTATTAATTTATTGATCTAATCAATTAACTGATAGCTGGACTAGGATAAGGGCCTAGTAACCTGGGTTACACCCTCCCCTTCTAAAGGTGTGTATGTCCCATTACACCCACATGACTATGAATTGGCCTTGGGGTTACTTGGAGGATGTCTGCATAGCCAGGGTTCTGGAGTGCATCGGCAAAAGCAAGGTTGAGGCCTTGGAAGAGTGACTGGACTATAGACAGCAAGGGATTTCCGAGTTGACCATACTGTAGTCGTTCAGGTTGTTCTCTACGCCTCTGGGAACGTCTGGGAACACTGTCACCCTCACTCTCTCCCACGATGACTGGAGAGGTTCCTCTTCCAGATATCCCAGCTGCGGTTCCCTCATTGGTTCTGTCCAATGACACATCCTCACAAGATTTATTGACAGAGCATCCGTCATCCTTGCTGCTGTCACTGAATGACAGATCTGAGAAAACAGGAAGGCTTTCATCCATAATATTTGGTTCTGAGGGAGACTCCGACATGCTCGGCTGAACAGGTAAGGTCTCATCCTCCTGTCTTGAAATGTCAAAGGGGGCGTCCTGAGAGCTTCCAAACAGAGCTCTTCTCACTTTGGGGGGATCAGTTTCTCTGTGCCTTGAGATGACCTCAGCCTCCGGATCAACAACTGCTGAGGTTCCTTTCCATCCAGAACAGCTTGGCTCATTTGAGGTGTCATCCCCGAAAGCTGGAGGTTTCTCTGACTCGGATGGAATGATCTCCACAGGCATCCACTGTACTGTCCCTCTTTCAGGTGCACGTCTCTTTTCTCTGTCTTGTTTTTCCATGATTAATGTCTCTGTCTTTTCTTCCAGGTCAACAGGAGCAGGAAGCCAACCAGCTGAAGACGAGGTGGGTTGTTTTGTCTCTCCAAGATGTCTCTCCCTTGCAGGTACTGTCTCTGGCCGGGTCACAAGTCTTGTTTCAATGAAGTCAGAGTTCAATGTCTCTCCAGGTAAGTAGTAGTAGTACTCACTGTCTTCTGACTCTGAGTTGTCATCTGCCACCTCAGACTCGGCTGCGGCTTCCATTCTCAACTGTCTCCTTGTTCTAGGTTTGCTGATAGTCTGCTTCGGAGGTTGCTCGGGCTCTGCCACAGGTAAGAACCCACACGGCAGCAAGAGGTCACGGTGTAAGGTGCGAAGTGGTCCATCTTTTCCCTCTGGTTTGACAGAGTACACAGGTAGGTCACCAGCACGTCTGACCACTATGTGAATGTCTGGTTCCCATTTGTCGGCCAACTTGTGTTTCCCTCTGATCCGAACGTTCCTCACAAGGACTCGATCTCCTGCCTCAAGAGTGGATTCGACGACTCTCTTGTCAAACCGTTGCTTGTTGCGCTCAGCTGTCTTTGAGGCATTTTCTGTGGCAACTCGGTAGCTTTCCTCTAGGCGGCCCTTTAAGTCGTGCACATATTGGGAATGTGACTTGGGTTCACAGCTGGACGGGAGATCGAACGCCAAATCAACTGGAAGTCGGGGTTGCCTGCCGAACATTAGTTCGTAGGGACTGAATCCCGTCACGTCATTCCGCGTGCAGTTATAGGCGTGCACTAGGGGCTTGACAAACTCTCGCCAGCGAGATTTGTCCTTGTTCTCGAGTGTGCCCAACATCTGGAGGAGGGTCCTATTGAATCGCTCCACTGGATTTCCCCTAGGGTGGTATGGGGTTGTCCTGATCTTCTGAATGCCAGCGATGGAGCACAGTTCTTTGATGGTGCGAGATTCGAAATCTGGACCCTGGTCACTCAGAAGCTTTTCCGGAAATCCATAATGCACCAGGAAGTTTTCCCATAAGCACTTAGCCACAGTCTGCGCTTTCTGGTTTCGAGTTGGTATCGCGACTGCGTACTTCGTGAAATGGTCTGTCAGTACCAGTATATCTTTTGTGTTGCTCCGATCCGGCTCCACCGATAGAAAATCCATGCAGACCAGCTCCAAGGGCCTGCTGGCCTTGATGTTACACAGAGGAGCTGCTCTTTCGTTTGGAGTCTTTCGGCGCACACAACGTTCACACCTCTTGATCTTCTGCTCTACATATGCGGACATTCTAGGCCAATAGAATCGTGACCTCACGAGGTCGAGGGTCCGCTCTATTCCTAGATGGCCTAGATCATCATGTAGGCCTCTCAGTGCTGTGGCTCTGAGTTCAGTTGGTAGAACAAGCTGGTGTGTGACTCGTCCATGTTCTTGTCGCGTTCTGTACAACACTCCACCTCTCAACTCAAGACGCTTCCATTCTCGGAGCCACAAAACAAGTTCTGGAAGCTCTTGTCTCAAGGTGGGTGAGGGCATGTCTCCAGACTCCTTGTGCTCAATGACCACTCTGAGATCAGGGTCGGCCTGTTGCTTTGCTCTCATCTCCTCTTCAGTCCAAGGACCAATCACAGGGAGTCCATGATCCTCTTCCTGCTGGAAACCACTGGGCAGAGCATCGGAGTGGACGGCGAGAGACTCGACCAGTGCGACTGATGGACATGTGGAATTTTTGTGAGACCACTCAACATCATGCCTCTCACATATGGCCTTCACTGCATCTGGGAGAACAACATCTGGACTCTCCTGATCCTTCAGGTAATGTAGAGTGAACTGTTGGATCCTTTCACGCTCTTTCCTCGACACAGCATCATCCAGGAGCTCCCCATGTGGTCGACGAGAGAGTCCGTCTGCATCCTGATTCTGAGTTCCTGCTCTATACTGGAGCTTGAAGTTGAATGTCGATAGAGCTGATAACCACCTGTAACTCGTGGCATCCAACTTCGCGGAAGTCAGGATGTAAGTTAAGGGATTACTGTCGGTGACGACAGTGAAGTCGGTACCGTACAAGTAATCACTAAACTTAGCAGTGACAGCCCACTTTAGCGCGAGGAATTCCAATTTGTGAGCAGGGTATTTCGCCTCACTCTTTGTCAAACCTCTGCTTGCGAAAGCGATAGCCCTCATCCGTCCATCTTGTTCTTGATACAAAGCCGCACCAAGCCCTGTCGTGCTCGCGTCAGTGTGAAGGACGTATGGGAGTTTGGGGTCCGCAAATCCCAAGACAGGTGCGGTGGTGAGCTTGTCAATGATCTCCTCGAACGCTCTCTGACATTCTGGAGTCCACCTCTTCCCAAAGGATTCCTTCGGATGGAAGTACAGGTGAGTTTTTCCTCTTCCTTGACTGTGTTTCCTGAGAGGTGGGTACCCTGCTGTGAGGTCATTTAGAGGTTTGGTGATCTTTGAGTAGTTCTTCACAAACCGTCTATAGTACCCAGAAAACCCCAGGAAAGAGCGCAGCTGTTTGAGGTTCTCAGGTACTGGCCAGGTCTTTAAGGCTTCTATCTTCTGCGGATCCGTCTCAACTCCATGCTGGGAGACAATGTGACCAAGATACTTAACGGAGGTTTGGAAAAACATGCATTTTTCTGATGACAATTTTAAACCATACTCTTTAAGTCGGTTGAGGACCTGTAGTAATCTTGACTCGTGTTGCTCCAAGGTATCCGAGAAGATGATGAGGTCATCGATGAAAACCAGCGCTTCCTTGCGGTTGAGATCGCCTACACACCTCTCCATCAATCGCTGAAACGTACTTGGCGCGTTGGTAACCCCCTGGGGCATTCTATTAAATTCCCAGAAGCCGAGGGGACACACGAACGCCGTCTTCTGTTTATCAGTCTCTTCCATTTCGACTTGGTAATAGCCCGATTTTAAATCGAGGACTGAAAACCACTTGGAGCCAGTCAAAAGAGAGAACACTTCTTCTAAGTTTGGTAGAGCGTAAGCATCCTTTATTGTTTGTGAGTTGAGTTTCCGGAAGTCGATGCATAACCTCACAGAGCCATTTTTCTTCCGCACGACAACAATGGGGGATGCGAAAGGGGACTCGGACTCGCGTATGACACCAGAATCGAGCAGCTCTTGAAGATGTTTCTTAACTGCGTCGACATCGTGTGGATGGATGGGTCTGGGTCGGTGCTTGAAAGGAGTGTTATCGCTTAGCTTGATGTGATGCTTTACTTTGTTGGTATGACCAAAGTCCATGTCGTGCTGAGAAAAAACTTCAGGCATGCTATTGAGCAGCCTAGTGATTCGCTCTTTCCACTCCGGTGGTAATGGGGAATCCCCAAAATCAAACTCAATTTTGTTGGTTTCAGGAGTTGAATCGGCAGAGGGCTCCTTTCCCATCACTTGCTGAATGGCGTGAATCTCAGCCAGCACTGTTCTCGGGGGGATGGTGACGTCATGTTGGGTCTCATTCCTCAGCAGGATTGACATTGAGCAGGGGCGCTTGACAGGTAAGGTGCACAGGGAGCTAGCAACCAACAGTCCGCCAGGAAGGGACGACGCAGACGCAGCCTCTACAACTGCCCACTTATCCTGGTGAGCACCACTGAGGTGGACCTGCCCCTCCACAACGACCGTGCTGCCCGCTGGCACCATTTCAGGGGTGTTACTCCGCGCCTTGATCAGCCCAAGAGCTCCAGTACTTGCCTGCTTTTTCCGTACTTCCAGGATTTTCAAAACCACTCTGTAGCCAGGAAGGAATGACTGAGGGCGACAATCATGCCTTTCAACATAGCTGGAATAGAGGACGTCTAATGAATTGGTGCCAATGAGGATTTGAGGCACACTGCTCACATCAGGAACAACCAACACCAGCGTAGGGACTTCAGTCTCTTTTCCCAAAAACTCCTCTGGAAACAACAGGTTGAGTTCTACGTACCCGAGGTAAGGCACGGCCTCTCCATTGGCTCCCTCTACTTGCAGCTCTACATCCAAAAGGTCGTCCAAGGATTTCAAGGAATGATGGGACAGGTGAGTCTGGAAAAAGGACAGCGGGATAGTGGTCACCTGAGATCCCGTATCTAGCAGGCAGTTAACTTTGTGGCCTTCAATAGTGACTTGAGCAGTGCATTTTGTTCCAACCAGCTTGGGCGGCAGTATGGTGGAGGTGGTGTTAGCATTACCACACTTGCTAGCCACTTGCTTTGTTTTTCTAGGGCGTATGGTTGATCTTTTAGTCCCTGTTTGCCCTGCAACAGGGGCTTCTAGTAGTTTAACTGCTGGATGCTAGGGCTGCCATTTTGCTGATCCCATTGCCGTTGTTTTTCTCTAAGCAGCTGTCTCTTTTCCTCAACGAGGAGGGGGTTGGGTTCACTCTCACAGTGGACTGCCAGGTGAGCGTCTCCACCGCAGCGGAAACAGTACCATGGACGGGGCCTATTGTTTGCTGTTGGCCCAGAACTGGACTGTCCGCTCACTCTCTTGTTGGGTGGCTGGTGTCGAGCTGTCATGGAGAAGTCTCTTGAGAATGCAGGCGATGGTATCTGATGACTCTGAACTTGGGGTGGGCTCACCTGTGCTTGAAGAAAGGCAAGCTGATGTTTCAATGCTTTAATCTCTGTTGCTTCTAGGTGGTCGCTCTTTGCTTCCTGAGTTGCTTTCCTCATATCTGCTACTTGTGCTTGAATGTCAGTAATTTGTCTTTTCAATGTGCTGATTTCAGTTGTGTCAGGACAGCTGACTTTGGCTTTACGTGGAGTTGTAGTCTGCATGACAGCAACCTGGGCTTGTATTTCGTTGAGCTGTTTCTTTAAGACGTCAGTATCTGTTACTTCTTTCTCAGGTGTAGCACAACTGTATGCAGCTAACTGTTGTGATGCAGCTCTGAACTTTGGGACAGCAGGACTTGGTTTGTGTAGTCCAAGGTGTTTTTTCATGCGGTTATGTTTACTTGCCTGTCTGTCTTCTTCCGTTCTAATCAGAAGCACCAGTTCAGCAAACGAGGGCGGTGCATTTGTTTTCCGCTCCAGCTGGAGATCAGCGATCAAGCCATCATTCCAGCAGCCACGACAGAACTGCTTCAGGAGGTAGCGGTTTCGTTCACTCTCGGCGATACCACCTCGTCTGACCACAGCACTCAGAGCAACTTGCAAGCGGTTCAGATAGTCAGACGGCTTCTCATCGTTGTTCTGCAGCGTCCCCATAAGCTTAGCCAACAGCTCATCTCCATCCTCTACAGAGCCATAGACTGAATCAAGTAGCTGAAGATACACTGATGGCAAAGCTTGAGGGCTGACATGCTTGATAACATCAGTAGCTGGAGGCAATAAGCTGTCCAAGATCTTGCGTGTTCTGTGCAGGTCAGACATGGAGGGATCTGTCAAGAATAAATCAACATTTGCTCTCCAGGTGTCAAAGTCAAGTTCACTGTTTGGACGAGGAAACTTCCCAGAGAAAGGTCTGAGGCGAAATGAAGAGTGCATGGGAGACATAGCTTCATTAGCTCGCATGACATGTTCAACAACGACCCGTTGTACAGCAGGAGGATTAACATCACTCATGGTAAGTACTGAATGTGTCACTGCAGCACTGTCACCATTACCACTGGCTTTGATGGACTGGGACGCTGGGTGTTGAGTGTTCAAGTTAGCAGCCATGCTAGGCGATGGAGCGGCTGTCAACACAGCAGGCTGCAACTGATCATTCACACTGATAGGTAAAGACGTTACCTGTGGACTCGGAGCAGCGGCCTCGAGCCTTCGCAGAGCTGGTGTTGATGCTGCTCGGGCATCACCTCTCAATCCACGCTGATCACGACTGGGTGAAGGAGATGGTGGGAACACAGCTGGTAAGTTCCTGACTATCTCAGGTGAGACAGATCCAAGCAGGAGAGAGGGCTGTTGCACGACCTGTGATGGCGCTTTAATATTTTCAATCCCCTGAACAGTTGCATCAGATGTGTTCAACTGAGAGTCTTCGACTGGTGCAGTGTCAGTGGGGATGTTCATACCTTTGTCTGCGCTTATCTTCATCAGCTCCTCTTGAAGTACACTTTCAAATGATTTCCCACTTTCATCAGCTATGGCTTGCAGTACCTCAAGATACCCCTTGGTGGCGCTGCTGCTGGCAGTGCTCTAAGGAGCGCACCTTAAAGGTAACATTAGCATCAACTGAGCTCTGATACTCTTTTGGCAATGCAGATCTAAATGTGTTCATTGCAGAGCTATTTGCATATTCTACAATGGAGCAGAGGTGATATTCTGATTTTGGATCATCAATAACTAGTATTCTGTTAATAGAACCATAGCGTTTCAGGTGGCTCTCAAGCTCCTCATCTGCTTCAGTTTGAGTTAACCCGTTAACAATAACTGAGTTGCGAACATTTATCTTTTCATCTTTCACTATATCCATTGTACTTTATATTGTTTACTCTTTTACTCGTGTCACTCAATAATACTCCACTTTCTCCTGGCTAGCTCGCCAAGTTTCTGTAACCTGCCTTAGCTCTAATTGTTGATTTTTTAAAACTAGGAGATACAGATATTTTATCAGTGCATTAATTACCTCGTGGACTAGTAAATCAGAAGTCTAGATCGCTCTAGGAGAAAGGGGTATTGGCAATATGCATTGAGTGACAGAGTAAAGAATTGACACAACCATCAGGTAAGTTTTAAGTGTGTTATATTGTTTTGAATAAAGAAATAAAATAAATAAAATGAATAAAAGAAAAAAAATGTTTTACAGTGTCAACACACACATGAGATATCGACCACAGTTTCCAATAAATTCAGTCTCTGAATAAATCACAGTCTCTGTTTTGGGTAGCTCGCCACGACCACTGAGGTCCCTTCTACCTTACAGAACAGGAGGAAATCCTCAGCAGAAGAAGTAGTGGTGCAGATCTCAAACCCAGGAATCCATACCAAAGAAAAAGACCCGGCCTATAAAGGCCAAAAGAAAGGGTTACTATATATTCATGTAAATAAAATATACTTCTAAATGTAAATAAATGCATATAAACACATATTTATACATGTATATTATAACATTGTTTCTTAATAATTGTTTTAACCACTTTTTACTGTGCTTTTAAAATGAACCGAACACAATATAAACATCAACATGAGCCAAAATGGCGGAATATTTCTTTACACTCATCTCCTCTCTTTTCCTCTTTTTTCTATACCGCCGCTCACTCTCAGAGAAAATACACCGAGCGGGGGGTAATGTACACAACACAGATATATAAAACTATTTTTTAAACACTATACACATGAATTTAATGCCTCACTAATCCATATTAACATTAGCAGATGCACATTTCAGCTTTGTTCACCGGACTTTTATCAATTAAGTTCAGGCTACTCACCAGAGGCTCAACTTCACATACACACACACACTCCGGGCACAAGGAAGAATACACGGCTCGTCTGTCCAGGTTCCGCTCTTTTAAGAGACAGGGACATGGGAGTTCAGTAACGTGTAACCTCAAAAATATAATTTAGCGAAATACATGTGGCTAATGACCGGAGCTAGCGCCGTAGCTGCTAATAAACACTCACGTTCTCCTCCGTCTCCGTCACAAAACACACGGTCCGCTTCCAACCCACGGCAAAAGAAAAGGCTTCGCTCTCTGCACCGACGATAAAAACTTAACTCAGACTTGGAATATCTGACTTTCTTTCACAAAACGGTAATATCTGCAGCCGAAGCTTAGCATGCAGCCACCTCGACGACGGTCCGGCAGAGAGAGAGAGAAAAAACAACAACACGCCTGCACGTACACCCTGACGGCGTCTGATTGGTTACTCCGCTTCACATCACGTGAACTCCTCATGTCACCTGAATCTTTTACACTTCCAGAAAGGCACATTCGCCACACTTGAAATAAACAAAACATTCTTTTTAAAACAGATGTAAATAAACGTGTGTATATTAATCTTTTAAATCTATTTATTGACATATTTATGATTTTAATCATAAATCCTATTTATTTATTTTATGTAAGATTACTTTAAATCAAACTCTATTTATTTATTTGTCACATCTATTTATTTATCATTTATTAATTTATTGATCTAATCAATTAACTGATAGCTGGACTAGGATAAGGGCCTAGTAACCTGGGTTACACAGACATATGCCGTCCTTTAATGACAGTTCAACAGGATCTACTAATAAGTGAGGAAGCTGAGAGGAAGAGTGATGTTGAAAGAGTTGTGTCAAGAAGGAAAAATTGCTGCGAGCTGCAGGTCATTTACACTCATCTACTGTACTAACAAGACAGCAGCTGACTTCCTGTCTGAAAATAACATCACGCTGCCCTGGCTCTTTTTGAACAATAAAAACACACATGCAGTGAGCATATTGCCACACAACTCACTGAGTTCATATTCATTTTTCTTGTAAGAATTGTCATTATTGTCAGCTTCATTGTGGTTGCCAGATAAGAACCTGTTTCAGCTTTTGAATGGTTGATGAAGGAGTTCTGGCCTTTATGATGACAAACTTGAGTCACAGTATAATTCTGGTATAATACATTAAAATGATAAGTTTGATATTGTACGTCCTCCTGTACAAATAAAATAAAAACACAAAAGACACTAAATCTGAAATAATGTTGAAGTGTGTGCATGTTTACAATGTTTGGAAGAAATTTTATTTTTGTAATTTTGTTTTTCATTCGATCCGGGGTGCTTGGTCAATGAGCGGTTAGATGACATAGTGAGCAGAGTCCATAGCAGTGATCGCTGGTTCGACTCCTTCAATTTTTTTGTTAGTAATATTGAATTTATGGGATTTTAAAAGAAACTCTGCAAGTTCGGTCGCTTTTCCACTGTTCTGCTAACCCTCCTCAAGGCCATGTGCATTCCTTTTCATTGAAGCCGACGAGAAATCCATCCATGGAGCGGTGGATAACGTTATTTATCATAAACGTGTTACAATGTGTATATTAGGGCTGTCAACGAATGGCAGAAATGAGATTCGAATATTGCCTCTTAAAAAAAACAGATATTCGAATAAAATTCGAATATCTATTTTTTCATATTTTCTCCAAAAATCAACACAAAGAGATGGACTTTTATAGCGGTAGCCTGTATTTATTATCAGCGCATGTCAAACACGTTTTGAACAGCTTACATTACACAAAACAAACAGCTACACAATGCAAATCAGCAACGACATTATATGCATATTAATACGTGAAAAAAGACTGCGTTTTACTCAGCCTTAATCAATTCATGTCAAACAAGTTTTGTGATGACGCGAGCAAACAGCTCGCTCTGGAACGGAATAAGAGCCAGCATGTTTTATTCCAACATCCAAGTAATGATCCTTATAACGCGGATCAAGTACAGTCGTGATGAAGTGCAGAGGATCATCACAGCTCTCAGTGAACGGCACTATTTTTTTAATGCGCGATTAAAGCTGTCACTCGGTAGTTTGGGAAAACAGAGAAGCTGCTTCTCTCCAGACGTGACCACACAGACGTGTGTGTGTGTGTGTGTGTCTGTGTGAGTTACTACGGTTACCGCGGCGCTCCCGTCCCCCGTATATTTCTGCAGCTGGATTGACATGATCCGGTCTGAGACATGAAACTTATGGACTGAGGAGTCGTCCTGCTGCGTCCTGCTGCGTTCTGCACGTCACACCGACGACCGTGCATTTGTAGGAGGAAGTTGTAGTTGCTGTTGTTGTGGTTGTGCGCGTGAAGATAATTTAAAAATAAATTATTAATATTCGAATATCATATTTTAATAATCGAATTTCATTTTTATTACTATAATTCGAATATACATTCGAATTTCAAATATTCATTGACAGTCCTAGTGTATATTTGTGTAGTCTTATCCATCATAAACAAGAGATTATGGGTTACATGGCACGTTTTTGTCGCTGCAGAGACGAGAGCTGGGATACCGGGTCAGAGGCTCTGATTGGTTGGTTTTTGGCTAAGAGACATTAGGTGGAAGGCAGAGAGCCTCCATTCTCAAGTCATTTATTTAACCATCACAATTACCCTGAAGCTGTTTAATTAAGATAAAAATATTGCATAGTTCCTCTTAAAGTGAAATGGTTTGACGAAAACTGGTATAAAAAGCAACATTTTGGTGGTAGGTTTAACTGGAAATCAATTACAAATAAATGATCAGGACATTATGCTTGTAATAACAGTTTATAAACTTCTTTTGAAAAGTTTACATGAAGTTTCAACACCAGCCTTGTGTCTGCTTACTCGTTATATTTCCTGAGTGTCGGCACAGATGCTACTTAACCTCACTCCTCTTCATTCCTTCACAAATAAAACCGTGGTTCAACTAAACTTGGATCGCTGTGTGAACTCCCACCTTATCCCTGATTTTATCAGAAGAAAACATTCACAGCCTATAAAGATCAAGAGACAGCAACAGTGCGAGGCACGTGGGCATCTGCAGCTGTTTGTCCCTGTGTGTGTTTGTGTAAATGCATGTGCACACACAGGCTTCTTATCTGTTCAGCGTGGGTTTCATTTTCCAAGCTGAGAAGTGGATAAGCATGCAGCGTCAAGCATGACTGCAGCAGACGTACGGACAAGATACAGCCACGGGGAGAGGATTATATCTCAAACAACACCACTAAAGCTGTCCACTCTCTGCTGGATCCCGCCGGTACAAGCACCTCCCCCATAGCTTTATGGATGTACTGGCACATGGTCGTAGGGACGGAGAAAAGAATCATTCAAGGATGGCATATGTAACATTTCAGATGAACAAGTCGAGGAAGAATGGAGTGAGTCGAATGTTAGAGATGTGGAAATGAGTTTTGGACCATGGTTATATGTGGAAAGGAAAAGAGGATGAGTGGTTATCTGAGTGCATTAGTACTTACTACACCAGGGTCTCCTACTGCACTGAAGCTTAAGCGATGTCCTTCACTTGTAAGTCGCTTTGGATAAAAGCGTTTGACAAATGAGTAAATATGAATGTAGTGTAAATATCTACGTGGTCTGTCTGAAAAGCTCTCCTGGGACCTTTTCTACAGTTGTCAATCTACCGGGGTTCAGCCCTCTGATTGGTTACTGGGCTTAGCTGGAGGGGGGGTTCAGGTCCTAGAGCACAATACTTCATGTGTACACTCCTTTGATGAGCCAACAGAGGGATTATGACAGAGTGAGAGAAAGGATCAGACGGGTAAAAAAGCAACAGATTGATGGAAGGTAGGTCAGAGTTCATGGTGAAGGACTGTGAGAGTGACCGGCTCTAATCCTCTTCTGAACTGTGATGTTATCAGTGTGAGAGGGAGTGCGAGCCTCTGACCTTGGCTCTGTCCGTGGCCACGCCCCACCTTGCCTTCCCCGACACCCTGCTATCTCCTCCCCACGTCTCTGAGGTCTTGTTAGGGATTCCCAGCTGCTTCCCTCCACAGATGCTTCAAAACCTCACTCCTCTTAAAGGCCATAGTTCCGTTCTTAATTCTCTTATCCTACCTTTCCTCTGTTTCACTCTTCCTCCTGTCTGGGGAGAGAAGAGATGCAGAAGCAGAAATAAACAGGGAACCTGTCTACTTACAGTTATCTCCTTCCAGGAATTTATTAAATCCTATAAAATCCCTTTAATACCTTTAGCTGTTTCTGCATCTTTCACTAACACCATCCTCCCGTGGTCCTCCACTCACCACTTGCCACAGACACCTACACCTTTCCCTATCACAGCTGCTCAATTTCCTTCTTTCACTGCACTCCGGAGAGAGTGAGCTAAGCCGTGTGCTCTGCGTGCGTGACTGACGAACAAAGACTTTCTTGGATAGTTTTTTTTTGGGAGGGGGGGGGACTAAAGCACAGTTGAGGCTGATTAATATTCTGCATTGACAAGAGGCATTCAGGCCAACAACAATGAGAATCCACAATGGGAATTACAGTCCTTGTAAAACATTATTCAACTCATAAAAGACCACACAAGTAAATCTTATAGTCGCATGAATTCATACATTAAAACCACTGTGGACGCCACCGCCAAGATGCTTTGTTGCTTTATTACCAGAACAACCTTGAGGACACAGAAAAATACGCTCCATTAATATGAATCATTATATTTAACGGTGGGTGGTTTCCATTCTGTGTAAATGTCTTCCAAGGAGAAAGCCTGAGTGTAACTTTTGGGGGTTTCGACAATATGACGTTTTTTTTTTTCCAGGACTGGCATGACTTTTGTGGTTGTTAATTCAAATTGAATAAGAACTATGAAGACGTACCACCTAGTTCCTTTTTTTTATATAACACATATCATTAACAGCTGCAGGATTTTAACTTCAGGTTTTAAAAAATTGCTCTCAATAAAGCAGTCCCTAACTACCCTGTCTGTCTGTTAAATGTTATGGAGACCATATTTATGCACATATTGGGGGTTATTTGATTTCCACAGTTAAGGGAAGTCTTAATCACCTTCAAACACATCTGTCTATAAAAGATTATGGCACTGATGTGTTTGTTTCTGGAAAGTGTAAATATTGTGTTTTCCAAAAAAAAAAAAAAAGGAAAAAATTTCAATACAGCCTAGAAGAAAATATTGATAAACTTGAATATTGTGATATTTCCTGACAGAATATTGTATCAATTCTTTGAATATTTTGATATTTTAAGCATAGTTTAGATGATGACAGTGGATGATGACTGCTAGTTGACTGCATTGCCATAGTGTCCCCCTCCTTCCACTCCTCGCCAGCATACAGGACTTGGGCGTGATGCTAGCTCATGTGTTAGCCATCAGAACTTACAATTGGTTGAATGAATCCCATCAGATAAGACCAACCTCAGCATACAAAGCTGATGCATGGACCCATTTTGACTTTCAAGGGCAAGAATGCAGTAAAGACTTTGACAAGAGCCAAGCTGTTTGCAGGACACACTATAGACACCATAACACCATGCAACAGAAGCTAACGGCTAACATGAAAGGAGCAGATGCTGCTCAAATGACTCTGGATGTTTTAGTCAGAATAACACTTTCAATACTTCACTTTATTTGCAAAGACATGAGCACTCTCACTGCTGTGGAAAACAACAGCTTCCATGATATGATCAAAACAATGAAGCCCCGGTACACCACGCCTTCCCTACAGAGCAGATACAAACCAACTATTCTGAGGTTGAATTCATAAAACAAACTGTATTTGTTTTTGCATAGAACCTTGTATGTCCTTTCTTTATAATGTGAGAGTTCTTACATCTTTCTATTCTATTTTTATCTTCTATTTTGGGGGAAAAAATGCAATATATCCCATTGCTTATAGCTTCCCCATGCATTGGAATATGTCATATGGTCACTCTCCTGTATCATATCGCCCGATTCTTACCAATACTGTACACAGCCCTATGAGGTTGTGGATGCATCTTATAACCAACAATGTAATGCAAGAGTCTTTGCTAGTTCCAAACACAGTTGTCAGTTCCCCATTCAGCACATGCACTGGCGCCCATCTCAGCACCCATGGCAGGCATTATTAGTGTATTTCTGTTTTAAGGCAGCAGGAAGCCATTATTTTATTGATTAACAAAACCTGGTTAACCAGCAGCCACTCCACGCTGCTGTCCTGCAAATGCTGAAGGAAGCCCAGATTTTTACAACCACGTCATCTGACAAAATCACCAAACACACAAATTCAAGACAAAGACCATGCAGTGGTTTTGGCAATATTTTTCCACACAGAGAAACAGAGAAGCGACGGAATCTCTTTCTTATTTTGTCTCTCACGCAACCTCCATCTGCTCCAACTGCTGCGCCGCCTCCCTGCCACATACTGTGC
Organism: Trachurus japonicus; assembly: GCF_045865225.1. Classification (NCBI taxonomy): domain Eukaryota; kingdom Metazoa; phylum Chordata; class Actinopteri; order Carangiformes; family Carangidae; genus Trachurus; species Trachurus japonicus. The sequence goes on from NC_140925.1 coordinate 17,277,436, forward strand.
AGAGTTGATGCAACAGAGTGAGCTCGTGGGGCAGTAATGGCCTCTGTGGAAAGTAGTTTGCCCAGAAAGTTGCGAAATGTATCTATTGATCTGTTGCGGCTAAGAGACAGAGAAAAAAAAACATTATTCAAGGCAAAATACTGTTATTTGAACAAAATATAAATATATCACATTGTGCTCTGTGAATTGTCTCCATTTCATAGACCAGATGATTCATTATTGGGGAAAACATTTGGTAGATTAATGGATAACGAAAACAATTAGAGCTTGTAGGTCAAATAATACAGCCATCCATTGTTAAACTAAGGGAGGTCTCCACAATAAGGAGCAACTCTTCAGCCCAAAAATGAAAAATACATTAATTCCCTTGTAATCATGTCTTGTGATTAATAAGCGCATAAAGTCACCATGAAAGCTTGTGCTGTTTGTTTTTGCAGCCTTACAACATACACAATCCTTTGAGGAAAACAACTTGAATGGTTTCCTGGTCCTGCTGCACTGACCATCATCCTCCCAGACGTTCTGACTGGCCATGGTTAAAAGCACAGGCGTTACTCATAAAATCAAGGATGGTTCCTCTCTACCCAAGTGACTGAAGCAGCTCAATAGAAAACAGTCATCATCACTTTTATCATTTACACCTGTGCTGTTTTATTTTACACCACATGTCAAAAAAGGCTAAAGTCCTATTTATGTGACGGAGTTCTACGACCAAGAGTCCTAAACTGTTCACCCAGTATGGACGTGACATAAATTTAAACTAAATGTAGCAATTTAAAGGGATAGTTAAACATTTTGGCAAATAGGCCCATTTCCATAATCCCTACAGTCATAGCAGTAGGTTCATTACCTTTAATTGTCGGTGCAAGCTATTTTTAGAACGGCGGAGCAGAGCCGCGAGCTGCTCAGAGCTACGCTACGGAGGCTAATGGGATTTCTTGGTTTCCCTCATCAAACTCATCAAATACACAATCCAACAACTCCAAAATGCTCTGGTGGACAAGTTGTGACCTGCACATTCACCACGCTAAGAGATAATAACGGAACGTGACAGAGTTGTTTCCGTGGCAAATGCAGAGACTGCTTGCCGAAAAACTGCCCTCGACAGAAACGCGCATCAGCGGTTTTGCATGAATTTACCTCGAAAACATTGTGCTTCCAAGATCTGACTCTCTGATCTCGTCCAGATTTACTGATTTACTAACTGTTATATGCTGCAATTTCTCACAGGAATTCCATGTGTCACAGCTGTTAATGATAGGCAGTGATAAAAAAAAAAAAGATTAAATAAAAAAAACTATGTGAGGATGGGAGCTCTCCAGTACAAATTTACATCCAAGTTATTAACTTGTTGTTCAGCAACAGTTTCAACAGCTGAAAATATCCAGCGGACGCGGAGGTGACGGCTCACTGCAGAGGTGGTGAGGATGTGGAGTGGGCCCTTGTTACAGGCAGCAGCGCGATGTGAGACGATCCGAGGGGAATGTTAATGGAGACTAAAGGGGCAGACTGTAGAGGAATGTGGACCGCAAGTAACAAGTAATAGTTAAGGCTGCACAAAGCGCAAAAACAATTATATTGTGATTAATTCGGCAGACACTGTGACATGAGTTGTGATTTCGGTTGGCGTTTAGAGTGGTGACGGCCATATTAAGAGGATACCAAAGGTAAGAATATCACACAGTTTGATGAATGAGCTAGAAAGGTGCTATAAATGGGGAAGGTTTCTGCAAATTCACTCATTACAAGGGACTTAATGGACCCATTAGCTATTTTTTTCTTCCTTTGTCATACTGCTTGAACATGTAAATATTGAATGTCTCTGTAGGCCTACTTATGATATTTATAGATGTAGGATGGATGTGGTGATGGTGTTACATAAGTCCAGTGATCTCATGGACGTTATTATACGGACAATATTTGAACATTTAAGGGCCGTGATTCCCGATGTGACAGTGGCACAGTGAGTGGATATTTACTGGAACCCCAGATGTGACGTTTTGTTTTGTAGTGTCCTGTGTTGTTGTCAAGTCAATATATCAACGACATCTCTATTTTTTGGGTGAATGGACTTAATGTTGGTTTTGCTCTGTAAAAGATAAAAGTAAATAAAAATCTTAGTCACAAAAAAATAGGACATTAAAGGAGACATATTAATTAATTAATAGTTCCCAGGTGTCTTAAAGACATGTCTGTGACATGCTTTGGCCAAAATACCCCAAAGATCAAACATCACAGCTCTTTTCATCCTCTCAAAACAGCGCTGTTCAGAACAGCTGGTTTCAGTGCCTGTCCCTTTAAATGCAATGGACCACTGCTTGCCCCACCCCTTCTACCGGTCCCAGGTAGGGGTGGGGTTATGCGAATTTGAATCGTAGTTACATCACTGGAAGACAAATGAGGGAACAGCTCGTAAAACCACATGGATTTCAACCTAGGGAGCCTGCACATTACAGATTTGTTTGTCAATTCTCACATTTTGGAGGCCGAAAGGCAAGACAAACACCCAAATATATGTTAAAGAGCCTTCAAAAAGTGATATTTCCATAATATGTCCCCTTTAAAGTATGGAAAAACAGATGGGCCACAATGCTTGCTAGTGCTGTTTGCTACTAAAATTGATCATTAAACAATACTGTACAAAAGGGGTTCCACTTCTGAGGTTATGATGTAACCCTTTGTGTTTGTTAAAAAACCTTACCTGTTGCTTCTACCCTGGTTGCCCCAACCACAGCAGCATGTTAGCTGCTGTCCTCCTCCTCTACCACACCTTTCTCTTCATTATCTACAGCAAATCCCCTCCTGACCTTCTCCTGACTTTGCTGATACCTCTGGTCCACACTGTGTTTATGCCTCCTGGATGAGCCCATTTCAAGTCTTTGAAAACATTTTTCATTATTCATCTGGAGTGAAGGAGCAAACGTTCAGTGTCAGATTGAAAGAATTAATATTAATGTTATCCACTTGCACTTGAGCAGTTGATACTGGATAGTGGCTATGCTTGCCGCCTTCTCTGCAGGGAAGTGCAAACAGCAATCCTTCCTCCCAAGAGAGAAAGAGACTGAGCAAGAGCAAGGCAAGGAGGGCGACTCAATGTGTGGTGCACAGCTGGAAAATAAAATTATATTTTACCCATTTGAAATTAGAAACCAATCAATGGAAAACAATGTCTGGGAAACAGTGGATTGGGCCCAAGTTGGGCCAAAGCAGCCTCTCCCAACCCACTCACTTCACTAGACATATTCGGAAATAAAGTGATAATTTGTACCACAGTATTTCCTGCTATCTAGCTGTTATCACATCCTTGACTGTTTCCCTTATAGGATACCTTTCATAGATCATTTCACACATGCGTATGAGGGAGACAGAGAGCAGAAGAAGAGGCAGAGAAAGACGCCTGTTCCAGAAATAACACAAACACACACACAGGGCAGAGGAACAGACACAGGGAGTGTGAGAATGGGAGAGGAATAATTGCGAGACAGACTGCTTTCTCCAGTTGTGCTCCAACTCCCACCCTCTTAAAATTCAGAGCTTCCACAATCAACAAACATCGACCGAGTCCTAATCAAGCCATATTTCTGTGTAATAGACAAATTAACTATAATTTATTGCAGCAATTACAATCAAGAATGATGTTTCAATATGACTGCGAGGACCACAACAAGGGAAAACTGTGGCAAAACTCTGAGCGCTGAGGTGAATTAGGAAGCACAGAGGCTTGTGTTGAGTTACCAGTTAATAGTAAATAAATCAAAGGCTGTGTGTTTGTGTGTTTGTGTGTTTGTGTGTGTCTGACTCTGGATTAGCATTTGTTGGGCTGTGAGCACCTCATTCAGCAGAATTAGAGCACATCGGCCTTGAACCAGGAAAACAGGCGGGCAGTAATTGGATTTAAATTAGACATGTTCTCTGTTCATAGCTACCGAATGTTACATCAAGCACAACCCCCTCGCTCACTCCTCCTTCTACCTCTTCTTCCGTTTATCTCATTTAACATCCCAAAATCTCTTCCCACCCTTAGTAGTTACATAATTCACCCTCTTGACTCCGTCATGCACTTCATACTTTATCTTTCTCATACCACTCTTCCACCAGTGTAATTACTTTTATTCCAATTTCTCTTATCCATTGCCGCTGGCTATCTGTTACCTTTCCAGATTATTACCAGCAGTTAAACACTGTGTATATTGGATGACTAAATTAATTTTTTACTGTATAAAATGTTCCATCATTTCTAAAAAGGAAGAAAACGTCTAACCACATAATTGATTCTCTAATCTCTGCTTTACATCTTACCCATGGCAGATGTGTCAAGATTTACATGTCTTTAACCTTTCTTTCTTCGTTAGCCTTTCCAAAACTTTAGCTTCAGATGCATTTAGTTAGCCATTACCAAAATCCTAGTTCATGCTTCTACATTGAATCAATCTCCTTCTTTTTTCTTCTGTTTTGTAGTAATTTGTTCCCACTGTGTTATGGCTAAGCAGATTTTCAGTGGTGACCAAGAAACACCTTGTTAATTAGCTAACAAGGCTACAATAGTTTGTGGGATTACACAAAGTAAAAGAAGCCCCCCTCATTACAAATTCACTGTGTAGAAAACCGTTCTGGATGCTAATATAATTTCCTCTCCACCTTTTCTTGCCCAATGAACTTTTGTTTTGTCCAGACACATGGTGTTAAAAGTCTTTTCTCTCATCACATTAAAAGCTTTTATCTCACTCTTTCAGCACTGTGGTTATTAAATAATGATCCAACTCCACTTTTATGAGACACGTTCTGGAACAAGCAGGCTGGAAACATTAAAGGTTCTGCAGGTAACTGCATTGTCGACCAAATCATGGAGCTGAAGTTAGCTTAATTAGCTTGCTAGCTGCAACTGATAAGATCTCCTGGCAAGACTTGTGCTTTAAGCCAATAAGAATTATAGCTGAGGGTTAGAAATGGAGAAGCTGTTGTTTTTAAGAATCTATTTGTTTGATAATGAGTAAGACTGCAGTGATAGTAGATAGCTACAGTACTGTTAGTGTGAACAATCTGCTATGTGCTGTGATATGCATATACATGTATGCTGTATCTGGTATATGCTTGAGGCCATAACATATCAGGGTGTGTGTGTGTGTGTGTGTGTGTGTGTGTGTGTGTTTGTGTATATCTCACAGCTGCTGAAGGCACTAGTGCTATTCCTCAGGGAGAGCATCTCATCCCCCGGTATGAGTGTGTGCTTGTGTGTTTAGTGTTGTGCTGGATCATCACATCTCAGCCCAGCCAAGATAGCTGCTACTGCCACTAATGGCCGGCTGTTCTCATAACATCTGGAGAGAGACACACGCACGCACACACTCTAACATACTCTAACACACTCTCCCCTCTGTCTCATTTACCATTCACCCCCTTCCATCTAACTCTGAGGCTCAATGAAGGCTCATTAGAAGAAAATCAGGATCTGTACTGTCACTCTGACAGACCTGTGCAGTCTCCACACACACACAAACACGCACGTGCCCACACACACACATACAGAACACTCCTTGTGATAATAATCACATAATACAGTCGTATAGTTTAGATAATTAGGCATTTTCCAACCGGATGGAATGCCTGCGTCTCATTTATCATCCTCCAGGCTTCAGTGTTTTCCTCTCGTCACCGTCATCTCTCTCATCCTTCCATGCACAAGGCCTTTACACCTCCACTTCTCTTGTATCCTCAGCTCCTCCATTAGCATGCTCATTAGCAGGCGCAGGCCGACACCCTCAAACAGGCTGAGGCCATATTAGGATGAATTTAATGCATAAAATAGCTATTTGGATGATGTTAATTATACTGAAGAGTTACACAAATGAAATGGTGCTGACCTCTGATGCCTTTCCACACAGGCTAATAGGTCTGAACGCTATATTGTTATCATTAATTAATAACATATATATTGCAAAAGGGGGTAGCATGTGGGACAGTGACCGGCACTGTTGCCTCTCAGCAAGGGTTCAAACTAAAGGGCCCGGAGCCTTTCCCTGTGGTGTCTGCATGTTCTCCCTGAGCCTGTGTGGGTGTTTCCAGGTTCTCTGAGATCCTCCTCACACATTAGGTAAATTGTCTATAAATTGCCTGCAGGTGTGAATGTGAGCATGTGGGGCTGTTTGTCTCTATATGTCAGCCCTGTGACAGACTGGCAATCTGTGCAGGGATATTCCAACAGGAAACAATACGGACAATATCAGATTTCTCTCGCTCACCTTGACTCAACGGAACGTTACCAGACAGAGTTGTTTTTTGCGGTTTTGCATAAATTTACCTCGAAAACAACTCCATCTCGTAACGTTCGGTTATTATCTCATAGCGTGGTGAATGTGCAGGTCACAACTTGTCCACAAGAGCGTTTTGGAGTTGTTGGATTGAGTATTTGATGAGTTTGATGAGGGAAACCAAGAAATCCCATTAGCCTCCGTAGCGTAGCTCTGAACAGCTCACGGCTCTGCTCCACCGTTCTAAAAATAGCTTGCAGCAAAAATCAAAGGTAACAAACCAACTCCTACTAAAACTATGGGCCAATTTGCCAAAATGTTGAACTATCCCTTTAAAGACTACAAATCAGCTGATTGAGTTACTGTAGCAGGTCGGTTCTTCCCTTGTTTTATTATTTTCTATGACATTGATGTCCTATGATATTCCTGGAGGTTGAACTGGTTAAACTGGACTAACCAAACATTTTGAAGACTGACGAACTCCCAATACTCTTGAAACCAAACTCAGACATTTCAAGCAGTTGATACAATAGAAGGAAATGTATAAAAAGTCAGACAATGTCAATTGTGACAAATTATATTTTAAGACATTTCTTCTGTAATTTCAATCTTTTTTTTATTTTATTTTTTTTACGTATAATGCATCTCTTTTATGGTTAAATGCAGTTTCTCAGCCACAAATGGAAACACAAAAGACCCCAGTCAGCAACGTGACTCAGCCTAGCATGTGACTGGTCTTGGCTGGATGAGACAGTACAACATGAACAACCTACTTAATAATATATTTGTCCTGATAATGGTTCTATCAGGCTCAGTCTTGGTCTCTCTGCAGGAATCTACCATGGGCCACTGCTTCATACTGCAGGACCGAGTGTGTGTGAATGAGAAAAAGAGCGGGTGAGAGATGTGCAGTGTGTCACTTGACAATCACTGCTTTAATTTACCGATATAATTGTGGCTGAGGGCTAGTCACATAAACAAAACCCAGAGAGCAGTCTCACTGAAGCTCCAGTTTACTGTAGACACAAATTTCATAATCATGTCTCACTCCACGTACAGAATTGCCCATTAAAGAAATAACTCTGGTCTCAGTGGATATGATTCACTTCTTGTTCCACCGCTGTTTGCTACCGACTACAAAAACATTCATGTATTTTTGATTCACAATTATAACTCCTGCTGTTTTAACAAGAATTTTGTCCCACTGAGATTAAGGTACATTTTCCTCAGGAAACCATTGAATAAGAAACTAGCAGTGATAATGTTGCCTCTCTACAACTAAACAAACACTAAAGCCACAATGTAGTCACAGTCTTAGCTCAGCATAGCTTTGAATCTGTGAGAGTCAAACAAAACTGGTTTATTTCTAGAATCTACACATTAGTTCAAAATGTATAGGGGGAAAAAATATGGATGAGATGAATTGTTTGGTGAATCAGGGAATTGATTCACATGCTGTCTGTCAGGTACTGTATATGATTAGCTTCATTTAGCATATCTTAGCATGTTTTTTTTTTTAATTTTTTACCAAGACTGGGGGCTGGAAACAGCTGACTCTGTCCAAAATTTAAAAAGAGAAAAACACAGTCTACCACCTCAAAACTCAACTCACTGTCCGCTGTCACTCTGTTCATCCAAAAGTTTATAAGATTTTGTTGCTAAAATTGAGAGAATTATTTCAAATTTTATGGTTGAAGCTTCTAAGAAGTGTGGCCAAGTCGGCCATCCATCCACAACTAAAGTCTGACTCAGACTGACAGCTGTCCATAACCAAGAGCCAGTCCCAACACACACACACAACTGCAGAGCCACTAGGCATTAAGATGTTAGAGGAGGGCTTTATGGTCAACTAATACCTGAAAAGAGATAGCTGGAAAATTAATAGGAGAAGAGAGGAGAGAAGAGAGGAGAGGAGAGGAGAGGAGAGGAGAGGAGAGGAGAGGAGAGGAGAGGAGAGGAGAGGAGAGGAGAGGAGAGGAGAGGAGAGGAGGAAAGGAGAGGAGAGGAGAGCAGAGGAGCGATTGGGCTGACCTTTTATAAACCACACTGAAACGAGCCAACGCCCCAGGCGCTGTTCGAGGTCGGTCCCACAGTGCATCTGTGTGTGCATGTTTGTGTGTGTGCATGTTTCAAAGGTTACTGTGAATCTGTTGCCACTATAAAAGGTACTGATGTCGGTGTAAATCAATGAGTGTCTATCTGCTGTAAGTTCATCTCTTCTTTTCGGGGGTTACTTTGGGGACCGATGACAGGTTTGTCCTGACGGCAAATTTGTCAAGTTGATGCATCACTCTGTCACACAAACACACCCATCCACACACACAAAGGATCTGAAACACTTACCTTATGCGGCAGGAAGACGGAGTTGACGGCCGCTAGAAGACTGGTGGTGTCTGGGGCGTCCCTCTGACCACAGATCACAATCTAAAAAAGATTTAAAAAGTGGAAGAAAAATGTAAAGGAAAGGGAAGGGGAGGAAGAGATAACGAGATGAAAGAGTGTGAACAGAGTGAAGTAAGAGGTGGAAGGTGACACACAGAAGGTGGAGAGAGGGGGAGGAGGAGATAGAGGTTAGTACTGTATTTGTAGCAGTAACAAGGGAGGCAGGTGGTTCGTCTGGGACTGCCTCACTCCTGAGCTTGTTAACCTCGCCCTGTCGCCCCAACCCATCCTGCACAGGTCACATCCAACAGACGGGGGGCCGACTATCCCCCTCCACTCTATTTTTCTACTCTTGTTATTTCTGTCTTTGTTCCTCTGATTGTACAGCACACACGCCGGCGAGCTCAAAGTTTTTCCTTGGATGACCGAGAAACTTCGGGGGCCACTGCTGTGCTTTGGTGCCATGCTGGTTTCAGTGGTTTCAGGCTAACTGAGGGTGTTAATATTTGAAAAGCGATTATATAACCGGGGCTGAACAGCTCAAATAGCCTATTAAGTGCATGACGGCTGTTAAAAACAGGGTAAAAGAGATTTCGAGTCTCAGTGTGTCCAGGGATTAAGTGTGCATATATGTAGAGAGCTGAGCCAGTGTCCTCAAACAACTGTCAACTCAAGTAAAAGAAATGCATTAAACAAATTACTGTCTCGTCTAAGGAGAGAACTTTCCAGGCCGAGACTCATCCAAACAGAGTTTGTATCAAGGCGCTCTGAGCCTCCAACACATCTCATAATTGGATAGGTAGAGATGTATTAATTGAGCTGCAGCGATGGTCGTAGAAAAAGCATACATTATACAAGTACATGTAACAGGAAGGGAATGGAAAAAGAACTATTCTCAGTAGGATTTGTGGAATCTATAAAAACTTTTTATTAGGGCTGTCAAGGTTAATGCGTTAACACATGCGATTAATATGGAAACAATAACGCGTAAAAAAAAAAAGAATGAACCATTAATCACATCACCTGACTTACAGTAGGTACTGTAGACCCTGTCTGTGTATACAGTCTATGGTCTGTGTCTGTGTCGCCACTGGGTTTGTTTCCATCTTGAATCCAGCATTATCCCACCTGCTCGATGCCTATGGCCAGTTTGATCACAAGACGAGAGTGGGAAAATTCAAACTCTTGGTGTGACAGTGTCAGTGCTAATGACTATCAGACTAACTGAAAACCATGTCTGTAAGTGTTTCCTGTGGCACACAAACATGGGCGCATTGGACAGGTCGCGCTGGACCGCTACTGTGGGGAACACTGGTGGTGTGTTATTATTTTTCATCCATCTGTAAAATGCAGCCTTAAATTCAAATGGATAAACTGTAGGTACATAAACTGCATCCTTCAATACTATATAAAAAGAATAGAAGAAAATACATGAAATATTAGTATATATAATATTTAGTATTGAGATTATTCAAGTTCATTTTTTAATTGTTTGACAGCCCTACTTTTTATACTCATTTATTTGACACTCTAATCAAGTTTAAGACACTAATTACTTAAGTCTCTAGGTAAAGTGTGATTATTATCTGCAAGCATTCTGATACCTCACGTCACGGATTAAGGGAATAATTTGGTTATAAATATCTGATTTATTTGAATTAGTACAGAAAAATGTTGTAGTTGCAGTAATGATAAATGATAAATGACCAGAACTCACTGAGAATGAAATGTAATGTTCCTTCTATTAAAGGAGCGTCGTCCTCTGTAGCACTAGGGCCTGCAGTCTGCTTTACTTGTAGTGATTTTCACTTCAGTGCATAATGGTACTGAGTCAGCACAGCCAATATGGAGATCTTTCTTTCACCAGCCTCTTGCTCAGTGTTTGTTCAGTTACTGTGTATTGTTTGGTTCACTTTTTGTCAGTAAATGTAACGTCTTGCTCTCACACAATTTGTCAGGCGGGCAGAAACACTTTGTTTCTCAGTAGGCGGACATGAAAATGAGTTTAGGCTAACGGCCAGGTAAACACACCCACTCCCCGAGTTAAGCCAGCCTTTAGGGCTCACTACAGAAAGCCAGGGCTTAACAATACACTTACTCAGTCCTCCCATTCAAACATATTTGGACCACTGGTTTGAATATATACTGTATATAGTATATATATTTTCTTTTCTTTCTTTTTCTTTTCTTTTTTCAACCCCTACTCTGGTCAGTTCACTTAAAATCCTGGAAGCACTGTAGCCTTTAAGCTCCTTGACATGGAAGCAGCCACTGTGGAACTCTATCTCAGTCACATGATGATTCAGCTGACCAATGGTGGAATTATGATCAGTCAGTCAGTCAACATTCACAGTTACAAGGCTGGCCCTGCTATTGCAGTCCATCCAGCAGCACATCCCTATTTAACTACAAGCACAGAATCCATGCTGGTACACGCACTCAGTATGGGCTCTGTGACTGTGATATCTCTGGTTACTCTGTCACTATGAATTAGTGAGTGTAGTTGTAATGGTCAACACGGCCCATCAGGGGAACATTATGTTTTCATAATGAGCTGCAAGCCTTTTATTTATAACCTACCTATCCTTTAATACACTAAAACACTTAGCTGTAGAAGACCTGAAGTAATTAGAGGACAATGTAAATCCCTCTTGTGCTTGAACTTGCAGTGCCTCTAAATTCATGTGTGCTTGTGTGTTAAAGTGGGACCTGCCTGTTTTATTGTGTAGTGCTGGGCCATGAGAGAGCGGACCATTTCAGGCAGAGCTATGGGAACCCTGGTCAGTCGGTCAGAGAACGCCGTCAGCAGTTGTTGGGACTTCTGGAGCCACTCCTGTCTGCCAGTGAAGTGGGACAGACGCAGGAGGTTGGACGCCGACACCGAGTTGGCGCTGGGCTCGGCTCCGTCCTGATCTGAGAGACACAAAGACAAAGACACATTCAACAACACTTAAAGGCTTAAATAGCTACAGGCAGCGGGATGGTTCTGGTACTAAGCTTTGTGGACCAGGACTCTTGACACACACTGATGAGCCAGAGCAGATCCAAGCCGCCAAGACAGGCTGTTGGTGAATATCCAGCATTTCCGACTGGGAACGTCCCACAAACCTTGTTCCCAGTCTTCTCACCAAAACAATTTGGCCCTTGTAAGTTTCCCAGATCTTTACACCTGCCTGTTTCTCCTGCTCCCAACACAAAGACAGACTGTTTGTTATATTCCACCGCAGTTATAATGTTTCAGTTAATCAGTGTACAGTAAAATACCCTTATAAATGTCTCCTTCCTGTTGTGTAAGCACTGACTTGCCAGTTTACAGTACAAGTTTAGTCGATGCACAGCACATTCATTTTCAAACAAACAAACAGCCCCAGAGATATGAAGAAATCATTTTTTATGATCTGTTGTTAAAATAAAAAGAATTGCTTTAACTGTCTGTACATAAACTGTTCTGTATATATTTTTTCTGTCAAAGTAAATAAACTCAACTGAAGGCACAGTACAGTATACTTTTCAGTTCTTTATCAGCATTTGTGGAACACACTGTGCAACTACAGCAAACCTTACTGCACAGTTATATTCCATTTCATCCCAGTGAGAAGAGGACAGGTATAATTGTCTCCTATATCTTTACACTGTGTAGAGGCAAACATTTCAAAACGCAACTTAGTCCACTACAAATGATAATAGGGATACAAACAGTAAAATAAAATGAAGATGCTCAGATATTATAGTACTCTTTCTCCAGACCTCCGGTCCAAGTCGTTCAGTTTTCAGTTACAATTTGTCAAACGAGCTGGAGGGACAGCAGACTACTTAAGATACACACTCCATGCCATCCCATCACCTCCCAGCACACAACCATGGCAGTGTGATGTGACGGGCCCAACAGACGACCTCATGACTCAGCCCTGTTAAGTGATTGGTCCTTATCTCTTATCAGTGTCCACCGAGAGTCTGGAGGTGATCTTCTCATGACCTATGATCTCACTTTATGTCTGCTGCTTAACATTACCCTCATGCTTGGGCCTGAATGGTGTGTATCTGTGTTGCTAGCTGAGACAAGCCGCTTTTATCTCAAACAGCAATTCGAGGCAAAAAACTAAAAAGAACAAAGAATATACTCCACACAGTCTCACGCTAACATGTACTGTATACATACACTAAAACATTGTGCTGTACACTACACATTCAATATTCCTCATGCACATAAATCAACAACTGAAGCAATAATTTGATTTCATCGATCTGAGCAGTACGGTATGTTTCAGCCCCATGGCGATGATGCCTCACCATACACATACAGTATGCATTTGTAGTAAAGGCAAGAGACTCTGCCTGCTTTCCTCATTTCACACACTCATATATAACTGTATGTTATACATACTGTATATACACACACGTACACATGTATGTATGCTTATACACATCCTGTACATAATTTAATACAAGGAGCCCCATGGAAAGAGGTCACACACATCTTAAGCCGTGACAGAAATGTCTCCAAATACACACCCACACTGTAAGACTCATCAAAGTGACAACACAATGACAGCATAGCCCAGAAACAAATGCACTACTGTTACACACTACTCACATTGTTATCAGTTCTTATATTGATAAAAAATAAATATATTGATGCTGATGTTTCTGAAGTGAAGTGGCATCCAGCTGACATGTCTACATTTTTTGGAGCAATACAGCTGAGTTAGGTCACAGGAGATGAAAAACTTTTTTTTTTAAACAAACACAGCTGAATTGTTTAAATAAGAGCAGAACAACAGAGTCTATATCATTTCAACGTTACACCTCAAACACGGATCCACACAGGGGAGTGTGGTGAGACGTAGAGTGGCCGAGTGCTGGGGTAATCCTTCTTGCAGTGACAGGCTACACGGCAGCAGCTGTAGCGTCACTAATGGGCTTCAACCCTACACAGCGCCACCACCATAATGGCACAGTCAATCCTCTCAGATGAGAAACCTCTCACATGTCAACTCCGATAAACACACACAGATGCAGGTGTGATGGCGGGACAGGCGTTCCCACACACACACGCACACAGGCACACAAACACGCACGCGCGTAACCATCATCTGCAATCTGTCAGCAGTTCTTAACAAGAATCACTATTAGCCTTTTTTGTCATTGCCCCTCCCATCTGTGGTATCTTGCGTCCGTCTGAACTACTTCCACTAAGCTATTTGTCACAGGCACATGAGTTTGTGTGTGTATCTGCGAGTGTGTTTTTTTAAGGTGGGAAAAAAGACCAAAGCACCTCAAACATTAAACTGACAAACTTCAGCAAGAATTCCCATCCTATCTGGAGGATTTTGTAGGTGCAACAGTGCAGAGGAGCCATGCAAAATGTTGTAACTTTCCAAATATGGTAAGACACCAGAGAGGACACCATACAAGTTCCATTAGGCCGGGTAAAAGACTGGCCTACTGACAGCGCATACTCTATTATGAGAGAGATATTAAGTTGAGTGGAAATGACATGAGAAGAAGAATAGAAAAAAAAAATACAAGCGGGAGAAGCAAGCCATTAAAATAGATGGCCACTGTCAGACGGAGCAGCTCAAGAGGAAAAACAGAAAAGAAACAGGCAACCAGATCTCGGGGTCTGACAGATGAAAAGTAAATGTCTGCATGTCTACAAGGTGTCAGCTTCTCTGAACTGCCAGCAGTCATAACTTGGGAGGAGTGGACTGGCAGCTGAAAAAGGGTCAAGGTTACATCCATTTATATTTATATCCATCACTCCCTCAGTGGAGAAACTGTATTACAGTGGACAGCATGAGGTGTTGTGGCTTTGTTACATAAACTACATTGCTGAATAAAACTTATTTGTAAAGACAGCAGGCTCCCTATAGGCCATTGTAGGTTTGAATGATTGTATGCATTGCACTGCAGTCACATGATCTCTATTATGTTCTCTATTATATAATCAGTCCACTACAGAGCGAGAGAAAGTAATTTGCTCTAAGAGTGGTCAACTCAATACATATTGTATATTACAATAGAGTAAGTCAAATACATTTCATTTTTATACAGAATATTTGTGTAAAAACTACATAACTACATGATATCAGCTACTATATCATACAAATATTGACTTTAAAGGGATAGTTCAACATTTTGGCAAATGTGGCATAATCCCTATAATCATAGGGGTAGGTTCATTGCCTTTAATAATTATTGGTGCATGTTGTTTTGAGATACGCATTCACCACGCTATGAAATAATGTAACATTACGAGACAGAGTTGTTTTCAAGGCAAATACGTAGCCAGAACTACATTCCAGGGACGGCTGCTCAGCAGAGTGACTTCAAAAACCAAAGTAGTTCTGAGTAATTGCTTCATGTGTTGTACTGTAATGTTACATAGATGTGCGGGTCACAACTTCTCCACGAGCGTTTTAGAGTTGTTGGATTGTGTATTTGATGAGTTTTGAGGGACAGGGGACCTGCACCATTCACCTCCATTGTGTTCGCTGAGCAGCTCATGTCTCTGCCTGGCAGATCTCAAAACAACATGCCCCAATAATTAAAGGTAATGAACATACTGTATAGAGCAACTCCAGTGATTTGAATATTGCATTTGAGCATATTGCAATTTTGGTAACATTGCAAAATATTGTCGAGTCCGATTTGGGGTTACAGTTTGATGATAGGTGATTGCACATTGTTACATTAAAGTCAACTTTTAACACTGTACTTGAACAACTCTTACTATTGAACAATTCAGTTATTTTTTGGGTGAAATGTTATGTCAAGTTCACAGTGAAGTTGAGGTAAATTGAGGGATTTCAGGTTCCCACTGTACATTGTGCATGCTGTTTCAATCTGTCAGATGCAGATGGACCATGAGACAGATCTGACAGCTCTGCTGATCAAAGTACCAGGAGAATCAGAGTATCAGCCTTTGACTGCTTTCATGAAGAAGAGGGCTGCATAGCGCTGGGGGGAGATGGGGAAGGTCAATATTCCTCTGCTCTTCTCCTTTATCCTCTAGCTACTAATCTCTCCATCCATCCATCCTTGCACATCTTCTCTCCTGTGGTTAAAAGTGTAGCGATGGAGTGAAGCTGGCAACAGTATTACTGCAGGAGCTTCCATCTTGTTAAGCTCAGGATCAATCAGTGAGGTGAAGGGTGTAGGTAGACAAGACAGAGACGGATGAAAAGATGAATGAATGATTACACCTATGCATTAGCCCTTCTGTTCCTAAATAAATTACAGTCACTTGTTGATGCTTCTTTTGTTCCTTCAAAACGCTCTGATCAAACTACAACATTGTGTTGACGTTACCTAACTGTCCGCAGTGGACACCTCAACCCCTGCATTTATTCATCTGTCTGAGCTATCCATACATCTTTGAACTTGTCTAAGCCACAGAGGTATGCTGCTGCAGTAGCACTGTTAATCCTCAGCCTGTCCATCAATCCTCCCCCCCTTCCATCTCTCAACCTATTAGAGACCCAGCCAGTAGCAGGAGCATCAATACCTCGCTTATTTTCTACTCAGGTCATCACTTTGCTTCAAACTGAAATAACAGTTACTGGAGGGATTGCTCCAAAATGTTGTGAAGAGATTCATTGTCTCTAAAGGATGAAAGCTACCGACACTGGTGATCCCTTTACCACCAGCAGATCAGAGTTCTTACTTGTTCAGCTAAATATCTCAACATCAGCTCAAAGGATTTACACTACATCTGTACAGACGTTCAGTGAATTATTGCTGAACAAATCATTTCTGATACCAACACTTACTTCTTTCTTTTTTTCCCTATTTTTTGTTCAGGAACATAATATTTGTAAATTAATTCCTGTAGCACTTTTTTTTTATATGTACTTTTTTTATTCCCCATTTTACCACAAAAAGAAACATCACAAGTGTAAAATGACCTTTTCATTCTGTTCCCTCTCAGTATACAGTACAGTCTTCTATGAGCAAAATAGAATCAAAATTACTATTAATTTCAACTAAAATTGTATGGATCTCTTTAAATTTCATGAAACACTTTCATAATAAAGAATTGTTCAAAAGAATGTGAAAGTATAGGAGTATGATATCATTAAAAATAATGTTTTTGTTCACTCTTTGTATGAACATAATTAACTTACATGTCAAATACTTGCCTATAGCTTCTAGAATTACTATCTATCCGTACAAATAAATACTAATACATACAACTAGTCTACTTAATAGCTAATCTATTGTAAATCTATAATTGTATTTATTTACAGATATTACACTATGCTCTCACAGCTGAGTTTGACTTTTTACAGTGAGTATGACATCAGTCATTGCGTACAAAAATCTATTCTTATCATTTGTAAATCACTTTGAAGCTAACAATTGTTGGATTTTTTCTCCCAGCCCCACAGATCCGACTGTTATGCCTCATCACATTGAGATGTTAATGTCTCATACAAGAGGCTGCGGATCAAAATGTGCTATTGTTGTAAGAAGGGCAGCTAAGTAACAGAATTTGCCGTCTCTTATGAGGCAAATTTCATTACCTCTGTGATGAATCTCATTAATCTCATTAGCACTTGTCCTTAGATTGAGATGGTTGATATGAGATCACTGGTGATAATGTGGCTCTATTATCCCTCACCCTCTTTCAGCTGCAGCAGCACAGTGCTGTCGCTGGGATTGCTGCAGAAGTAGCCTCCTCCCTGATGGTCCCAGAACAGTGCGTCCTGACGGAGCTGCAGCTCCTCGGCCCACTGCAACCACTCCGTCTGCAGCGTGGCTTCATACAGGTCCAATGAGCCGCAGATGATGAAGGCGTAGTCGTCGAGGAAGCCGGGGATAGGTGGAGATCTAAAGAACAGAAATGAGGACATGTTTCAATAGGAATGAATTAACTGATAGATGTTGAGATGGGTCAATGCTGGTGAACTAGTTCACTTTGTTTTTTTTCTCCTCATCTTTAATTTACCAAATGCTTGGTTACCAGCCCTGAAGAAAATCTATTGAGACAGTACAGAAACACACACATTATTCTGTCTAAGTAATAAAAGGCATGAGGGAATGACTTAGACAGTATTGGGCTACACATGTAATTCATCCTTAAAACATTTCTCCCTGTGAAAATGCATACAGAAGGCATCAGAAATACATATGTGTATACACAGTCTTTGAAGTTTTAGGTTATAAAGATCATTAATAAGACAAATATGGCTGCAGTTAAATAATCCAACTCCTTCTGGCATCAGTGAGAATCATCTCTCTCGATCCGTCTTATCCTTGGATCCTTTCCTGCAACTTTTATACTCTCGTCAATTTTTATCCAACATTTCATTTTTTATTTCAACTTGTTCTTCTACCTCTCTTTAAATTCGTGACTACACCTGGAGTTTGTAGTCGTGACCAAACTGTATCAATCGTTCCCTTCCTGCTGTCAGTATAGCATCACCAAACTCTCCTCTCTAACTCTGACTCACTTTCTAAACTGTACCATTATAGCAGCTTCTCTCTTTCACCACATCTACGGCCCAACAAACCCCCCACCCAAGATTTCACAACGGCACCCCGTATAAGTGAGTGCAGGGGAACGAATGGTGACAGGGAGCCAGATAATGCTGTGTCAGTGTGTCAGGAGAGGCTGGTGATCAAGAAGCTGAGAAGAGGAGGGAGCTTCAGAGGAGACGAAGTGCGTGTGGAGGTCACGGGGAGACGAGGAGTCGTATCTGGGCCTATCTCGGCCAGACTGAGTCATAAGTGGAAGGTAGACAGTGGCGTGTCGCACGGGATAGGACAGGGATGACGGCCTGAGACAAGACCTCGAGGGGGGCATCGCTGACACACAAACCAAAAACTGTAAGAGCCTTTAACAAATATTAAACAGCCTTTTCATTCACACCTTTAATAGTCGATGTTACATGACTCATTTCCCTGAGAGCGAAGATAAAACGCCTTGTCAGTGTAGCGTATCATAGCACCCTGAGACACTTTTATAATAATAGCTTCATAATGGTTCTCTTATAGTAGCATGCACAGTGACTGTTCCAGTAAAAGTCCCTGTGGTTGTCATTTACCATCCAAGACAACTGGGTGATTTTGTGGATGAGCTACACTATTGACACTTCAGGTCTTGACTAGTGGTGCAACGGATCATTGTTGATCCGTAATCAGCTCGGCACCAAGTGGTCAACGGATCGGTTGATTGAAAAAGTTGTGCATGTAGGCAGTTGTTTTCAAGGCAAATACAGAGACTGCTTGCCGAAAAACTGCCCCCCACAGTAACGTGCATCAGCGGTTTTGCATGAATTTACCTCGAAAACAACTCCGTCTCGCAATGTTCCATTGTTATCTCATAGCGTGGTGAATGTGCAGGTCACAACTTGTCCACCAGAGCATTTTTGAGTCATTGGATTGTGTATTTGATGAGTTTGATGAGGGAAACCAAGAAATTCCGTTAGCCTCCGTAGCGTAGCTCTGAGCAGCTAGTGGCTCTGCTCTGCTGTTTTAAAAATAGCTTGCACCAACAATCAATGGTAAAGAACCTACTCCTAAAACTATAGGGATTATGGCAATGGGCCAATTTGCCAAAATGTTGAACTATCCCTTTAAAATGAGCCTGTATCCCCCTCCAACTCACAAAGCTGGTAAAAAAGAAAAATGGCCACAGAGCTCTGACTTGAGCCAGCTTAAGTTGAGAAACACTGACCGGTCTCATTACTTCCATTCTTATCAAAGTATCACAATCTCAGGTCTCTCCCAAATCAGCCTCCTTGATCCAAACAAATTTGGGCTTTATTCAGCGAATCAGCGATATTGTCTGTTACTAAGGCCATTAGAGCAGCCTGAGCTGCAGCTCAGTCCTCAGCTCTTATCTTGCAGGGCCTATCAGCAGCAGACCTTGATACGCTAAACTGCCGCATCCTACTATCTGTACTCTGGGCATCTCGGGCGAGCACTTTCTTGGTTTGAATGCTATCTCACTGGGAATCCCTTCACTGTGTCATGGCAAGGACAATGGTCCTTATCACATCTCATCTCCACAGGGTTGCCCTCAGGTTCAGCTCTGAAATCCCCTGTCTTTGTAATATACCTACATCCTTAGATCCAATTAAATGCTCAGGTGGCTGTCACAACATAAATATAATGACCTGTTCCTTCAGTTAATAGCCATTTGATAAGAACAAATACTTAACCAATCTGATGTCAAAGGACTAAAAATAGATTGAACTGGTTTTCTTTAGTACAGTAATATACTGTACGTACCATGGATGTATAGGATCGTGACAACGTGTCATTCATTGCATGTTCAACCTCATCCTGATAGATCTTAGTCCTTTTTAAGCCATTTATTAGCATGAAAGTTTCAAAAAAACATTTTTTGCCAAAGCATCAATATTTAAGAAAGAAAGAACTCATCTATGAACAACACTGTTGCATTGAGTCGCTAGAAGCAGTCACACTCCAAATCATGTACTGTATGACTTTAAGGCTTAATTAAAAAAATAAAAATAATAATTATAGATTCATCTCTGCACAGATGTCATGAAGGAGAATGGTATTTTGTGTGAAGCAGTTAACATGTCTGTTTCTGCTGTAAAGTTTGCCATTAAATGTGAGAGTCCACAGACAATGACTCACATGGCCTCAAGTGGCCTTTGTGGAGCTGCAGTTTTTTGGCACTTCCATGTTTGCTTGGTCTCAGCAGGCTTGTTTTGGGTATTGATTCTCTAAACGGAACAAAACAAAAGTTCACAACCTGTCACTCACATTTCAACGGAATCTACAGAGAAAAAGGACTCTGATCTCTGGTAAATGCAGAAAATGAAGAAATAAACCCATCCCCATGGGCCTGCCTCAGTGCTCCCATTCTCAGGCCTCACCTCTGCTGCAGAAGACAATAGTAAGACTCTCAATCACACAGGCCAGGAGAGGGCCAGGGAAAATCTATTGCATCAGCTCCTCAAACACTTCCACAGCCTATTAACCCAGTTAGTCTCAGCACCTACCATTACTCCTGGTAAATTAGTCCACATGTTCCCACTTCCCAGTATGAGTGATTTACCAATGGATAGAAACTAAACAGGACCTGAGAAAAGGGCCTTGGTAAGCACTCTCACTGCTGACACCACCCTGAATCAGACAATTATGAATGAGACAGAAGCTGTGGAACAAGGCCAAGAGTGTTTAGGGTAACACTTGTGTTTCTGTTCATGCGTGTATTTAAAATTGTACGCATTTCATCATGTGTGTTGTGGGACTCGTGGCATATTTTTCTGCTGATTCGCCTGCATTTCACACACTCGTTCATTCACACTAACTAGGTCGCAAGGCTGGCCAACAGAACAAGGACACCTGGGCAATCAACAGGAGGCTGTATTTATGTGAGCATGTGTTGTGATGCTACAAGTACATTCTCAGTCTGGTCCAGGATTGAATGCAAACAATGGCCAATCAGTAAACACATATACTTATGTAACCTGGTTATCAGCCGGACCGCAACAGCAGAGCCAGCACTATAATTGCAAATGTCCGCGAGGGATTGACTGAGATAGTGATGGAGTTAAATGATCACAGTTCTGACTTGCCATGTGAGTTTCCCCCATTGGCCATTGCTCATTCAAAATTAATTGGCATCAAAATTAATTATGTATGTGTGCTGATGTTGTCAGATAACATTGCAGCTCTGAAACTAGGATTTTCGCCAGGCAGATTAGCCACTGGGAAATGGCTCAGAGGTTAACATGTAGTTTTAATGGACCACATTTCAATCACTATTTCAAATGAGAATAGAATAGATTATTGGAAATTCCACTGTATTAAAATACTGCACATGTAAGCACAGAGAGAAGCACATAAATGAAGGGCTGACAGTGGGCAGAAAGCAAATAGGATGATATCAGTTGTTTACAGTGGTTCGGTTTTCAACAACATTATCAATTTTACACATTGAGTCTATGCAGTTTATGACCTGGTCTTATGTTTGGATTCTTAAACATCATGTAAAATGTCATGCAAATAAGAAATACTGTTTCTTTTTTGCTGGGTTAAAGGGATAGTTCAACATTTTGGCAAATTGGCCCATTGCCATAATTCCTATAGTCATAGCAGTAGGTTTGTTACCTTTAATTGTCGGTGCAAGCTATTTTTAGAACGGTAGAGCAGAGCCGCGAGCTGCTCAGAGCTACGCTATGGAGGCTAATGGAATTGGGAAACCAAGAAATCCCATTTTGGCAAAATGTTGAACTATCCCTTTAAGAAATAAAACAATACTTGGGGCGCTGTGTGGTGCAGTGGGTTGACAGGTGCCCCATATGCAGAGGCTACAGTCCTCGCTGCAGTCGGCCCCGGTTCAAATCCTGCATCGAACGGCCCTTTACTGCATGTCATTCCCCCTCTCTCTGCCTCGCCATTTACTGTCTCTCTCAACTATACTGTCAAATAAAGGCAAAAAAAGCTCCAACTATATATTTTTTTCAAAAAGAAAGAAATGAAACAATGCTTGGTTAGAGCAGAATTTTTTGCTGGAGGAACATTACTTCTTGACCATATTTAGCTCAACAACGACATTACTAAAACTAGGATAAGTGTTAACAATTTAGTGTTTGTGGTTTATCAATAACAGCAAATAAGAACCACATGTTCCCTCTCGCTGTGCTGTTGGTACAAAAGCTTTGACCAGGAGAAAATAACTCTTGAACATCATATGTCAGTCAACAGGCTCATCTATAATCCACTTAAAATAAAGCCAATCCTGTTTCAAATATAAGCTAGAGGGGTAGATGTGAAATGTAATTACTGGCTTGTGCATGCAAACACAGTTTTGCAGTAACCGAGTTAGTGGAGTTCATGTCAACGTGTTCTCTGATTTCCTGCCGTAACCTCATTCATCCCGATGCTCTAGTTTCCTGTTCACATGTAAACATGTCATCCAAGCACAGTGCAGCTGCTTAGCGCTCCTGTATTTAACGTCAAACTCCTCCTCACAGAACATGCTACATCATTAAATCTGGGATTTAAGTTGATATTAATGCATTCCTCCCAAAGACAACTGACTGGGGTGTTTGAGCTTCCACAACGGCCTCTTAATCAGCTGCCAGTTCCAATTATGGTACTTGACACGAGTTAATGACACCCTTTTTGAGTCCCAGTTCACATGTGGCACTGTGGGGAAATGTTTTGACGAGGGGATCTCTGATTTGTTTGTATTTCAAACACGCAACACATTTAAATTCCTGCCGAGTGTTTCACACTCTTCCACTGACAGGTGGCTGTAACACGCTAGGAAAAGCAGCACAGTGATAAACCTCAAAATGTATTTCCACACTGAACAAGAACTGTGGGTTTTTGTCCCCCCGCCATTACTTAGACTGAAATTGTGTAAGGGAGCAATTTCTTGGCAGCAACTATGAAAGGGAACAATCACAGAATCAACAGCTCTTTCGATGTAAGGGCATGTACGTGTGGTGAATTGACGGTTAAAGGGATAGTTCACCCTAGAATGATATTTCGCTCATTATCTACTCACCCTCATGTTGACTAAGGGCTGGAAGAAGTTTCAGATTCCTCCGTGGCTTCTCTGAGTTACAGGGGGTCTCGGCATAGCAGTGCATGTCCATATAACGGTTGCAAAGGGACACCGGAGCTCTTCGTAAAAAAACACACACAAAAAAACATCCAAATACCTCCATGCTGCTCGTATGTAATGTCCGTCTTGTGCTGAAGCCCCAAATTGCGTAATTGTCCCGAAAAAAATTAAATAAGTCTATATTTTAAGCTTGTTTGTAGCGGAAGCTCCTCTTCCTGGTCCGTCCAAATCTCGCGTGATTCGCAGTAACCGCACTGACGCATACTGACGCCGGCGCAAATCACGCAAGATTTGGACGGACCAGGAAGAGGAGCTTCGAGAAGCTTCCGCTACAAACAAGCTTAAAATATAGACTTATTTAATTTTTTTCGGGACAATTACGCAATTTGGGGCTTCAGCACAAGACGGACATTACATACGAGCAGCATGGAGGTATTTGGATGTTTTTTTGTGTGTGTTTTTTTACGAAGAGCTCCGGTGTCCCTTTGCAACCGTTATATGGACATGCACTGCTATGCCGAGACCCCCTGTAACTCAGAGAAGCCACGGAGGAATCTGAAACTTCTTCCAGCCCTTAGTCAACATGAGGGTGAGTAGATAATGAGCGAAATATCATTCTAGGGTGAACTATCCCTTTAAGATCAAAAACGAGGCCTTCACTTCCTAACGTATGTAAAGCCCTGGACTAGCTTTACCCACAAAGCAACAAAGGACTTCATTTGTTGGTTATTTCAAAGGATTCTTTCACTTTAAGCCAAAACACAAGTTCAAAATATGTGGAAACAATCTGAAACATTTGACTATAACAAGTCCCCAGAAATGACTCAAGAAGGCAGTACAGTGGCATGCAAAAGTTTGGGCACCCTTGGGCAAACTTTCTGTTGATATGAACAGTTAAGCAAGTGCAAGCTGAAATGATCTCCAAAAGGCATAAAGTTAACTATGAAACACTCTTTTGCAATATTTGAAGCAATATCAGTGTATTGCTTTTGTTTTCTACAATTTTAGAGTGAAAAAGGGAAACAAAGCAGCAGCCTGCAAAAGAACGGGAAACCCAGGAGACTTGAGCTCGCAGATAACTTTGACCAAGTTATCAGATATTTACTATTTACACATTGTGATAGTTCCCAAAGTGGGGACTACTAGGTATATGCAGGGGGCCCAAACCTTTGCTGTGGCCCTTTCCCTTTTCTGTCATTTTGAAAAGACAAAAATTTGTAGGTTCATATACCTTAAATTATCGGTGCATGTTGTTTTGAGCTGCTCAGCGAACACAATGGAGGTGAACGGTACAGGTCCCCTGTTCCTAAAAACTCATCAATAACACAATCCAACAACTCCATGTGACCTGCACATTCACTACACTATGAAATAATCATGTATAATTATGTAACATAACGACACACAAAGCAAATACTCGTAACTACTTGCGCTTTTGAAATACACCCAGCAGCCGTGTCTGGAATGTAGTTCCGGCTATGCATTTGCCTTGAAAACAACTCTGTCTCGTAATGTTACATTATTATTTCATAGCGTGGTGAATGTGCAGGTCACAACTTCACCACGAGAGCATTTTGGATTTGTTGGATTGTGTATTTGATGAGTTTGATGAGGGACAGGGGACCTGTACCATTCACCTCCATTGTGTTTGCTGAGCAGCTCACGTCTCTGCCCTGCTGATATCAAAACAACATACATAATGATAATTAAGGGAATTAACCTACCCATATGACTATAGGGATTATGGCAATAGACCAATTTGCCAAAATGTTGAACTATCCCTTTAACAGAACATATTTTGACCAGGGGTGCCAAAACTTTTCCATGCCAAAGTATATTCAAGCAACTATTAGAATCACAGCTTTCACAGGCCTCTATATACAGTATTTCATACACTATAGTCATACAAAAACTTCATCAGTGTCTTACATCTGCTGCACCTCCATCTGTTCCCCACGGTAACACGACCGGAGGATGGTCTGTTGCTCGGCGTCCCACAGGTTCTCCTTCAGGAAGTTGCCAGCCTGCACGGCCCTCTCCAGCAGGGCCTTGTCCCCCTGCACAGCTCCGACACGAGCATAGGCCGAAAGCATGAGACCTGGAGAGGAGGAGGTAGCAGAGGTGGTGTTGGTGGACGTGGTGGGGTGATTAGGCAGAAAAAAATGACTGTTGCTCAGCTTAAGACAAGTCTTCTATCCAGCGAGGAGCCAATGTGTAGCTGCAGCTCGGTGTTAGCTTAGTTATTTTCCGAACTCTTTGAACTTTTCCTTGTTCTTTCCCATTCCTTCCCTCTTTGCTCTCTAAATCCATCCCGTCCTCCCTCGTTCCCTCCACCACTCTTCTTTCATGTAGCGTATCAAAGCCTGGTGACGGCACAGTCTGGTCTTCAAAGTGTTGCGGCTGAGAACAGGTGATTAACGGAGGTGTTTCTTCATTAGAGAGGAGAAGAAGACTCCTGTGTCTAATTGGAAAGTTCTTGGGATCGCAGAGCCTCATTACTTCACTTATACACTCTGTCTTGCGACGTCAGGCCTGGTAGCGAGATTTGTGGGCGTACGTGTGTATTTACGCGCGTGTAGCGTGCTTTCTTTTTGTATTTAATCACATCTGAGACAAACTGCTGGACAAACAATGCTGATGAGCGTCCAAAGTGGTTTTTACACTCAGGCAAAGTGACAACTACTGTCTCCATAATAATCTACACACATTTTTTGACATTACCAATGATAAACACTTGAGTAAATCTTTGGAAGCTGAGACTCAGATCCATACATACAGAGTATATCATGCCTAAATAGCTGCTAGTGCCAGACTACATGCATTTAAAATATACTCATACTTTGGCCAGACTCTCAGATGTTTGGGGTTGGTATCTGTCCATATTTGATTTTACAAGGATTTGTAACACTTGTTGAAAAGCTTTTACTGCACTTTAAGTTACAAGTTGTCAACCTGTCTCTCTTCTGCTCTGTGGGAGTGGGAGGGAGGGTGGTACAAACATGATGAAACAGAAAGCAGACTTTCACACTGAGTGAGTTCACATAAATCAGGTGAACAACATGAATAAAACACTTGTGTTTCTTCAGCCTTGTTTGACCTGGTCAGCTGATTTACAAACCAAGAACAGTGCTTATCTGGACAGGCTGCAGGAGGTATTAAGTCATGCTACTGAGCATATACACCATCAGCCATAACATTAAAACAGGTGACTGGTTTTATTGCCGTGACTGATTGGTGTATACGTCTTTACTAATTTGATTTGAAAGTTAATTTGTAGTTTAATTTATCCTCCACGGCTCACAACATTAAAACCAGTCACCTGTTTTAATGTTATGGCTGATCGGTATACACCTCCTTGCACATGTGTAATTTAAACTAATTATGATTAGTTTGTTATAATTAAATTAATTGTCAATTCATTTTATTTTCATTAGACATTCTGTAAAATCCAGTACAGTGTCCAGTGGACTAATTAATCTGTATGTGTCTATCAAACAGAGAACCAAAGCAGATGCAGGAACATCTGTTCTTTGTCACATTCTAAGCCCAGAGATAAGGGGAAAATATTTTAACACCACAATCTTATTAGTAATGCCAATAATTTACATCTTTCTGGCATGACATTTATGAATAATAAATAATCTAGTTGCTGTATGTTCTATGCCTTGACATTTACCATTCCAGGAGGCCAGCATCTTGGTGTCCAGATGTGGGCGTGGCCGACCCTTCCTCACCTCCGCCATTCTGGCTCTGGCAGAGGCCAGGAGCTCATTGACTTTCTCGACACTGACGCCGAAGTGAGCGGCCGTTAATTCCACCGAATAACGCACGATCAGCACATTCTGGCCTTGCAGCTCCCCGTGGGGGTCCTGGCAACACACAGCACAGGAGACCACGCACAGAAATGAACTCACAGTGACTGCAACAACTGTCATGTTAATGCCTTAGTGGCCCGGTTTATTAGCTTCAATCAGTGTCCGGATGAGATAAAAGTGATGAGCTCATAATGAGGTGTTACTTTCAGGTTCATTCAATCAAATCAGCAGTATAGAGAGTGGTTTTAAATGTCCTTTCATCCATCCACTGTTTAATCTTCCAGTCCAATCACTAGTACTGTAGCAGTGGCTCCCTGTGATGTAAAAAAAAGTACCTGTTCTGGTTCAACATTGCCCTGCTCCTTGACCCCATAGTGGTGCATGAAGATGTCTGCCAGGGTGGAGGTTCCGCTGGTGCCCCCCACCACATCTGGCAACAGCTCCCGCACTTCTGAGGCCGTCCAGACGCAGAAAGCCCCCTCTCGCTTTTCTCGCCCCCCCGATGCTGGGACAGAGTCTGCATCCTCTGCACTGTAGAAGCCCCCAGACTGTTTCAGACAATAAATGGAAATGAAGGAGAGTGACAGCTGCAGGTTAATGATGAGCTTCTGTGAAATAAAAAAATAATAGCTGGCTCTGATCTATGAAGGATGACTTAGTAAAGGCAGGAAAAAAACAGAAGGGAAATCAGGCTTCAAGGAGCTGAGATTATTTAAAAATGAAATACATATATAATACGGAAATAGCAAGAATAAAAACACCTGCTGGTCACCACAACTTTTCATTACTACTTTTTCATCCAACAGCATCAACATAATAACTTTTGTTTGGACCTCTCTACCTATTAAATGTTTCTGCATACCACAGGCCTGTAGTACAATTCTCTACTTCTCATCTTATGCCACTGTGTGTTAATCCTGTGCTTATCATTTATTTTGTCACTGCACACCCATCAGCCATAACATTAAAGCAGATGACTAGGTTTTATGTTGTGACTGACTTGTGTGTTTTATTGTAGTGAAGTCATGACGCTGTGGAAAATAATTCAAACCACAAATTAAGTTTTAAATCAGATTACTAATGGTTCAGAATGAACTCGTAAAACAGGCTATGGATGAGCCAGAACAATAAAAAACAGTTACTAGTTTTCATATTGTGCTGATCTGAAGATGTGTTTGAAAAAAAAAAACATATTCAAGTTGTTTTTTTTCTTCTTGTTAATTGCTAAAAAATATATATTTTCGATGACTCACTTAAACCTGTAGGCTACGTTACATGAAAGTATAATCATGTGTGATCTGAGGTGATGAGCTAACCCTGTCCATCATATGAAACCAAACCGTGCTAGGAGCAGCTGTCAAATCATATTAGTAGGTGTCTGTTTCCATTTCAACAGGTAAAGCAGTGAAAGTGACAAAGTGACAATATCAGATATTCTACGTATTTAGATTTTACAGTGTTCTCTCAAAGCCACAGAAAACATTACAAACTGTTTTTACAGATACGTCTCCTTGTGATAAGTAAACTGGATAAAACTGACTGTATTGAATTAATAACTTCAAGGGTCTGACTGACTGTAACATACACAATATTTTTAGTCATGATGAGAACTGAGAGTCTTCCTCCATAAGAGAAGATCACAGCTGCTGTAGCACAAAGAAAACATGAAGTCTATAGTAAATTACCTCTGCAGTGTTCATTCATTAGTGTATAATTATGTAATAAATCTTGAGAAATATAATGATTTCAATGAGTGTAATTTCAACTGTGTGCCCTGTTCGCTGCTGTCAACTCATTAATCAAACGGGGGAAAAGGGTTCACCCACAGAGGAGAGCAGGGGTTTAAGAGGCCATTTGTCACCGGGGTCCAACCCCCTTCCCCTCGAGGATGTATGAACACAATGCACACAAACACACACTTAGGATTTCTTGGTCAGATATATGGCTAATGTTAGCACTTTCTCAAAAGAGAAAATAGGCACAACACACAGTTTATATTGCTCGATTTTTAATGACTTCCCATTGCCAGCATGCATTCCAAAACAAAACATTAACACTAACCCACATCCTAACACCAAACCAAACCAAACCTTAGCCTGACTTAACTAACTTCCTGCGTCTTCTTAATGCTCCCTTCACATTGTTTCCATTGGTGAGGACATGTGGTTCCCTTGTAAAAAAAAATCAAAGACATGCACATGTACACACAAAGAGGTGGTAATAAGGTTACAGATGACTCACCTTGTCACTCAAGTCTCTGGAGACGTAGCGCAGTATGTCCTCAGCTACTTCTGCAAATTGCTGCTCACCTGATACCTGGGAAAGCAGAAACACAGAGCATGCACCTGCTAAGAGTCATGATTCAACCTTAACGTAACCTTAACCATACTGTGATTTATATGCAGGATATTAACTGCAGCAACACCTTCATTACACACATGCACAGCATCTATGCGTGTGTATTTGCATTTGCATTTGCCTTGCACCCTAATAAACCTTTGTATATCTTAAATACCGGCCAGCCAAGCCTACAATCCTTAGAAAAGAAAAAAGTGACATTTAGATTACACAATTTATTGCAGCATTATATCTGGTTTGTGCAACGGGAACTTGTTATTGAATAAATCTACTCCTTTTTAAAATGTGTGTGGTTTTTTGAGAGAGAACTGGAAATCAAAGATACTAACAAATTACCCAACAGCAACAACACTGTCATTACAAGAGTTTGTATTTACTCTGAGACTAAACAAATGTTTGCCAAGTCGCATAGCGATGGTTTTATGCTGACAGCGTAATATGGTGATAAATCACTTGGATAACAGAGAGGCAGAGGGATGGAGAAACAGTTACTGTGTCAGATATAGAGACAAATATACACACCTGGGAGGCAGTTATGTAGGCTACAGCCAGCTGTGCTTGGTCATACAACATCTTCTCAAAGTGTGGTACGTGCCAGGAGAAATCTGTAGAGTAACGATGAAAACCCTGAGAGAAAGAGAGAGAGTGTGTAGCTCCCATTAGTTACACTTGTCTATGTTACACTGGCAAGATTGCTCTAGAAACATGACCCTCTCTGATGTCATCAAACTTTATCATTTCTAAATCAAAATAAAACCATAATGTCATTTGTTTATTCATTTCTTTGTGGAATATGTCTACACATTGAGCACGTTATAATTATTACCAATATTAATATAAGTTAATATGATAATCATTTACTTTAAACAGAGGAAAATACAATGTTCCAAAGCCCACACAAATTGAAAATAGTTCATACCCCAAGTATAGTTTACTATCTGGCATGACAGAGTAGCCATTTTCACATTGGAGGAGCTGGGACTGGTTACACTTTGTCTTTTTTGAATTAAAAATGAATAAAACAAATAATCAATTGAAAATCGAATGAAGTACAAATAGTAGCCATTCATTTTATGTTGCATTGCAAATCAGTTAAATTGACTGGTGAACCTGTGCCACATGGTCATGGATGCCTCCCAGCGCCATCATGCGGAGTGTGTGCAAGGCCATCTGAAGAGCCTCCACCCCCTCAGTGGTGGAGCGGTTTACAGACCAGAAAGACATGAGGAACATCAGATTAACTACGACATGAGAAAGAAACAAAGAGAGAAGAGAAGAAGAGTGAGACGACGACCGGGGGCGGGGGGGTCGTAGCGGAAATAATGAAAGTAATGGCAAAAAAACACAGCAAATCTCCAAAATCAGACAGGTGCCAAGTAGCCTACTCATTTTAATTGCCGATGAGAACCGTGTCAAAAAGGAAAAAAAAGGAAAAACAAAAAAACAATCGATCACGGACTTCATGATCGATTACCATGGCAACGAACAAGTTTCGATTTTTTTGGGTCAGGCCTATCAAATACACAATCCGACATCTCCAAAACGCTCTTGTGCACAAGTTGTGATCTGCACATTCACCATGCTATGAGATAACAGAACGTTACCAGACTGAGTTGTTTTCGAGGTAAATTCATGCAAAACTGCTGATGCACGTTCCCGTTGGGGGCAGTGTTTTGGCAAGCTGTCTCTGCATTTGCCTCGAAAACAACTCTGTCTCGTAACGTTACGTTATTATCTAATAGCGTGGTGAATGTGCAGGTCACAACTTGTCCACCAGAGCGTTTTGGAGTTATTGGATTGTGTATTTGATGAGTTTGATGAGGGAAACGAAGAAATTCCATGAGCCTCCGTAGCGTATCTCTGAGCAGCTCACGGCTCTGCTCCGCCGGTCTAAAAATAGCTTGCACCGACAATTAAAGATAACGAACCTACTGCTATGACTATAGGGATTATGGCAATGGGCCAATTTGCCAAAATGTTGAACTATCCCTTCATGGTATGTTGCGTGTACCTGGTGTGGGGAACTTGGGGGCGTCTCTGAAGCCTCCATATTCCTCCTCATAGGAATGGGCCAACTGCTGGAAGCAACGATTGGCAACATCTGTGGCCAGGGGAGCGCTATCTCCTGGGTTTGCAGCCACGGTTGTGCCTTTCTTTAGAGCTTCGATGATCCTCTCCCCACTGGACTCCAAACCTGAGCGGTTATTCCTCCACTGAGGAATATAAATCACACTTATCGTCATGTGAGGATGACAAAGATGGTGCACCAGGCAGAGAAAAAAATGACAAAATATCTTGTACCGTGTACTGTACTTCGTAAACATGCATACAGTTGAAGATAAGATAGATTTGTTTACTTTGTCCTCATGTATGATGCTGCAAGACTTTCTCTTCCCCACTAATGTTACTTACCATAATGCATCCTGAATTTAATCCAAAGATATCCACGTATTGTTTAAAGGAATAGTTTGGCATTTGGTTGATGTCTTTCCTGCTGGGACTTAGATTATGTCCCAGTGATACCACTGTCTGCCCTGTCCATTAAATATGAAGCTGGAGCTAAGGAACAGTTACTCCAAGTCAGCATTAAGACTTAAAACAGAGCTCTGTCCAAAGGTTAAAAAAAAAAGATCCACCTACAAGCATATTTAAAGGGATAGTTCAAAATTTTGGCAAATAGGCCCATTGCCATAATCCCTATAGTCATAGCAGTAGGTGGCATACCTTTATTTGTCGGTGCAAGCTATTTTTAGAACGGCGGAGCAGAGCCACGAGCTGCTCAGAGCTACACTACGGAGGCTAATGGGATTTCTTGATTTCCCTCATCAAACTCATCAAATCCACAATCCAACGACTCCAAAACGCCCTGGTGGACAAGTTCTGACCTGCACATTCACTACGCTATGAGATAATAACGGGACGTTATGAGACAAAGTTGTTTTCGAGGCAAATGCAGAGACTGCTTGCCGAAAAACTGCCCCAGACAGGAATGCACATCAGCGGTTTTGCATGAATTTACCTCTAAAACAACTCTGCCTTGTAACATCTCGTTATTATCTCATAGCGTGGTGAATGTGCAGGTAACAACTTGTCCACGAGAGTGTTTTGGAATTGTTAGATTGTGGATTTGATGAGGGAAACCAAGAAATTCCCATTCTCCTCCGTAGCATAGCTCTGAGCAGCTCGCGGCTCTGCTCCGCTGTTCTAAAAATAGCTTGCACCGACAATTAAAGGTAACAAACCTACTCATAAAACTATATAGGGATTATGGCAATGGGCCAATTTGCCAAAATGTTGAACTATCCCTTTAAAGCTTCACTACTATACATCACAACATGTTGTATTTTGCTTGTTTAATCCTTACAAGACCCAGGTATAAAAATGAGAAGATGCAGGTTTACTAAGGGCTACTGTGCTGGAACATTTTGTGCTGGTTGCTTGGCAACCTCAAGACTCGTTTGGCACCGACGTTCTCCACAAGAAAAAGCTTTTTACCTGCTCCATGATTCTGGCGAGGACTGTCTTGAGACCAGGTCTTCTTCCATGGTCTCTAGGAGGGAAGTAGGTGCCTCCAATGAAAGGTTTAAGTTCAGGGGTCAACCAAACACTCATGGGCCATCCTCCACCTCCACTTGTTGCCTGTAGACACAAGCAACCAAAAGTCACGAGACTGTGTTAACAGAAGAAAGAAAAAGTGATCAGCATGAGAAAATGTAAACGTAAACACACACCTGTACAAAGGTCATGTAGACCTTATCCACATCAGGTCTCTCTTCTCGGTCCACTTTGATGCAGACGAAGTTGGCACTAAGGATTCTGCCAATTTCCTCGTCTTCAAAGGATTCCCTCTCCATAACGTGGCACCAATGGCATGTGGAGTAGCCCACTGGTGGGTTGGAATGAGACGGAAATTCACAGTAAATAGATGACTCACTTCCAAAACAAACACAACTATAGTAATTCAGTATGCATGCAATCATGTGAAAAGTGATTATCTACTGAAACACAAGGAGGCTCTGAGTAAAGTATTCCCAAAGTGAAAAACATGTCGCTATCTGGAATCAAAGCATCCCCTTACCTGATAGAAAGATTGGTTTATCTTCATTCTTGGCCTTGTCAAAAGCATCTTGTCCCCACGGGTACCTAATACAAAGATTTTGTTAAGTAATACCAGATTCAGAGTGTGTGCAATTCTGTAGTTTAAACTCACTCACCAGTCAACAGGGTTGTGTGCATGTTGTAGCAGGTAGGGTGACCTCTCCTTGGCTAACCTGTTGGTGTGTCTGCGAGGAGTGGAAGATGGGCCCTCACCCCCTGATGCCATGCTCATGAAGACAGTTGGACTAGAGACACAAACAAACTTGTAATGTGAATCTGTGTTTACTGGCAAACCTTCATTTCAGGTAGCCTATCCCAGAGCTGGGAATTAGAGAAACACAGTAACAAAGGAACAACTGTCTTATTGTTGTTGTTTAATTCGTTATTGTGGTGTTTTAACATCTTCCGGCGTTCATGAAAAAAATCTCAGATATGTTAATAAAGAATGACACTAGCTACTATATAAAAGAAATAATTGCATTACCTTCAGTTGTCCCAGTTCAAAACACTATGCCAATTAGGGAATATGATCCCTCCTGATGGTTATGTTACTGAGTCATTATTACACAACTGCCATTGCCTGAAATGCTGATGCAATGTGAACACAGAACAAGAAATGTGTCCAAAATCCTGTGTGCCTGGCGATGACATATAGCAGGATAAGCACAAACAACAAACAATGTAGGACTACAGGGCTGTGCAAAGCATCCATGCTCATTAGTGTGGCTTACTGTAATTAAATGCAGTGGAGAGTCATTGCTAATCAATATTTTTTAGAACAGCTGTGTTTTTTTCTGCTTTGACAGTCACATGACGTGTATCTTTCAACACCAAACCACAAAAAAGGCAACATTTAGGCTACTGTGTTAATACCTTAACAGTATGCGATGCATCCCAATGAAAACAGTGAACATGCTGTCTAGCATAACAGCAGAGGCATGTTTAGCAGCGCTGTAGCCATTAGCTTATAGAGTCACGCTGAATTCCGTTTCAATATCACTTGTTTTTAAAATGACTTTGCTTCTTGGCAAATGTTTGTACCAAAGAAAACATGATTGACCACCTAATCCGAAATATTAGACAATGTCCTGTAATTCGGCTGAATAGTTATGAACATACAGACTACGTATCTGTTATATTTTTACATTTTAACAACACAGAGGTTAGCTACATGATAATGTAAACACAGCCAAGCTAACCATTAGAGCTATGACAAATTGCAGATAACAAATGATACTTCGTAGCTTATCTAACTGTACCGAATAAAAACACAGGGCATTTGAATAATTGCTAAATGTTTGTCGTACACAGACATATGCCTCGTCGTAATATTCAAGTATGGAAACATATAAAATAGTCTTATTTGCATGGGAGTTTCGCATATAACGTTAAGCACCGTTCACAAGTAACACTACAGTCAATGTAATGTGTTTTGGTGCTAAATTAGATATATTTGCGTCAGCTTGTCCAGGTGACGCAGAGCTAAAGCTAACGTTAGTTAGAGATAGTAACCCAATAGCCTCTGGACGCTTTACCTCAGGTGGCAGCAGGCCGGCTGGAGGTGGTGCAGCGGTGATTTGTCGCTCGGTGGGTGGGGAATGAGTCTGAAACACCGTGTGTTGCCCCCCGAGCTCTGCTGCCAACCGTCCGCTCCCCAGATACACGCAGTGACACGGCGTGCGGGCTCAACACGGCTATTTCTGGACGCCGACCAGCGCCACGCTAGTCTTAGCATCCTATTAATCCACCAAGTGTGATGCTTAGTTACTTCAGCTGGCTAATGTTAGCTACTTTGGTTGACCTGCCAAAACTTCTACTCATGAGCTGAGCGCGTTATTGCAATGCCGCACATTGACACGGGGTGGCGCACCAGGAAACGCCCCCTAGGTCGTGACGGTGTGTGTTGGTTCCTCTGATCAATTAATGGTCTATAAAGAGGAATACATCAATAGCAAACTGAAGCAGATAGTTGGCATCTGATTCTGGCATCTGACAGTGCTGCATTCAAGTCTCACACAAATAAACCTGGTTAAAAGTTCAGCTGTCATCACCATGTCAAAGTCATGCACTGATCTGAAGCAACACAGAAAACTACCAACTTGACTGTTCTGATCAAACCTTTTGCATTATCCATAATGTTATTAGTTATAACCTTACAGTCTATGGTTATAACACATCCATACACATTTGTTTTGTCTATAAGTGAGACCAAAGATGAATTTCCTGCCTTGGCGGGACAACAAAGTTTTTCTAATTCAAATTTTTCTAATTCACCATGCTTAAATATGAAACAGTCTTTCTGCCAGCTTTCAGGGTAGTGGTATCCTGTTGTGATTCATTAAAGATATCCTTTTGCAAGTGGTATAAGAGGCTATAGTGTAGGCTAATGATTAGATATGTCTTGGAAAACTGAGTATTCTTATCCACTTGAGGGGAAAGGATTGGTGCCAAACAAGGTGTTGATGGATATGAAGTGGCTCTTCAGTCTTTTTGTCAAATCCACTCAAGTGAGATAAAGCCAGGCTGAGGATCTCTTCAGGGTGCCTCTCTGCCTAGTCATTTATCACCTTGAGAAAAGTCTGATCACAATGGCAGAATGGAAGTCCTTAATAACGCTGACTGAATAAAGCTGTTTCTTTTTCTTTTTTTCTTTTTTTTTCATATGCATTTCAGTTTGTGTTTTCCATTTGCAGAATAAAAACACATACTCACACTGTAATTCATTTAAATGAGACAACTGGTTTATGACCAGCTTCAGATAATTAACCAATTGCTAACTGCCAAATATTGTATGTATGTTTGTATTGTATGTTAAAATACTAAACTGGGGCCAAGTAAACATGGCAGGCATAGCTGCTAAACAGCAAGCCAGCATTCTCATGGAAACCTATGATAGGCTATTTAAAGTGGAGAAATGCTCCTCTTAGACAACTATGAATAACATATTTTATTTCCTACTGGTGAATCTGGGGTTCATTTTCATAAAACTGAAGATACTGATGTTTTAATGGCTCATTATGAAGATAAATTACGATAAAAAATATGTTAATTTGAATATAAAGAATAGGTTTTTACAGCAAGGGGCTGGAAATCAGTTAAGTTGTTGATTTACTATACAGTCTTACGTCTTAGGAATTAATGTTAGCTAATGTACTGTAAGCATCTGGTGGAGTCTGACCACAAAAGTCACCAATAGTGTTGAATAGAGAATGTGGAGTTTGGGGGAGAAATAGATACTATATCATAGTGAAATGTCCTTTAATCTAATGGAGAATGTACAAATATCTATTGCAGTTATTCTGATTAGCATGTAAGTCTCTCTGTAATTAGTGTCAATTACTGTCAGTGTAATTTGCATCAGCATATGGCTATTTTGCTGGGTTGCCATCTGAATTAGACAATATAGCAGCTTACCACTGCCACAGATTTTGAGTCATGCCTGTGTGTTGTACATGAATAACAAAACACCAGCCAAATCGATTGAACTCTTTTTATTGGATTTGAGAAAATGGAATCACTTATAGGCCTACTCGGACAAAGATAAGATTTGGGTCTCAAGCATCACATATTGCAGTTACATTTTGGAAGTCCTGCAGTTGCACAGGGATATATTTATGACTTTTGCATGGTTCTTGTGTCTGATTGTTACAAGGTGACTTCAGGTTTCTTATCTGGCCCTGGCCAGACCCACCATATTCTGGGCTCTGCTGAAGATAGAATAGTACTGTCTGATGAAGACATCACCCAGGATCCACAGGCTGTCGCCTCCATGGCTGAAGCCAGTACGGCAGCCATAATAACGAGACTGTGGGAGAGAATGAGCAGAATATTTTTTTTAGATAGGAAGGATAGAGCAGTACGTATATAAAGAGCTGCAAGGAAATAATCATTTACCTGACGGACGTAGGCAGAGGCTGGGAGGGTGAACTGGTTTCCGTGGATATTGAAGGTCAGGTCAGGCATTTGGCCGATGTTGTTACAGTTCACAACGTACTGAGTAGAGGGAGAGATAAGATGGTAAAAGGATGAGAAGGCATCGAAATGTATTTCCACTGTTTAACTTCAGTAGAGTGTTTACATTTAGTGTGTAATGTGTAATATTTGATGGGACTTACATCTCCATTCTGGCTGCTAGCTCCCAGCCAACTGTTGATGTTGCTGATGCTGCTCTGAGGTCCAATAATCAGAGAAGTACCAGTATCCACAATAGCCTGGCAACCACCATTGCAAGCCACAACCTGACCATTGACAGTAATGCTGACAGAAACAGAATAAACACACTTAAGAAACATTTCTGCTCATTTTGGAGAGATTTCAGAACATCTGTGGCTTTACCTGTCCACTGTGATCTGCCAGTACAGCTCATTGGAGAGGGGAATCCAGGTGATGGCGCCATAGTAGTGGTTGGGGTCAGTACCACCAAAGGTCACCACACTGCCTTGCTGAGAGTTACTACAGAGAAAAGTGAGAACTTACTGATAAATGTAGAAAAAGATACAATTTCAACATGAGTAAAAACACAATTCCTTTCCCCACACACAGGACACTATAAAACTGTGTTTGTCCTTACGAGGTAAGGTAGACGGAGAACATGTCCTGGTTCACCAGACCCTGGCTCATCATGTTGTCAAAGACAGGTGTGGCGCCAGAGGCAGACAGGCGAGGGTAGGCCAGGCCCAGGATACCATCAGCACGCATGTACTGCATAAATGGAGCCTCAGTCTGACTCAAACCCACGATCTGGTTTCTCACAGCAAGGCTGGCGACCTGACAAGCAAACATCAAGACAGCACAGGGAGTTCAAATTGTCTCAAACGACAGCAAGACTTTATAGTGGCAATTAAAACAACAAATGAGTTTACACTTGGAGGCCAACCAATTTTGAATCATCAAGGAATCATAGTACCTTTTTTACTTTGAACATGGTATTCATTGCAGATAAGTAGCCTATGTATTTTCACAATAAAAGTGAGACTGTGATTGTATTTTTCATACTTTGATTTATTACCGTCACTGTGTCGTATGCAAGGAAGCCGGTCATGCTCCCGGTACCATACTGGATTCTGAGTTGCGTGCCATCATATTTGTAGGTGCTGCTCCTGCTTGGGTCAAACTTGTCATGGTTGTCTAGGGAAGACACAGATAGTATACCTAAGTATGTCCCCATAGCAGTCATAAGCAACCATGAACAAAACAGGCAGTTTAAAAAGTTTTTTCGCACAAATAGGCTGCAAATACCGAACTATTCCATTCTCATTGCTGCATTTATATTATAAATGGGCTTTAGTTAGCTTTCTTTATCAATTGCTGGTGCTCTAGCATTCACTGAGAGGCACAGCAGTGTCCACATATCTAGATGTAGCCAGATCAGGATTGGTGTTAATCCCCAAAACAAAAGAAAGGTCCCTCCATGGATCAAATGCCATTTTCCCTGGAGGTCAGTCAGATTTCTGTTTGATATTCAGGGCTCCACTAGATAAAACTTTTTTTCTTGTTGAGAATCTGTCCTGACTCCTGTCAATCTGGAAGCCTATAACTTAAACCATACTCAGTCTAACTACAGAATTCCACCTCAGGACTATCAAATGTGGGGCTTGAAGGCTCTCAGGTTCTTCTTTTATTTAATATTTGACAGCATGAATGAGCAGCTAGTTCCCTCAGGCAACTTAATGATCAGTTGACATGCCTCTTGACTTTTTATAAACCCTTAACAAACCAAACCCTAACGGAACATTAACATTTTGTATTCATTCCTGACCAGTGTAAATTGTTGCAATAAACTGACAAAACCTTCTTAAAACCTTTTTCCAGCTATCTGTACGACCTGTCTGTTTAATTATGATCATGTATAATTGTACATACTGCAGGCTGGACTGCTGCAGTAGACGGAGGGCACCCACAGGTTGGAGGAGCCGGTGTCAAAGACGACCTTGAAGGATTGAGGAGGTGTTCCGATGGATATGACTCCATAGTAAGCCAGCTGGAGATACAGATGAGAAACGAAGATTATTCATGACCAGAATTAGCTATTTGTCGGTGTTGTCATCTGTTAAAGCCTCGGCCTCTATTACTCACGTCAGCATCGTTGGTCATGGGCTGGTCGGCCACGGCAAAGCGTGAGTCAAATTTGGCCATGGGGTTGTATGGGTACTTGGTCCTGTACTCCTCCCAGAGACCCTCCTCCTCCAGGACCTCCCTGGCGGTCTTACCCTTCTCCAGATGGATCCTAGGATTCACCCAAAAGTGCGATTTACATTCTGTTCTCGCAGCTACATTTATAATCTTACTCTTGACAAGTTAAGAGGTCTCTGTGCATGTCCCTCCCCTTAAAACGTTCAATGCAAATCCAGAAACACGACCAAGACATTCTCCTAAAGCTGCTTTCGTTTAAAATTCAGATAATGAGCATAAGATGGCTTACACCCACATGGTAACAGGCTAATTTAAACGTCATATATGTCATTGGTTATTTCACAGTAGTGAATTAAATTTATGTTATAGGAAAAATAAAACAAATACAGCAAGCACAGGGACATGAGTGGTCAATCTGACTTACTGGACAAGGCACTCAGACACTGCCACCATGGCACACAGAACGAAAGCCCACTTCATCATCATGGCTCTGCTGTCAACTGTAGAAAATGCAGAAAATCAGACCATCAGAACCAATCCAATCGCAGCAGTAATGTGGTCAAGTCTATGATCCGGTAGTGTACTCACCTGTAGACTCTGAAACCCAAGTGCCCACAGAGATTCTTGCTTCCTCTTTTATACAGGTGAACTGCCATTTTACTGTGGTACAATGATAAGGGAATGCGCACAAAGAAAGTGATAAGTGGGATAAGTTATGGGAAACCATTGACCTTAAGACTATGTCAATTTTGTGATCAAAGAAAGGAATGCAATCTTTTGAAAAACTTTACATATCTGCTGCTTAGAGTAATATTTGTGTCCATGTTGAAGGAGCTGACAGGTAAAAGACAAAGTTCTCTTTGCAAGGTCAACTCAAGATAACATAATGACTGGAGTACATATCAGCATGCTTTCTGAGGTTTACCCTGATAATGGTTGAATTATACATATCAATGTAACATATAAATTATATACATACAGTATATATTTTAACATGCCTTTTATTTTTTGTGATTTTACTGGGAAATTTGGCCTTTTGTCATCATACTCAAAAATCTAAACTGTTCTTTTTATACCTTTGTATTATGGCCATGCTGTTGCATGTATTTTATTTGGACATTATGTAATTTATACATTATTGTTAGTAAAACCAAACCAAAACTGCATTATCACACAATTTGAAAGCAATGTCCAATAATGTAATTTAATACTGACAAACACCACTGTCAGCCAGCCCAGCATGTGTCCCAGCACTTACAGTGTTTGCCGCACTGTTATCGTGTGTTTACCCTTCTATTAAGGTTTCATTCCTTCAGATAAATGAATTAGTGCTGATAAAATATTCATAGGGCTGTGTTATTTACTTAACACATTAATAAAAACAGAACACACAGTACTTTTGTAACAGTTTGCTGTTGTGTATAAGATGTCAGAAGAAGTGAAACACCGGCCTACTTTCAGACCACATGGTCTCTTGTCTTTATTTGTCTGTAGGGATATCCACAGTGTTGCTTACAAAGTATATCTGCATTTGTGTGTTCAGTGCTGTAAGTAACAGAAATATGTAATTAGTTTGATTGAGGACTGTCCTCAAAACTCCTCTTCTGGGTGACATGGTTATTGGCAAATTTAAAATTGAAAAGTTCATTACTGTTGAAAACTTCCACGTTGTTTTCTCTGGAGGAAAGTGGAGCTTTTTTAAAAATTCATAAATGTTGCTTGAGGAATTATTTCACTCCATTGGTAATGTTGATGTTGAGCCCTGAAATGAGAGGAGTTCATTCTTTCTCTCTCTTTTTCTTTTGATTAAATTGGGAGCCCAGTGATTCAATATTGCACTTCATTAAAGTTACCAGAGTGGTCAAACATCAGTCAAGCAGAGGCGGAGATGATGTCCTGACTATTCATTTCTAAGATGAGCCAAACTTCACAAGGTAAGTTCCAACAATAACAGCAGTCAGTAGCTTTTTCTATCAGACTGTACCTGCCCACCACAAGGAACAAAAAAGAGACTGTTTCCAAGCTGGAGGGTGGTTATCACTCTCGCCTCGATTCCTGGGCCTGGGGCCTTTCTGGGTGGACTTCTGGGGTGATTAATGACTCTCAACTGCTTGCAGGCTAAATCTGAGAGTACTGTATGTGTTCATCTCTGACAGTCCTGTGATAGACTGACAACCTGTCGACGGTGTACCCCAAGGGGGGTGGATCAGACTATGTTCAGATGTGACTCACAGGCGGCCATATTGGGTCAGTCGACTTGCTCTCTGGCTGCAGTAGATGAGTGATCCAGTCATCAGCACTAAAAAAACTATTTATACCTCTGTGAAATGTTGTCCGTATACAGCTATTCCTTAACTATTTGCATAATGTTACTTTCATAGAAAAAATTACTCATCATTTTAAGTATGCAGTATCATAACAGTATTTCCGACGTTCTTAACAAATCAAACGGTAAATTGGTCAACTGTTGCATGATGAGTAAACTTGTGTAAGATCTTATGTAACCTACAGTAAACAAACCCCTCTAGCAAGCAACACCAACTCATCAACACAGCATTACAGCTCCAAAGAAGCACTACAGTCCAGCTGTCACTACAGAGATCCAGTCCCAGTCTTTACTGGTGAGGATAAGATCCCTCAACTTATGTCTTGCTCAGTCTCCGGTCCTTCAGAGATCCAAGCTTTCCTCTTCACAGGGACTCCATCACTGGCACGCCTTCTTACCCCCTCTTCACTTTGTGGTCTGGCGTTTGTAAGTGTTAAATGTTCTCCTCCGTTTCCTCCTGAGAACTGGAAGCCCCTCTGAGCTGCATCAGCCGAATAAGAGCTCCCAGAATGCCAGGCTCTTCTCCCGGGGAACCGCCCAACGTTTGGAGAACCGACAGGATTCAAACCACAGAGTCTAGTTTCAGACTCAGAC
Source organism: Trachurus japonicus (assembly GCF_045865225.1). Classification (NCBI taxonomy): domain Eukaryota; kingdom Metazoa; phylum Chordata; class Actinopteri; order Carangiformes; family Carangidae; genus Trachurus; species Trachurus japonicus. The sequence goes on from NC_140925.1 coordinate 17,319,949, forward strand.
TCAGACTCAGAGTAGGACCTCGGTGTACGAGGGAAGATGCAGATGGATGCAGCAGAGGGGTGGAGTGTGGAGGGAGTGGAAGAGAAGGAGGATGAGAGGGAGTCGTGGGGTTTGGTGTGAAGGAGACCTGTCTTCATGTGGTTACGTTCTTCCATTACTCTTCCATTATCTGCTTTCATTGGCCTTGTAGATGACTCTCTGCATCTTTTTGCGACTTTCTCCCCATTACTCCTCCCCTCCTCCTTCCTTCTCCTGCTCTGAGCCTCCTCTAGCTTCATCTCCAGGTTGTGAATATCCTCAGTTATTTGGTTGACCCGATCAAAGTGAGACAGAAGAGCAGTGACGCAGGGGTCCAGGCGGTCCAGGTAGGGAGAGACATCAAACCCAGACTCAGATGCTGACGAGTCTTCAGACCTCACAGACAGAGCTGAGGACAGGGGACGCGGGGATGAAAACGAGGAGGAAAGGGAAGGAGAACGGGAAGAAGGGAGGGTGGATGAGAGAGTGGAGAGCCGGGATTCCTGGGAGGATCTGGAAGGAGGGATGTCCATGCCTTCAAACTTCACCCTGTGCCTGAACTAGAAAGGAAATAAATGTATGGAATAAGCATCATAAATGGATGATGGAAGCATCTCAATCACTCAATGTTTCCAACATAACATGCCGCAACTATTTACCTCTTTGGTCTTAGTGAGTCCCATCCACAGTTTGAGTCTCTTGATGAAAAACTCCACCATCTCATAGTCCTGAGGTTCAATGGTTGGATGGTACAGCTCAGCCTGCTCAGCCCTGGAGGACACAGCAACAGATAGAAACGAAATTTACTACCTGATAAAAAATTTCCTGCCTTGTTGGTACTTAGCATCGCACAGCTAGAGTACTGTACTTTCAATTCAGCACATTCACTGGACAAATTATAATCATTCACCCAGCAGCTTCCTGGCTGGTTTCACAGTCAGATCAGATAGCAGAAAGCTGATGTCTGCTGGTTCTCTGCTTTGGTCTGTGCTGAAATATCTCAACAACTGCTGTATGAATTACTGCAAAATGTGGTTTAGACATTAATGTTCACAGGACAAATTCTCAGTTCACAGTTTGGAAACGTTTCAACCTGGTCAAAGTTTTACTCTTGCTCAAGAAAAAACCTTATGATAAAAGGATAGTTCAACATGTTGGCAAATTGGCCCATTGCCATAATCCCTATAGTTTTAGGAGTAGGTTCGTTACCTTTATTTGTCAGTGCAAATTCAGAGACTGCTTGCCGAAAAACTGCCCCTGACAGGAATGTGCATCAGCGGTTTTGCATGAATTTACCTCGAAAACAACTCTGTCTCGTAACGTTCCATTATTATCTCATAGCGTGGTGAATGTGCAGGTCACAACTTGTCCACCAGAGCGTTTTGGAGTTGATGGATTGTGTATTTGATGAGTTTGTTGAGGGAAACGAAGAAATCCCATTAGCCTCCGTAGCGTAGCTCTGAGCAGCTTGCGGCTCTGCTCCGCCGTTCTAAAAATAGCTTGCACCGACAATTAAAGGTAACGAACCTACTCCTAAAACTATAGGGATTATGGCAATGGGCCAGTTTGCCAAAATGTTGAACTATCCCTTTAAGGACTTGTCACATCAGATATGGATAAACACCTGGAGTTTCAGTTTCATTTAATTTTGATAATGCAGGTAATATTATATACCTGTATGTATGAATGAGAACAGCTCCACAGAGTCTGGCCAATAGGCAGAGACCTCCCCCCATCAGGAGCAGTCCATAGAGGGACCCAAGGACTGTGTGGACTTTGCATAATCTTAGGAGTGCCATTCGGCCCCGCAGGATGGACAGCACTGACACACCAGTCTCACGTACAGACAGGAAGCCTTCCACTGACCGGGAGAACAGCTGAGACGAAGAAAACGTTGTATCAAACCCACCTCTTCCTTATAAAACATCTTTATAAACAGTCTATTCTCCAGCTTTTCTTGTCGTACCATGTTTCCAAGGTGAGTGCAGAGCATGAGCAGCAGCAGCAGTAGGACAGTCAGAGCCCACAGCTCCCCCCGGGCTCTGTGCAGCACTCTGCCTATCACCACCCACCTCCGCACAAACCTCAAGGTTCCCAGCAGCTGAAACACACAGCAAAGGAAATGAGCAGACATTCAATACAGTTGTGAAATAGTGGGCTATTGTAATTGTATATCGACAAACCTTTAAAACGAGCAGCGTGAGCAGGACAGCTGCACACTGAGAGGACCTCTGTGCCAGGAGGGCAGCGCTGTGGAAGCTGATGAAGCTGTCTGGTTGGGACCGAAGCTAAGCAACACACAGATTAGTCAGTGTCTACTTTAATGACGTTTTTTTTAAAAACTAACAATCACTATTTCTTTCTATCACTAGCAGGGTGGTGTAGAAGGTGATGTCATTGTGTGTCAAAGGTTTTACTTTTGGTTGTTTACCTTGGAAGCACACAAAGAGGCGACAGACAGGAAGCAGAATTGCAGAATAGCTGTTGCCAGTGACAACGATGCCAGGAGGAGCTGGAACCAGTGTCTGCACTGATGCAGATACTGGGCACGCTCGGTTACCATGGACCACAGCTCCCCAGACAAGATGAAGACAGCAGAGATGAGAAGGAGGACCTGCAATTGCAAAACACAGGATTTTATATATGAAACTGTTCTGAAGTATTGCTCTTTATATCTACTTTTCTTTTTTTTTTTGCAAAGTCTTACCATGAGGGCAACTTGAAGGTCCAGTCCCGAGAAAGATGAAGGGAGGAGGAGTGGATTAATAGAGAGGAAGGGAGTGACTCTGTTCATTTGAGCCCACTCTACTTGAATGGACACACACACAAATAAACCAGTCTCTCTATGGTAGTGTGTGAAATCAATAGAGAGAGATTTAAACCTGAAAGAGATTTAAAACAAACAATGCTATGATACCATGTCAAATCAACATCAGTGTTTTTAATAAAGACTTCTAAATTGGATTTTAAACTGTTTTACTTAATGAATGTCAACTGAGTCTGATGATGCTTAGAATAAACCTCAGGTACAGTAAGTCATAAAACAACTAAGATAACATGTAAGGAAAAACAGGATTTTAAAAGTCAAAGTATCTTGATAATTCACACGGGGAAATAAAATGATTATGTAAATAATATTTTGAAATCTTTCTGCTCGTCTTGTTCACAGAGGAAAATATGTTTCATTATTTTCTTTTTTGGCAAGGGTTAATGGGGCGAAATGTCTCATTACCAAAAAACAAAACAAAAACTAATGTAACACTTGGATGCTCAACAGCTGAACAACCAAAAGATGAAAGTTTACATCAACCCTCAGCATACCAATACATTCACTTACACTGTCTTCCTCCAGTCTGCCATGTGTAGGTCACCAAGGAGCTGCTGTGTCATCTCACTGCTGTTTCCCAGGAGTACATTTGCCATGTGACCAAGTGTGTGTGTGTACTGCATCTGTGGCAACCCTACAAGATGGAGTGAAGGGTTTTGGTGAAGGTGTGGCACCAGGGTGAGGTTGATCCACCGCTCTGCATCTGACCAGCTGGATGAAGAGAGCATAAACATTAGTTTATAAGCATCCAAAAACATATAGGTGAGCCATATTCAATATACTCATATGGTAAACAAATGTTTTGTAATCCACAGCTACACTAGCCAGAAATTATTGAAGAAAAAAACTTTGTGAATGAAAAAACTTTTAAAATTGTTGTTAAAGATACATCTGTAGGACCGAAATTGCTTGGGGCTGAGAGCTATGCTTTGGTGAGTTCATAGGATCTATCAGGGGATAGTAAGAATATGTATAATGCCACATAAATCCTTAAATGCACACTGTAGCATATGTCCTCATTATGTCTGTATACCAAATGACCCTTTTTAAAGGACCAAGGTGGAGGAAAAAAAATCTGAAATAGCACTTAGAAGAATATCACCATCCAGTGTTAAGGAAGTGCTCAAAGAATTCTGGAGCCTTCTAACCAAAGGGTACCAACATTTAAAGGTTGTTCCCTGGCTTGTGCCCCACCCCTTCACCAAGTTGGGTGCTAGTCTGTTCAATACTTTTTGTGAACACACAGCCAAACATGCATGTGTCAAAATATAGCCTCTCTGTCTTTCAACAAAAGACAAAAGCGAGGTAGGTGAACATGTGACAGGTTTGATTTTGATTATGTGTAGAACTTAATGGTAGCTTTGGAAAAGACACACTGAGTGAAAGAGTGAAAGTGTGGTTCTTCGAGCTTTTTAATATTCAACCTTTATTGACACAATAACAGGATGCAGAGCAACTGCTGTCACTGATGTTGGACAATGAAAGTCATGTGCAGGGCTGACAGAGACGATCTTTGTCAAAGCCTGTCTTCTTATCACAATGACAGGCTTTGAAAAATGATGACATGCTTTGACAAAGATAGTCTCTGTCAGTCAGGTCTAGTGGAACAAGCTATACTTTAGGTTTTCTCCCCGAAACATGAAGTGCTGGGTTGCATGGGTTATGATATAGTGTTTTGACAGCATGAAGCTGAGCGTTGTCCTTACTCTCTGAGTGAGGTGAGGTTGGGGACCCCCAAGGGTGCTGTGTGAAGATGGTATCTGACAGAGGAGTGCAGCAGTCTACCCTGCCTCCGCTCAATGCTATCCTGGTAGTTCACCATCAGCACCAGCAGCAGAAATAAGAGCTGGCACACGCAGTGCTACAGAAAGGACAGATTAAAGAGATTAAGAACGTTAGATGCTTCTGGAGAAAATTACCATTAAACTTTGAAATTAGTTTTTAATCTCACCCTCATCAGTGATCGCAGGGCTTGGGCTTTGCGCGCCTCCTCTTTCGCCTGCAGCAGGCCGTAGCCACATGGTGGGCGAACCTTCCCGCAATGCTCTCCAAACGCCCTCACCACCGTGGTCTCCTGAGCCAGCTGGTCCTCCACCTCTGGATCTACAGGCCTCCACAGCGCCGTGCAGAAAAACGCCTGCACGCACACCTGGGGAAGGGAAAAGAGTCGGAGATGCAAATCAAAAGGAGGTATTCGCCGATGATCAAAGAAGCCAGTTAATTAGATGACATGTTTGAACTCACCTTGAGAGGCTCCAGCAGCAGAGCAGACGTGAGGAAGGCCGAGAGAGCCGATACCAGCCACATCAGGACGACGGGCCTGGGGAAGGAGCTGCCGTAGAGCCCCACCACGAGCAGGCAGGCTCCCAGCAGGGCGGCCACCAGGGGGTAAATCACTCCCAGTGCACAGGGAGGGAGCCGCCAGCTGGGCTGCCCCCGGGCAACACCTGGTGGGGGGGGGGGTTGAGCAACAGATATCTCAAACACAATGTAGGAGCAGATCATGAGATGTGAAAAAAAAAGGGGAATAAAGGGGAAAAATATTAACTACAAGATGGAATAGGTAAAAGTAGTGTGAATATTTTGACATAATAAATACAAAGGCCTTTAGCGACAGTAAGGGATAAGAAAGCTACAAGAAAAATCTGGAATCTCTCTTGGCTATTTCTGTGTGTGTCATCATGGATGATTTGAAGGAAATAAGCGTCAGCCTCCAACTCGTGTGTGTGTGTGTGTGTGAGCGTTGTTGGTTCATATCTCATAGGATTCCTGGATAACAGCAGGATGCAGTTGGGAAATGTTTTGATTGCGCCGGTATGTTTGATAATGTTTGTTGTGTTTATCTCTCTCTTGCATTTCTGTTCTCTTCTCTGCTCTGACATAATAAATAGTGCTTAATTAACCGGTGTTTTAAAATCTGTTCAAATGTACACAACTGGAACATTAACAGATGGGGTAAATGAGCTGTCGGGGTAGGTCTGTTTCTGGTACCTATGCGTGTGGTGGAGGAGGAGCGTGTGGAGTCAGGGGAGGGGCTGGGCAGGAAGGTGCTGGCCACAGAGTCCACAGACTGCAGAGAGGGACACTTGTAGAGTCCCTCCCCGTACAGGGAGGAACAGGACTGTGGGTCTGGCATGTGGCTCTCTGCTCCATACAGGGACTTATCCTCACTCTGATCTGACCAGCTGCTGCAGGAGGTGCTTTGCCTAAAAAGGACAAAATCACACAGCGATACTGAAAGTTCAGTGGAACACACAGAAGTGCATGAAATTGCATCTGCGTGCAGAAACAATCCTTACGCGGCCGAGTACGAGGACATGGTTCGAGGGGAATCCCGGCCGCTGTCCGAGTTGCTGTTGGTCGTGCCCCCTGTGTCCTCTGCTGCTGCTATAGACATCAGCAGATCCTCCTCTGGCACCAGCAACATAAACACATCAATCAGATTGATGCACTATACTGAATAACCCGCAAACTTTCGAGAGAAGTTGGACACATTTTCATTTTTGCTTTGAAGAAACACAGACAATGATTGCTGAAAAAAGTGCAAGATTAATAAACTTTACTTTAACAGTTTCTCACCTGACAGAGTTAGAAATGTTGTCAAATTATAGTTGTGATTTTGGACTGGCTTCTGGTCTGGCGCAGTAGGGGAGGAATTGAAGTTTGAAATTTGTTTTGAAAGGTGATATTTGCAAGGTGAAGGGACAAGAGTGGTGGGGCAGTCAGAGGAGGAGGGTGAGGCCAGGTGCAGCTGCATCAACGCCTTTTTCCTCCTCAGCTGGCGAGCTGGGCCCAGAGTAGGTGAAGCCCTGCAGAGGCCGTTGGCTAGGGTCATCGTAGTGGGACATAAGTCCACTGGTAGATTGAGGAGGCTGTCACAGGACGGCCACGCTGCTACACACTTGTCTTGACATGCTACGTCCGTCTGAGGCGCCAAGCCAGAGGTGGCCCAGAAGTCCAGGATACTGGAGTTGAACGCCTTGCTCTCCAGCAACTAGAGACAATAGAAAACATAATGTGATTCTAAGACGTGAGACGGGTGCAGAATAATAACTCTGTGAAGTGTCCATATGTGTGAGTGTGTGTGCTCTCACAGATGAAGGACTGTCTCGGACGTGGCTGGAGGAGTCTGGCAGAGACAGGAAGGAAGGCCCGGAGAGCTCCGATTGGCCGAGGTAGACGTCCATCTCCACGGAATGACAAACGGGAGAAGGAGGTACTGACATGTCAACGGTTACCTAGGTTACACAGACGTTCATAAATGAAAAACGGTCACTTGTAGTGTTTCCATACTCGGATAAGACTGTTTGACAAACACAGCGTGGTCACACGACCGACACAACACCGTGTGACCTCTTATCAGCAACAACACACAAGTACAAATGAATGTATCGCTTTTTCAGCAATAGAATGCATCATGAAAATACTTCAGCTTCAGGTTGTGTGGACTCACCTTACTGTGAGATTTTCTAAACAGGAAACAGAGGAAACACTGGAGGGGAAACACCACGACTGCAAAAATCACCCCCAGAGCAACCGTCTCACCGCTCACCAGCAGCTGGGCCGACACCGGTCCACTGGTAGGGAAAGGACATGAATCATTTTCATCCTGTCAACTCAGTAGAATATTACTGCTTCACTTAAACGTCATGCCATGTAACCATTCAGTTGTATAAATATTGAAATATTTAAAGGGATTGTTCAACATTTTGGCAAATTGGCCCATTGCCATGATCCCTATTATATTAATATTATATAGTCTAGGTTCGTTACCTTTAATTGTCGGTGCAAGCTATTTTTAGAGCAGTGGAGCAGAGCCGCAAGCTGCTCAGAGCTATGCTACGGAGGCTAATGGAATTTCTTGGTTTCCCTCATCAAACTCATCAAATACACAATCCAACAACTCCAAAACTCTCTTGTGGACGAGCTGTAACCTCATGCAAAACTGCTGATGCGTGTTCAGGCATGTTCAGGGGCGTTTTTTTTTGCAAGTTTGCCTTGAAAATGACTCTCTGTCTCGTAACGTTCCGTTATTATCTCATAGTGTGGTGAATGTGCATGTCACAACTTGTCCACAAGAGCGTTTTGGAGTTGTTGGATTGTGTATTTGATTATTTTGATGAGAGAAACCAAGAAATCCCATTGACCCCGCTCTGAGCAGCTCTCTGCTCCGCCGTTCCAAAAATAGCTTGCACCAGCAATTAAAGGTAACGAACCTACTCCTAAAACTATAGGGATTATGGCAATGGGCCAATTTTCCAAAATGTTGAACTATCCCTTTAATGTAATTGTGAATGAGATGTAAAGAGCACAAAACATTTTTAATGCAACAGTTCTGTCAGTTGCATTCTTTGCAGTAAGTTGCAGTAATTGCTGTCACAGGTGGATTTTGACCCATCTCACCTGTTCCCCTTGGATCCCACAGCCCCATACCACAGAGCCCCCAGGGCCAGGTAGAGGTGCAGTATGAGGGCGCTGCAGGTAACCCTCTGACCCCTGGTGAAACAGCTGTGAGTGGGGCGCTCCCACAGCGACAGCCACAGGTGGCGTTCCATCAACCCAAACATCAGCTGAGAGGTGAGGACCCGACGAAACTGAGTCAGCTCCTCTGGACCTGCAGCAGGTAAATGGGACAGATTGGAAAATGTTGAAAACAGATCTTTCAGACAGGCTGATCATTTGTATTTAGAACAAAGTGGATTGTGATTTTGTTGGTTGTGTGGGACAATAGAGGAATTTTAAATGTGGTGGAAATGAGAGTCTGGTCCAACATGTAGAGAAAGTTTTGCTTGATTCCTCTGTAACATCACCTTTTTTGAAACAAACTAAAGTTACAGCTTCATATTCTGTGTCTGTCACTCAGACTAGTTTCAGATTTTGATCCAGAGTCGTATGGATAATTAAAAAAAACAGTTTATCCTTGACTGCAAGTAGACATTATTAGTGCCAGATTTGAAGGGATTTTCCTGAGGAGTTTGAGGATACTGCATTCACAAGGCCAAAATAATGTTTTGTCAAGTCACTGTGACCTTGACTGCATGAAAATCTAATCAGCCCATCTGTGAGGAATGAATGTTTGCGGCTACTTTGAAGAAATTCCATCAATGCGTAACTGAGGCACGGAGTCATAATAAAAAGTTGACATCCACTGACAATAAATGACTTTATCTCATATCCCCATCTTGAAAAGTAATCTGGAGAATATGATGAGATTAATATTTATTTTGCAATGTTTTCACAGTCTTACATGAAGCCAGAACTTCCTTCTCCACAGTCTCATTCTTCTGATTCTCCACAGAGAGCCAGTCCTCCAGCACAAAGAAGAACATGTGATCAGTCTGTGGGTCCCACACCACCACATGCTGAACGTACCAGGATGGGTCCAGACCTACATTTACATGAATGAGATTCAGTTACACATGGCCATTCATCTACAGTAGGACAATGCTGTCATCAAGTGAATGTCCAATACTTGATATTTTCTCGATTCCAGAGGAAATCATTTTATAATACATTCATCTGTGTGAAGGAAAGATACAGTACCAAATAACATCATAAGGATAAGGATAAGGACGTGTACCTGTGTTGTCATGCCAGATGCGAATTTTCCAAATTTCTCCCAGGTTGTGATCTGTCTCCAGATGAAACTGGTCCAGGCTGCCACGTTGGAAAGCTCCGTCCCTCTGCAGATGGCGGGAGCCGCTTTTGTTCACGCCATATAAACTGATGCCAACGTGCGCTGTGGTGCCTGGTCACACCAAGATGTTAAAACCATTTCAACAGTTAGATATGTCTTTTATACAGACACTTAAAATGCACTCATGACTTATGTTTTTGTCTTCACTTTTTATTTCTACATCTGTGACTTGTCCTTGTCTGACCCCACCTGCTCCTCGTCTCCAGCCGGTCTTGACCAGAACTCTGTAGTGGTACAATCCCGGTCGGCCACACAGAGGCACCTGGCTCAGTCTCAAACTGTCCAAATGATCCAGTTTATGGGCGATAAGCCCCAGCAGCAGGTGAATCAGAACCAGAACAGCACACACAATCCCCACCACTATGTTACCTACAGGGCCACCTGACTGGAGAGATAAGACATGGATGGAGGCAAAAGAGAGAAAGAAGCTGTCGATGCGTTTCCTCTTCCTAAACTTTGTGGATTAGATGGATTAGATGTCGGATGTTTAATTGCACAAAAAAAGGCTTGGTGTTCTCACATACCGGAGGCAGCAGAACAACAGCCCCAGGATGAACAAACAAGCTGGCCCCAAACATGGTGAGATGCTGAGTGAGGCAGCGCGCTGTGTGGAGTGTGCTGCCCTCCAGTGGCTTCAGACCCTCACTGCTCCACCGCCCCTCCCTCACACTGTAGTACTGGCACAGAGAGCTGAACGCACACACTGACACGTTGGCAGGGCCGCCGTCGAGCAGGGATGAGGTCAGGTTGACAGAGAGATGCCTGTCTGTCCCATGCAACCTGTTGTGGGAGAAACTGTCATCATACTTCTTTATTCATCAGAAATGTTGACAGAGGTAAGGAAATGATTGGTGACTCACAGCGGTGACAGAAAGATGGTTTCCTCTGAGGAGGTGGCCGGAGCAGAGAGAGTGAGAGCCCAGTCTCTCTCAAGGGAACTGGAGGATGCATTAGTCCCTGGCACTGCAGAGCTCACTTCTATCTTGACATGTCCCAAACTCACTGGTGTAGCTCCTACAAATTTAAAATGCAATTTGAAAACAGCTTTTTTTAAATACATAAATCATGCAAAGGTTCACAGATATTCAGGAAGTTGAATGAATAATTATGTAGATGCTGTGTGATCAACCTTAACAGTCATAGACTCTCATCACTTAACAAATGAGTTTGGACACAACGACTTCCCAGAATTATAAATGTCACTGCTGCTCATTCATTGAGACATAGTGTGGATTAATGTTGCCATATTTAAGACAGGGTTGAAATAGTGCAACACACTGATAATTTCAAACTTTTTTCCAAATACATTTAATCAAAAAGAGGATAAAAGAAACTAGTCTGATTCCTTACACACAATGATATACATATTTAAAGCCACTACATGCAACTAGTCACTAAGTGGTTTGATGCTGGGCTTGTAGTGTAGACTAGTTTAAATAAATGAGATGGATAATTATGGTTGGATTGAACCAAAACAGTAAAGCTGCAGGATTGAAAACCAAAACAATCAGCTGAAAGATACTAAAAAGCGCTCTATAGCTGTTGGGGACTACAGAGTTGAATTTAAATTCTTTGTGTTTGACACCTTCATGTTACACATGAGATTTTGATCCAGTATATAAATGAAAAAGGTTGGTGCAGCTTTAAATTCCCCATGTACATAATTGAAAAAAGCAAACTAAACACATAGGCATGATTACACATATCTTAAATAAACACTTAAGTATGCCTTTTAATATTTCAATCAGCAGAAGGTGTAAAGTAAAAATAAACTTTAGTAAAGTTTAAGCTCTTCGATCCACAGGGAGAAAATACTGTACCTGGAGCGAGGCTGAAGTTGAAGGAGATGTATAAACCTGCATTTTCATCCAATCCATCCACAGCCTTCACTGTAAAGTTCAAGTGTCCTTGGGTGGGCAGTGTCACAGTCAGACATGTCCCATTCCTGTTTTCATCTGCTCTCCAATCTCCACCCTCATCACCTTGTCCCACAAGGTATTTGTTGGGCAGAGAGACCTGTATGGCCTGTTCAAGGTCCAGATCCTTGATATGTATGGGCTCACCCTGGGGAGTGGTGAGCTCCATGGCAACCAAAGAGGTAGAAATTGGAGGGTCAGCTGCAATCAGCGTCGGGCTGGACACGAGTGCTCCATCCATACCAAACAGTACCTGCACCACCTCAGACCTCTGTCTCTTCAGGTGAGCAATAAGGGGGTTAGGGATATTAAACTGACATAGGTGAGACCGGTTTGAGGCATTGCTTGATGAAGCCTGAAAGGGGGTGTTCTGCTGACTGCAGAGGAGGTCAGAGGGGTCTCCTTGGAAACCCACCGTATTGACATAAGGAGCAGAGAGCAAAAGGGGTTCTTCACCATCAACACGTGAACGCATCAGGGAGCGCATTAGAGCTCCTGCGTGAGCGAGCGCTGACAGGACGATAGTAGAAGCTGACTGTGCAGTGTGTGTGTGGGCTGGGGGAGAACCGGAGGCATTGGCTGATTCAGAAACAGCAGCCAAGGTGAAACCTGGAAACACAGACAAAAGAACAGTAATGACCTACTTTGTAATGTGATTTCATAGTCAGATTTTAACCATTTCCTGTGTGGGCTGGTGGTGGTGGTGGTGGTGGTTAATGAACACCTATGACTTTAAGGATGTTCCTTCCTGTTTCAAGAGTTGATACAACACCAGGACGCATCTGTTTCTCCATCACATGGATCATCCTGCCCACGGCCTCCAGAATCTTCTGCTGGCAGTCTGAACACACCAACTCACTGGGAACTGCCTGAGAAAAAAAGAAAAGAAAACAATTCAACTCAAGTATCTGTGAATTACTTGAAATAGGGCAAATGGGGGAAATTAAGCACTGGTGTGAAATGACTTCCTGGTGAGTTTCCCAGTGAGAATGTTCTCAGCGAAGAAGGAGCTGGTTAAAGCTGGATTTATAAATGATGCATTAAGGTTTAATGGGAGTCCATAAGAGGCCATAAGGACTTTCAGAACAGCATTTGTTTGATAGTAGTCAGATTTCACAATACAACCTCTGTAATGCTAGACCCATTTTGTGCTTCATTGTGTTCATTCAATACATTTACATCGACTTCCACTGCAGGTTCTACAACTACCACATACTGTAGCCTCTCTCTTGAAGCAAAATGTTGACATTTTAATGTCTAATGAACAAGTTACTTGCACTTCCACATTTAATTTGCACGATAAAGTAAGTTTAAGAACAATAAGTTTTACAATGAATAATATGCTTTACTACTGCGCGCCAGTTAACCACCAGAGACTCTAGAAAGTTACAGTCCCTGACCAAAGTAGTCCAACAGTTACCCTACTGTAAAATGCTTAATTTAATTGTCATTTTTATAATAAGCTTTTGAGCAGAACTTAACAAAGCAAATAAAACCTATAACATAGGCTTTAAAGGCACTGGTAGGTTTAGACAGAACCAGGATTGCTGTATCTCGCTGTTTAGCCAGTCATTGTCCTCAGCTAAGATTACTGGCTGCTGGCTGTAGTGTCATATTATCAGACAGATATAGATGTGGTGTCAACTTTTTCATCTAAAGTCTCACTTACAGTGGACTGTGCCAGTGCAGAGCTGATCTGACCAACATCCAGCAAAGACAACATGGGGAGAGAGGCCAGGGCTTGGGACACATTCCTACGGATCTCTCTCCTGTCCATGAGGTCTCCATCCGTCCCTTCCGACTGCATCTGTTGACAGGGCTGCAACTCATTAATCTGTAATTTTAGAAAGTGCATATCTCACATCTATGAATCTCACAGTGTAGATGAGAAAATCAAATCTAGTTAAATATAATCAGTCTAAGTATCATTTTCTGCCCTGCGATATGAAAATACAACACTGACACACTACCTGGTTGAGCTGGCTGGTGAGGGCAATGGAATAAGGGATGATCTCCTGAGGGTTGCCATGTTGGACTAAAGCCCACAGCTCCGTCTGGCTCTTGTTTCTCAGCCACTCACTGGCAACTTTTGTCCTTGCAGGATTTTCAATTGTCAGTGTTCTGAGGAGTGGAAGTATCACGTTTAGCAACAGCTGAGCAGAGACAGTGTGCATGATGTGTACTGTCCTCAAATTACTGTATAACTTTTCATCAAATAAAGTGTCAGGTACAGCACATAACAAATAGAAATTATGATTTTTTTTTTTTACCTGTTTAGAGCAATGACAACTGAACCCTGGTAGTCCTCCACCAGCAAAGTAACTGTGATTACTGATGTGTGCTCTCCTTGCCCAGTATGTCCCACTGGAACCAGGCTGCCAAATGCTGAACGAGTACCCCTAGGAAAAGAAATTAGAGAATTAATTAATCACAACCTTTTCATGATAAAAGGCTTTTTCAGGGAAGCTTACTTAATGATGCAGTATTTAACCTCTAGGTTAGGATCATACTTCCTTTGTGGATTAATAGTTTTAAATTGAAGCCAGTATTCACCTGTACAGAGTGAGTGTCGGGCACATGGTGCTAATGGGCTGGCAGGGTGCCACCTGAAATGTATAAATCAGCTGAGAAGCCTCACTTTCATCATCCTGCCATCCTGCCAAAAGAGAGCAGATGTTGGGAAGACACTGTCACATTAATTAGATTTGACCAGAGGTACACTTGACAAATTCATTTAATAGGAAAAACTGTAAAAAAAAAAAGGATGTACTCCAGTGATTTGTCCCCCAAAAAACAAACATTACAAAAGACAAAAAAGGAACAATAAAAGAGAAGAAATGTAAATTACCTGCGCAGGTATAGGTGACCACTGTCTCCAGTAGACGTATGCCTGATTTGGGATTTATATCACACAGGCCTCCGTGCGGTGGATCATTAGGTAACACAGTCAGCCGAGCACTGCCCCACTGACCACTGCCAGGCTGGGATACATTGAGCGTGAAAGTGTAACTCAGCTGTGGCTGGAGGACACCTGAACGTACCACCAGGTTAGGGGAATGTCTCCCCGTAGAGGTGGTGACCTCATCAAGGTCAAGAGTCATGCCGGTCTGGTCTTCAGCACTCCATTCATACTGTCAAGGGTAACATACAAGGATTATGATATGATATGAAAATGACAGCAAATGTGTTCATGTCTATGCCTTAGCTTGTAGATAACAGACACTGTATTGTTAATGTATCCACATAATCAAGCATTACTAAGATTGGGAATTCCAACAATGCATTCAGTCTGAGAATAGCAGATGATTTCTTTGAGCAGATAAACACAAAAAATAATGGTAAGGGCTGCAACACCTTTTCCTTTGACCTTATCAACTGAGTTCTTCACTAACAGTAAATAGCTGAAATTAAATTAACTTTACGTGTAAGTAAAAGCTGGTTTGGGAAGAATTACCTGAGTCTGACCATCACATTGAGCACATTGTCCAGCGAGAATGATGCTGGTGGTGTGACTGATGTGGTGAGAGACGGAGAAGACAGAACAGGACACACACTCCACAGTCACAGGAAGCACAGGAGCTTCGCACACAGTTACCTAAAGATAATAAATAAATGTCAGTGGATGCTGATGCAGCACTGTGCCACTGTAGGCTACTCACTGGAAAAACCATGTGAAACTAAATCTTGTTGTTGACTTGTTTGGGAAAACACTTTTTGGCTTCTAAAGTAAAATTCTTACATAATTACCCATGTCTTTACAACTATCCATTTTCAAGAGATATTTGCCAAAAACTCATATGGCTTTACTCAACTAAAGTGCACATACAGAACGATACAGTAAAAATCAGCTGGATGGTGATAAAGCAGTGGGGAGGAATGAGGTAAGATAATGTGTAATAGCCTATACTCACCGTCTGGTTGACAGATGCAGGATTCCTCTCAGCCTTGTGTACAGTGAGGGTGAAAATGTAATCTGTGCCTGGGTGCAGCTGAGTTCTGAGCACAGTCATTCTACTGCTGTTGCTCCCAATGGGCTGCTTTAGAAAATGAGAATCTGTGGAGTTCTACAATTTACAAGAGACACCATTGTTAGTGTTGTGACAAGTGTGTATCTAAGAACTCTCTTTAGTTTTCATTCTTTTCATATTTCCTTATCTAAATCTAAATTCTATCACTTAAAACACATGAAAGTTGAGCAACCTTTAATTAATTTCATGTCATTAAATCTGGATCTCATTTTCATACCACTCTTATGATCTTATGATCTCATTTTCATACCACTCTTATGAAGGTCCAGTGATACTCCAGTGTATCCTCCACCCCTGGCTCCACATCAGGATCTTGGGACTCAGAGCCGTCCAGGATGAGGTCACTGAAGCTGGGCCACAGTGTATGTGAGCCTCCCTTGATGAGAGCTACCAGTGGGGAGTGGACCACTGTGATGTTGGTTGACCTCTGGACGATTAGGGGAGTTCTCTGGAGTGAAACAGTGAATACAAGGCAATACTGTCCCACATCCAGAGTATGCTTTGGTAGTCGGAGAAAAGGTAAAGATCCATCCACATGCCTTTCAAGAATGATATTCTTCCCATGGAGAGGTGCGTTTTCATTTGTACAATCAGAGCCTCTGAATATTTCCCATAGGTAGATGGTCTTGTAAGTAGAACAATTAATGTCCACTCTGGCCTCAAAGAAACTTGGTCTCGACCTGTAGATAGCAGTCTGGCTCTGGACTAGAGAAGCCTGAGGGCTGGAACACTTCAGCTCTTCCACTTCAACATAAATCTGCATGGAGACATGGCTGACACTGTTGAGGACTTTTGCTGTAACAGTGTATCTTCCAGCAACATTATAAGTATGATTGACTGCACTCCAATCTGTAACCAATGTGTTGGTGGAGTCTCCAAAGTCCCAGAGGTATCGGACATTGCTCCCTTCATTCGCTGTTGCAGAAAACTTGACTGTGTGCCCAACAAATATTCTCTCTGAATGACAGACGAGCCTGATCTTCTGAACAGGCCACTCCACTGACGCAGTCTCATTTACCATCTGAGAGCAGACTCCATTACTGGCTACCACACTTAGAGACACTATTCCACTCTCTTGTGGGGTGAAGATCACTTCTTGGCCCACAAGCCCTGTTGGCTTCGACCCAGCCAAGTGAAAAATCCAGGTGTAGTTAATTGGAAATCCACTCTGAACTTCGGCCTTGAAATTGATTCCTTTTAGAGCCTCTAGAGCAGTGGAGCAACAATTTACCAATCGCAAACCTTGGATGTGCTCAGTGACCAGTATGCTGGAAGACACCTCAGCACTACTAACTAGATTCCAAGCTTTCACTGTAATGATGTGTCTTCCGGCTGGAAGGTTTGATGTGGTGAATTGCCCCTCGAGAATGGCTTGACTGTGTATCCAGTCGGTGCTTCTGAATGTTATCACAAAACTTACATTGCTTCCCATGGAGACTGTTGGAATAAAGGTAACTTCTTCTTCAACACAAAGGGGAGACTTGCTTATATTCAACAGAAGACCTTTGATTTCATCCTGGACAGTGACTTTGTGTGAAACCATCTGCCAGTTAACCCCATTGGAGACGTTCAAAGACACCTCGTAGATGTCAACATGTGTAAAAGTGTAGATAAACGTCTGATTAGTAGTGTTAAAAAGGTTGAATTTGGCACCTTTAACTTTCCACCCCCACTGTAGATCACTACCCTTATGAATACGGCCATGGAGGACAACAGCAGCACTGGTGTTAGTGTAAAATGGATGTGTCTTTCCTTCAATTTCAAACTCCACCTCCTGGACCTCTTCTTGAACTATGAACTGTTTGGTGTCGTTAAACTGGCTGAAGACATTCTGAACTGAGAGAGTGACAAGACAATGTCCCAAAAGTGTGAAAGTGTAAAGAAGAAAGGGTGCATGTGTCTGCAGGGGTGACAGATCAGAGTTCACATACCAAAGGTACTTGAGGTCTGAACCAGTCTCCACTGATGCAGAAAGATTCACTAATTTCCCTAATGCCACAATGTTTGATTGTGTTGTGATGCGTGCGCTTGTTACACGCTCTACTGTTTCGAGAAAAATGATACCAGTGGCCTCCCCCAACTTGTTTGAGGCTTTTAGCTGAACTGAGATACCGCCGGGGCTTTCAGCAAATAGATGAAAAAGCTTGCCCTCTCCAGTGATCTCTCCATCTGTTCCGCTCGGTGCAGCAAGCCAGTGATAAGTGACATTGGAGCCTTTGGTGATTGAAGCAATAAACAGCACTTCTTCCTGTGTTGGTAAATACTTCATGTTTGCCAGGCTGTGACATTCAATCCGAAGACCCTCTATTCTTTCAAAGACCTCAATTAAAATAGATGCCTCCTTTTTACTCAGCAGGTTCTGGGCTAGAACCTTCACTTGATATAGTCCTGGTTTAGGGAAAGCAAACACAAACTGATAGGTCCCCTGTCTGGTTGAATTTACACCCTCCACAGTCCAGTAGTAGTTTGTGCTACTGATCGTACTACTAAGTGCTGTGATCAGAATTTCCTCTCCTGCTACGGCATAAGACTGGTTGGTGTGAAGTGAAAGGTCTGCAACTGGAAGTAAAACATTCATTTTAAGGGTTGCAGAGGATCTGCTCACCATATTAGATGCCGTGGCAGTGACTGTGAACTGGCCTGTTGAGGTAAAGACATGGGACACACTTTGCTTCTGCTCAGCTGGAGAACCATCGCCAAAGTCCCATAGTACCGACACATCGCTTCCAGTGCAATTGACAACCCAAAATGACACTAATGTATTAACTGACATTGTGTCACTCTGACTGTCATGAGCCAAAGATAGCTTACTCACAGGCTTTTGAATGGTAATGGTGACTTTGGCTGTTCTATTGCTGACTTTATTACTTGCCATTACTGTTACCTCTCCAACGCCTTCATTTTTAAAGACAAAGCATTTCTGAGTGTCTTCCATCTTGCTTGGGAAACTAGATAAGTTGTTAAACCATTGCAATTGGTACCCTGTCATATGTTCAGGGGAAACAGATACTCTGAAACATACTTCCTCTCCTACTGCCACAAAGTCCTGGGATGACTGCAATACCACATTGGTAATTGGCGCTTCAATACAGATACTTGTATTAAATGATACAGATGTAACAGAACTAAACACAGTCAAGTTGACCTCAAAAATCCCTTGGCTTAGGAATGAATGCATGACTGTGGACTCTCCTGTCACTACAGTTAACGGTGATCCATCCCCAAATTGCCAATGGAAAATAAGAATGGATATTTTCCCAGTCACCAGAGCAGTGAATTGTACGTCTTTTCCAATTATAACACACTCTGTAGGTATAACTCCTCTAACAGCCAAACTGTAGACCTCTACCCTGATAGACTGATGAGCTTTGCTGACAGAATTGGACACTGTTACGACTACTGTGTAATTCCCTGGAGACTTATAGACATGAGAGATTGACCCATCTGTAAGTTTTCCCTGCAGAGACCCATCACCAAAGTCAAAGTCCCAGGCCAGACTTGTACCAGTGACAACTTTAGCTCTAAAATCTGTTGTAGACCTTACTTCACTCAGTTCACTGTAGCTAATGGTTAATCCAGAGATCTTCTCCATAACTTCTAAAATGAGCCAGGTGGTCAGGGTTGTGAGAGTGTTGTTGGCACACACTGTGATGTTGTAAAATCCAGCAGATCCGTAAGAGTGATAGACTTTAGGTTGGTTGCCATGGACGGCTTTGGAACCATCGCCAAAGTCCCAAATGTAAAAGACAGCACTGTTGGAGGGCTCTACAGAAGCTTCCAGGAGAAGACTATGTTTGACAAGTGGTACTTTGGGGAAAGAGGAAATGTAGACATGACTCAACTTAGGACGGACATTAATCTTCATGGATGCCAAAGTGTTGTCATATTGGTTGGAGACTTGGACATTAAGTGTGTAGTCATCTGCATAGAATAGAATTGAAAAAATGAGTTTTACTTGGATGTATTACAAAGCAGAAAAGAAATATACTACAATATTTGTAGGATATAAAAGATAATTGAAAGTTTGGCTGACTAACCATTAACTATGTTTCTGGCCACCTAGCTAGCTATTTTAGCCAGCAGATTCAGATCTAGCATCGTTCATTGAGAGTTGCGATAGCATCCACTAGGCAAATATATATATGTATAACAAGTTTCATTTTTTAGATTTTTTTGGTCTCTTGCATGAATATCTGATCCTTTATAATCTAAATGATCTACTGTAGTCATCGGCTGATGGCCTACCTTTATGTCAATTGTTAATTGCAGTGGGTTTGTCCACCTGCTACTGCTGAAAACGTTACTAATGTATGTGGCCAGAGCTAATAGAATGTAAAGAAGGAGTCTACAGTTAAAAAAAGGTGCAAAGATGCTCCACAAAGCTTAAGGATGGCAGATGTGTTCTGTAACTATATGCAACCATACATCCCTTGTTAATATAATATAATATAATATAATATAAAGATGTGCTCTTGTGCAGCTTTAATAGTTTGTATGCTTACCTGAAATTGAATAAGTGTAGTTCACTGCATCCTGGACATACACTTGCTTCTGTCCTCTCTCTAAAAGCCCTTTTATGGTCTGACATGGAGCAGAATGGGTATGGCTCACCTTTCTGCTGCCATCCCCAAAATCCCACCTGCATGAAATATTCCACAAGGACATTTTGATATACCAGCCAAAAAAAATAATATAACAAGCATGATTCAGATGGAATACTTTGATTTAAACTAATATTTTAGAGTACACTCTTCCAATGTTTTTTTTTCATGAGGACCTGAGAGAGTTATTCATACCCATGTATTTCAATACCTGAAGGTCACTGGCATAGAGATGTCCACTTTGACCCTGAGTGTGTAGAGGTGTGAGGCATTTACAGCGATGATCTCCTTGACAAACTGGAACTCGGGCTCAGCCAGTTTGATCATCTCATCTGCAGTCAGGAGGATTTGCTGGCTCTGGGAGCTGACAGGGTTGGATGCTGTAACCTTGTATAAAGTTCACAGAATAAGATTTTTTTTTTTTTGCTATGGTAATCATGAAATCAAACAAAAAAACATTTAGTGACAGAGCAAAAGAAATAATTGGACAATTCTAATATCATAAAGATAATAAAGTCACTTACCCTGAGCCTATACTCAGCTGGCTTCTTGAACACTACAGTGTACGATTCCCCTTCATAAGCAAACTCTTCCAGGTTGTCAATAACCCATGTGAATCTTATGAGGGAACCACCCTCTACTTTGGCTGTAAAAGACTACAACAGAAAATCAATGTGGGAGAAAATGTCTGAAAACCATGCTTTCTTGCAAAATTATAGTTTTCCATATTCACATTCCTTTACTACAGTCATAGCAGCAGCTCTAAAGCTATGGGTACTGGTGGTGCTTTGAGCTAAAGTGTGAATAAAATCTCGTGGAAAGATCATCATGATCAAACATTCAAAATGATCATGTAAATGTCAATTAATTTCTGCATTCTCACCTGTGACACGTCTGTTATGATCCTCAGGCATCCATGTGGCTCAACACTGAGCCCCGTCACTGCCTCGTAGCCATAAACTTTCAAAGTCACACTCTCAGAGTTTACTGCATCTGTTACACTGATGTTTAATGTCTGAACCCCGACTGAAGGCAACAGGAGAGCCACAGAGGAGAACCAGCCTTCAAGGGTCTGCACCGTGCAGCCAGGTAGAGAGGAGGCCACCTCTTCAGGGCAGGATGGAAGAAAGGGGACCCCAGTTTGGAGCACAGGGGCCGACCATGAGCTCTTGGCCTTCTGACCAGACAGGACCTTTATTACAATGAGTGTCGGGACGTTGATTTG
The DNA here is from genome assembly GCF_045865225.1 of Trachurus japonicus. Lineage (NCBI taxonomy): Eukaryota > Metazoa > Chordata > Actinopteri > Carangiformes > Carangidae > Trachurus > Trachurus japonicus. Next base: position 17,341,261 of record NC_140925.1, read on the forward strand.
GACATGAATTTGGTTCCTTTCATCTGGCAGAGGGTGGATGACATGAAGACTAAATTTAGATCTCAAACTCTCAGTAGGAGCCGTCGTCAGGGGCTTAATATCAGTGGCTGTGGTTGCCTCTGTGTGGGTGAAGTCAAAGATATCACTGAGCTCTGTGCCTCTGTGAAGAGTGTCAATATACAGCATCCTCAGATCACACACCACCCCATCCACCCACTGGCCTCCTTGGGACAGTGAAGTGTGTCCTCCCTGCCACCAGCCTCCCCATTCTGCCCCCCTGATGGACAGGTAACTCTGGCGCCAAGAGGAGTTTAGAGAAGCTTCACTGTTGAGGCAGTGTAGGAAGGTTCCAGTGTCACGAGTGTGCTGTATAGCCACGATGTCATCAGGGTACACCATGATTGCTGAATCTGGAAGAAACAGCTGGAACAGAAAAAAAACCACAACAATAAAGTATAGTTCTGTTTTGCTTGTAACTTGTTGATAAGGTGCAACAAAGTTAAACTCACACTTGTAGTTTTCAGTTCAGAGCTAGGCTTTATTCTGAGAGACAGGTCTGCCACGAGGTGGTAGAAAGGTGGTTTCGCAGGATATCTGGGAGGTAAAGCAAAGCCACGGTCCCCTACTGCAGAGTCATAGGGGCTGCAGGGGCTGGTGGTGGGCACACAGGCCTCCAGCAGGTGGCACCAGTACTGACCCATGCTGCAGCCCCCTGTCGTGTTACACAGCGGGACTGCTGAGCAGCAGCTAAATGGATTAAGGAGGGAGCTGCAACCTGATGAGCAGAAGTAAGTAAGAGGAGATTATTACCCACAGCTCTAAACAGCACTCTGCAGTATTTCCTATGTGATACAGTACTCCTACACCTTCACTATGTACCTGGAGGTACCAGGTGGTGGTTGGGGTCGCAGTAGGGTCGAAGGATCTGGACACGGGCCAGAGAGGACACCGGGCTCGGCTGGATGACCAGCTCTACTGTTACCAACTGACCAGCATGACTGAACCAGAGTCCAGGGAAGAGCTGCATCTGTGGGCAAAGGAGCACAGGCGTATTAAACAACACAAAGTACCAGTATGGGGGATTACAGTGATAATATTATATAATATGTTCAGATAATTCTGAATTAAATTAATATTATTGAATAATATTAATTTTACACAAGTTGTTTCTGTAAAGTATGTTTTCATACAGTTGACAGTGAGCTTCATTTGTTATTTATTTACATTTGTTTTAACTGTTCATCCAGTATTATCCACCATTTTGTGTGATATTTCAATCATTATTATAACATAACTTTACTAACTTTACTTTACTATTTTAACCATGAATCCATTGTAAGCCTACTTGAAGTTTCACCTCAGTGATTTTTTTTTTAATTTTTTTTTTTTAACTGTTTGTATTTCAGCTTTGCGGCCTGATTGTTAATTCTAACATGTTACAGCTTTCTCTGTGTCTATGTTTTTATATATTTTTTAAATTCTACTTTTTTTTTTATTATTCGTAATCATTTGAACTACCCCAATTTTGGCAGGTGCAGCGCCAGAAATTTTCACTCAACAATCTTTGTACCTCTGACCCTTTATAACCAAACAATTCAAACCCCTCGTCAGAGGTTTACTTTATCTGGCATTGTATATTTTTATTTTGGGACTCAGGGATAAAGACAGACATTTTTACTGACCTCCACTGTGTGTTGTCCAATGTCTGGGACACTGGGAAGTGGATGAATCTGGGTTTGAGTATAGATGCCGGTCATCAGAACCAATCCAGTCAGGAAACTGTCTACAGACGGTAAAGCCTCTGCATGGACAGAGATGAACCAAAATCATTCATTCATGCATTTTTGCATACCGGTATATATCAACATTTTTAACATTGACCTCTATTGGCAGTTTACCAGTTACTTCTTTTTCACAGAGGTAGAAGAATCCTCCTACACAGTCTGCTGTCCTCCACTGTCCCTGTATTCCTAAGGCCATCTGAGTGCACCCCCCCTCACTCCCTGCACCTCCAGCCCACAACACAGGACTCACTGGCTCCACATCCTCAGCCGGATCAGGCCCTTCTCTCCATAATCCCTTCAGCCATACCCACACAGTGGTTTTCCTAAACAAAAACAGAGCACAGTGTAACTGCTGTTAAAATATGGAAACCAAGAAGGAGTACAACATTATGTAAATGTAGACAGACACTGTTTATAGGACTCACTGTGGGAAGGAGGAGTGGATGAAGTTTAGCAGCTCCAGGCTGTCAGCAGATGCTAAATCCCCTCCTGGAGTCTCCCTGCATGAATCCTGGGCCTCGTACCATGAAGATGTCGTCTCAGAGATCCAGTAACATCGCATGCTGGACAGGTGGATCCGAGCACCTTTTGGACATGGGGTGTCCTCTGAGGGGGAACAATCACACTGAACTGACAGCATGTAGGAGGAATCATTTCAAAACACAAGTAGCTTATCAGACCAATTATCATATCAGCCTCCAGGATGTGTAAAGAAAGGAAACTGCAGTCTGCTGGGGTTTATGTGTGGGAAGATTCAACTGAACTATACTTGTTTTTTTTTAACTTCACTTTAATTGAACAAGCAGAGCTCATGAGAGACAATGAGAACATCTGACTCAGCTCATTATCAGACGACACATGAGCAGGGGGTATTCCAGAGAGCCTGCTCAGTGAGTTTCTTTGAGATAAGGGAAATTACTTTAACTCTGGGTCTATTACCATGGTAACCTGTGAACCTAATACCCTCGTTGGCAAGTTTTCTTCATTAAACCCTGGGTTTCCGTCCGTCTCGTCCTGTCAGGTCTGAAGAAGCCTCCGATTTCATCATTCACAGTGTCGACATCAAAGTGTAGATCAGGTCACGTTCATTTGCGGACGTTAACGTTGGCAGAAGATTTCCTCTTTATTATCAGTCATCAGTGTCAAGGACGGAGTCAGCCATCTCTGACATCCATTCATTATACATGGTGGCTTCATCCTCAGCTCTGATTAAAATCTATTCACTGTGTGGACATTAAGACACCTGCCACATGGTCAGCCACTTCCTCTGCACTAAAACATTTACCATGCATACAGTAGGAGACTCTTATTACCTTATAATAATTTAAAATGTAATGACTGGTTGCATCATAACATATTGCAGATAATGTCATATTTCTGTGAGAATAACAGTTTGCAGCTGAAAAAATTATATAAACTGTCTCCCAAAAAGTTGGCATTAAATATTTCTTTTTGATCTCTTCTCATGAAATGATTGTGACAATGTGATTTATTATTGATAGATAAAGTGTCTTCTCAATCTTCTCAAAACTCTATTGATCAATCTCTTCCAAACACATCACTGTGAAAATTAAACCGGAATTAACCTTTATAATAGGAAAAAAAGAGGAATGTGTCTGAAAACAAAATGATTCCAACTTTATAGGCAACCGTGAATAAAGTGCTACTCCTACCTGAGATAAAAAGGCAGAGAAGTTAAATGAAATAATAAAAAAACTTATGAATTATAAATTACAGGCTGATAAAAATGAAAAAAGATGGGCTAAGTTAAGCAGCTGCCTCTGTTGCCCAGGATAATTACAGAGTTGGGAACCTGGATAGTTCAAAGCTCTGATGTCTTGCTGACTTGAAACTCCCCGAACAAGACAGAAGAAATATCACCTTCTTTATTTTTAGTCTTATTTCATGATTATTATTATTATAATAAAATGAGTCTTCTCACCTCCGGCTGCACTGATCCAAAGCACACAGAGAATCCAGAGTAGCCCCGTCTTTGGAGACACAAGTGTGCCTGTCATCTTGCAGAACAAATCACATCCTCTGAGAATAAAAAGTAATCTCTGCATGACCACATCAGCATCACAGACAGCAGAACTCTCCTATCACTGCATTCGGTTTCTCTCATATTCTTTTTCACTGTGCCCATATCCTTAGTGTTCTTGTACACATTCAGCGTCCTTCCTTCACTTTAAATCCACCTCTGTCTTTTACACACACTCACATTTCCCTCCACCATCACCCCTCCCTTAGTCTTGCCAACACACAATGAGTTATGGTGGTGCCGTTGTTATAAAGGCCGCCACTCTCCCTGAGCGCCTGGGTGACTTCTACTTTGTCTCTCAGCAACAGCTATAGAGGTAGAGTGGACAGAGGAGGCCAGCGCTGCTCATTACCATGTTGTAAAACCCCTGCTCCTCAATAGAAACAGTGGGATTCACTCAGGCAGGATGCAACTAAAGGTCCTGAGACACAAGTCCCTATAAGTCTCAGAAGCCAAAGGATCACTGTTGTATCTTTGTTGTTTCTATCTATGATTTTGCAAATTTATTGGAATCACTGTCTTGTTCTGGGTTGTCAAAACAGTTTGTCTGCATTGTGCTGACTGCATGTTGTCCATGTGCTAACACCAAGACCTCATCAATAACCAAACAAAGGCTTTGTGACGCACATGCAAACTAAATAGACCCAGTTTTAGGAGAAAGGATGCCATCTGTGTTGCCTGGTGAGGGCAACAATTGTATTTTTCTTTATAAGATAGAACTTTTTCTTTTCACCAGAGAGACTTGGGGGGATATGGCTTATCTGTTCACATTCAGTATAGTTACGTCAATGTAGTTTCTAGCCCATTCACAGATTAAGCCTAAAACATGTCATTGTCTCATACCTACACTCTGTCTACAGCCAGGCTCCTGGAACTAATAATGCTAGTTGTACTTTGTGTTAAGGCAAAAACATATAGGCTACAGAGTAAAAGACTGATGTTCATCAGGTGCAGCCTAATGTTTACCACGTTAACCATCCGAGTTTAGCATCGTAGAGACATGGACTCCAGAGATGTGTTGCATTCCAGTCAACCCTCAAAGATTCACCCCCTCCCCATGTAAAGGTTAAGAACTGAGGCCTTTCTCACAGCTGTAAATTAGCTCTGAGGCCAGATGCAGTGTTTACATTCAAAAACAGTTTGCAGGAAGCAGTATAGTGATGGCTGCTGCTTTTCTTTATATTTGACAGGGAAAGTGGAGAGAGACTGAAGATAAGGGAGGAGGAGTGGCGAAGAGGCAAAAATGCATTCAAGCTACTGGATCCTAAACATGGATGACAGGCCTTTAGAGGCAGACACATATCTTTTGTCAATGAGATTTATGGCTGCAAGTTGCAGTAATTGGAGTGGAAAAGTAGGGTATAAAATGGGGATTCAAGCTGTCTGTGGCAAAAACTCAGGTAATTTGTTTTTCAAAGTGACATCATATAGCACCCATCTCCTCCTTTTATGAGATACCACTCAAGCAAGTAAAAGCCATGGGCCCATAATTTACTGTAGGAGTCTGGTTTGATGAAAAACTCAAGAGAGGACATTTTGGATGAAGTTAAAAGTGTAAAATGGTCGTAAAGATTGAGTTCAGTGTTTATCAGTTTACCAGCTGTTTATTAATGGGGAGTGAGTTGAAAACATCTCCAGTATCAGTGATGCATGTGCAAATGAAAGGATCAGGAGAGTGGAGTTCATGCTGGCACAGTAGACAGTGTGGGGAAGTTTTAGGTGGATATGGGTGAGTCAGAAAGCCTGGGTTACATCAGCTACAGAGGTTGACGGATTTACTTACCTCACCAAATGTTTACCTGAATATACAGCAAGAATTTTTCAGAACAACTTCCAGTACTTATTTTGAAAAAGTAGGCTACTTTTCAGACACTGTGTTTATATTCAGAGATAGCTGCCAGGATCCTGACAAAGAGCGTGCAGGTGCAGAAGCTTATGCGAGTCATTTATTAAGAGATGGGAACCAAATCATTTATCAATTTGTACGACAACCATGATCCTATACTTTTATTGGCCATGAAGTAGAGGAATATATAAATAGCATTATCATTGCATCTGAAAGCTTTTCATAATTTAGAATCATGAAACAATTTATTTAGAACCAATAGCCTATTGTCAATGAAATGTTTCTTAATTGAAGGGTATGTAGACACAGTTAAGGATTGCATTTACAGAATCGATCAGCATGTTGAGCTGGCACAGAGTGCAGGATGCACGCAAAGAAACTATATCACCTCTCTGAAAATAGATTGGCCCAATACACTACAAGCAGGACCAAGCAGCACCTGGAAAATGCACACTGTAACAACATAATACTGTGTCACTGTAATCATTTTCATTGTCAGCTTTTTGGGAGGCATGGGGACATTATTAGGTTTAGAATAATGTGTCTTTTTTTCTCTTTGCAAAATCTCAGTCCAGTCCAACCTGCAGAAGGGAATCAATCAGAAGGCAATGGGCTTAAATTAGCTACAGGTCACCCAGCACAAGCCACAAAAATAATAAAGATGGATTTTTCAAGGACATTAGTAAGATTACAGTTAGAGATAACACTTTCCTTTGGGGGGGATTTTGTGTTGTGTTTCTGATTCTGAGATTGAAGGAAAAGCAGGAAAAGAAATGTGAAGGAAAAATGATGGATTTATAGAATAAATAAAATGTGAATGTGATCTCATCTCTCCTGATCGTTCCTGTTTTATTAAGAAATAACAGGAGAGATGAGATCATAGCAAGAGTATTTGTAGTAGCCTACATTTGGAAAAACTTGAGCAGAACCTTGGAAAGCCCTCCCAGTGCACTGGACTTTACAATGGCACAAAATAGGTTAACATAGTAGCCTATATGAGGAGTGAGTCCTACTGTAGTGGGAACATCAGCCAGAATAGTCAATATAGCACAGTGTGTTAAAAGTGCTGGTGCTGTTAAGTCTGGTTGTTGAAGTACCATTTAAAGTGATTTACTTGATACTCTGTGAGCAAGCCCCAAAATATAAAGTTATATCCATCAATATGAAAGTTATTTCTCTCCAAAACGTCAGTGACGTTTCAGCTCCAGACCAGTCGGTGGCGCTGATGTTAATGTCTGGTAGCTGCTGCCGCTGAACATCGAAGAAGAGGAAGAAGGAGCCGGAAGAAGCCGATAGAGGAAGATGAAGGCAGCAGCTGGGGGAGACACAGCGCAGGTAGGGCAAAAATAACACCAAGAAAACATCATATATATGTACATTCAGATATTTATCATGTCAGAACTTATCTAAATGCCGATGGAAGACGAAGTTTGCAGTTTAATGTCGAGGCGGTTGTTTTTTTTAGCGAGGTCCTCTCAGCAGCACGGTGTTAGCTCTGAGAGGCGACGATAAACTGTTGTTGACAGGAGATAGAACAGGAAGCTGCTGTACTGCAGTAAAGAATACATTAAATATTCACAACCAACTATAGTTTGCGATTAATCAGTTGTTTCCCCTCTAGAATCGCTCATTTTAAAGCTCTAATATCCATAATATAGTTTAAATGCCTGTTTGTTGTGGCTGACCCGTGGCCTGTTTACACTGATGAGTCACAGCACTAAAACCAGCCCTAAAGTCTCAGCACATCCCCATTTAAACCTATGAATCCCACTGTAAATGAAGTCTATTATTATTTGTATGAGTCAGTTGTAAGTTATTTAATGTATTTGATGTGTCAGCAGGTTCTATGCTCCCATTAAGGACCTCTGAAGAAGAAGAGAGCAGTTGTGACATTTCTCAGCTAAGACGAACGGTGTTACAAAACAATGACAGACTCCTTGATGAGATGCTCTGCCAAGAAATCTACAAGAAGGTCATCAACTGCAGGGGCGGCTGGGGCATCGCGGGCACGCCTCTGCACGCTGCCGTGTCTAAAGGCCACCTCAGCTGCCTGCAGGTCCTGCTAGCCCATGGAGCCCTGGTGGACTGCGTGGACGTCAAGGCTCAGACGCCTCTGTTTGCAGCCGTGCGTGGGAAATACCTGGACTGTGTTTTAGCGCTCCTGAGAGCAGGGGCCAACCCCAACGGGAACACATCCAACAACTGCTCCCCCGTGCTCACCGCTGCTCGGGAGGGGGACGCCGAGATACTGAAGCAACTGCTGCAACACGGCGCAGAGGTGAACTCCCGCTCCAAGGTCTTGCTCTGGACGTCCAGCGCCAGGGTGTCGAGCGGGCCGCTCTACCTGGCCGCTGTTTACGGACACATGGAGTGTTTCAAACTGCTGCTCCTCTACGGGGCAGATCCAGATTACAACTGCACGGACGCAAAGCTGCTGAGTTCTATCAAGCAGCCAAAGACTGTGCTGGAGATGTGCCTGAGGCACGGCTGCGGCGTGGAGTATATCCAGCTTCTGATCGACTTCGGCGCCAACGTCTACCTTCCAACGCTGATCATCGAGAAGTCCACCAAGCAGAACGAGGCTGTGGAGCTGCTTCTCGAGGAAAGAGGTGTTGGAAATATGAATCATTCATGTTTCTTCTCTTGAGACTCAAATGTAGAAACTGGTTATCACATTCTGGCACCATCTTATTTTATGTGACTGTAACATTGGGAAATGTTTAAACCATTTTATGCAAGTTCCCTTGAGAGGATGATATGTTTTTATTATAGGGAAGTTAAAGTGTTGTAAACATGACACAGTTGGGGAAACTAATTCAAGTTGATTGCTAGTGTGTAAATGTGTTACAAACAAGATGGTGATTCTACATAATGGAGAATAAAGTTTGATATAATAACAGAAAGATGAAAAAATTTAATCAGAATTAGCCTCAAATTACTGGAACATGGAGGAGTTACATTTTGGGAAACATCACAACAGCCTGCTTTAATATCCTGTTTGCCCTACACAGATCTTGTTAGATAAAATGTACTAAAATCATGTTTCAAAGTCCATTTTTAACGTGATCATTATCCATGTGATCCGTTTTTACTCATACTTTTTACATCTCTTCTGTCTCCAGGAAATCCAAAAGCCTTGACCTCTCAGTGCCGACTCGCTCTCAGAAGATACCTCAAAAAGATCAACAAGATCCACTGTATCGACCAGCTGGAGATGCCAACAAGTCTCATCAACTTCTTGCAATACAAACCTGCCCCAGCCACACTTCTGTTGTAGCTACGTGGACTGGAGGCGTGTGATGTCAGTTCATTTTTATTTTAGCTGAAGCTTTTGTTTCATTTGCAGCTTATGGACCACCTTTGTCTTGTTTTTTTTAATGACTTGTGATTGTCATGTGTTGTTTTGTTTCAGACGTATAAGTCAACATATTAAATGTGAAGACAGACACAGCGTTGGCTTCTGTTTGGTCATTAGTGTGCTACTCACCCTGCAGCTACTGGAGACACCTCTGAGGCTGTTCCTGAGAGTTGCAGTTCTGTCACATGTTCACCACAAGTTAGCTGAGGAACAGAGGAGTCATTTTCTCTTATGGAAACCAAATACTTGTTTCAGCCCAGCTTCACTCTAGCGCTTGTACTAAATCATGATCAGTGTGGGAAAGCAGTCAGAGTAAAATTCTGGTCTTAAATGAATCAGAATTGTCAGAATAACGATGATTTTGTAATTCTGCTGTTACTGATACAAGACCACGACTCAATTTCAAAAAGCCTTCAGGTGTCTCCTTAGTCAGTTGGCAACAGTAACAGCGGGTATAGACTTAAAGTAGTTTGGAACTCTATCATACTGATGATAAAAGGGGTTTGTGCCAATACCTGATTATTTCAATTCGTATAAATGCACAATAATAATATTGGTTGAGTTTTGAAATGAAAGTACTGAGGTGAGTCTGAAAGACAAATACAAAAGAAAGGAACTCATTTTCAAAAAAAATCTCTTGATGTCCCAGTAACGTCAAGCTTACATTTCATTTTGAATATCAGTATCAAATTAAGTGGAAATACTTTCAATAGTTTTTGTGGAATGACATCAGGGTCATTAGGATTTATCCTCTGGGGAACATAAATATCTTTCAAGACAGATACCTTAGGAGAAATACAGATGTCTAATAGTTCATTAATAGTAATGATAATTTCAGTCTTACCAAAATTCCTGGTAATCCATCCAACACATGCTGAGATATCTCAGTCTGGACCCACGTGGTACAGAGTATCTGACACTGCCATGGACAGATTAGTGACTCTTCATTTTAGACATTCAAGTAAGATAATGGTTTTAAACGGCTGTAGAAAAGACAGATGGAGAAAAACACAGAATGCTCAAAAAACAAAAGTTGAAGAAAATTGAGAATCACTTGGTTGTTTAATTATATAAATATTTAACATAATCAAGCATTTCAATGTTTAGACAGGAACCACAGCATGTGATTCCTCAGACTGACCTGCAGATGACAGCAGACTGCTAGGACTGAGACTATCATTTGTTTTGAGTGTGTTACAGAAGATAATAAAGCAACGTGTTAGTGTTACATATGAAAAAGTCAAATAATAACTGCAAAATATCCTCATAGTGTCATAATTATTTGGAAGCAAATGGATGAATGAGGGGCATCGAGTTTTTAAGTCACATTTGGAATTCCATACTTCAGTATAATCACACTGTACCTTACAGGAAGAAATTAGCAAAATCTAGTTTTGCATGCATGGTCCAATAAATGAACAAATCAAACACCAGACTTCAAGTATTGCCATAATGAGGAAATACAAAAACTGGAACTAAAAAAGTTACATTCATTTGATGCTCTTAACTGACAGTTTTTATTTTAAAACAGCATTTTTGGAAAAAAAACAAACAAACTCAAAAAGCTTCATCCTCTCAAAACACATTCACAGCAATCAGGAGTATATTCATTAAATATTTATAAAATCATTCCCAAATGAGATATCCACCACTATCAAAGATAATTGTTCAAGTACAGTCATCTTTAAGTGTCTTACAAAATTATTCTCTTTCTGTTATTTAGTCAAGTATCAACAATTCATAAACCGTGTCCCAGAGTGAAACACTTCATTTGGTCCCCTTTTTAAAATTGAGGTCAGCATCACTGTCATGACATCATGGCCACTGAGCTGTTGACATGGCACCTGTTGTCCTAGTAACCTCAGCCTAGGCCAACGTCTAGTGACATCATCACCACAAAGCCCAAGATGGAGGTCCAGGATGCCAGCTTCCCGTTCCCACTGGTGACACCAAGACAGAGAGAACACAAAATGAGAAAGAGTAGAAGTGTTGTTTTTTATCTCTTCTTCCTTTACCCATGCTCCTCCTTACCTGACTTGAGCCTCTGGTATGATGTCATCTACCACAACGTAGACCATAGCTCCGGCAGCAAATGCCAACGCGTATGGCAACAGAGGTTCTGCCAAAACTACGGCTACGGCGCCCAGTAACCCAGCAACAGGCTCTACCATGCCGCTTAACTGGCCATACCTGAGAGGGAATCAATAACAAATCAAGTCACAGCATCGGTATCAATACTGATAATGCTAATGATAGTAAGTTCAGTTCTCAGTAGGCTACTGTCTTCATCTCTCCCCTACCAGAAGGCCGTCCATGTTGAGACCCCTGCGCCTCGCAGTGGAAGACTCACTGCCAAGCCCTCTGGAAAGTTCTGGATGCCGATGCCAATGGCCAAATTTCTGAGGGAATTCACAAAGAATAAAGAATCTGAACATCTCTCTTTACATTAAATATTTGGTGTTGATCTCCTCATAGCCAACACACACAACTGAACACATGATATTTCCTGGAAAAATAAACTCTAGATGTTTATCAGACTGTTAGTGAAACCCAGAGAGAGATCAAGGGAAAACAAGACAGGGCTTCATACATTAACTTTCTTGTAACAGTTTTGAAATCTATCACTGTGAGATTTGTTTAAAATCAGAGGAAAATATGACCATGAAGTACAGAAAGAGACAAAAACCTGTGCAGTACCAGTACCAGGCTTTTGGCAACACTTCATTTACTTCCAAAGAGCTCAAACTCTAGCAACACTTATATGAAGAAGAACTGAGAATTCTTGCATACTGCAAGTGTTGGTGGAGATTTCTTCTTTACTTCTAAAACGTAACCACCAGATGTCAGCAGCACAACACACACAACTAGACATTGGCCAAATTGTGTCTGGCTGACATGGGTGTAGATGGAAATTCTGTCTTTTAACACTTGAAACCATTCCATGCTGACCCCAAACCATCCAATGTGGAACTAAACAAATCATGTTCCGCTGCATATAGAACTTCCTCCACCCTGAAATATCCTGACATTTTTGTAACAAGCAGAATTTGCAGAATTTGAAGCCATTCTCTTCCTCGTCTAGCGCCACTCAGATGTTGGCATTTTTTCTTTGTTGTGAAATGTTCCAACAACTTTTGGATGGATTTGCTACAGATTTCTATTCTATTATTATCTGTAAATTCTGATGTACAGTGGGTGGATACTGCTGGCTGTTCTGGAGGTAAAGGTGGAGCCTATCAAGAATTAGAAAACAAAGTTAATATGTGATATAGAATATGCATTGTTTTATTATTGTTCTATGATTTGATTGACTTGGTTAAAGCAACAGTAAGAGAGGATTCTAAATTATTGCCTGCAACAAGCAGCAGCACATGCACATCTCACACAGGGAGACTCATAACATAATTGTGCTGACTCTGATTCCCTCAAGTGTGCTCGTGGAGAGAGCAGCTCCTCATAATATAATTCTTGTTCACCTGGGTTGGATAGGTTATGGGATGAGAGAGCTCCACCTGTAACCACCACTCGGCTCCTGTCTGAACACTTCTCTGCAACACCACAGTGTAACCACTAGATGTCAGCAGCAGATAGCAAGTCCTTGTCATATTCCTATTAGGTTATATCAGACCTTTACATCATTCCAACCTAATTGACTCTTAATCCACACCCAGGCATTTCCTCTCACACCTACATTAAAGGAGAATTCTGGCCATTTTTGACCCCTAAATCGTTTTCCTGATGGTCACCCAGTATTGGGGGGGAACAAAAAACATGACTTAAATTGATGCAGGCAAACCAGAGTTACACCATGGCTACCGGGCACTCGGGATAGCGACAACGCTAACCTATGGATGCAGTTCTTTCAACCACAACAAACACTCAAAAAACAATCAAATATCTATGGTACATGACTCAAATAGATAAACGAAGATGAACAAATACCTTAAATTAGTTTTAATCTGTTGACTACCTGCTTTGTAAACATGTAGGATCCAAGGGTTTGTGTTTAGCTGTATTGTTATGGTTGTTTTTCATTGATCATACAATTATTCATTTCTCTCTTTCCAGTGTATGGCAGTGACACCTGGATAAATAGAGATATGAACTGTGTGCATAAATGTGTTTGCCTTGACACCAGTCTTACCTGGCACTCTCAAAAGTAGCAGAGGAAGTCTTTCCAATGGCTCCAAATCCAACTCCCACGGCCAAGCCCTCTGCAGATAAAAACACAAACAACAACAAAGCAACACATTAAAAAAAAGTTTGAATAGAGTAGATATAGGAAAGTAAAGTGAGCAATATAAAAGATCACAAAAAAAGATATGCGGAAGATCATTGATCTGGAATGAACTGTACTTCTAATACTGCATGAGGGCTTTGGTCTGTTCTTTCTGATGGAACACTGTGATCTCCTTACAGCGACAGTCTCTGAGGGTTTCAGGTATATGCTGTATGCTTTTATTGGGTCTTAACTTATAAAGTCAGGTTTCTACTGATGAAACCTGTCAATGTCTGCTGAGGAAAATATTGATAAGTGTATGACATGTGTGCTGAAAGTAAACAATAGAAAACTTGTTGTTACATTGTTTCTCTATGAAGCTGCGAATTAAAACAAACTGTACAAGGTCTGACAGGTATTTAATACTTTGAAAGGCTTCTAGAGAAACTGCTGCTGTCGTGACCACGGTGTAGAGCCAGTCTCTGTTCCCTCTTTGCATGTTCTGCACAGTCTGAGCAGCCTCCCTCTCCTCTGATGTTCCATTTGTCTCATTTGTTGTGCCTGTCATGCATACTTTAAGTACACACCATTGAAACTGAAAGTGAAAAGGTCGCAGAGTGTGATCTATCTGAGAGCGTATTTGTGTGGTATGTGCCTGCATGTGTGTGCGCCGTTAGAGCTACGGGCTGCTTTGCATTTCATACCAGAGAAAGACGAGCAACCGAACAACACCTACTTCAAACGTCGACGAGCAGTCACGTCCAGTCATGCCAATAACAGCTACATTATTACGATGCTAAAACATGCTAATTTCCTGATTTTCTCCCCCACTGATAGCTTGAAAAAGAGATAAGAGCAAGCCCCCAAGGAGGTGTGCACACAGATATTGAAGAAAAGTTTAAGAAAGTTGAACCTCTTCAAGTATCTACAACCAAGACCAGCTCCCCTTGATTCAGGTTTTCTCCGATAACCATGACTGGGATAACTGAGGACCCACACACACGTCACACAGATAATTGAGTGGTTTAGTCACCAGCCTTGAAATCACATGACCTCACTGATCAAAGCCTAAGTACTTCCTCCGTTAAACAAACATAAGAGCTCATTTTCAGTTTTATAGCTCTATCCTCCTTGTTAATGCCAGCTTGTTAGCATCTGAACACATGCTACGACACAGTAATATGACTAAAACACAGCTGTAGAGCTAACCGTAAAATATGCTACTGTTCTATATAGGAATATGATGTGTCTTCTGGTTCAACCTTCTAACAAGTTCAGTTTTGGTGTTGGACTAGTGGCGACCACCTAAAAAAAGCAAACATGTTGCTCCACTTCACGTCTGATCAGTTGTTTTATTCATCTAGTGCTTGTGGAGCATTAAGATGCTTCAGAGCAATTATGCAAGACCCACCTTTGTCATTGCTGTCTGCTGGCTGATACTCTAAACATCCAATGGGCCACAATAAATAAAGAAAATCTATCTATCTTGAAGCAGATGTTATTCCAAACACATTAATGTCTTTGTGCACTGGAGCAAATCAGCTGCAGGACAGTCTGATATCATTAACTCCTGTGGTTTACTTACAGGGTTTAGCAGCCATCTGGAAAACTAAAATCACATTAAATCATTCTTTCTTGCAGACAAAAAATATATTAATGTTTTTAAATCTGGCGTTGATACTTGTTTTACTTGTATTAATGGTTTGATGGCTGTGAAACTGATGGAATGGCCACCATCAAAACACCAAATGAGGGAACATATTTGGAGGATTGATGTTCATCCCTACAGAGTTTGAAGGAGACATTTTCTGCCCCATTTCCCAGAATTAAAAAAGTTCCCAGGTGTCTTAAAGACTTGTCTGTGACATGCTTCGGTCAAAATACCCCAAGGATCAAACAACACAGCTCTCTTTTCATCAGCTCAAAACAGCCCTGTTCAGAATGACTGGTTTCAGTACCTGTCCCTTTTAAATGCAAATGAGCCACTGCTTGGTGCTTGCCCCACCCACCATTACATACTCACAGGTAGGGGTGGTATTATGCAAATTCCAAAACTAATGACATCATTGGGCGACAACTGACAGAACAGCTTGCAAAACCACATGGATTTCAACCTTGGGAGCCTGCAAATTACACATTCACATTTTGGGGGTCAGAGGGCAAGCCAAACACCCAAAGAGCCTTCAAAAAGTGATATTTCCATAATATGTACCCTTCAGAAAGTTGTTGCTGTGGAACATAGTAGACCAACAATTTACAGTATGTTCTATATTGACAATTTAAATGGAATTCTTATTTATCTGAGAATTCCTCTCCTCTCAGACCCTCAGTTGAGCCTTTGGTAATTATCAAAGGAAATATCAGCTTGGACTTCCTTTCTAGGCCTATTTAAAAGCACACCGTCTTCTGATAGGCTGAACATCTGGAAGCCAGTGTGGAGGTTCTGAGTGTGAAGTGTAAAACAAAGCAGCTAAAACATAAGAGATTGGAAATGGCAACTGCTCAAAGCCACCTGTGCTTGTGAGAGGACAAATCTAATCTGGAATATGAGAGCGGACAAACCTAACATCTGGAATATAGGAGAGATCGGTATGATCATCTGCGTTCTTACACAATTTCAGCTCAGTTGGACAGAAGCAGTGGGCCTAAATATTCCTTCTTGTTGTGTCCTTTGCTGCCACATTTACATTGGAAACAATTGACATGATGACCTGAGGAGCCACTGACTGTATCAAACCCATTAACAGCCTTTACAATACTACATGTATGAGGTATAGACTCTATGAAGCAATTATTGAGTCTCAGGGAGGCTCAGTGGGGGCTGTCTGGTTTAAATGCTTAATATACAGTAATTACTTATCTGGTCTCTTGAATGCTCTGTTCAACCACTACACCCCTATTGTTCCACTTTATCATGACTCTCTCTCATTTATTGCTATGTTAATAGCCTCCATCAAGCTGTACTGCATTATACCAAGAACAAGCTAAAGGGAGAATAAGAGAGATCAAAAAAAGCAAAAAAAAAAGATGACAGAAAAAGTGGAGCGATGTCACAATGAATAGGGAGAAAGAGATCGATCATGGTGCAAGTGCAATTGAAAATGTCTCAAGCCCAGGGGACACTTCATTACAACCTGTCATTACATTTGATGACAATGCATAGGGGTTCGTATCAACTTCCCATCGGCCCATTACGGGTGAATATACTGTAGCTACATTATGGGAAAAAGCACCCTTCAGTTACATTGTGCGTCCCGGTTACAATCCATCTCAGTCCTCTTGAACTGTGTAAAATGCCACAGAGCCATTAGAAACCAGCCATTAGAAACTATCTGTGCTGAGGAGTCTGAATAAAACATTAGCTTAGAGGGTTGCCACAGCTAGAGCAGCAGGGCCAGAGGCAGGCTAGATGTTTTTAACATATAAACTGATTTCAAGATGCCAGACCACGCTCAAATATGCCCAAAAAATGGTATCACATACTTAACAGAATCATTTAATAAGTGAAATTGTCCTCTTGAAGTCAGGAACACCACCGATGCTGCTGTTGGACGCACCAGTGGAAATCAGGATGAAAAAAACATATCATCTACGTATCTGGATTCAGAATAACAACAGCTGTTCACCTGTAGTTCTGCTGCACAGCTGGAAATGTGAGCTGTGGGTTTAGGGGGTGTTTTGCAAGTCTGCCGAGCTAGAAGTCTTTCTTCCAAAACAGAGTTCAGGGTTAGCAGGGGAGCACTAAATGCCTACACACCTGTCAGCTTTTACTTAGGGGACTCATGTTTTCTCTTCTTCACTGGAATCTCCATTAAATAAATGGCGATTAGATGAAAATCTCAGGGACTAAAAAAAACCAAACAAAAAAAACCCGTAACTTTACTTTCCTGGCTTCAGTTGCAGCACTCCTGACAGGACTGACAGGGGAGGTGATGGGGCAGCAGTGGAGGAACAGGTACTGGTGTCCGCTCTGACACTGATGTGACTTCACAATGTTGTACATTTCCAAAACACCAGAATACTGTCTTTTCTTAACCTCTTATCGGTCAGAGGCTAGACGATGTCTGAATACAATTCTCTACCAGCTCATCACATCATATATAATATATACATTATTTATGTAATTCACCATAATATATATCATTGTTGTTTTGTATTTCAAACATGAGTCCTAAAATTGATGAGTTTTAATGATGCTCGACTGCACTAGGCCCCTTTTGCATCATAAAGTGCCCTCAGCAGCATTCGTGTGACCAACATCTGTGACACCTGTTCTCTAAATAGATTGTCAAAGATCTAGCTCATGATAGGCAGGCTGTGCTTCAGTAACATCACCGTGCTGTCTCCCATTGGTCCAGCCTGTTAGGATCCCCTGTACTTGTCTGAGTTGCATTTACCCCATGCACACTGCTTGACCAACTTAGACTCCAAATCTTTAAAAAAGCTAATAAAACTGAGCAAAACTGACTTTCTGTGGACATCCAGGCAGAGAATGTCCAAGTATATGAGAATGGGTATATGCACTGTGATTAACTCATTGCGTTTGAGGGCGGGGCTTAGCCATAGGTTGATTAAAAACCAACATCAAAAAGAGTAATGCACTGTAACATCATCAGATGACATCAGCAATTAAAATAGAAGATGGGTGTTCCAATTCAAGGCCAACATTCCTAGCAGGAATATACACACATTTTTAGAAGACAACATTTGACGTCCGTTTGTTCGAGTACAGAGTGTGATTTCAGACAAGACAAGGGATAATTATTATTACTCAGTTATTAGTTGCTCAAAGTAATGGCAACTTTTAGCTCCTCACCGAACACTGAAATGACCACCCCACCGGTCACAGACACGGGTCAGGCCCAAGGGATGGAGCTTCAACAGCAGATCAACAACCTCAAACAACAGCTGGAGAAGCAGAAATCCCTGAAAGAGATGTATCTCAAGAGGAAGAAAGAGGCCAGACGAGAGCTCAAGAGGATCCAGAAACACATTGATCCAGAAACCCTCAATGCCACCATCAACCTCAAAGTTGGCTTGGCTCAGGAAACTGCTAAATATCAACAAGAACAACAGCAGAGGGTCCTGATTTCCCAAGAGTTGGAGTGGACCAAACAACAGCTGGAGAAGCAGAAATTCCTGAAAGAGATGTATCTCAAGAGGAAGAAAGAGGCCAGACGAGAGCTAGAGAGGATCCAGAAACACATTGATCCAGAAACCCTCAACGCCATCGAGATGGCCACCCAGGTGAACAACTCCTTCAAACAGAAGAGGAAGCTCCTGCGAAAATATGATGAGGAGTTTAAGGTGCCACATCTGCTCAGCAAGGAAAAATTCACGGCTGAGCTGAAGGTAGAAAAGGAGAAGAACACGGCTCTTGTGCAAGAATTAGAGACCGAGAGAGCTTCACACCAAGAGCTCACCAAAACATATGAAGCCGAGGTCCTCAGCTCCAGGCAGCAGGCAGAGAACCTGCAGCATGAGCTGGAAAAAGAACTCAAAGCTCACGCTGACAGAGTGTCAGAGGACCTGCTCCTGCAGAAAAATATGGGGGCAAAAATTGACACCCTCAGATGCAAGATAGAGGAAGAGACCAATATTCTCCAACAAAGAACATGTGAGCAGAAGTTGCTTCTGGAGAGAGAGCTGGAGGGTCTGAAAGCTCTCTTCAACAAGGACCTCTCTCTAAGCAGGAAACTCACCACAGACCTCCTGGCTCAGAATGACAAGAATGTGGATCTCCAAAACGTTTTATCCCAGTACACCCAAAGGTACGAAGCCGAAGTCAAGCGAGCTGAGAACCTGCAGTGTGCGCTGGAGAGAGCAGTGGAAGCTCATGCTGCCATGATGTCAGTGGGCAAACTCCAGGAGACAAACATGAAGGCTGAGATGGACGCCCTCCGACGGAAGATGGACAAAGAGATCAGCCTTGCTCAGCAAAGATCATCTGAGCAGGAGCTGGTCCTGAGCAGAGAGCTGGAGGAGCTGAAGACTCAGCTCAACCTTCAGCTCTCACTCAACCATGAGCTGACCATGGAGCTGGAGGCTGAGAGACAGAAAAAACAGTCTCCCCAGGAGGAGACCACCAGCCTGGAGGTCCAGCAGGAGAAACATGAGGAGACACCTGCAGATCAAGCAGAGCACCTTCCAGACCAGCAGGAGGAATCTGCAGATCAATTACTGTTCAATGATCATGATCATTTTAGTCGATATTTTGAGATTTTAATGGGTGTATATCAGGTGGAATAGACTGGGTGACATCATCAGATAGAATAGGACAAATTGTCTGAAATTTTTCTCTTTACATGTCGCTTCTGGTCACAAATTACACTCTATACACATGACCTTTTCCATAGATGTAGATTCGTGTCAGAGCCACAGCCGAGAGCAATTCATTAATTAGGGTGAGCCCTTCACCCCTGAGCTCTGGTGGTCCATGACTTACTACAAGCTCTATATTCAGCATCATCCTCACACTTTGTAGAGCTCATCTGTAACAGGTGACAATGAAAACACCCATTGATACAGCCTGCTCTGAACGTGTACCAGTCGTCAGCAGGTGATTCAATCATGTGTGACAAGACAAGAGGAGGCACACTCTGGCTACACATGTATTCTCAAAATAAAAGCTAATTTAGCTAAAAAAAAAAAGAAGCCTAATCAGTACATTATTCTGGTTTATCCTCGGTCTCGCAGACCAGACAGAGCTATTCCACAGGCTGTGTCTGGCCCTATCGGCTGTAAAATGCCCAGGTCTGGTTTAGATTGATGAGGGAGGAAATTATTTTTTTTACTGCAGCATAAAGCTGCAATATAAAATGTGAGAGAAGTGACTTTCAACTTTGCAAATGCACTGGTAACTCTGAAGTCATGAAACCTTTGCTACAATGTCACAGTCTTTTTGTAAAACATTTCACTGAGCTACTGAATAACCTGCACTAGAGTTACTATAGTGTCAGAGGCAAATGGGGAAACTGGCTGGGATGATTTTTGAGAACGTCCCTGAATGAGAGTATTTAACTCTGCCATGGACGAAATGAGAAATGCTTCAAATCGGCACTCATGTATGCCTTTTTCATCCTTTTTCAATTCCTCAGAGGAAACTGAATGGTTTTGGCCAACAATGTGTGCTCTTCGTGTGTGTGTTTGTGTGTGCATGTTTGTGTGTGCACTGCATGTGCACAGTCCATGGTCCTATCCAATTCCAGCTTAATGTTCTATGCTCTTTTAAGCGAGTCTGGCGATACTGCAGCTGACAGCTCATTGTCACAGCAGCCACTCCTTTCCATTGCACTTTCCTTTAATCTCCTCTCCCCTGTCTCCCTTTTCCACTGAGCCTACCTTTACTACACTTCCCTTCGCTCTGCTCCCTCTCCTTTTTTTTTCCTACTGCACAACTGAGCTTTTGAGTTAATTTCACTATGTTTCAAATCTGTTTTATGGGGAGATGTTTCTTTCAACCGCATCAAAGTCTCTTGTCATTGCTCTTTATGCTTTTTGCTTTTATCCTCCCCTCATCAGGGATAAGCAAGGTGACATTTCAAATCGCAACCGCCAATGGATCACAAAATACAAGTTGCTTGATGAAAAACCAAATGACTTAATCCCCTGAAATTTCAACATTAAATTAATAGTAGCTCATCACATACGTGCGTATTAAGAGTGACTCTAAAAGACATTTTCTTTGAGGAAAAACTCCAATGGGAGTGTTTCTGCTTTAAGATTCACTCAACTCCCTCTGGCTTTGTTCTCATTTCCCCAGAGTACAAGTGCATGTTGTCAAATGTTAGAAAGAATCCTCTCTGAATTTGTGATTTACAAGTTTCTTCCAAAAAAAGAGAAACTCAGACTCAGAGCAGCAGATTGATCAGTGTGACACAAATGACTGTTGGAGTGGAGTGTGGCTCTGTGGGCATAATGACTTTATTTTCTATCATGTTTGCTGCTATAGTACTGGCCACTGAGTATTTTTTGGTGTCCCAATATCCCCTTTTGTAAAATCTCCAAGGAAACAAACAAACAAAAAAATGACTCATGTCAGTCTCTTTCAGCATCATGGACTTCTATCCACATCACTCTATTAGCCGACTGATGCGGTAATATTAATGATACTCCTGGGCTTAAAGTAGCTGCTATTGCAGTAGCTGTCAGTGAGCGTGCTCCATCCATCACACTAACAAGGATCAACCTAACAGTGCAGGACGGCCATCAATTTCCTGCTCTGTTTGATAGGCCGTCACCAAACTCTTGTCACGGCTCTGTCTCTGAGTGTCACAGAGTGTCGAGAGCCTCTTTGAAGATCGCTACATGTTATTATGCAGCTGGTGTTTGTGTTGTTCGAGGGGAAGAGCAACGCACTCACACCATCACAATAAGGGCTTCTGTTCCCTCCGGGACAACTAGGTGTCAAAAACTGTGCACTTATCACATCCTGAGAAAAAAAGCACTCACTAAATGGCTGAGCGGCAAATAATGTAACAAGTAACTGCTCAGTATTAGTGTTGAGCCAAGACTTTTATATAGAATAGAGCTTTTTCATCCTCAATCACAAAATGGGCTTACTGCACAGAGTGACAGAGAGAAAGTATGGAAGGTCCTTAGCTTTTGTAGCTGGTGGAAAATTACATGATTACTTGGTGAGTGTGCTTCAAAGCCAAACCGGCTCCTTTTGCTGCAGTTTGCAAAATTACACACCGCATCAGAAAACAACAGGATACGTCCCACTATTGTAGGAATAACATGTTTGCCTCAGACAGAAGAAAGCACAGTGGATATCAATAATATTCGTGCTATGTTACATTTTTATCATGAATGAAATAGGCGTGAATACAATCAATTGATAACTGCAGCAGTTATTATGCAGTATGGCTATCTTGATAGGAATTCTGATGGGAAATAGAAAGAGACTAAGATTCAACATAAGTGAGCCTGCAGAAGAAACTGCAGACAATTAACCATTTTTGTATTTAATCTCATCTTTTTCACTGCAGAAAGTCTAAGAAATCATGATAAACAGCTGAGAGAAGGCTGCTATTCAGTATACATGGGGATAGCCTCAAAAATAAATCTTATAGGCTACTATCTTCATTGTTACAGATTATGTGAAAGAAATATTCTGCTCTATCAGTACAAAGAGCATGTTTGCACTTCAATACTTGTGCAACTGGAGGTAGAAGATCAGTTTAGATTTCAGACATTTGTGCACATCTGCTTGACAAGTCCTGTTTCCTCAGTAAGCCTTCATGGACCTCTTTGACCTTAGAGGATCATGGAGAATTCACAGAGCCAGATTCAAGTCACTGGGTTTGTCACTGCAGTTAAAGGAGGCGGGAAAACCAATAATCTCTCTCCAGGAGCAGTAAACATTTATGGACCAATGCTTTGAGTTGGATATACATCAACACCAATGTTATATGGACAGTAATTCCTCAATTGACGTGGCAGAGTGGAGGTGATACGTATGAAAGACAATAATCGGATCAATGACCAAACACACACACTTTGTTTGAACCTTTCAAGCACGAACTGCAAACTCCACAGACAAATGCACGGTTGGGTTCTACTTCTTACACTCAGTCAGCTGCTGATGTGAATCACAGCTTAATTTGATGTGTGTTCAGTGAGTCTTGATTTGCTGGTTGGCAGCTAAGCAGGTGGGAAGTGTGTTTCTATAACACTGATGTGAATGTGACACCTGTGTGATTGTATAGGACAACATTTCAATGAATATATTACAGTTATAGGAATTACAGTATGCAGTGAGTAGTAAAAAGCTGCAGTCATTAATGGAGTGGCCTTATACATTGAATTTCCCATTTAGTGGAGTTTTTGGTAACACAGCCACCATGGTTTAATCTCCTCCTACACATTGTACTTAATTTGCTTCTCATCCCTACTTCCTGGAGCACACAATAATTCCACACTATGAATATGATTTAGCCGTGACTAACAGAACAAGTGGGAATCAATCAGAAGTGACAGAAAATCATTAAAACCAGTGAATTTTCGTGTTAATTACGAGAGCTACACTTTGATTTGAGCAAATCGTTAATTGTCCATAGCTCAATGCTCTGCCCATGATGCGTTCCTTGTTTCCAGAGTTAATCAAATCATCAGATGAATGTAGAGGAGCCAAAGTTTTAATAATTTCACAAATGCAGATAAGTACGTATCAGGCTGGCACATTAGAAGAAAGTCAACTTTGTTAAATGATTCCACTCTCTATATTTATTGTACGTCGTATATGTGTGGAGTTTAACCTGTGTTTCATCATTACAGTCAGAGGACAAATACTTTGGGGGTGGGATTCACTTTGGTGTGTTTCTATTGGTCTGATAAATGTCCAGTCCTAAAGTGTGAGGAATGTTGGGAGGTGACCAGAGAAAGTTATTTTCAGAGTCGATAATGAAATAGAACTTCCTGGCACGTACATTTCTTGTCTATCCTTGTGATGTGAAATATATTAACCACATGTGTGAAATGTAGTCAGAATTGCTTTAACAAGTCTTGAGGAATGTCTCAAACATGTTTTGCGAGGTCTCGCTGATCTTGATTTTTTGACCTTTGTCCAACAAAATCGAATCAGTTCATCCTTCAGCCGGAGTGAAAGTTGGCTCCAAATTGAAGAAGTAGTGTGAAGACACCACTGAGATATTGTGTCCCTGAGAATGAGACGAGTCTGCCTCAGGCTGTTTGTCACTGCTGTGGAGGCATACAAATCAATAAATCTTTTCTTCTTGTTTGGTTCAGAAAAAAACACAATAAACTGTATTACTAATGATATTTCTAGTAGTCAGACAACAAAACTTAAAACATTTACGGAATCTTCTGAATTCTTTTCACACATTTCTCCTTTTGTTAATCACACACAAGTTATGGTTTCCTAAACATATCACGGGTAAAGAAACTAACATTTGAGTCACAATGTTGTCATTCTTGCTCCTGATGCAGGTTGGTTTTCCACTGACTGACTGAAAAATGGAGGCCAGACAGCAACTCTGATGCCAGGCTGTGTGAAGAGCTTTCAGTGGAGCAGCACTTCAGGGCTGTTTTGTGTTATGTGGATGGACGTTTATGACCTGGTATAAATCACAGGGAAAATACAGAGCATTTCACAAAGCTCCCGAAACACAGAAAGACTTATTATTAGGGAGGGAAAGGAGGCTGGAGCACATTTATCCAGGTGCAGTTGCTGACGTTTTGATGTAGAGTCTTCTTCAGAGCAAAAACGTATTATTAAAGACTTATTATTACTTTTGTGTCACCACTAAATGACTAGGCGTGTGAGCTCATCAAGATGTGCAGTGTTAAAAAAATAGATGGTTTCTCTTTTTGATGTCTCGACTGATGCAATTGTTTGTTGTTGCAGCTTGGTTCTTGTTAGACACCGGTACATGCTGTAGCTGCAGTGGTTCTGTGACATAAATACAATCCACACTAAAGACAGGAAAGAGCATTTCAGCTGTTTTCTTTCCCCTGCTGCCATACGTGTCCAATCAAATGTTAAGTAATTGAGATGCACTCACATAATCACACATAATAAAGATAATGAGAACATATGCTTGCAGTTACATGGAGCATTTCCTACATAAAGAAACATGTCGTGCATCCGTGAGCGACTATGTATTTACTTAAGTGTTCAGCTTCTGCACTTTGTATGCATTTTGTTTTTTTGGGTTAAGAATGAAGAGAGTCACATCAAGTGTTTTGCTTGCAAAAACACTGCAATGTAAAACATGTGGTATTACAGTGGCTCAAGAACATCTTATAATTCTCTGCTGATAAGAAACAACACAGGGAGGAAAATAGTTGAAGCTATGTAATTGGCAGATGTAATAAAGATTATTTTTGCTGCCAATTCTACACACAGTGTGTGGGGGCTTTACAATTTCGCATTGACTTCTGCTCTCAACCCAGCCCCAGCTTTCTAATAAGATAAGGAAAAACGTCTTCAGATACATCTAAGTCAAATTATGAATTTTGGAGTCATTGTGTTGCTGTAATGGCCCTGGAGATGTCAGTAATCATGGTTAATTGCTTCCCTGTTGATACACAGATAATGTTTAGTTCTGAATTGTTGTTTCATTGCAGACAGAGAGAATCTCCGTACTCAACACTGACTGCTCCACACCCTCCGTGTCGTCTCTGATGTGTGACTGACAGGTTATTAGGCTAACCGGCTCATTAGAATTGACAGATCGGGTAGTATTCAATAATGCAAGGTGTGTTCTTGCAGATGGAATCTAGGTTGACGCCATAAATTTTCCTCCAAGCAAAGATTACAAGTATTTGTATTCAGTAAGCTACCATCCTACACTTAAGTACTGGTACTTCGACTTTATTTATGTCCCAAAGGCTAATTAGTTTTGCAACAAGACAAGATACTCCAATCAACAACAAGAACGATAAAAGACGATGAATGCAATGAACACAATGAATGTAATTAGATATAAAAGATAACATGCTTAAGGGCTTCTATCTCCTCTCCTGGCCAGAATTTAAGCATCAGAAAGACTTTTTCCTGACAAACTGCGCTGTAGCTCTTCTACTACTACATCCAATACCTGCAATATATTACAAATAGTGCAGTTAAAGTTTAAGTTATCTTATTGATTGTTTTGTTCTATTGATAAAAGGTTGACCAACTTTGCATCAGGACTCATGTAAAAAAACGGCCAGTGACGTTGCCAGTGTTTTACGGTGCTTTCACACAGGCAGGGTTTAGGTCGACCCAGTTGAACTTTGGGCCCGAGTGCAGTGCAGTGGGTCAGTGAACACCAAAACGAGATCGGCCTGAAGGGGTGGTCTCGGTGCAACTTCAGTCGAACTCTGGTGCATTCTGTTTGTTATGCGAAAGCAACCACACCTCAGTCCACACCAGCTGCCTGATGTACGCCACAAATTTGAGCTAAAAAGGCTCCCGTAGTCGCGCTTCATTCTCAAAATCTATTATTTGCACAGAGTCGTAATTACAAATGATATAAAAGGAAATTACCAGCGCTACAGATAACCTGCATACTTGTATACTGCGTTACGTGTGTCTCCATTGTTTACGTTTAGCTCAGAGTTTCCTTTTACAAATCGGGACTTGTGTAAATATGACGTACCATGCTGCTTTTTTTGGTCAGTCGTCATGGAAATATGACACTCTGCCAGTGGTGCGGCGTTTGGACCGGAGTGAAAACAAACATGTGTGACCGTACTAGCTGAAAAATGAAACAATGTATCATTTCCGCTTCTGGTGTGTACCAGTATGTGTGAAAACACTCCTCGTCTGTGAAAATACAGTATATGCAAAAAATTAAAATAACAATCCTATGTTATGGCCCTGTACATACAGTATATGGCTGGACTTCTTTGTGTATACAAAGTTGAATACTTTCCAATGAAGATCTTCTCATTCACATGCTTTTCAGATTAAGTTGTCTCACATCAGAACAACTTTGAAACAGTGAGACACGACCCGTTACCAACTATTTCCAACCTGCTGCATCTAAAATCCTGACTCGGGCAGGCAGCGTTTAGACCTGGGTGACATCAACACATCTAATGGACTCAGTAAAGAACCAAGCTGTAGCGTTTTGAACCAACTGTAGGCGGTGGATTGACTTCTGACTGAGGCGGGGAGTTACAGCAGGCAAAGCAGGTGGGAATAAAAGCATAGATGACAAGATTGAACCTTAGGGGACACCATAGAGTGAGTTTGCGGGGGAAGAAGCTGAGCCAGCCATCGACATTGCAAAGCATCTATTAGCTAGATAGGAGCAGAATCAATGTAAGGCCATATGTGCGATACTTAATCACCTCTCCAGTCTGTCAGTTAGTCCCTTGTGATCGACTGTGTGGGATTTAAAAGAACAACAAAGGAGCAATTTCTGAGTGAAGAACCATTCTTAGCCAAACTGAGTGACCCTCCCATCCTAAACGTAGGAGGTCTTTTCTTCCTGCCTCTGTAGGCTGCCTTTCACTGAGCAGCCACAAGCCACAGCTCATCATGTTCCACTCCCACATAACTGCCACCATAGAAATATACCTGGGGTGGGCTTTTGTTATCCACTTATCCACAGCTGATGGTGTTTACACAAACATAGTTGTGATGGGATATAAAGCTCATATGGAATTCAGTTCACCACATTTACAGTGCAGTACTCATGGGAAGCAACTTTCACTCTGTGCAGCAGCGATAAAGAAGAAGTGCTTTCTTGTCAGATTTCATCTCAACTTCACCGTCAAAATCTGATGCCACACACAGGCCTTTGGTTCGCTCTCACCTGGGATGTTGTGGATGGTGATTGCAAGGATGAGGAGAAGAATGCGTCTCCAGCTGCTTCCCGGCCTCCCAACCGCTTCCTGTTGTCTGCTCCCTGTTTCCTGTCCCTCTGAGGGCCCCGCCTGAGCTCCTCTCTTCCTCTGGTGAACATCTCCGTTTTCTATTTTATCTGTGTGAAAGAGGAGAATCACCTCCAGTTTAAAAAACAGAACAAAGCCAACATTACAATATTCACTCACAGCTAAACAGCAGATTGAGTTACCTGTAAACACAGTATTAAATAGAGTTTGCTGTAATTGGATGTTGCTGTCAACAAGCACTGACAATGAAATAACAATGGTACAAAATATTATCCGTCAACAAATTGTGAATGTGGAGTGAAGCCATCTGTGAGTCAGAGACTCAGTAAGACTGTGGCTGGACAGGAAGATTCAAGTGTTTAGGTGCAAAGGGGAATAAACAAGACTTGGTCCTCTTCTTTTCTTTCTTCACAGGAATATTTCTGCAACTTTTTCTGTCAGCAAGCAACTGCAGCACAATAACTGCTTCTCAAAAAGTGTTGCACACTGTTATCTGGATATGTACAGTAAATCATTGATGGTCCTTCAGGAGTTTGAATTATATAGAACCTCATTTTGATTGCAGGAACCTTCCCTAGTAACTTTTGAGGATCTCTGTGCACGGATCAGGGTCTGAATTTAGTTCCAGGTTAAATCGCCACAACAGTCCCTGGTTGCAGGGTAGTAGTCTCCACAGGTTCAGGAACTTTCGAGGGCAGCATTTCTGATTGGACAAGTTCTCACTGCAAGCTGATTTGTTTTGATTAATTTTGATTGGAGACGCTGAGTTCCAGAAAAAAAAGTGTGAGGAGATGATATCCGGTGGGCAGTGACATCAGCAACCTGCAACAAACAGGCCATTTACCGCCATTGCTTTTCCATACTTCATTGGCCTGATTGGCATAATCTTCCTAAACTGCCATGGAAACACAGACAACAATGGGCCACAGGAACCTTTTAGGATAAAAGTTCCAGATACTATTTGGACAAAATGCACCTAAAGTTAGTTATTTTTGAGCAGAGAATGGCTATATGTGTTGCCAAACAGCACTGAGAACCCCCGTCACGATGATGGCATTGGGGGAAGGGCTGTGTCCGACAGCTTTTTTAAAAACTTTTTTGGGAACTTTTCTACAGCAATCTGACAATCATGGTCAATTTATACAGCAATTGGTGGGGTGTGAAGGGGTTTCAGCTCATTAGTATGCACCTTCTCTCTCGACTTCACATTTTTCATTCTTGACCCTTCTTGATCTGATTGCAGGACCAACCATGGCCTCTTCACCTCAGTGGTTAAACTCATATCATATGCGTCTGTGCTGGAGACTCTGTGTTCAGCCCTCCATGGTTTTTTTTTAGCATCTGAATCCCTGTGGTTTCGAGGTCAGTTTCACTCCACACACTTTGTGCTGTATTTTCAGATACAGTATTGAACTGGTGGGATGCGTTTTATTGCGCATTAAGTGTAGAAATTTAGAGGTGTTTCATCAATTCTGTGGTGCTTCATTAGTGTCATTCTTCAATAAATACAGCTCCAATACCTCATCATCAACACAGCTTGTTTGGAATCACTCACACTGCACCACTGCTCTTGACCACTTGCAGCTGTTTCCGGCATGGGTCAGCATGACTACACCTCCGACTGTGGAGAGCAGGTTTTTTGGCTTGGCCTTTCAGAACAGGCATTATTACTTACACCTTTACATGTAGTTGGACGATACACAATTTGAAACTTTAATGGCTCCTGTAGCTCGAGGGGGAGGACTGAGAGCCAAGGTTCACAGCTCTCCGACAGCAAGGGACAATAGTCACAGATTTTCCTTTCAGCATGAAACCTTTTGAATACATTTACAATACAAAAAAAAAGGGCGATGAGGTTGGTCCTTGAACATTAATTTTGCCTTCCAAAGTTTCTGTTGCCTGTCGAACCTCAAATTCCCCACAATACATTAGGAATCAAAGATGAGCTTAAAAGAAAAAGTGTTTTATTACAGATTAAATCTGATGCTTCTGCTGGCTGCCTCAACTCTGATTAACAGCTCTGCCACCAACTTCATTTTTACAGCCTGAAGGGCAGAAAGCTACAATTCTCATTCAGAATGAAAAATGTCTCAGGTTTGTCCCTTAATAAATCCAATTATCAGCTCTGCAATCTCTGTTAATGTCATGAAAAGAAAGTTAATGACCTAGGACAATCTAATTAGCACAATATCTCCGCTGAAGGTTGCACAGATAATATCACATTTTCTTGGCACGAAAAATAGCTAAATAATTCTGAAAAAGCACATCTTAAAAGAAATGGATATCATGGGTAGATTCATAATGACAACACTTAGCTAGTTTTAACTGTGTCATGTTTAAATATTTCACATTTGCCTCCCCATACGAGTCACAACAGACACAAACAGGCTGGAATGATGAGGATTAGTGGATACAGTGGGGAAGGATCCCCCTCCCTTCTGAGATGCTGTGAAGTGGCTGATTCAACCTCTGCAGGTTATTTATTTATGACATGTCTTTTGCCAGGGAACATGCCCTCCAAACACTGGTGGCATCATATTAAAAATAAAACATGAGTCTTAGTTTCCTTTCAAGTGGAGCTACATAGTTAAAAGAAAACAGTAAAGTAGGGCTGTGCTGACAGTCAATCAAAGGATGATTGACAATGTCAATAGCGATCAGAGATAACCTTTGCAATTGCCAGTGTCACAGTGATGATTCACTTCTTTTCCCATTAATGTACTTTCTAATTTATCATGATTATTATTAGTAGTAAATATATAAGCACTGCCATAGATCTACATCAGCATCCCCTGAGCATGACCAATTGCAATGCTTGCAATGACACGCACGCACAAAAATACACTTAGTATATTGAATATTATTTAATTTATATATTTTCTCGAGGTGAAGTGGATGAGATCAATATACAGATAGACCATGTCACTCAGCTGCTCCCATAATCTCATTGCTTAAATTGAACTTTATAGGGGATAAAGGAGGAGGAGAGAGGAGAGAACTGCAAACCATACAGATGTTTTTATATGTCTCCTCCAATGAGCTGATATTGAGTGATTGTTGTGATTGCTCCGATTATTAAATGGAAACAATGAAAATTTAATGGTGATGGCGGTTTTCATTTGCTTTAACATTTTTAACATAGCCATAAAGTGTATTTGTCATTCTGCTCTGACCGTGTTCATTCCAGGAAAGTGCCATAATAAAATTTGCATTAGAGAGAGAAAAAAATAAAAATAAAATCATTGTCAATTAGTGATTCACTGGTCTTCTGCTTTAAAGAAAGAGATCAGCACTCTGGGAAATACAGTTATTCACTTCTTGCCAAGAGTTGGAGGCAGAATCGATGCCACTGTTACTGTAGGTCTGTTTATTAAATATGAAAGAGCCAGGAGATATGGCTCAGCAAAAACAAATAGAAATGGGAAAACAGCTCTAAAAGATCACTGGGCAGTGGGCAACATAGACAAAGTTGTTCCTTTAGCCTTAATCAAAAAAAATTATACTGTATGTGCTTGTGCAGCAAATAATGTACCCAATTACTCTATGGAAGTCCTGGGATCTCAGTCCCACTTGACAGACTACTTTTACTTAGAGACAACTCTCTTGATTTGAAGGTGTGTAGCAGTGTGCCTCTGCCTCCAACTCACTCTCTTTCCTCTCCATCAATCCCCTTATTTGTCTCACTCTCACATGTATCCTCAGACACCAACGGTGGACATCCATTTGTGAATTCCAATTGTGTCCTTCTGCCATATGGGTGGCTTTACACTGCAATTATCCGGCACCTTTTGCTCAGGGTGCTCTTGTTACACCATCGGCCAGCTGATGTTTTCAAAGGCCAAAGACACTGAGTCTGTTTCTGTCCAATTGAACTTCCCAAACCTTTTAACCATTCCAAAGATCTGTGTGTATGTGATACAATGGCTTCTGCTACAAGTACAATGCCTGTCTCCACTGCATGCCAACACACCACAAAAACAAAGCACTATAACTGTGCACCTCAGACACACATAATGCATTAATGCATTTGGAAATGTGTTGCCAAAGCCAAACAAGGCAAGAGCTCATCTGTTTATT
Source organism: Trachurus japonicus (assembly GCF_045865225.1). NCBI lineage: Eukaryota > Metazoa > Chordata > Actinopteri > Carangiformes > Carangidae > Trachurus > Trachurus japonicus. The sequence goes on from NC_140925.1 coordinate 17,372,935, forward strand.
GTTTTTTTAAGTGTTGTTTTGGGCTTTTTCGCGTCTGATTTACAGGATAGTCAGAGACAGACAGGAAATGGGGAGATAGAGAGGGGGAATGACATGCAGCAAAGGGCCACTGGGGGATTTGACCGGAGCTGGATGCAGCAACCTCTGTGTATGGGATGCCTACTCAACCCAAAGAGCTACGGTATATGATGCCCCATCTGTTTATTGTTAATTTATTGATTATTTATCTACTAATTTATGTGGGCCAGTGCACAAAAATATAAATATAAAAGTTAATATGAACTGTATTGAAGGTTTATCTTCTGGACACCATGAATGTCCATATACAGTATAATGCTAATGGTTATAGTTACTGAGATAATTCAGTGTGAGCAGTGGACAGACCTACTGTGTTGAGACTAAAATAAAGCTTTTTTCAACATTTTGAGATGTGAAAAAAAAAAAAAAAATTCAAGGCAAAAAAAGTTTTTTCACATCACATAAATAAATAAAAGTTCCAAGTGCACTGCACCAAATCAATCAATAGTTGGATCATGTAGGTTTCCCAACTGAGGGGGACACAAACCCCAAATCTGGTGAAAAAACCTCACTTTTGACAAAAACAAGAGGAAAAAGGACGAGACGTGTTGGCTCCCTACTGGAGGACAATGCTGAGAATCACTTGCAATAAAGCCGACTAGACTCCGAGGCCTGGGGCTCAGACATTATCATGGTCACATGATTCTTACAGGACCTGAATATCCACATGTCAGTGATCTGCATTTGGGAAAATCAATATTTAATTAATTCACATCACTTCTGTCTGTTGTTTCATCCTCACTTGCAGGGAGGAGTGTCTGTACAGCTACACATGCACCAATTTCTATAACTTATCTCAACCTTTCAGTGAATAGATTCATCCCCTCTGTTCTTCTCTGTGACATTGTCTTTACCTGCAGATTCTTTCTCAGGGTCATGAGCAGCTGGAGCCTGCACAGGTCACCGGTCTCCATGAGGGTACAAATATATCTGCTATCTATTGTGACAGCCCTCTGGCTCTGCTGTGGCCTGTAGGGGTGTGTGTTGTCCTTGGTTGCTGCTTGTGTTGTGTGTCTCCCTCCAGGTCCTGGTGGGCAGAGTTTACATTAATAACTGGGTGCACATGGCCAATCCAGCCACACCACCACCCTTTCCTACTCACTCACTAATACCACTGATCCACTGGCTGACCACTTCATACATTCGCTTCATGTATTCTATTTCCATTTATGTAAATTGATACATTTTCATTTTAATGGAATTGCATGATGGTTTTGCTCCCGCTCTGCTCAGTCTACATGTAAATTAATAACCCCATTCTTGATACTTTCTTCCACTGGTCTGGTGCATGTGTTTTTCTAACAATGTTCATAGAGCCTTGGCCAGTCAGAGGCAAACATGCCTCTGTAGAGATTAATTAAGTTTTCTATTTTTCTTCTCAGTTTACCGTGTCTTTTGCAATTACAGTTCCACTCCAAATTCTTATCACAGGCATCAAACAAATGTTTATTTATTGGAAAGAGGGGTGGGCTGGTCTGCTCTGTTTCAGATGTCAGTAGTGAAGATTGATTGAGGGCTTGAGCTGTTTTTCTAACACTGTTTTTTTTGTGTGGTAACAATGAAAATCCCATTTTATTTGCTCAGCCAAGGCCAGTGTAAACAATTAGTTTGAGTCATTGCTGAGCAGCATGGAAGATAATGTTTTTAATAAACATCTCTACACCCCTCTTGTCTGGTGAGGACTTTCAGGGATGATGTAAGGACACCATGTACATATTATTATGTATTATTATTATTAATTTGGTATAAATCTTACAAATGAGAATGAAATCCTCGAGGAAGCACTTCAAAATGTGTTTGTGTAATATTACTAGATAAATTAATGAATTAACCATTAAACTCATTAAAAAGAAATCTCATTATTAAACTAATTACTCAGTAGGACACTAAGCCAAGAACATACAATGTGTGAATCAGAAAGATATAAAATTAGTGTATTTGCTGCCTTTGTCAAAGCAAAGCTGGGCAGACAACATTTTTAATTTATTTTCTGCATTTTATTTACTCTCACTACATATTTTAATTAGTCTTTCCGGTTGGCCATTGACTTTTATGCCCAGACTGATACTTTACGGATCGGATGAAAAGCTACAAAATAGCTTTTTGGACTGAATGTGGAACTGAGAGTCGATTTTGACCTCAACTAAAAAGAGAGCAGGGAAAATTACTTTTTGCAATTGCACTTTGAATGGACAATAAGTAGAAAAAAGGAAATGGTATGTGATGCAGACGGGTGGAGGATGCAGATTATATGGTGTCAATTCTCCAGTGGATTTCTGTTTAATATCTCACTGGGCTCTAGGATACAGGATTACATATTTAGACTTGTAAATACTGCCCCAATCATTTCAAACAAGATCAAGATCTCTGCAGTTTGTAACGGTCATGGCTGATCTGACAGCAGCCGTGAGGGAAATTGGACGGGCAGCAACAATTTTGTGATCTGCCAGAAATCCCACCATCTGGCCAGATTGTTCATCCATCAATCTTTAAAGTGTCTGTGCATCTCAACAGCTGCCCTCCATTTATAACAACAAGTTAACAGGTCTTGGACCAGTTTGATCTCCAATCACAGAGAGGACACTGATTTAACCTTCTAGGTAAGACAACGGACAAGTCAACAGACAAAATGTTAAATGTACAGTACTGAGCAAAATTGTTCAGAGTGAGGACACTCAAACATAACGCTGTGCAGTTTTTATCTACCAGTATTGTACTAAGTCCAGTAGACATAAAAAAACAGAATCAGAACTGGACGTGATCGCACCGGTTCACCTCATACATACTGTGCAGTTTTTTGAGGCACTTGGCAGGGAGGTTGTGCCAAGCATTTTCAAGACCGTGCCACAGTTCACAGCTCTGTGGATTAAGGGTGTTTCAGTGTGCGCTCGATCTCTCCATGTGATCAGAATAAGAAAAACCTGAATGATCACTAGTGGGAAACAACAAAACAACTGCTCGACACGCAGCTACAGAGGAAGATTAAATAAGAAGAACAGTAAGAAAACAAAAGATCGTTATGATACTACCACTACTACTACAGTTATTAATAATCATAATGATAATATAGTGCAAGAGATGAAACGTGCAAAGATAGACAATAAATCAACTGTAATGTGCGCTGGTTAATTGTGTGAAAAGGGAAATGTGGGTCCACAGTGAATTAACAGTAGTCTAAGAGCAGTGTGTTGGTGGGGATGTGCAGGGAGGGAAGGACGTGTGTGAGTGGATGTCCACAGGAAGGAAGAAGCTGCTGTAGCGCTCAGTGAAGCACTTAGTCATTCTGAGTCGTGCTCCTCTGGCTAAAGCACAGCGCTGTGCACAGAGAGAGGGAAACGCTGTCCACTTCACTGAGTAGATCAGAGGACGTCTCACACTGCTGTCTGCGACCTTAGAGGACACGCAGAGAGACACACAGGTTCCTCATCAAAGTAAAGCACTGTATATATACATATATAGTGGGGCCTGAGTCATCACTCTGGGGTGGGTGGTGTCGCTGACTCTCTTCAACAGCCCTCGAGGCGTAAAGGACCACATGCTAACTTCAACGCCTGGAGCTCCCCACCAGGTAGTTAGAGCTGAGGAACCTTTTTCACACAAAAAGTCAAATGTCTTCCATAAACTCAAGCAAGTCTGGAGACACCATGACGACTGAGAATGATTACATTTTATACTTTACTTTATATCTATTTAGAATGTATGTGTTAGTTTGAAAATAATGTAATTTACAGTATTTTGTGACCCTGCAGCATCCAACTCCACCTTTACTCACACTTGTCTCCACTTCTCTCCTTCTCCTCCACTCACACACTTTGTCTTTTCACTTGTGTCTCTCCTCCACCCTACTGTCTGGCGCTCACACATCCCCTCGACTCTGTTCATTGTGTCTGTCCATGCTGATTGTAATTGTGACCCCCAGAGCCCTCGAGCTAAAGTCCTTCATCCCTCCACTTGGCACTGGCCCGCTAACCCTAAAACTCTGTTTTTCACTCCACTGCTCATCAGTAATCGCTCTCCTCCTCTTCTTCCTCTGCGGCTGGCTCAGCGGAGCAGTGGTCGGCTCTGTCACCTCGCAGCGAGGAGGTTGTGGCAACGTGTTTCTGTTTGTCTCTCCCCTGTTTCAGTGTGATAATGCTGCACAGAGCCCGTACTCAGTGGTGAATGCAAGCGAGGCCTTATCGGCCAGCATCAGTGGCTAATGTTATAAAGCACTCATGGCTGAATGACAGCAGATCCCTGCAGTCGGGTTCCAAATATTGTGGAGAGGCATCACAGGAGATTAGAGACTGGCATGGATGACACACTGAACAATCACACTGGTTATAATGTATGGGTTTCTCAATACTTTGTAAATGTGATGGTGTACATTGCATCTGTTAAAGGAGACATATTATGCCCCTTTTCCACAAATTGAAATAGTTCCCAGGTGTCTTAAAGACATGTCTGTGACATGCTTTGGTCAAAATACCCCAAGGATCAAACATCACAGCTCTTTTCATTCTCAAAACAGCCCTGTTCAGAACGGCTGGTTTCAGTGCCTGTCCCTTTAAATGCAAATGAACCACTGCTTGCCCCGCCCCTCGCCCTCTACTGGTAGGCTAACAGGCAGGGGTGGTATTATGCAAATTCGAAAACTGATGACATCATTGGCCACGGTTACATGATGTTTTTTAATTCAGAATTAATATATTTAAAATATTCTCCTTGGAAATAGTAATTCTGAATTGAGGTTTACACGGAAAACACATTTGATCGGCTTTATTTAATTCCGCTTAACGTCTGGGGGTCGGGAATTGTTCTGATTGGACAGGGGGCACACGTGTTTACGTATTTACGTCTACTGGAAGAAAACAAACTCCATTCTCAGTGTGTGAGTGTGTGTGAAGTGAGCAGAGCTGCTCCTAAACGTAACAACAACAACAACAACAACAACGACAACAATTTAGTAGAAGCATGAAGGTTTCCCCTCTTAACTGCCAGGATCGCCTTCCTCAGTTGTGTGAGCTTCACCTTCCCTGCCGTAGCAGCAGCAGCGACGTGGCCATTGTCTGACTACCGAGGGAACAGCTCGTAAAACCACATGAATTTTTAACTAGGGACCCTGCACATCACAGATTTTTTTGTCAATTCTCACATTTTGGGGGCCGGGAGGCGAGACAAACACCCAAATACATGTTAAAGAGCCTTCAAAAAGTGATATTTCCATAATGTGTCCCCTTTAAACCCTTTCATTTCTATTACATCTCACAGCTTTATGTAAAAAAAACAACAACCAAAAAACATCTCAGTACCTCATTATTCTGGAGGTTTCTCACAACTCCACACAGGATCTCAAACCATGAGTCCAGCCACTAACCATCCATCATTTACAAAGGCACTACTCTGCTTGGCTCTGCCTGATTATTTCCACACCTTCCAATTAAGAGTAAAGGAGGCCACTGTGCTCTTTGCAGCCTTTAAAGACCCACTCCCGTGAAAATCGTGTTTTTTGAGCTTTTCACATGTTCCTGTGGCATTTTTCTTGTGTTAGAGCACTTATCAGCAGAAAAGGAAGTGCAAAATTGCATTTCTGAGTTTTTCTGCCTTCAAACTGCTGTGAACCAATGGCAGACTCAAACTGGCAGTTTCAGGGAGACTGGAGCTGACGTGTCACAGCTCCAGGGGAGGGCACTAGTGCTACAAGCTGCCGCCCCGTTCTTCATCTGGCTTAGAGGTGAAAGCCTTGGCAGCTCGGTGTAGCTGTCAAGGTATAGTAGGTATAGCTCACCTGGTAGAGCAGCTGGCATTGTGAGCAAGGACTATGCTCCAGTCTGGGATCGAATCCCGGCGTGGAGTTTTACACTAAATGCGCTGAATCTGTAATTGTACAATGTCCAGCTGTCAGCAACCGGGGGGTGGGGTGCGAGGAGGTGGCTGGGCGGGTGCAGAGCAGCGCAGTCTCCGCCCACCCCCCAGAGGTGAATTGCTAATGTGCATGGCTAATGAGCTGGTTTTAAAATGGCCGAAAAGGGTCGCGGGAGTGGGACTTTAATGCAGACACATGAGCATGTGTGTCTTTTCAAATCACATCCAATCAATTTGATTTTCCACATCTCCAACCAAAGTGTAGAAACCTTTCAAAGACGACCAAGAGAGATGGGAGGCACCTGAGCTCCAGGGTGTAAGAGCTCCCTGACTGTTAAGGAGTAAACATGTGTAATGCATTCGTTTTAGTTTTGTGTCCACCCTGCTGATGGATGGTCTAAATTGAGATGCCACTTCAATGCGTTTTTGCTTGTTTTGCTATTTAGGCCAAAAAGATAATCTCCAAATTGCTGGGTGTTTATCTGTGGCCCTGCAGTGTGTCACATCTATGTACAGTTTGCCCTCTCTCGCACTAATGCAAACCAACGTAACACACACCTCACACCGCAACCGCAATTACCTTGAGCGCTCATTAGGAGCAGCCGTTGCAGCGTCGCTCTGCTAATAAACAACAAACAATGTAGCAGTGATTTCTATTAATATATAGTTATAAACAGGTCCTGCACTAACACGCCAGCCGCTGACAAATCGGCTGCAGCTGGAGTGAAGTTACCTTGGCAACAACTGGAGCGCTGGCTAAAACACAGGGACATTAAATGGGACAAATAAAAAATGGCTCAGGTGACCTTCCCTACAAACAGCTTGAAGCGATGTGGTGAAGGAGCTGAATTATTTCTCAAGCAATTCGACTTTTACCTTTTAACTTGATGTGCTTTAGGATTTATAATTTATCTGAACACGGTCAGAAGTAATGGCACTGATGATTCATACTCTTCAGTTGGTTATAATGATGTGAAGTAGACTTTTATTCCCTGGCTTAGCTCCCTCCCTTACATCCACTAAAATAAATACACCAATCAATATTTTGATGAACAATAAGTCAAATTAGTGTGTGTTAAGTGACAGAAATAGTCAGTAAAAAACCAAGAGAGAAACAAAATTGCCTAAACTGTACTCATCTCCACCTGTAGCAGGACACTTTCACCAGCAACAAAACTCTGGTTGACTGACCCTGTCCTGCCCATCAACCACTGCAGTGTAGACATACAGTGAGCTTAGTGGAGCCAACTTTATGAAATCAGATAATGTCTGCCAGAAATTAAAAGTGGAAGAGGACATCATTCAGGCATCATTAACGAAGCTGTAGAATGTGTATGATGTGATATAAGAAGATATATTTTCTACCTCACTTCCTATACATTTTATCAGATTTCTCTCTCTCCATCGCTCTCATTATTTATTTGTTTTTATTTCTCATCTTTTAATCTACTGCCAGATGGAGCTGCACTACGCTAACATACCAAGTCAAACTCCAAACAAACTGTTGACTGGCTTCAGCAAACAGCTGCCTGGGTGGGGAGGATCACTGCAGCGTCTTCACTCTGCTCCGTCTGAGGAAACGCTGCAGTATCGTCTCCTCCGACAGAGATGCTGCATCAAGGAAGTGCATTACCTTACACAAGAGCTTTCCTTTGTTTTCTGAGGAGAATATTCATATGAATATGAACATTTTTGGCATCCATCTCCATATCTGTGCCTTTACAAATACATAGTCAGATTTAGGCACACCGCTACTGCACACTGTAAAAGGAATCTTTCCCAGACCACTTCCAGATGTCAACATCATTCACAATTGTAACTGAATTTTCTAAAGACCATGTATATGCCAGATGTGACCAGGGCCTGTGATTCCACATTATGTGTAGAAACACAATGATCACATGGAGATTTTGTTTAAAACACAAATATCTGCATCACACAATACAGAAAGCAGCTGGTGTAATCTCTCTGCCTTTTCCATGCTGCATGGCAACATCTGATCTTATTCTACTTGACAAATAACACTCTCTCTCTTTCAGCTGTGGTCGTGACTTCACATTTAGCCTGTAACCCCCACCACCCACCACCAGCTACCTGGGAGCTGCCCAGTATAATCAGAGCACTGTACTGCCGGCCTAGTGGGCAGCTCCCAGGCACAGCAGTCGTGTTTAAGGTCATTTCTCATTGAGTCTTCTCACCTATAACGTCCAAGCCAGTGGAACGTTCACATAGTTTGTTCACAGTTCTGTTGCTGTCATTTCAAAGATAGTAATGTGACAGGAAAATAAAACCACCTGACCACTGACCGCTGCAAAGGGAAACATGAAAAATATGAAATGCAAAATGGAGGATGTGGGAGAAATGAATCACTCCAGGATTTATTTTGGACAGCCACCATTTATTATGGTTAGTCAGGCAGTGGAGGACACTGGTTACTGACATTATCGGTGACAGAGAAGGTAATGGTCTATTGTTGGGGTCTGGATAGTGGGACAGTGCTACTGCAGATTCTGTCATTCAAAAATAACCGTATAGAGAGCATACAGGGTTAGATAGATTTGAACACAGACATTAATAAAATTCAGAGGGAAGAAATCGCAAATGGGCCGTGAGGGAGGAGAGATGAGGGAGGAAGATGGATTTACGTGACAAGAGTGAAACCAGGAAAAACCCAGACAAATAAAAAGGAGAAGAGGGATACTGACAGAGGAGACAGTCAACTAGCAGAAGAGTGAGTCTAACAGCGAGGCAGGATGTTGATGCTTACACCAAATTACAGCAGCAGAATAAGACTCGGTTCCCAAATCACCAACAGAAGCAACTAAATAAATGGTCAAAGGTCAGCAAAGGTCATAGTCCAAAATACTAGTCTGTACTGTACTCCTGTCCTGTGTGAGGCATGTTGATAGGAATCCTGGAGAAGGAAACCAGAGCTAAGATGAGACAGACTCTCAGACAAAGTCACTTACTGCACTGATTAACTGTCTACCACCACTGCCAATGAAACCAGTGCCAACAAATTAGTTCAGCCTGGCATGAAAATCTACAAACTTGCGAGCACAAAGCCGTCGTACACCCATTCAACGAAAGGGAACAGCAGCTGGACAAAGCTTGGTCCATGCTGTTTGTGAAGGGCCATTTGTTCACATTGGGGTCATGTATTGTCCCCACCTCAAACTTTTCTCCTGCCTTTTGTGTTCCCTTTTCCCATCTGGGAGTCCAAAGTAAATACGCTGGCATAATGGAGGCTTGTGAATTTCTACTCTTAATTACTATCTTAAATCTCAAATCTGTCATATGGTGAGAATTACTGCGAGCTGTTAGTGCGCAATTTTGTGCAAAACATTCAATTCTACAAAAATCGAAGAAGATTTCAAGACAATACATTTCATTTAAAAATGCGGCCGCTAAATCAAAGCTTGCAACTGACTTAATGAGCTATTTTTGTAAAGTTGCAACTCAATATAGGAACAATCAAGTGAGATTAATATTATACAGACAAAGTCTGCCAGCACTAATCCCGCTCAATACTGCAGGAAGAAAATAACATCATGAGTAAGAGCGAAATCCTTCTCAGGAGGATATTCTGATAGTCTGCTCCACATGGGGCTAACTGGATGATACACACATCAAACTTCTGAAAAGAAACTTCAGCCCACAAACACTAACACATCAACACACAGCTTAAACATTGTAGGAAAGCAGCAACATATACAGTCATGAAATAGAAAAATGCAACAGGTATAATACAGGTCTATAGCACCTGATCACACACAGAATTCCTCAGTGACTGTGGCCACGTTGTCACACACACAGTAGCTCCACATTTCTGACTTTTGAGAGGTAAACAATGACATGCAGGTTTAAATGCCTGATTCTGCTTTTCAACCAGAAAACACAACATCCACACAGTAGCTCGTACTGGGCCTCACACTCAGTAAAGTCATTATCAGCACTCATCTCCTATACTGCTATCCGCTTTGGCAAAACCCCTGTTTATCTTCACTCTCTACTAAACTTCCATAACAGTGACTGCAACTTATGCTCCAGTAACTACATTAACTTGCTCAATCCTATAACGTTACTGTATCCTCCTGCTGCACATCATAATTACTAGCATTCAATGAATTTGAAGTATGGGAAATACAAACTTACATAATGTCTGTTCAGCTTTAAACTCTTCCTGATCTTTTCTACCCCCCATTTTCTGAGTGTAGCTTTTTTGGACTTGCTAAACATTTTGTTGCCGACTTGATTGTCCATTTGTTGAAAAAACAGTTGCTAAAAGGATATAAAAAAAAGAAAAGAAAAAAGAAAAGAAAAAAAAGCAAATGTGACTGCCACTAGTGATTGTAAATGACAGGGAGTAAGCTAATGGGTCGGACGGCAATTTCCCAGCAAGCTTCACTTTGTACTGGAATAAAGTTGTCTAATGAAGGAAGTGATGTGAAGAAAAAATATTCATCTTTCATATATCATGTGGTAAATTAGGTTGTGATCCTCAGAATAGATAGAGTAAATCACAAAATAGTTGAATATTCAGCAGAAATATAATAATGCATATAGAAATTAAAATATGAGAAGAGTAGCAACTACAACATGAAGAAAAAACAAACAAATATTACTTTCAGCATGTAGAATCCAAAGACAGAGACAGGAACAAAATGAGAGAAAAATGGCCGATCCAAAAAGCAAGATAAACAGATGGTGACACCAAGGAGAGAGTGTGAAGATCAGATATAGACAGATCTGACAGGACACCCTGTGCTCCGACTGCGATAATGGATGATGGATACAGACAATCACATCTCGGAACAGGCTATAGAAAACACATCAGACACGAGAGAGCAGATACATCGGACCTTTGTACCAACATACAAGGTGTAGTACTGAGTGGGTATGACTCAGGTATCCAAACTTTGAAGCGTTCCACTTTTGGAGTCATATTACTTTTGTGATATGGCTGTTCAGACTGAGAGCTGTCTACTTAGGGGCTTCTTGGTACGGGGCCCCCTGAGAGCTTACAGTACTACACTGCAGCTTAAAGAGGAACTATGCAAGATTTTTTTTACCTTAATAGGTTATAGCTACAAATTTTTCATCAAAACAATTCATTTTTCAAAAATAATACATCCACAGAACGTCTAGAGGGGTGCTGAATAAAAGTATTGATTTTACTGAAAAAAAGTAGGCCTATTATAGCAATAATTGTTTTATAAATTTTGACGGGTCCAAAATAAATATTACGTTGACAACATTGAGCGCAACAGCACAACAACACAAACACACCTCCTAATCCGTAATCGCTTATTTTTGACGGATAAGACCACACAAATATACACATTGTAAAGTGTGTATGATAAACTGTTTAACGTTATCCGTGGCTCCACGGATTGCTTTCTGGCTGGCTTCGATGAAAACAAAAATGCACATGGCCAGGTGGGGGAGGGAGGAGGGAGAAAAGGGGGAGAAAAACTGCCAAAAGGTTATCAACGGGTGTTACCACATTGCTGAACATGTTTCCTGAACTTGTTTGTGTTTTGTCTCTTGGTATTGTTTTGATTTCTCAGGGCTAAAATAAGTTTGGATACCATCAATTTGCATAGTGTGAATGTTCTACTGTAAATCTTTGAGTTCAAACTTTCCTGCTGCACACATTTTGCCTCAAGATATCATTTCTAAATTCATTCAGAAGCAGCAGTAGCAGCAGCACAGGTGAGACCTGACCTCTGGAATCATTGCAGGCTACGTAGGTAATTATGAAACAGCAGTGAGCTCATAAATTTATCAAAGTGAATAAGGACCCTTATGTATTGCCTTAGTGAATGATAATATAAACATTGCCACGGGTTACTATATACTGTAACAGTTGAAGAGGAGCTATGAAATAAATACTCAGGAAGACCTTGAATGGGTTGAAAACCATCCTTCATGTCCCTTTTTGTATTCATTAACTAGTGCACTGGTACTGAAAGCTTGCACCCTCTTTCAGTGTCATTATAAAGGACACACAAAAGAGCAAAGGCAAATAGGAGAAAATGTACAGTCTCATATGGATCCACGCCTTGTAAAATAGCAATGCTTCATCACCTTCACTATTCCTCCCAAAACAGCACGAACTGACAACATTTGTATAAACCCCTGGGAGGCAGGGAGGACAGAGTAAACCTCTGCGCTGCCTCGTGGCAAGACTGTCAACACGAAGGAATTTGTAATCCAATTTTTCCAATTCTTTTGTTTAATCCTGCCGTTCGGCTGTCGCGGCGACAGCGGAGTGACAAATGGATGAAACAGGACAAGAAAATGTGTCATGAAAATATGACATAACACCTGTCATTTGACCGTTTACTGTTTCCAGCTTGGTTTGTAATGGACGCCGCAACAAGGGGTTCTCGCACGGCAGGGGATCGAGATGCAACACAAGGGAGCAACACAACGCTGACACAACATGACGGATACACATCCCTGACATATTATCACTTCATAAAGTTGTTATGGTGGACGTGGGTATAGCAGACACTGTGTATTTACACGTTGCTGCCAGGCAACTGTCTGACCCTGACGCGTGTATCATGGCAGTATGTGCAGACATACATACATTAAAACAAATTAGCTACATACACACCACCAGGGAGGAAATATATTTTCTTGTTAAAACTAATCATGTAAGCAGAGAGAGGCAATGTGTTACAACAGCCTGCATTAGTCAAGATCATTGATCCAACCAGGCTCCAATGTGACACTTCCCCTTCACCCCCTTAGAGATCTGTCTCCCATCAATATCTATCAATCCATCCAGCAAATTCCTATCACAGTAATTAATCATTTTATTATGTGCGCTGTAAACCTTCTAACAGACAAAAAACACAGCATTTCATTAAGCACAACTAAGCCACACAGGTTCATTGCACATGGATTTTCCTCTGCATCCTTGGCAGCCACTGGATGGATTACTATCACATTCTGAGCCAGTACCGAGGGTCATGAACTGGAATACATTTGTTGATCCTTGACTTTTAATCTGGTGCCAATGCAAATGCATGTTTACATCCAAACATGCCAAACTAAGACAGCAGCTGAGGTGGTAAAGCATGTTGGAGCACGTTCACGTGCTGCTATTAGCATTCAGCTTATGTACAGCACCAAGCTACTAACGTGTCCACTTGTGTCTCACGTGCATCTGATGGAACACATATAATTGTATTTTAATTAGGGATGTGGATCGTAAAATATTTAAACGTGATGATTAATCATATGAGTGTTCGTAGTTAATTGCCAATTAATTGCACGTGAAATTCTGACGGGTCACAGGTCTGGCTCTAACATCAGCAACTGATTAAAACCATGGGTTGAGCCAAAATACCAATATACCGTAAAAGAACATGCATTAACTGTGCATAAAAAAGTGCAAAATATTAATTTGTTATTAATGGATTAATACATTGACAGCCTTAATTTAAATCACTGTTACTTTTAAAGAAGAAAAATCTTGATAAATCTAGTTAGAAGATAAATAAATATTTTTTTGTAAAATACAGCATATTTTTTTGTAAATCAGGATTATTGCAGGCATTAAGCAGAGCTATGTATTTTCATGGAAAATGAACTTAATTACACATTTACAGAAACTTTCTTCTGCATCGAAAATTTTATTGGACTCATTCAGACTGGTTAAACTTAATGGCAGTGCTGGCAACTGAGAATGGTCCATTTACTAATACTTGGATGATTTAATGACAATGGGCCAATTGAACAATGGAGCATGCATACAGATGTCTTTGAAGATCTTTCACACTGTAACTTTCTAAGCTGTGGTTCCTTTTAGCCTTGTATTGGTATTTGCATATTGATTGTGTTTATGCGTCAAAAATGAAAAAGAGTGGTGTTCATTTGTGAAGGTTATTTTTCTGAACAAAACATGGAAATAGCGTTTACAGAAACTCATGCTTTTTGTTGTTTTTAACGGTACAGCATGTAACCTCTGGATTGTCCAACAAAGAATGTCATCACATAAAATACATGTCTAAATGAAACCATCAAGCAAACAAACAGGAAATAGATCATGTAATGTGTTCAATAGCAAAAACAAGCAACTTAAGTCTGAAAAATAATAAAGCAGCAGTAAAACCTAAACCTAAAAAGCAGCTGAGATGAGATGATTATAGTGGTTCATCCTCAGAAAAATGCTTTTGTAAAATACATCCATCAGTAAAATGTCTTTCTCTTCTCTCTCCTCCAGTCTCCTTTATCACTTTCTATGTATGTTTTTACTCCCCTTCTGGACAATTTTGCGGTGCTGCGGCAATCAATGTTCCTTCAAGTATAATACAGAGAAAAAATAGGAGCGTAAGGACCAAGTGTTGATTACAGTACATTTTGAACAATCTACAGTAGGCTATTGCATTTGTTTTGATTTTCTATCTCTTAAATTGTTGCCTCTTTTTATGTAAAAAACAAAACAATCTGTGCTTTAACATCAACCGGTTGCTGCATGTGACCTGGGGAATGTAGTCAACACCAACACCAGGTCTGATCGGAGCAGTTCAGTTTGCCATTAGAGGATAATCGCTGTGTTTCAGAAATGTTCATCTGTAGTACAGTATATCCCTGCCTGCCTGGCTGCCTCCTCTTAATGTCTTCCTTTAACTGTGTTTTCATCCAGTTTAAAAAAAGGCACAAAATAGTAAATGCTAATTAGTGAGCAGAGAAATGTACAGACAAGAATGGAAAACACTACAATTACTGCCAGGGAACATGTTGTCCCCCCCATGTAATTTAATGGTGCCTTTTATTTTAGTCTTTTTGCTGTTTGACCAAAGCAAAAACAAGCTCTTAGCATTTATTTCACTTCGAAATTAAACGTTGTTCCCAAGCGCAAACCCATCACTCCTTTACCCCATAAACACAGTGAACTGTCATAGGAAAAGCACAGATCGTGCTCATAATATTGATGATTACTCCCTTTCAAGTGTTCTAGTAAACCGTAACAAAGAGCCAGCACAGGACCAGAACCCATCAGTAAATGTAATATTGTGACTCTTGCATTAGCCTACTATGGCATGTCAAAAAATAAGTCGAAATAATAAAAAAATAAGTCGAAATAATAAAAAAATTACAAATTATCACTGGCAAACTGAGATTCAGGATTTAAATCATGGATAATTTCAGTATGGCCCATCATCCTCACACTTTGCCTTATCATTAACAGATCCAACTATTTTGCACCATTTTATTTTAATCTTTTTTTGTCCTCTTTTTTTCCTCCATCAGTACTACCCACAACTTGTACTGGCATTAGATTGCACTGCACCAAACATCCAATATGAAACATCCAATATGAGCTTTCCTAAATGTCAAGCATGTGTCCTGTGTATTGCTGATTTTAAGGTAATTGGCAATCAAGTCAAGTCAACACAAATTAGTAAGGAGCAGTAAACAGTTTTATACAGATGATGGTTCTTGCAGAGGATTCTTTCCTTACTGATAGGAATCAAAAAACAACAGCAAACTCATAAATGACAACAGAGAAATCTGTATTATATACCTATGTGTTATGGATGCTAATTACCCCATATGCCTCTGAGCATTCGACTTAAACAAAGCTTTCTTAGTCACAAGGAAGAATGCATGTCTCTGTTTTCCATAGCTAGAATGCCAATTACAGTTCAGTGGATTGGCTAAAATACAATCTTGCAATCTTGCTGTATAGTCTTAAGAAGACGCACAGTATATGTGATGTTCAAGCAGCTATACTGGAAGATGTAAATCAAGAGTTTAAATCGAGCATGAGGTTCAACAAACAATGCAACTTTGTAAAGCCTAAAAGTTCTGCCAACATGTGAGACAGCGATGATAGTGAGTGAGGAGGGAAAAGAAGTCTGCCAGAGATGTGCCAGTTACACACTGAAACTTGTGGTTTCCGAAGACGCAGAGGCTGCCAATCCAACACTAAGCCATTCAAAAGCACATCCAGACACATCCATCCACAGGTAAAGGTCAAACCCCCTGGAACAAACACAGCAGCAGCATGCATCATCCAGGAAATAATGGAGGCCAGTTTTTTGTCATTCCAGATGCGATTCCGTGAAACTCCACCAACCGCACTCTGGAGAGCATGCGGAGAATGAGAATCACCAAAGCGGGATAAGTAGACGTGGATGATGCGTGTGGAAGGAAGGCTTGAGGTACTTTGCGTCAAACGAGCAGAGAGGACATTCATCAGTGAAGGTGTCATGGTAGTTTTTACTGCTTTGAAACTAATCCATAATATGTTCTCACCCTCAGATTTGGACCATGAGAATTTGAGGCCATATTAGAAAATGAAGTTCAGTGATTAAAATTTAATCTTAGATCATAAAGGCTATTTAATTGTTCTAATTCAATTACCTTCTTAGGCATTGTACAACATTGTGTCCCAGGTGATTCCTCTACTGGCAAAAGCCCCTGAGATCCTAAAACCTAACAAGAAGGCTTGAATTCAACACTTGTGTAGAAACAGCAGTAATGCATGGTTGACACTGTCATCGGGGGATTAAGCATAGGTGACACACACACACACACACACACACACACACACACACACACACACACACACACACACCACACACACACACACACACACACACACACACACACACACACACACACACACACACACACACACACACACACACACACACACACACACACACACACACACACACACACACACACACACACACACACACACACACACACGTATGCCCCTCCCCTGCCAAAACCTCAAGAAGAATTCATGAAGTTCAACACTTGTCTCCCAGCCATTGCTGTGTGAGTACATGTCAGCACTCAAAGACATTTTCTTTGCCAAATGGAACTGACTGTTGGTTTCGAACTTTGAGAGACTGTTGAAAAGATTCAGCTCTGACAAGTAAAAAGACAGAGCCACTGCTGAGACGAGAGCTCGAGACGTCCACACTGTCTCAAAATGTGCAAGCTGAAGTCAGCCACATGTTAGATAAGTGATGAGTGAGGCTCATTTTAGACAGACGCTCAATACTGTAAAATGGTCTGAAAAGATGCGAGTTATTTTGTTTTCTTTTTTATGGGCTGTATTAGTTGTAGATAGATAACGCAAAAATCCAGATTTGTTTATAACAAAACTTCTCACATTCCTGACAATTTTGTCCCTCCCCCAGATGAGAGATTTAGCTCATCTGTGGAAGATGTTAGGCTTGGGTTTTAAATGTTATGAATCTGTTTTTTAAGAGACAGAACTTTAATAGCTGTTAATACATTGTGAATATTTATTTTTGATATCTATTAACAAATGTTCAGAGAAGTTGTTGTATGCTGAATAATCCTCGTCGGTGCATTACACTGACCTGGTCTGATTAATTGATATTATGTTCATATCTCACTCTATATTTTGCTGGCATGTAACTTTTTTAAAATTCATTATGATGTCTTACTTCCTATTTCCTATTGATTAGTAGCTTTAAATAACCAAACTAAATTAGCAAAATTATGCTTTCAAAATAGCTCCCAACACCAAAGTAGGCTAATTATAATCTAAGACCATTTGATTTGTACAGCTATATAGGGAAACAAGAAAGTTTAAAAAGGAGAAAAGATTAGATCAATTAGCTTCTCAGCAAGAAGGAGAAAAAAAAACACAGGCTTTTTCATGTTGGGCAACCTGCTGATTCGTTGGCTGCCAAGAAACCTGCTGAGCTGAGGAACTATAAAGACATAGAGAGATTTCACAAAGATTTCTTCTACTAATTAACTGCTGTGGTTTCGATTTTGATTAAACTTCTCAAGACTGACACTCTCCAAACTGTACATGAATGAACACAAGTACAGGGTAAGTACTGCCTGACTCAAAGTGAAATAAAGGACTGGAGAAAGGCAGAGAGATGTGTGACATAAATAATAGAGGAAGGGAGATGCACATTTGGTGAAACACTGAAGTTTGGAGTGTTTACCCCTTTGGTCTCAGGGAACATCCATTTCTCTATCACCACCATCAAACCATCCTCCTTCTGTCCTCTGACTTTAATAGAAGAAGCATTCCCATTTGTGTTCCTCATCAAAAAGCAATAAAGTTGGATGAAACAATCCCACAGTGAATTAAACAGCAGTAGATGGATTAGAGGTACAGACTTACGGTCAGATGATTGTCTGTTGTTTGAATCTATAACCAGCTGCCTTAAGAGAAGAGCTGAATCTGCTGCAGCACAACCTGGTCCCCAATGCCTGAAACTCATTCATCATCTGTGAGGACAGGCACTAAGATTTCTATATCAAATAAATTCAAATGGCTATGTCACCACTAGCTGATGGTCTCGCTGGAATCTGTGCAAAATCAA
Source organism: Trachurus japonicus (assembly GCF_045865225.1). NCBI lineage: Eukaryota > Metazoa > Chordata > Actinopteri > Carangiformes > Carangidae > Trachurus > Trachurus japonicus. The sequence goes on from NC_140925.1 coordinate 17,391,207, forward strand.
GCAAACTGGACTTAAACTGCCTTCCATTTATTTCTGAGTAGCACAATGGATTCTCTCAGAGGTCAAATGATGTAAATGACACTATGCATGCAACTGTTCATCATGTTTAGTGGTTTATGGATGATTCAGTGGTCGTTAAGGTTATTGATTAATTGATTGATTGACTTTGTCTGCCTCAGTGGAAACTGTCTTAAGCTTTCCAGCTTCCAAAGGTCCTAAGCTTCCTCCTATAAGAATACAAAAAAGACGTACAATCCAGATCAAAAAAACACACCATGTACAGTTTACAGCAGTAGGCATTGTCATAGTGAGAACTCAACAACACAATTAAGGTTGTGTTTGGTGAAACCTTTTTAGGTTTAGATGCATAATCTGCATTTTTAGTTTTCAGACTGGTGCGGTTTGGGTTAAAAGAAGGACTAGGGACAAGGATTAATCATCAAATCGTAATAGAGAGGTTGAGTTGACGTTGGGTAACGATCATGGACAAAAGATGGAGCGTTGACAATTTCATATGAGAAACAGATGTTTCATTCAGTGTGAAGGTCCTGTGTTTTGTTGACCTGCCCATCCAGCCCATTTAAAACCACAACTTATTTCCCTCCATCTTTCTCCTTTGCTCCTAGTCTTATCATAATGACTACATGACTACATTTGCTTAAGGTGTGCTAACAATGAAACATAATTAAGGGTCAAACTAAGCTGCATTTCCAGATGGCCTATAGGGTCTATTTTTTTCACAGAAGAACAGTCTCTTCAATTTGGATCTGACTGATACCTGATCCGCACAAAAAGGAAAGTAATGGTGTGGATACTGATCCAACTGATTGGTGAATTCTTTATATATTTTTCTCTAATTTCAAACAACCAGGTGACACAGAAAAATCTTACCCACACTTTGTGCAGGATTTCCACTCATCAGTTTGTATCAGAAGAAAATGTCCTCAACAACCTATCTCACCACAAATTAACACTATCAATTGGCCTGTTCCTATATTGACTGACTGTCACAGTTACTCCATCTATCTACAAAGCTGTTTCCATTGATGAAAATGGCTCCGATGACTCCGACCCCTCGGGCCACTTAAAGCACAATATGTTGACATTCATTTTATGGTCACCTTTTTTTGCCCTCGTCAAAAGTTTAAAGAGGGGAGCTCTGAGTACCTATGATAACCTCTGATATTTTGATAAAGTCTAACATCAATATATATTAATGTTCATGGATGTACAAATTTAGTGTGCAGAAAATAATTCCTAGGGTAGCGTTAGGATCAAACAAGAGCATTTTTGATATTCATATGTTCAGGAAATCTGATGAACAGACATATGATATGGTTGGCAAAATGCATTAAGTCTTCCCTTTGATCAAATATGGCATCACCTTCTCATTATAAAAGATAGGTCATGTAGTTGGCTACAGCTTTTTCCCGCTGGGTTGAAAAAAAATGAAAACATTAATTAATTAGGATTGGTAGCATACCAGGAAATAGAATTATGTAGGTTCATAAACTGCACAGCTGCATGTGTGGAGAAATTCAGATCTAATCCGATTTGTCATCTGATATAATACACCCCAAAATTCAATCCGAAGACCTAAATAAATAGACTGCCATAAGGCACACTTTGATTCCTCCTAATGCTGACTGAATTATTTAGGACGCAATGCATTAAGTATGAGAACGAGCTGGAATAGTTTTGTACTGGCATGTGTGTATGTGGGAATACATGCATCCTTGAGTGGGTACATGCTTACAAGGGGCTTCTTGCCACTTCAAATACCTGCAGAACAGCAGGAAGAGAAGCACAGATCTATTAAACATGCTGCATGACTCGTAGTGAGAGAAAGAGTTTTGCTTCTACTGAAGTTGGTTGGAACGGGTAAATGTCCATATCAGTGGCTGACAGTGGGTTGCAGTGTAATTCAATATCAGTGCTCAGCATCCTGCCATCCTGCCTATTGTGGCAAAATTCACATCCATTATCCATACTGTTCATGCTTGCAGGGGGCTGACGGGGGGCTGGAGCCAATTTCAGCTGGATGAGAGAGGGATACTTTCAGGACAGGTCACCACCAGTCCATCACAGGGCTGAAATATAGACAAACGTCCATTTACACTTGAGGGTAACCGGTTCAGCGGTTGGACCGTGGGAGGAAGCTGAAGTACACAGAAGAGCCCCCACACAGACACAAGGACAACATGCAAACTCCACACAGAGAAGCCCCCGCAGCCGAGGGTGAGGTGACAGTGCTGAAGGGAATTCACATGCTGGTTGATGCCATGGTTGAGTCTGTTACATCCCAGCCCTATTTTATGCAGCTTTTACAAACCTTACAAAATGCTTTCTAATAAAATATCAAATGTAAGTTTTGTTATCATATCACAAATCGCTGTGTAGACTGCAAAATCAATTGGTAAACATCTTTAACAATATTTTTTTTCTTTTTTAGATTTTGTCACTTGTCTTATTTTACATCTCCATCTTATCATATAAGCTGTGACTGACTAGAGAAAAAGCATGCATGCATAGCATGACATATGCATGCATTGAACTAGCATTTGTTTTTTATATACATTATCACATGATCTTACATCTTACAATTAAATATTACCTTAGATAAATCTGTTTGACTTTGACCTTTTGGAAGGGTAATAAAATCACTGACTGAATCAAAATCAGTGGGCATATTCTTCACATTTCTTCTACACTTGATGTAATTTCTCCATGGAAATTAAAACAAAAACAAAAACATGCTCTTTAGGCTCTATGTTCCATCGATTGAGTCGAACGACCCTAGAGAGTAGGAGGAGGAAAGCTTCATTGAGCTCTTATCCAAGAAAAGAAAATCAATTAATATCTGTCTTTCATAACAATGGAAGGCAATTTAATTTAGTATCTAATACCCTGTTTAGGAGAATACAGTAGAAAGAAGTAAACATGGCAATAGATACCATCCACATTCATATACCACACATCTAAAAAGCCCAGTAGGAGATTTTGGTTCATGTATCTTCTGTGACGGCTGAAAAGGCAGTAAGACATCTGAAAGAAAGAAGCCACTGAGAAAATAGCAGTTTTCTAATAAAGTGAAAAAGAAGGTGAAGACAAGAGGAAAAAGGCCCCAATTAATCAAGTACCTTCAGATTGAAGCATGACCACACACCAATCATTTTAAATTATTCAAAGGAAAATCCTAAAGGTGACTGAAGGACATTAGGAGATAGAGTGGGAGTGGATAAGTTGGATTTATAGAATTTGATTACAGCTTCCTGATAAGTTTCTGTGAGAAATATTTAATGAGATGTATGTGTGTGTAAAAGCCTCACAAAGTTGCAAAGCACCGTACAAGGTCAACTTACTTGGAGAATATCCACTGAATACTGACTGAGACTGACCCAAAGGGAAATGCAAATTGTCTAATGTACAGCTTCCTTCAATTTTCCCCCATCTCCAAGTAAATGTTGCTGATGTCAACAGGGTGTTCAAATACTTTATGTGTCTGCATACTAAATTCCTCATATCTTACCCATCTCATGTCCAAATCCCATTTTAGTACAACCGCAGATTAACTTGAACACCACAGGCACAAAATTGAACAACACTCCACAAAATGGTTTTGTACACTCTTCCTGAGCCGTGCACATTTTAAAACTCAGAGTAGTGCAGTGTTTCTTCCTCTCTTCACACAGGGTGATAGGTAGCGAGAATCGAGCCTGCAGGTTCAACTGAGCAGTGACAGCATGAGCCCTACGGCTATGATCAGCTTCTCTTCAGTGGGAATACAAGGGCTCTGACATTGACGCTGATGAGCCATGACTAAAATACATTTACTCTTTTTAATCTTTTTGTTTTTTTCATTGAGAAACAAATATTAGCATTTGTTGCATTGGCGTTTGTGAGGATGTCAGCTGGCTTAAGGTTAGACATGTGTTTGAGTGGAAACCTCTCAGTAAGGTGGTTCCCTTGAGTAATCACAGGCCGCTAAAACCTCCACCTGAACACCGACCCGTCACTCATACATTAGCAAGTTTAAGTAAGCACAGCAGCCCTGACAAGCTTTAGATTTCTTTGCATGTTTAAGGGACTGTATGAGATACAGTACAACATGCATAAAGAGACTGGCTGATGGTTTCCTTTATGAATATGAACAGCAGACCTCAGCATATCACTGAAAATTACTCCCAAGGCCTATCCTGGGTATAACCATGCTGCCTTGAGCACGATTTTATTCGCTCTGCAAGTCAGCCTGGAAATCATGGACCCAATTTATCTCCTAAGTTAAGTCGTGGCTAGTCTGAAGTAACCATATAGTCACTTGGCTGCTCCCTTGTATCACAGTGTATTAACTTCTCATGTCTTCTTGATTGTATTGCCCTGCACTGGACAGTGGTATGGAAATCCAGCCTTGGTTGACATGGTGTATGGTTAGATGGCTGTTTGGCTCTGCTCGTGGTTTGTAAAAGTCCCTACATGCCACAGTTATACACACATACAGTACACACTCACACATAATATTTCTTTTATGTTAACCATATTGCTCAATCGCAAAAGCCTGCGGCCAAGCCATAGGGGTGAAATGAATCTGTGAGTGATCTGTGGAAGCTCCCCTGAAATATACATTCAGTCTGTGACCTCTGAGCGACAGGAGACGTACCACTACTATAAACAATGTGTGGTGCTGGGATTCATGGCTATACTTGACTCAAACTACAACATTTTCAAAAAGAAGAAACAGAATATAATTTGATTGGGAGCTTATACTTCTCCCTTTGCAGACCTGAAGTTCCTCCAATTTTAACAAGTTCTCCCTTTATCTTTCTAGATGAGCACCTCCAGCTGTTAACTGTGATATGCTCCAATTCAAGATTTCTTTTGTGCCTTTTTCTTAAGACCGAACTTTCAGTCGCTCTACCTGACACAAGTGATCAGCCCTGACATTTAAAAGTGTTACTGACATCATTAAAAGTATGAAATCCGAGCGAATGCGTGGCCACTGTGACAATAATGGAAAACCAGGAGTGAATCAGATAATATGACTCAGACATATAGGGTTTGAGTCTTGACAAAATTAGCATCCTAAAAAAACAAGTCAATCCGCAAGTTATTTTAAATAATTAGCAATGTTCAGGTTGTTAAGTTCATCTGCAGGAATTAGTTGAGTCTCACAACTCACTGTTTGACGTGTGCCTGCACAGTGGTGTACTGTTACATTTGACTGAACCGAGCCAATTTCAATATTAATATTTCCTCCAGTGCGTCTCCTGCTGTGATGACTCAACATATGATGCAAATAAAGACTTCTACTCTGAGACAACATTGCTCAAGAAAAAGACATTTTTCTTGTGGATTCTTGTTGCTTCTGTTTTTCCATCCATGCCCTCCGAATGAAAAAAAGACATAAATGTTATCATTTGCTAATTAAAACAACATAGAAGCTTAGAAATCAATGGCTGCCTCAGAGTCAGAGCTGACACCACTGTGGTGGTTGTTAATTAGTCACTGATAAGACACACCTGGGGAGACACCAGCTGATGGAGCTTGTGGGTGTTGCCGGCAGAGAGGAAACAACCAACCAACCAACCAACCAAACAAACAAACAAACAAACATGTACTACCAACTAAAATTAGAAGAAAGAGGCTACCTGCAGTGGCTCATGACGTGATGATGACATATGGACAGACCATCGTTTCACCTCAGGCTTGATATACTGGTGGACGGACCTGTTTAGCTATTGGCAGAAATTGGAAGACAACTGCGTTCGATCTAGAAGCAGGTCAAGTAAGCCCAGTTACGTACCCATTTACACCTGGCATTAACCTGCTTTTCAGTGATCGGATTGCAATCGGATAGCGCTTGACCACATAAAAGTACAGGTGTGATCCGATCAACCAAACCACCTCCGAAAGGTGGTCATGGACACATTGTGACCACACTGAACACAAGTGTAAACAGAAATGCGTCCTGTATCCGCATACAACTACGTGTACGAAAATACTTTTTCCTTTTTAATTTACCCACGCGAATATGTGATTGGGTCTCAATCAGATCTCAATGTGGACACTGGAGACGCATATTAAAGCCAGGTGTAAATGCTCGGTATACAATCTAGATACAGTCTGGATACGTGACTCATGTTAAAGCAGATGTAAGCGGAATGTTTGTGTTAATATGAGTCTTAAATAGTTATATCTTCCGACAGCAATCACTTACATAGAGTGTTTGGTCCGAAACACGGGTCTGTCAGTCACTCTGCTCTGCTGTTAGCCGAGGAGAAAACTTTCCTTGTATCCTTCAACCTTTATCCAATGAGGAGAGAGAACGGCATAAAGGGGCGGTCCTCTCTGTGTGTGCAGCCAAGGGATGTGCTGAATGTGGTGACGTAGGGACGAGGGCGGGGACTGCTAACTCCATCGGCTGACAAGAAGTTAGCCAAAACGACCAGGGGCCTCATTTATCAAAGAGGGTGTAAAACTGCTACTAAATGTTTGCGTACGATAGTTACCATTACTTTGCACGCCTTTCCACTACACAGTTAAAGCTCTACTGGACTCGCTTTAGGTCATTTTCCATTACAGCTGAGTCCTTTACAGTTCCTCCTCAGGGCCGCGTTGTCTCGCTCTTTTTTCTCTCCTCTCGTCAGCTCCAAACTCACGTGCACCTCGTTAACTCAGGTGACAGAATAGTAACAGTCTCAGCAGCTGCAGATCAGTGTGCGCTGCTGCCGATGTGTTTTTAAACTTGGCGGGTTTGATCCTTGTCGGACGTCACACTATAGTGTGTAAAAGCAAAAAAGCAAAATCCTCAATCCGCTCTGTTTATCAATTAACATAGAGCCTAGTGTTATTATAGAGCGGGTTGGATTGCCAGCATCAACGGTCCACCACTACCACAATTACTTCAAAAAAATCCTACTGTGCTCTTGTACTGCGCGCTCCTCTCTCCCTCTCACACTGCAGTTCTCTGACTCAGCAACGGTGTCGCCAATTCCTCCTGTTCCTCAAAAAAGGTGTAAATCACGGTACGCCAGGGTCAAAATGGGTGTAAATGTCCGCACTTTTTCCCGTCAGGTTTTGGTTTGATAAATCCCAAATTTGGCAGAGAAAAGTGCGTACGCACAAAACGGGGGAAAAAGGGTGTAAAAAAAGGTGTATCCACAATGATAAATGAGGCCCCAGATCGCTTACTTCTGCTTTAATGGCAGGTGTAAACAGGATGATAGAGTTATTGTCATTGTTCAGTCCTGTTGTAATGAGTTCAATTATGTTCGCAGTTGGAGTTTGGACCTCAGAACTCGGAATGACATCACCTCCCGAAAAATGGACGATTAATATAAAAAAGATATAACAATTTCATACTGTACTTGTAAAGGTTACATTTCAATGCAAACCCTTAACAAAAACATGTGACATGCATCAAAACAAACAGGCAAACTGTTAGCCACTGCTAGCCTTTGTCAGCAGTACACTCTGTGGTTTGTACACATACAAACAGTGTAGGGAAATGTCCAGGGATAAGAACTGAACGGTGCTATGTATATGGCTGAATTTGAAGTGAAACAATTATGAGACAAATAAACAGTAAAACTGCATTGGGTGTTCACTACTGTTGACCTTACAGTCTATGCTGTTGACACGAGTAGCAGCCATCTTGAATTCTTATATCGACGCTTTGGGTGACAGAGACTGTTGACCTCAGTATTTTTTTTAGGTCCTGGTTACAGCCCTGGTTTTGGTTTTGGTGTTGATCAACCATGTTATTTTAAATGATTATGCCACTATGTAGCATTGTAGTTTGTAACATTGTTGGACTCACATCTGGCCAGACTTCATTGTGCTGCACCGACGATGAAGTCAGATTGCTGACAGTTATGAAAAACAGCTGAGATATTCTAGTAGCTAATCAAGCCTGTAGTCATGAGCAGATGAGGAGCAGACACCAGAGGCTTGGTCTGCTCTGCTCAGTCATTGTCATGCCTCCACACTGGCAGCCAGAACCAGAGGCACAGTGTTTTCTGGTTGCTGGCCCCATTCTAATTTTTGGTAAGGAGAGTTCTCTCCTCATATTTCATTTGATCTTATTTTATGGTGTAAGAACAAAGCTGACTAACCCCAGTACAGGTGGGATTTTAGCATGAATTTACATCTACATTATTGTTAAACTTTATTATTAAAATATTCTTATTGTAAATGGCCCTGTGAGCCATCCTATAACATGGTATAAGAGGGGAGGTGTACTGAGCTTGTGCTCTGTGTACTTTGTGTGTTTTGCAGCTCCTCATTAAAAGTCAGTCAAACGTAGCAAACGCTCCCTGGGGGAATATTCAGATAAAATACACTCTTTTTCATCTGGTTGTGAACTTACAGTCTAAACTAATATTTCTCAGAGTCTGTTATTTTTTCATGAGCTCTCTGCGACTCCAGAGAAGATATTAAACAGATAAGGCCTGTAAAAGGGCAGCATATCTTGTTGTCAGTCAGCAGAATTTGATTTCCCCATGTTGGACCCTGTAGCTCTGTAGAAAAACTGTCCAACTGATAAATTACCAGGGACTTCACGTTTACAGCTCTTGGTTGGTTTGTAAAAAGCCAGCGTGAACATGAACTGAGCGTGAGTTAAAAGCACCCTTGGATTAAATCTGCTTGCTGAGAGTCAGCAGGTTAACAGTTTGAGTGCACACTCAACATAACAAATGAACAACATTGTATTGTATCTAAAATGTTACTAGCTGACAAAGCAAGGGAACAACACTGAGCAACAATTACAGTCAATAACTGTGTATTCTCTGTCAAGGTCTTTGTAAATACATGGTTTCACTTTGTTTTTCTGCATTCATTTATTTAATTTCAACTCTATGGTACTCTATTTTGTGTGATGACTGGGTAAAGGTTAGTGCCCACAAACCCACTACAAATCATTTTTAAAGAGCAATCATCATTCAAAGACAGAGGAGCACCTCATGAATCTATTAGGATTATAGCGGAACAGATGAGGCAGATGGAGAAAAGGAAAAAAAAAACAGAAAAAGCAGGACAGTGAATTTCCAGGAGAAAAGAAGCCAACAGAGAAGCTCCAGGTTTCCAGTGGCAGTCGAAGCAGCCGTCACTTTTCATATATGTTGAGTTTGCATCAGTGCTTCAGCTTTCTTGCGGCTGCTACCTGATGTTCCCAATGGTGCAAAGAAGCAGTGATGGCTGTATGGTTTGGTAGTAACTTAATGTAACAGCTGATGTTGGTATATGAAGGGAGGCTTGCCTGAGAGAGGTCCAGCTCTACCTATCCTGATGGTCATCTCATCAGAGTCCTGGTACTGGAACAGATGCTGCTCTTCTTTCTCTTTGGTCATCTTGGAGTCGGGGGGCAGGGCCAAGGCGGTGTGGGGGTCGGCACCTACACCCTTTGGACGAAAGAAAAAGACAAACAGAGAAAGGGTGAATTGGGTTCGACATAAACTGATTAACCAAATGAAACCTTTTTTTAAACCATTGGAACGCTGACAGTTGTTAATTGCTTGTATGCTGACAAATACTAATGAGACATGAGGCTTAACAGTACAGATTCATGTGGGCTCACTATCTGACACGCTGCAGGTCATTGTTTCCTTGTTTCTTTTTTTTTTTTTTTTTATAAATCAAATGTGTTTATGAATGTTTATGAAGCGTGGAAAAGCTCATGGATATACTAGAGTTAAATTATAAGGGCAGGCTTGCTTCCTGTATCAATCAAATAGGAGAAGTTTAGTTGACTCACAATATATTACACAGCTTTTGAGAGGAATTTAAATGCAAATGATGCCTCACTGAAAACCCTCAGTGGAGCTATGAATTACAGCTTCAAAATAAGTCATTATACAAAACTCTGCAGTAAAACACACAGCTAAAAACAAAAAAATCAACTCTGACTGATTGAAATTCTGAATGGAAATTAAACAGTAATGCACGAATGATGATGATCCCTCTAGTACCGTTTATTCTAGGGAGAGAACACACTCAGGGGAAAAAAGGTGACTGACACATGACATTAATCAGACCTCTGTCATCTCAATCAGGGCGCTCATTAATTTGGAGCAGCACTTAGGCCTACATTACATGACTGTGATAGGACATTAACATGGGAAATGAGGTCAGTGAAGTAACTTTTAGCAAAGTGAATCATATAAACATAGCCGGTGTTTGACTATGTTAATTACTCTGGAAGCACAAACAACTAAATAAGGACAACATTCTTTTGAAACTAACTAGAGACAAACTAAGACTAACTGAATGAGACACTTTGACAGCCCAGAGAGATCACTTTGCATAAATAATGGAAGCACCCTAATTTGCTTGCTTTGCTTGCAGTAGCTTCACTGCCTAATTTCCTGGTATCTGCTTGATGATTTGGTGCACTGCATAATGCCATTAAAGTACATTTCAGAATAAATATCAGACTTTAACAGGGAATGCATTTAAAAATGATAAATAAATAAAAACATCACATTAGGTGATTTCATTTCTGTCAGTATGTCTGAGATCAACAAAACACACAAGAATGAACGCTGAGCGTGACAATGTGGGCTTAGTTGAGTGGTACTTTTAAAAAGGTGAGAGAAAATGGAGAGCTCAGGTATTTTCATTATCAAACCATTTATTGTGTTAGGTCTTTAAGTGAGGGCTTATAAAACTGCATGGATATTTACAAGGACATATAAACACTTCAGTAACAATCGATTAACTTAGGTTTCATTGGATATATCATGAAAGTGTTACTCATTTTATATATAATAAGAAGAGTTATAATAATTGAATTTTATTATTTATTATTTTTATTGAAGAGGCAATGGTAAAATTAAACCATGCTGTATCCTACTTGTGCAACTCAACTGCGACATAGAAGTTTTCACTCTCTTTAGAAGCCTTACAAGTTTCCCTTCAACTCAAATTTTAAGCAAATTCATGCTGCAGCTCAGGAGGTTCAGCACGTCAACCACTAATGGAAAGGATGGTGGTTTTGTGTGATTGCTGGTAAGATGCTGAACCCCAGATTGCTGCCACTTCATAAACAGAAAGTGAGTGTTTGTATGGCAGAAAATGCAAGATATATGTGTACAAAAAAAATTGTGGTGTATGACTTGTGAATGTGTGGAGCATAAAGCACTTTGAGTGTTTGAAAAGTGCTATATAAGCGCAGGCCATTTACCTTTCAATCAATTCAAACTGTTGAGGCATCCAGCCGAATGTTGCACAGTCTCTTTTTCTTCCACAGGTCTTTTTTATTTCTCGTTGATCAGTGTCAGAAGTGACATTAAATCTACTTTAAGTGTTAACAAAAACTGTGACATCCTCCAAGGGACGAGACAATTTTTTTTTTCAAAAGATATTGCACAAACATGTCATGGCTTTTATGAAATACAGATGAAAAGATGAAAATTAAAAATAAAATGAATGGACTTCTAATAAGGATGAGAAGTTACGCTGAAAACAACAACAACAAAAAAAAGGGTTATGCCATGGAGATATTTCCCTCTGTGGGCCCTCTCCTTTTCAGCTCTTTTTCATTTCAGCCCTTTTTTTTCTCACTCTTGTTCTTTGGTTATTACTTATGCCTGAGGCAATGAGGCATGTGAGAAGGATGCAGCACAGAACGCCAGGATAAAAAAAAGGGAAAAAAAAGAATGAAAGAAAGAAAAAAGAGGAAGTTTGCTCAGGACTAAACTAATGAGTGAGGTGGTGCATGACATTTGGTGATGTTGTGATGTCATTGTTCGGCTGTAAACACTAAATGCAGCCTGACCACCAGACACAGATGTCTGCTCTGAGAGTGAATTCATCATTTCATCCAAGCAAACAGAGTTTTACACATTCAAGCAGTGTTTTAAACTCTACCTGTATTTTACAGATTGTTGCTTGAGAAGATGAGATCATAGCTCATGTATTTTTATAGCCAATTGTCAATGAGGAGGTAGCTCAGGTGTTAAAAGGAGGGAACCTGCTGGAGCTGAGCTCCATCTTCCTCACTATCATGTCTTCATATCACAGTTGTATTTTTTTACATTTCCCATTAAAAATTGTAGCATTTTTAGGTCTCAATGAGTGGTTCTCCAGAAAGAGACCTATTCGAGGTGATCTTTTCCCATCCTGAGTGACAGGTGGGCGCCATCACAGTTCACTGGCTGTCTGCTTGGCATCACCTCAGCTCATTCAGGTTTCTTACTGTGACCTCTTGGCTGTGTTTGTGCCTTTTGCTGAGGAGGTTCATGCTCCTGCTTTTTGTATAGTTCTAGCACTAAGAAGCAGGTATCTGTGTCTGCACTCATCATGCCTGGCTTGTTATTTTAGCTTATTAACTATCTAATTAGCCAGCAAATGAATTAGCTTTGGGTTAGGTTTAATTAGAAAGATGCCCTGCAGTGCTAAAGATGCTAACTGGAGTGTATGCTTACCACTGTTATTAAATGCAAGTTGTAGCTCCACCTCAACTTTTTGCATTTGTTAGATTTTTGGAGGCTTGACTGTCATTATTATAAAAAAATCCTCCATTAGATCTGACCTGGACTCCAGTAGGTGGTGCAGACCATGGAAAACTAATTTAAAAATTCACTACAAGATCAACACAAGAGCAACATTGTGCACCATTGATATTTTCAGACGGTCATGGGAAAGGTGAGAAATATCCGCATTCTGTCACACTGCCATTTATTCCCATGAGCTCAGCTCAGAGAAGTGTAGTGGCACTGGCTCTCTCTTCTCTCTCATTGTGTGAATACAGGCATTGATGCTCTGTCTGCCTGTTCCACTCAAACCTGATGATTGCTAATAACAGGCTTTTGGATTGGAGAGCCTACAGTATGCAAAATCATAGATCCACCTCAATACTCAAAACTTAAATTAGCACGATTTCACATTTTTAGTTAAAGCAGATATCAGTGGCACGGCCGTTTCGGCTAATGCTGTGTTCAAGGCAGGCTTTTGAAACCGTAAGTTACAGCTTCAAGTCACAACTACGACTTGGTAGCGTTCCAGGTAACCCGTAGCTCGTGTTTTTACCGTCCTGTTGTCTGTGAAAGTTCCCTATAACGGCCACTCGTAACTTCCGACCCGTGAACTCGTACCAGATCAAACTGGTATGACTTCACAGGAAGGAAAAACACAAAGTACGAGTTTCCTTGAACGCACCATGAGTTAGCAGCCCCCGCCCTTGTCAGGCATCAATTGGTCCTCGTGCTACGTCACCACATTCACGCGCATCCCTTGGCTGCACACACAGCCCTTCATGCCGTTCTCTCCCCTCATTGGATAACACTTGTATCCCACAAGGAAAATTTTCTCCTCGGGTTACAGCAGAGCAGAGTGACGGAGAGACTCGTGTTTAGGCTGAAATACTTCATGTAAGTGATTGCTGACGGAAAATAGGACTATTTAGGACTTATATTAACAAAAACATTCCACTGATATCTGCTTTAACATCATATCAGGTTGTATAATTTGTTATTATTCTGTGCACACAGGACAAAGTCTGAAAATTGAGCTAGAATTATCCTTGATTGTAGCAGCTATAGTGACACTAAAAGAATAGTTATCAATAGATGGACTATTAGCCTGCAACCTTAAAGCTGTATAATACTGTATAATGAATATAAGTTCAAATATGAAATAACCCTTATCTAATAATCATTTCATATTTTGATCTAAGCAGTTATTAGCTGTTCTTTCATCCTTGAACATTCTGGCACGATTCATGACTAGTGCAGGTTTTTGACTCATAGTCCAAGAGGTTAGATGGTGTCAAAATGTAGGAAATATGTTCAAATTTACATTTATTTATTTTTGCCTAGTAATCCGTATGGTTTTTTGTACTGTATGTTTACTCCTATATTTCATAACATAACCAGGCACTTGCTCTTTTAGTGGAAGGGTGATCACTATTTTGGTCATGGAAAATTCATTATTTTATATATGTATATATGTTAATTTTTATCTTTGTATGTGTCTTTTTAACCTTTGCTGACTTGTACTTATGTGTGGTTGTAGGAATGTGTATTATTATTGTGTTGGGTATGTCTGTGGTATGTAGGGATGTGTGGATCGTTGTATTGCACCTGCACTTTTGATGTCCTTCCGCAACGAAGTTCCTAACGGAATAATAAACTACTTTTGAATTGAATTGAATTGAATTAAGTCGCAACAGGAAACAACTAAAAACATTTTGGTCGACTTAATTGAAATTCTGGTACTGTTACTGATAAAATAAGATGTATCTGTGATTTATGCGTATGCGTATGTCTGTGTGTGTGTCTGGTGTAATGTGAGGCTTGATACACCATTGCGGCAATGTTATTAACCCACAGTGGCCTCCTGTGATGGCCCATGATACAATCTCATCAGCAGGTCCAAGCTCAACATTAAAACACTTCCAGTAGCAGTCGGGCTCTGTTGATGACTGGAAGACCCCCCCCCTCTTTCTCTTTCATATATAATTGTTCTGTCAGATGGGAAACATTTGATCACCTACTTCAAAACATACAGGTGCGATTGGCATGCTACTGTGCAAACAGTGTTTGATGGCATCACTTGAAATGATTGGAGGCCACGTCAGCTATTTATGATTAATATCAAGAGAAGAGCTGCTCAGAGCAATACAAAATATTTTTACAATGCTGCTCACTTTTAAATCGGTAGCCCAATTCTAAATTTTGATGGGAACATTAGTCAGAGTTTCTATACAATGCAGTGCTCCCATTTGATTGGCTGATTGGACAATGGCATGAAGAACACTTACTGTATGTGTAAAGTTCTCAGTGAGCAGATGTTTCTAAAGTGACTAAAGAGTGAGTTAGTAAGTCCCCTTTGTGCAATCCTCTTCATATTTCCACGCAGTCAGAGGAAGATCAAGCAAATTAACTGAATCCACATGCATGAAGAAACAACAAAGAGTCATGCTGCTGTTCTTTTTTGTGTTTTCTGCAATGCCACAGTGATGTTTAAGTGGTTGTAATAAGGGAACGTAAATGCCAACAAAAGCAGGGGTGTGAAATGTTTTCAAGTAGATAATAAATGTTTGATGCTAATTTATTTCTGCTTTAGGGGTGTAACCGCAATTAGAAAACAAAGTTGAATTTCCTTCCCTCACCCTCCTTTCTTCTGTTATTGCCGCTTCCTACTTCTCGTTCATTATCTAGCTCCCTCTTTCTTTCATTTGTGTTTTGCTCTCATTTGCATGCTTTCTCTCTGTTTATCTCCGCAGCAAACAATATAATTAGATATTTAACATTAATAAATAACAAGAAATGTTTACTTCTCAAGCCATTACTGATACCAGAGCCACCTAGGATATTAATTTTATTAATGAAGCTGTTGTATCAGCTGTGGGTTCTTTGGCCGATTAGTTACCAGTCAGCAGGAGCTAAATTGAGCCACTGGTCCTTCTGGTAGAAACACAAGAGTTCTTCAAAGAGTTCTCTGACCACTGAGAAGAACAAAGTTGAGGTGGCTGACAAACACAATGCTTCATTAATAATTAATTAAATAATTAATTAAATTATACACACACTTTTGTAAAACAGTCATCAACACAGAAGAGAGTACATGTTACATATATGTACTATCAACAATTACTGTAGATATTTTACAATAAAAGTGTTTTAATTATTAATTGTCAATGTTAACCCAATGTATAATGAAATTATAAAGTTTATAATAAAGTAATATTTACACAAAGCCAGCATATCTATCTATTATTACATATAGGATACAAAAAAACTCTCATTCTTTTAAGGTGCATTTTGAACAAATACCTTCTGAACAAAAAGTGTCATTACAATGATACAATGTGATTGGCTTAGCTTTTTGCACGACCTTTTTCTGGCTTCATTCACTTCTAGATTAATTTTTCATTGTAAGAGTGAGTTTTTATTCCTCTAAAATTCACAATTGTGTTCTTTTGGTTATCTAAAACGGCATGGTTAACCATATTTCTAACAATGCAGTAATATCTGTCTTATCAGATGCAGGCCATATTTGTATTCAGAAAGAGAAACAAGAATGTGAGAAATAAACAAACCTCCCCCCTGACCTCTCAGATTATTATAAGAAACCACAAACTCTTGTACCAGATCGCGGTTTTGGACACAGTCCCAGCTAGAGATTGTGGCAGTGGAGACTCACTGGCTCAGAATCAATGCATTTTCATTGGCAGCGCTCTAAACAAATACAACTTGTTTATTTGTCTAACTTGGGCTGATTGTATCTCGCCTTACTGTAGATGAGTGAATTGGCACTCCTGCTAAAGATACAATGTCAAATTTTGACTGTGTGACAAAGATTGAAAACACTGTGCTGCTTGTTAAAGGAAAATCTATGATAGAGCTGAATAAAACATTTATAAACACACATGTAACTGTACATTTATTTTACTGTGGTTTTCTATATTATTGCCGGCTAAGAGCTACTGTTGTCAATACTGATGTTCATGTACGGTAGGAGGACTCCATATGAAAGTATCCCAGCTATCTGATGTTGATGTGATTCATTCTGTGTGAAGGCTGCAGCGGCACACACGTCTCAGACGACTTGTCACACAGTTTGATGAGGAGTTAAGAAAAAAAAAGTAAAAAGAAGCAACTGCCCTATTTCCATCAAACAAACAGTCACACTGTGTACACACACACACACACACACACACACACACACACACACACACACACACACACACACACACACACACACACACACACACACACACACACACACACACACACACACACACACACACACACACACACACACACACACACACACACACACACACACACACACACACACACACACACACACACACACACACACACACACACACACACACACACACACACACACACACACACGTACTCTCTTGATGGTTTCTGATATACAGTAGACACGCCAGCTATCTCCACTATCTTCACACTTCAAACTACTGACCCGGCTCATTCTGTTTGAACATGGAAACAAAGTTTTTCAAGTACAGCTGAACTCATCTGCTGCCCACACATCAATCCCCCCAAAAATCAGAGAGAAAAACAGATCTGCAAGATCTGCAAGATCTGTTTTTACAAGCAGCAAAGGAAAGAAACCTCATCCTTGTACTTGTTCTTATAATGTATGTGTCCAGGAAGCAGTGGGACACTAAATGTGTTGAAGCATTCAACTAGTGTTTCGTGGTTCAAGCATTGCCAGTTCAGGGAGTCCGTCTGAAATAGATAAGACAAGAAAATAGAAAAGGAAGAAAGAAATAGAAAGAAAGCCTATAATTAGGATTTATCAGTGCAAATGGATGGGAAAGATATGTAAGTATATTAAGAGCCGTGAGTGGAAATCTGTGGCTGAACATACCACACAAAAACAGCGTTTTCATTTCTTGAGCAATTTCTAACAACAGCATATTTGCGATTTCACTTTTCAAGATTTCTATCTTCAGTATGAACCAGTGGAGTTAGAACTGAGTGATCCAGACAGATGGTGGTAGTGGGAAAGTATGGAGAGATGGTCTAACACGTTGGTTTTAGCCTCGACATGGGATTTGTTGGCAGTACCAAAAGTACAGACTGATACCAGCCTCAGTCTTATTCTCAGCTTCACCAGGCAGCAAGTGCAGGGTTTAAATGTTCAGTTTATATCCAAACTATAATACACAATTACCCAAGGAAATTACATCCACGTTTGGCAAACCAATATGCCACCTGCATGAATGTCACCCAGAAGTAGACTGGCAAAATCATTTGTTCACAGTGGCGTCGTACTGGCCCCGTTTTAAAACAAACCACAATGGAAGTTAGTGAGTTTAGCTCGGAGTCACCCATTCTGTCAGCTGTGACCTGTAAACAAAGAAGATGTGTCATCTGCCAGCAGCACCGGCTCCTCTGTAATGATGCAATTATCAAAAAAAGCACTTGCTTCCATCCGAGCTCTGCAGGTGCTTTGTAACAAAACATGACCAGCTGAAGTAGACCCAACAGCAGTAGAGAAACTAACCACAGCCCATCATAGACAATTTGCCAAGTTGTATTTTTAGTAATCATCGATGGCCTTCCTATGTAGACATGAAGAATTGAAAGTTTGACATAGGATACTGTTAAAGAATTGAGATCAGACTCATTTGTAAACCCAGACATAGCTATTTAATTTGCTATGAGTTTGATAATTCACCACCTCATCACGTCTGGTTAGTTTCCTATTCAGGCTGCAGTTCAACAGTGATTTTATCTACAGCACATTTTTTAAAACTAACTTTTGTATCCGAGTAGGAGTGTCTAAAGTAAGCACTTTTCAGCTGACGGGGGTCAACAGGACTGTTATTATAGGAGCCCCTGACACCGTAATCACCACAGAAATGCAACTCTTCATTTACAAAGCTATTAAAATAAATGCACCATGTATCACACATGTATTAAGAGTAGCGCGCTATAATGCGTTGCTCTCCCTCACTTGCCTTTTTAACAAATTCATTTGCATCTAAATGTTGAACAGTGCTTTGTTTTCCCTAGTAAATTGCAGTCCGCTCTGTCATCCTCTTCACTGATGGACATTTTAGCCAATGGTGTTGACCGTAGAGGCTGGGCCGTTCAATGGCCTTTTTACCCTCGCTGAACAGCTGACATTTAGAAATAATCAAGGGGAGGGATACAATGCGACAGCAGGCCTTTTTCCATAACATCCCATTATACCTACGGTAACAGTTAAAGCAGATATCAGTGGAATGTTTTTGTTAATATAAGTCCTAAATAGTCCTATTTTCCGTCAGCAATCACTTACATGAAGTATTTCAGCCTAAACACGAGTCTCTCCGTCACTCTGCTCTGCTGTAACCCGAGGACAAAATTTTCCTTGTGGGATACAAGTGTTATCCAATGAGGGGAGAGAACGGCATGAAGGGCTGTGTGTGCAGCCAAGGGATGCGCGTGAATGTGGTGACGTAGCACGAGGACCAATTGATGCCTGACAAGGGCGGGGGCTGCTAACTCATGGTGCGTTCAAGGAAACTCGTACTTTGTGTTTTTCCTTCCTGTGAAGTCATACCAGTTCGATCTGGTACGAGTTCACGGGTCGGAAGTTACGAGTGGCCGTTATAGGGAACTTTCACAGACAACAGGACGGTAAAAACACGAGCTACGGGTTACCTGGAACGCTACCAAGTCGTAGTTGTGACTTGAAGCTGTAACTTACGGTTTCAAAAGCCTGCCTTGAACACAGCATTAGCCGAAACGGCCGTGCCGCTGTTATCTGCTTTAACACATTAATATGCAAATATGTGACTCGAGCAGGAGCACACATAATGCTGATTTTTGTTTCAGGAAGCTGAAATAAAACTCTGCTCTAAAGCAAATCTGTGGCCAGTGATGTATCACCACATGTTTCACTCCGAAAATGATCACCCCTGGCAGCAAAAAATGGTTCAGTAAACCTGAAAATTGAGAAGCGAGCCCTTTCGGGACAGTTCAAACTATCATTAAGACAAACGCAGAGCAGTTAGTGACCAAGCGAGGGGGAAAGAGGATTCCTACAGCTCAGTGCTCCACTTACTCAGTGTATCTCCCCTGATAAATCTGAGGACAGCCAGACATAGTAAATGTAGAGTTAGATCTTCTGCTGATCAACAATCATCTATGTTCCTTATTTACAGTACCCCAGTCAGTGTTCATGCTTATGGAAGCACATTTCATTATGGTTTGGTGAAATTTTCCATGTTTTTTTATCCTAGTGAATTAAAGAGGAACTATGCAGGATTTTAGCTAAACTCTGTTACATATTTACCTTAATTAAACAGCTTTGGTGTAATTGTGATGGTTTAAGAAATTACTTGTTACGAGAGAGAATGGAGGCGCTCTGCCTTTTACGTGCGTGTCACTTATTGCATCTCTTAGCTGAAAACCAACCTTGTAATGTCAGAGCTCCGGTGTCCCAGCTCTCGTCTCTGCGCACCGCAACACAAATGCAACACAACAAATCTCTTGTTTATGATAGATTAAACTACACAAACATACACATAACATTGTATATGATATATAACATTACCGCTCTATTGATTGATTTCTCACCGGCTTCATTGGAAAACAAATGCACATGGCCGAGAGGAGGACGGTTAGCAAAACAGCGGAAAAGCGACCAGACCTGCATAGTTCCTCTTTAAAGCCCACACGTGACTGAAATCAATGGAAAAGTCAAAAAAGCGAGGGATGAACACTAAGTGACTTCGATGAAAAGGTAGAGATGTGATTACTGATCAACACATATGCCCCCCTTCCACCCTAATTGATGTCGACGTGAAATTGTGTGTGTGTGTGTGTGTGTGTGTATATGAGTGTGTTTATGTGAGCTGACATCCTGCCAGATAAAATGATGTCTCTTGTTCTGCCACCATGCACTCAATTAATGAGCCATTAGTCTGGTGGCAGTATTATTTTGACATGAACAGCACCCAATAGAGAGGCCCACACACACATCTGCATGTGTGTAATAAAGCGTGGATCCTGTTGACATCTTTGTTGGTGATAATCGCGATGATGAGGATGTCAAACTGACATCCTGTAAATTAAATGCACACATTCCCAAGAACTAAGGGAATAAAACAAACTAAAAAAAAAAACCTTAGTCCATGATTGTGTCACATATGATACTCAAAGTATAGATTTTTTTTGTGTAAGTATTAACGTAGTACTTGTAGGAGCTGCAGAGATTAATACAATTTTTTATTATATATGTCTATTTTAGGAACTTTGTTTGTTCACTTTCTAGCTGATTGTTTGATAAAGTTTTACTTTTCTAAGGTGTAGTTTGATCAAACCAGTCTAGCTGTATCAAGTTTATTTTTTGTGCTCAGCTAAGCAAACTGGCTGACAAACAGTGGTTGAGTGTTTTTTTGTGTTTTTTTAAGATACTGCTGAAACAAGGTTATGTCAGACCCCAGTACTCTATCTCCTGTACCGTACAGGCAGGTATCTGTAAATAGTTAAGTGATTGACACCCTCAAAGGTAAACATCTCACTATTAGCTCACTAACACAGTAAGTATTACAGTGCTGACACCCACTGTTTCCAGTTCTTTCAAAGACCACTGGAAATCTGGAGATCAGTCTGTTCCTATTTGACAGGTACAAAAGGAAAATTATTTGTAGCTCCTACATATGAAGAAAGCAGTTTCTCAGTGAGTGACTGACGTCCTGTGGTGGACATAATAATGGCAGCAATCTACTGTGACAGCAATGCCTCAGGACATTCAGTCCCCACATCAGGCCATGCACCGAAATAACCTTGAGTGCAATTTCAATCCATAATTTCCACAAAAATGATGTGATGCTGATGGTGATGACCTGCCCAGAAATTACCTTTACGTTGAAGCTAACACCAAGTACTTTCATAAATGAAAGAATTGCATTACATTACATTACTTCCAACTTCCAAAACACATTTTAAGCTAAGAGGCTGAAAAAAGTTTTGCACAATGCCTAAGTCTAGCAATGCTCACACTTTTGGTTTGGACAGGGCTGTGTGTTAAAATTGAGCCATATTCAGCTTTTTTTTGTGGCACAACCCTCACAGTAATAATGTTGGTTGGAACATAGTCCAAACAGCAATTTACAGAGTAAACAACAAATCATGTGACTTTACTTTCTCTAACATTTTGTGGACCAGATTTTAATAACCTCGGGCCAGGGCAGTGCAATTACAGTATATATACACCTACCAAATGTAATTGGATTGTGCATTGTGAGCACAAATGAGAGTTATGATGCTACAGAGACACTCCCACAGAGACAAATCACTTTTAGTACTGCCCTGAATCACCTTGAATCTTGTTATAGCCTATCATTTACCAGTACTGAGGTTTAGATGTTGGAGACTTTAAACTTTTCTAAAAAGTTAAAATTAATGATTTATTTTCATCCATTATGATTGAGTGTGAAGATAATTATTGTTAATCATCCACCCCCAAAGTTACAATGGGAGAAATGGGTAGTAGATTAATTCATTAATAACAGGACAATGCCTTTTCGATTTTCTTCCCCTCATTTCCTTAGGATCTACTGTATGGATTATGAGCATCCACGCACAAAATACATGTTGTGCAGCTAAAATGAGATTCCTAAAATACAACCTTGGCTAAAATATAAAAAAATAAACATTTTTCTGTAAACCAGGAGTCATCTTCTGTCTCTTTCCTTCTGGTCAAAAGCAAAAACCTCTTGCTTATTTTGCATTTACTCAGCTTCACAAAGTGGCCACTGGTTTTTATCTGCTTTCATCAGCATTGGTGTGGACCTGATAATTTCCCCCTCTTTTCCTGCTTTAATGTTTTTCAGAGCACATACACCTTAAACATACATGTTATCTGCCCGGCAAGATGCTGTTAAACCATAAACACAGTGGCTACACTGCAGCAGGACTGACATAGTAATCATTGATCAATGCATCTCATCACAGAGGCTTGTCATGACACCTGTTTCCCCATATTGCACAGAGGCTTCGCTGCATTTGTGTGCATCCGTACCCTAAACATATGAACTGTGTACACTGCTCACACAAAATGGAATGAGGCACAAATCTGAGAGAAGTCTAAGAATGTATTTTTTGCAGACTATTATTGACAGAGTTTCTGAGGATGAAGGTTGATTACTTTGCACCTGCCAACAGGATTGGTATGCTGAAATGAGATATGGCCATTATCGAACTGAGAGGATGCCAAGCACATACCTGAGGGCTTGTGGAGAATTCACATCAACAACGATGGAAAAAGAGTTTTCAATGTGTCTCACATTATTTAGACCAGAAGCTGCTATAACGCATATGGTGAAAAATTGTAAAATAAATTAAATGGGAACTATGCAAGACCACTCACATGTCTTACTAAACCTCCTCCTGGCCATGTGCATTTGTTTTCAACAAAGCTAGCGAGAAAGTAATCTGTGGAGCAGTGGATAATGTTATATACAGTATAATATACACATTACAATGTGTATATTTGTGTGGTCGTATCTTTCATAAACAAGAGATTACGAGTTACAGGGCATGTTTGTGTCACGGTGCTGCTGTGATAAGACCTGGGAGACCAGGTGCCTGTTGTTCCAGGATATGGATGTTGCACATTTGGCCATGTGCTGTAAACTTTACTTCAGATTTGTGCAATTAATCATCTTCCACTGCTCATCATTAAGGCAAAGTGCACAACTGTTAATTTGTGAAAGGAATTTGAGTTGTGATTATAATTTTGGATTATTGAATTAGTCCGCAGTTGTCCGCTGACATCAGCATTAAGATCTGCTGTTGATTGGAGGAAAGTGGCCACACCTGTCCTCTCATCGGTGAATCTGTGATCAATCTCTGTGGTCTACTGACGAGAGAATTAGTTACACCTGGCTTGACAAAGCCGCCCCTCCTCCGCCTGGCTCGGCGTTCCAACAACCAACTAAACCATGGATGAGACTTTGTCCAACCTGGCTTTTCCACTTATCCTGGATATCTTTATTCTACTTTCGAACAACAGGGCCCTTGTCGGAGGCTCTGATCTTGCAAGGTTGTTTTTTGGCCAAGAGACACTAGGATGAAAGCAGAGAACCATCACAATTACTCCGAAGCTGTTTAATTAAGGTAAAAATGTAGTTAAAGCTATGGTCTACGGATTGAAAGACGAGAAAGATTTGAAAAAAGCATCCTCCCCACACACACATGGCCCTCCCCTCTGAGCCTCCTAACGACACACCCTCTCCTGCACAGCAGTGCAACAAGCCTGCCAGCAGAAATGCAGAGTAACAATGTCGGATTCACAAGACACAACCTGTTCAACAAAAACTCCACTGTATCAGCATCACTTCTCAGGCTCATATCTTGGCAGAGCTTTTTCTCCATCGGTCAAATGATGACCCAATGTTTACTTTCGTTTTGTCGCATATTTGTCCTCTCTGTCTTTTCAAGCCCTACTTCTGTACGTAGTTTTTCGACCTTAAAATAATGTTTAGAAACTTATTGAAGTAGTAGAAAAATGGCTAATAGGATGACTGGTGCTGTCACTGCAGCCTGAACGGGGTCGCGTCGGTGAAACTGTTGCACACTGCAGCTCCGCTGAGCTCCAGAGCCCGAGTCTCCCTGCTCCTCTCAACCACACACCAGTGCCCTGTGCTGGGCCGTGCAGCCAACCAGTCTCCCTTGAGCTCTGGAGCTTCTTTCTAACCATAGCTTTAACATTACATAAACTAAGGAATGAAGACAGATACACATTCGCTACATGGATCTGTCTGACTTTTGCAGTGTCATCCATTGTTCTCATTGGGCCTTAGATTTGTTTTTGTCTGTGACAAGAACAAATGTGGTTTGTGCTCTTTCTGTTCGCGTTAGTATCAAACTTTGGCCACTTTAGGAAAAATACCCCGGTGAAGCAGAAACAGGCAATAGATCATAAGACTAAAAGTCAGGGGGGGTTTTGAAACACCCAAAATGTTTCAGAAAGCTCAGAGCCAAGTTTCACAGCACTGCAGCCGAGCCAGTTTTTTTTTTTTTTCTTAAATGACTTGGATATTTTTGGTGCCAGGTTTTATAGACACAGAAATTGCAGTAAAATGAACATTTTGTTATGTAGAGTTAAAGAAACAAGCCCTGAAGAGCAAACCTGCAGAGACTAGCAGAGAAAAAACACTGAGGGTCAGGATGTTCCCTTAAAAATGTGCTGTGTTACAACACTCTTTGATCTGCCACTAAAACCTTTTCTGCTAGACACAGAAATCAAAGGACCTATACGGGCTATTAACAAACACAAAGTAAACAAACCAAACACACATCAGGAATCAGGTCATTAAGGGTAACTAATAGAATATATATAAGACAAGTCTTAGGGACTCAGTACCCAACCCACTAAAGTTCCTATCTGTTCCTTATAAACCTGCCCTTTTATCTCCAGTACGTGTCATGTTTTCCAAACAGGGAGAGACATGTATGTGTGTTTCCAGGGGATCCTACATATTTTCCCCTCTTTGTAAGCAGTTTGTTTATGCTTTTGCTGAATATGTGCCCAAGTTTGATGGAAGAACTTGGCTGAGGGTCACGTTCCTCATTCATCACAAACAAAAAAAGAGAAAAAACACTCTGAGAGTGTTCAGAAAGAAGTTCAAGTGGCTGTGAAACCACAGAGTTGAAGGTGGACAGTTGGCGCATGGCCAGAAAAAAAGATGCTGAAGTGGGTATCAAGGGGCCATTACTGGCTGTTATAGTTGTCAGAGTGTGGCGCTGAGTTATGGTTCTTCAACTTCTTAAGTTTGTTTCAATAAAAACATCAGTTGTTTACCTTTTTCCATCATGGCATAAGATGGACTACCCACTGTATCGTTTCCTGTGATTTTCAACTGAAAGCACTTGGAAAGATGGGAATGGCAGAACTCTGGTGCTGACTACAAAAACTACCATGAAGTAATGTCAGAAAACTACATTACCTTTTTACTAGTTAAAAAAAAAGATTGTTCTAAGATTGTTGCCGCATTGCAAACACATAAGGTCCGAGTTTTAATGACTCACAGAAGTTGTTAAAATCAAATTCAATGGAAAGAGTCGGATGTAGTTGCTGAGGTAGTCACCTCAATGTAATCCCAATGTGAGGGATGTGTCTTTCCATAATATTGTCGCCTTGATGTGAACCCAAAGCTGAACAAGTGTTGCATGTCCCTGCGCTCTGGAGGCGGGGCTTCAGAGAGAAGTCTGAGGAAAGGGGCTTGGACTTTTGAATTTTGTACATTTTCAAACTGTGATCTGCGATCTGAACATTTTTTCCAGGATCATCAACCCTACCTTTACAAGCAAAAATCACATTTGGCGATCCGGACATAGGAAGCCACAAGGAAGCCACCATTACCAAAATAAAACACACTATATCTAAATCTGACCTCTCCACAGCATCAAGTCACATGCAGCCCCAGAGGAGTATTTCCAAACAGAGACAGATAAAAGCACAGTGATGCATGTCTCTTACCAATGAAAAGAGTCCAAGAAAAAAGAAAGCTCAAGATAAAGAGGAACCAGTACAGTGGGAGCACTCCTGGGAGGTTTGCTCTTATAAAATGATTATCGATGTGTCTGTGTGATAACCGAGAAGGTTTCTTTTCCAGTGGTACAGATAGTGAGAGAAAGTTCATAAAGATCACTGCCTATAGCTGAATCCAGACTTTTTCTACTCAGACAACTTAGCGACCAGCAGATTAAGGTGAATCTATTATTACTGATTACAACAGCATTGGGAAACAAGTCGCTTACACTGAATGGAAGTGTATATTTCAATCTACAGGCAAATTGTCAGGCAATTTTTGCAGTATCCTATGGGTGTTTTTCTAGTAACATACAAATACTGTAGCAGAGGCATTTCCAGAATAACTCTTCATTTCCTCTTGTGAGCCACAATTTATATTCTCTTGGAGGAACAAAAAAAAAGGCTGAGAAGATATTTAGTGGCATCCTGCTGTCACTCCCCTACCTGACTGTGAACCTGCAACTCCCACTTTGTGATTAAGGAAGAAAACAAGCAGCAGGCAGGTTTGATGGTATGAAGCAGAGAGTGAATGAGGCCAGCAAACACTGACAGCCGTGTTCACTCACGTCTGTTAACGTCATACTACACAAAGCCTTTTCAGTGTTTCGATGGTACTCACGGTTAAAAGTCGATAAAGCAAACACTCTGAGAAAATCAACACGAGTGCCACTTATGCCATTGTTGTGGGCCTCACACAGTGGATAAATATGCCAATGTTCATCATAGTCAATGCTTTTTAAAGGCATCGACCGTGACCAGCGCAGTGTCTCCTTTTCAATATAACTGGAAAACAAATATGGCATTCATAGCAGGTCATAGAACAACACATAGAAGCCTTTTCTGATCCAATGCTCTATTGGCAGGAACGTCACAGGGGATTGGAGCTCCATGAGTTACTGGCCTGGTACGGCACAGAGAGAAGCTGTGCCAGTGAAGGTAGGTGATGGAGAGGGACTAGGTGGGTCTTGGTGAAGTTGAAAGGAAGGTTTATCCGGCTCATCCAGAGCCTGGAAACGATTTCCCAGCAGGGACGGCTCTGGTGGCGAAGCACTGAGAGAATTTATCCTTTGCTGTTTTTTTTTCCTCCTGCATGACAGATGAGGATTTGGGAGCAGAGGGTTTCAACAAGACAGTGGATTTTGTTCCAGGCATCAGCCAGAGGTCCTCCATTAGGGCTGTTGGGTTCTCGGTGGCTGCACCGTGGAATGATGGTGTTACCATGGGCGGTCATGGTTGATAACATGGAATTGTTGTGTTATCAGATGCATGTGAAGTCACTGGCAGCAGGGCTCAACTTAATAGTATCCACCCTTCTCTTGATTCAAGGAGCAGTGATGTTGTTGCTTACTGTACAGCTATCTTTTGGTTGAGCAGGCGACTGAGGGAAAATTCAGGAGGAGTATAAATCTATAAGAGTTAAATGTGAGTCTTCTTTTCAAATATCACTAAAGAAGGACTTCAGCAATGCTTCTTACTCACAATAGTTTTTCCTGTGATTTTCATAGTATGCCGTAATGTTTGGTTGAAACGTCCAATTTTGGTTGATTTCCTGTTTTGATTTTGAATTATTGTGTATGTTTTATTTCCTGTCTTTTACCTTTGTGTTTGTTTGCCCCACCCTAATGTGTTTCATTCGTGTGAGTTAAACATCTGTCATTTAGTCTATCCATCCTGTCCATGCAGGTTTGTCTGTTGTACTTTGTGAAATTTCCTGCATCTCTTGATGATTTTGGAATCATTTTCAAATTTTAGTTATTGTTAAAAACATTGTTTCACTGTCTGGCTTTTGGTCATTAAACTTTAATTTAGACACATTTTTAGCGTTTCTTATAAGAAAAAACACAGATTTAAACTTTGTCACTTTTTGAACAAACAAAAACAGTGAATTGCAAAAAAAGACACATGACAGAACCCAAAGAGACAAATAAACTGAGTTAGAGATGTGCACTGCATGTTGGGAGTCATGCCACACAACTATTACAAATCCTCTCAGCTTGAGCACCATTGTTCCAAGAAATGTTTTGCTAACAAAATGTCCATGCCTGGACAGATTTCTGTCAACTCATTCCAGTGACAGAAAGAACTAATATTCAAAAAAGTAAAAGGGAGTAAGTTGCATCAAACAGGATTCTTTTGCTCTAGAATCAGAGCCGTCAGTCTGGCTTTTGACTACCAGTGCTGCTGACATAAAAGCACAACAACAATGCCCTGTCATTCTCGGTGTGTACGTTTTATATAGGAAGACAAGGTGGAATGAAGGTGAAACATTTGGACAGGCTGAGCAAGCTAATGACTCTTAGGACTGAACAGAGTGAGTGAAGTAACTGAAACCAAAATGATATTTCAGTGAGTGATAGTAAAGTAAAATGAAAATACTTTTGATTTTACTCCAATCAGAGAAACGTGTTTTCAAATGATTTACATGTGATAGACCTCCTTACATGTCTTCCTCTCTACCTATGTCACAAATCAATGGATTTAAGCAAAAAAAGAAATAAAAAGCTCTCTACTTCTATTTTTGCATCATCATTAGACAGTCCTGATGGATGTCTGCTGCTTTTACAGCCTTAGTGTGAAAGCTCTTATCCTCCACTTCACAATAAGGAAAGACATCTTGTGTTGTTGAGATGCTGAACCAAGGAACATGACAAAACACACTACTGTACACTTAATATACTGTAGATAGTACACACTTCTGTCCATCCATTCCTCTCATAATGGTTTGCTGATCCATAATGGCAAGTTATCTATCTTTAGTACAACATCTTCTGTACTCTCTCATTCAAATTGAAGCATCACACCTACTACATTAGATATGATTGACTGGTTATACAGGTAATAAATAGCACACTTTTCTCTCACAATGATAAAACCAGCACAATGATAATGATAGAGGCCTATTTTACATATAAAGTGAGAGGCTTGGAGAAGCAAGGCCGACTCTGAATCTCCATTAGGTAGAAAAATATAATTTTATCTTTGTTAGATTCAAAATGAAATTTTATGAGCACAGAAGGTAATAAACTTAAATAAAAAATAAATGCTGTCAGATACACAGTGTTGTGGTTTAAACTGAAAGACAGACTTTAATTTTTCTTTTCCAAGTATGCTAATTAGGCCCTGAGAGCTACAATGAAGATGTAGCTTTCAAATAATTGTTGATTTACATTGTCATTGGTGTTCCATTAAATTACCACAACTTCTCTTGGTATTGTAGTATAATTGGCACTCACAACCAACCACACAGTGAGTAAAACTGATGTTTATGTAGCCAGGAGATGGGACGAACACAAAATGTGTGGTACATTTCGAGTCTGTTGGATAATTCTCTTCTAAGTTGATCCCATTCTGTCAGAGCCCTCTCTTCCTCTCCTGTCTTCATCAATATCTCATCCTTTTTCCTGTCTATTACAAGGAATATTTCAACAAAAGAATTTGACTTCAAAAACTCAACTAAATTTAACTCAAAGTAGCCTAAAAATGCTGATAATTAATTTAGCACATTGGTACATTACTGCAAACATGGACTTTTACTGTATATTTATTGTACGTGAAGAGTCTGTATCTCAACAGACAAGTGTAAGAATATGTAAATATGTAGTGATGACCTGAAAAACGTGAAGATGGATATGTAAATGTGAACTGGAAAATGTAACTGTGTAGTGAAACTGCAACTGTAAAATTATCTGGAAATTTGTGCACATTAGAAAAGTGAATATGAACAGTGTTTCATTGAAAAATAGATTTTGACCACACAACGGATTCTTGTTTTTTTATGTCTTTGTTCATGTAACTTTGTGTTACTCTTCTGCTGCACATGAGATTTGCACATGTGTATCTGTCTAAAGCTCAAGGTCGTCTTTGCCCTGAGACATACAATAAAAGACTGATGCTGTACATTAAATGAATCCTGTGTTAAATCCTTTGTGAAGGGTCTGATAGAGTGGGAAATGTAAAATGAATATTACAAGGCAGGAACAAGAAAACAATTTGTACTGTGGAAAATGAGCTGGCCTTTTCGGGTCACTACCACAAACACATGATGGAAGCACTACAGCCTATAAGCATCATGTTCCATCAACACATGTTAATGTTTACCCTTTTCATCTTTGTCTTCTAATAACAAATATGTATCCCACTGCTCTGTCTTTTTTTCTGCCCTTGAATCTCATTTAACTTATGTATATGATAAACAGATCATTAAATGAGATCAATGAGTGGATTATAGATATGAAACTCCTGTTGTCCTCTCCTGTATTATTGTAATGTGTGAAGTGTGCCACTTTGTACTGGGAGGAAACATAGTGAAAGGTGAAAATAAGGATGTTAATCCTGGATCTTTACCTAATATTTGGTGGTAATATATGAAATATGGGCTGCTGTCTGGTCAGTTACTGACTCAGAAAATTATGTTTACAGGACATACAGTACATAGAGACTAGTGCTGTGTCTCAATTCGAATACTTCCATACTTACAGTATTTTGGGTATGAAAGTACGTTCACACTGACAAGTATGGCAAAAACTGTATACCCGGATGGTGCACCCATAACGGTCAAAGTGGTGAGTGTGGATTGGACACTTCCCCTAGTGGAATATAATATATGTAGATCAACAATAAGCCAGTAGGCCAATGTTTCCGCTAATTGAAATTACAAACAAAACAAGTCGGTAGATGTGTTGACGTCCAAAAAAGAATACGTTGGCAATTGTTGTGATTGTTAGTTCTGGTAAGTGCACAACAACAGTATTCGGTTTGAGACAACACTAACTGTCAAATTTTGTGCTCTACAGAAGTACGTACATAGTGTACAGAGTATACTACATGACAGTGTGTGGAAGTATTCAAATTGACACACAGCTTAGTTATATAGAGGAAGACAACAGCAAATGGAAGGCCAAGGTAATCGTCAGTAATAATTGGGATGATTCATAGCAGCTAAGAATAATACACAAGATACCTAATACTGACAAGACAAAAGTTTGTCAGATGCCATTTTGATTGAAAATGTAGTTATTAGTGATTTTAAATGGCTCATATTGGATACAGTCCAGTGTGTTAGGATTAAAGCAGTGGATCTAACACTCTTTGTCAAATGTTTATGAATGCTACAATTTTTTTTTACAGGTCCCATGAAACGATATCATCACTTTCTTAATGTGATGTTTATAACTGTGAGAAATGGTAGACAGAGGTTAGAAAGAATCTCTTGTTTGGCAACCACATTGTAAGACAACTCCAGGCAGTTTATGTGAGATTTAAAAATGCTGACTTTTGACATTGTGAGAGTTAAATTTGGATTTAATGACTTGAGACATTTAATAAATCAAAATCTTGTCATACGACTTACAGTACATAAGCTACATATGTTTTTCTCTGTCAGTATGCCAATTATATTTGAGTAGATGTCACTAACCACGTGTCTTTTGGAGTACTGGGAAAAATTGGAGCCACTTTTGGAAAAACACAATTTTGAATAGTCTGTGTGAATAACAGTGAGTTTTTCTCCTTGTGCGATTCCATTCCAATTAAATGTGATGACAGTCCTCGAAGTCTGCCTCCTGGTTGGAGCTGTCTCTCTGGGGCATGATAACACACACGCTAGAACTTGAAAGTGAAAAAAAGTGTTTCCATTTCAATTTTGTGGAATATTTCCTGTTTGAATAGTCCATAATAGAAAAAAGCACCTTGTGTGAGTGTTTGCTTCAGAGAGGTCTTTTGTAATAGTTTCTATTACTAGTTTACATTTAATTTTTAAATTTCACATTAATCAAGTTCATTAAAACCATGTTGCTAGTGGCAGGGTCGTTAATGGCCATCTTAGCAACATTAAGTGCCGAGCTGATTGGATAAGAGGTTTGTTTTGAAAAGTATGAGCCGACATTAATGCTACTTATAAGTGAAAAACTGACAATTACGGGAGCTCTAACATGACATGAATGCAGCATTTATATTAACTAAAAGGGCTAGCTACCGGTTGTTGAGAGGAAGGCATTCTGATTGGATAAGACAAGCAGATAAGTGGGATTGCTCTTTCAAAAAATGAGATGTCTTTTAATTCAATTCAATACTTTATTGTCATTGTCATAATAACTCAGTTATCCATGGCAATGAGATGTCGTTTGGGGTTAGGTTTATAATAGGGGTTATATAGAAGATATATATATATAAAAGATATATTTTTCTGCACTGTCTTAAAAAAAGAGTTCATGTTTGCACTTATAATCTGCCTTTGCTTCGACGTATCTTCTAAACTCAGAAACAGAAAACACTTTAGCACTCTGCAGCTTTCTAAAAAGGTGGAGCACATGACTGAGGCAACAGTGTCACCTCTTGTTCAGCAGCATTTCAATCAAATCAACTCGACATCGTTCACACTTGATGACAGGTGCATGTGACTATAATCAAGCTTGTGTATGTGTGTGTGGCTGTGTGTATTCATGCCCTCACAGATTACGCCATGTGTGGCTGATGGCAGATCAGGATTAGCATGAAGCCACTCACACGCAGCATCTATCATCCCCTGAGTCTTCGGTGACTCACACTGGTGACTTGACTGAGCCACTCAGGGACCTGCTGGCCATTTTGTCTGATCAAAGATAACACGCTCTAGAAAAGGGGGCATGGGGCAAGTATTCTGAGTGAGGGGGCCTCGAGGACAGCTTTGATCAGACAATGCTTACCATCAAAGCAGTGCCAAGAGCATGTACTCTAAGCATTAGTGTGGGAGTGTGTTTGTGTGGGCTCAAAGGTATCCTCCCTGCACATATCTAACCAACGCTCTGTCCTGCAGTGGCATGTGGTGAAGTCTCAAAAGCGTGCAAACTTGCTTACAGGAGAGTTGAGTCACATCGATACTGCCAACAACTTGACTATGTAAAAAGCACTGGGTGCTATAATTTGACATTAGAATGGTAAATCTTAAGCTAAGTATCTGCTGGCTACAGGCAAGAAGAACAATCCCATCCAGGTGTCACTGTGCTTTAATCTTCCAGCTGTCTGGAAGTAAACACTTCTCTGAGTACTGGAATTATCCACTGCCTGTTTTTGGCCCCGTCATATGAATTAATGGCACTGAGGGGCCATTTCAACAGAAATGAATTTAACTTTCCACCATATGAATCATTTTCCTCTGCTTTCTCATCAATATTCATAGACCTACTTAAAATTGGACGTATGAAGAAAGTTGCCTGTAAGGAAATGTATATTATTGAAATGGGCTGAGTCTGTGCCCCCCACAATTACGGTGATAGGTTTTTATAATGAAATATTACGGGCCTTTTCCTGGAGGGTGGCTGCAGTCCTGGGTGGGACTGAAAATGATGCATTGACATATTATTTTGATTTTGTTTCCCCCTGAAACATTGAATGGTTATAAACACATAGATATAGATGTGTAGATATGTCTTTATTTAAATTATAGGAATCATTGAGGTTAAGGCTCATTTACAATGATGTCCACTAAATAATTAATTAATATAATAATAATTAATTAATTAATAAACAATTAATAGATAATGTACTAAAATAACAATTTAAAAATGGGCCAAATTACATAGTAAATTGTTACAGATTTTGAATACAGTATATGATGGCCAAGAGATACTGTACCAGTGACTTTATTTTTAAGTGCCCAGTGATGAGTTTCAGGTGGATGGTGCAAAAAAGCCAAAAGCAGTTCTTCCAAGCTCAGTATGAACTCGAGGGACACGAGCCAGTCTTTTTTCTTGCTTTAATGTGTTCCACAGGACCAAATGGATTAAATATATGAGTGCAGGTGTTCAAGGAGGGCTTTGTGAAGAAACAAATACATAAGCACATCACACCTCTTAGACAGAAAGGAGCATCCAGCCCTCCTATGCAGTGTTATAATTATCACCGTAGCGATGAACCTGAGGTAAGGGGTTTGAGAGTTCCAGTCAAAGCATGCCTGTACATGATGTTGCTGTAATCTACAACCGATTGAAGACTGGCATCATCGAGAGCTTTTCTACAAAACAATGGGAAGCAGGTATTAAAAATGTCTTTTTCCTGGAATTAGTTATTATGTTGGTCTTTTTTCTATACGGTATGCTGCTGTGGATACTTTGAATATATAAGTATTTGAAAACTTGTATTTTTGGATATAATGTACTTCCTACGTCACCACCTTTATGACTAGTTGAGGCACCTCATTATGTATATATTTATTCTTCTTGGTACTAACATTGCCATCATGACGGGTACACCTGATGTTTTCTGCTATGCAATACTCAAGTTGTTGTGATGTGACATGTGCTACATTTGATCTGATTGTGATAAGATAGTATTGTGCAGGTTGATTGTTTTTCCTTTTTCCTTTTTTCATATTCATCCAGTTTAATTATATCAGATGACTTCTCAGGTGACCGGTCCACCAATTTAAGAAGGTGTGTCACCTAGGTTTTTTCATGTCTGATGAAGGGCAGACGCCTGGAACGTTACATGTTGTGTGACTATTAAATTCAGTTGGGAGCTATAGTCCAGTGTGCGGAGATTTACTCAACAAATTTAATATACAAGTCTTTAAATGCCAAGATCTTGCATGGCATGACTCTTTTAATAATGTTGCCACTTTTAGTGGCTGTGAAAAGATTATTTGGGCTGTGGGGATACACAAAAACGAATATCTGTCTACATTTAAAACTAACATAAGAATCAGTGAGAGAAAGCTGGAGACATCCAGTAGCATATTGGAAGGTATCTGCAAGGCAAAACAAAACAATCAGTGTAAAGCTGGAACAAAAAAAAGGGCAACCAGGGCTGGCCAAAACTATAAGGGCCTTGGGCACCAAGAACCAGTCAATCTGGCAGAGCCCCTGATGTGGAAATGGAAGACACCTCCAAAAAGAAAGTTATCACTGCAGCACTTTGTGCCTGAAAAGCCTCTCCTCAGGGAAAGTTTAAAAAAAAATCACAAGTGACTGTTGGGCAGTGAGAAACAAGGCTCTGTTGTCTGATGAAGCATACTGTCTAGAAGAAACCAGACAGGATGTGTGATCAAACTTGGTGATGAAAATGGTCCAAACAACTAGCACAAAACCTCTTTTAATGGGTGGCTCCACTGAAATTGCTACTAGAGGTGCTTCTACTGTATCTATGACATCATACAATAAATACAGTAAGTGGTTATTGTGTTGTGAACTTTTACATGACACAAAAGTTTCAGTCACTGTATTGAAGCAATTTGCAGTATTGATGTCTTAAAAGTACTTTGTATTAATTGTTTTGTAAGTGGTCAGATCAAATAAATCCAAGGTGGCTGCACCAACAGCACAATGCCAGAGAAGGACTATGGATTTTAAATGATGTTTCCATGGTGACACGGTCCCCTCTGAGTTGTGAGTGAGAGTACGGAGATTGTAACAAGGGTTATGGAGATGCACTCACCTTGATTCTCCACACACACAAGCACACACACACTCTTTCTACGTCTCTCTCTCTCTCTCTCTCTCTCTGATCCGCTTGGGGCCACTGAGTCTGGAAGGTGACATTTCAAAAAGGAATGATTATTCATATGTAATCCTGAACGAGAGCCAGTGCAGTAGGAAAAACACCTCCACTCCTGCACACACACACACGGTGGTTATCGTGCCTCTTGCCATGTGATATTCAGTATTGAGAATGAGCTGTGTGTCCATGTGGTGAATAAATGAGGAAGAGAACTGCTGTTGGCTGCATGAATCATGGGGCTCCGCTGGACCTCTGCTACCTGCAAAGTCTCTGACCACTGGGAAAACACTAGCGCTTTGGTGCGCACACACACACACACACACACACAAAGTGGCACTCACACATACATTGCAGCCATTGGGCATCACTCATCGCAGGCAAATCATCCACACTGTGCACAATCAGTGAAGGTTGCTTATGTTGCAAGGCTGAAGACCAAAGTAATGAAAAATTAATCTGAGGTTATTCATTCAATTTATTGATGAGCATGCTCTCAATACCTTTCCTAAATTACTCTGACATTAAAACACAATGAGGAGCACTCACAGGTTAAAACACTAACTTTGTGTTGTTGAAAATCTGAAAATTTGTGTTTTGACAACACTTTCAGAATTGGATACAGGTTATTTAAAAAGAAAAAGAGCCAAGCTTGTATTTAGATGTAGGTAATGTTAACAGGTGGCAGCAGTCATTCTTCAGTAACTTAAATTTAGACAGTTAACGGCCTCTCATCATCGATGGAGTAAACTGGGTAGACAATATAACAGAAACAGGGCCCCAGGGTCTGTTCGTCACATCAATTAATCCACACACATCTTACAGTCCCTTCTCTTCAGTCTCTGGACATCACTTTGTGTAGGTTCTTACTCAGTCTACTAATTGCACTTTTCATTTCTTTCTCTCACTTTTCATCTTAAATGTCTTTACACACACAGTGACGCATCACATCATCATTTTATACAGAGTCTAGAGTTTCTCTCTCCCCTAATTATTACATCGAGAAGCCATGATTGTATTTTCATGGAGCGGCAAATCTTAATTATCTCAACATAATTCTGAGTATGTGGTCCAGGAACTTATTATATTGGCAGTTTTAATTACATACAACTTACTTAGGAGCTAATTCAATTATATTTTAGCAGGGGAATATTAATATTTATATGCAGAGTTTATTGCGATAACCTGTTGTCGCTAGTTTCCCTCAAGATGGGCAATGAAGCTGAAGAGAGGAAGGTAGCAACTCAATTGTTATAGACACAATTACCTCCTATGACACACCATCTCTTCTTTCTCTCTCTACTTCCCCTACACACAGACACAGCAGGGGAAAAGAGCCGCTGCCTAATGACGTGAGCACACTGAGTGGTGGTCTTGATGTGAGGCAAAGGGCCATTACTAATGCACTGACTAGCATCATCCTCTGCTGACGCACCAACAGCGACAGGGCAGATTTCACAAAGCTTCATCTGCCTCGTCTCAAACGCATTCACATGCACAAGTAAGTTTTCTATTTTCTTTTTTTCTTTCAGGCAGACCCAAGAACCTGGAAGCAAAATTCACCTGCCTTCTGTCATCATGTTATTACACATTCAAAGATAGATCTCACAAATAATAGGAGATCATCAAGGCTCACACAATATGTGAGATGCTACTGATACCAGTGGATGCTTTAGTTTCCAGAGTACCTTTTTATTTCTTTGTACTGTAAGTGTAAACTCACAACAAAAACTGAGCAAGGTAACTTTTATAAATCACCTCAATAGAGTGGTCTTTGCAGACATGACTTAATATATCATAATTCTGTTGTCTTTAGATTGAGTTTAAAGCAGAAGTAAGCGGAATATTTGTGTTAATATAAGTCTTAAATAGTTACATCTTCCGACGGCAATAACTTAGTGTTTGGTCCGAAACACGGGTCTGTCAGTCACTCTGCTCTGCTGTAAGCCGAGGAGAAAACTTCTTGTATACTTCCTTGTATCCTACAAGTTTTATCCAATGAGGAGAGAGAACGGCATGAAGGGCTGTGTGTGCAGCCAAGGGATGCGCATGAATGTGGTGACGTAGGGACGAGGACCAATAGATCCACGACGAGGGCGGGGGCTGCTAACTAACGAAGTTAGCCAAAACGACCGGATCACTTACTTCTGCTTTAATTGAACCAACTACTTTCCTCATGTTTCATTCATGTTCATTTGTCTTTTTTTTTTTAGCCAATATCATCAATCAATTGTCACAAAAATGTGAAAAATGCCATTACTTACATTTTTAAATGCTTTGCATATGACAGAATTGTGAACAGAATAATTAACCAGCTCCACTGATCCCTTTGAGCACCGACGAATATCCAAACTCTCCAAGATGACTTTGTAACGCTTTAAGCTTTATGCAGATGAACTTCTGATGCACCAGTTGATCAGTTGGCAATAAACCTGGTTGATATGTGTGGATGATTGGTTGTTCTCTAACCTTTCTGTCTGATACGTCCTCTATTAAAATCTTTTGACCATTTTTAACCATTACAGCAGTGGTTTGTTTCTGGCTCAAGGACACTCATAAGAACAGGAGGGGCTGGCAATGAAACTTCCATCCCTGCACCTGGTTGTGTATGTTGTTCATTTTGTTTGGAGATGTACAGCAACATTGGTTCACATTCCCTTGAAAGATTAGAAAACTGCACAAAAAAGTGCCACAAGCCATTTTCCTTTCCTCTTTTGATGCCACCAGCTCTCAGTCACACATCAGACGGGTCATGTTGAGTCATGGTGCCTTGGGTAGCTTTAAAAGGACTGAAAGAACTGATTGATTTCTACATTTTGTTCTTCAGCGCAAAAACACATCTGCCCTCAGAGCTGTGGAGGCAGGCAGCGGCGTGTTCTAGCTACCGAGAAATGATAACAACAGCTATCAGCAAAAATCAATGTTCCTGATGGACATCCGAAACAGCACTCCTAAAATGCCAGTATGTGTTTCCTGGTGCTATAACATGTCTGTGAGGAACATCGGGCATCCCTGTGTCTCCCGTTTACACTAAACACTGACAAGATAACATATCAGTGTTTCACCAGCATCATTCATTAAACATGCGCACAGAGAAAGAGGAGCTCTACAGCCCAGACAGACGCCTCAGATAAGGGAGACATTACTTATTCAGAGGCCGACATAAATCTGGATAACACAGAGGAGGTAGCAAACCAACTAGACGCAGCTGAGAGACACAACCTGTACTCATTAAATGGTCACTGTGCCCCTCGATGTACTATGGCCAAAGCCCGGGCAGCGATGATGTATGAGGGGGCAACAGAGAGTAATGACAGTTCACAGATGCAATTATGTTGGCCTCACTTAAAAAAGGCAGGTGGAGCAGTGAGTCAAAGAGCAAGAGCCAGAGACAGCTGGATGAAACTGCATCCACACAGGCAACATGAAAGCCCCCATAGCCAACAAAACAGAGAAAACAATACGTTTGTATAGCAAAAGAATGGAAAATAAATTAATAAGGGGCCACAAATGTGTGTTGATGGTGGTGTGTGTGTACCTAATTTGTAAAAGGCCTGCACACGCACTGATTAATTGAATTATGGCAACAGGTTCGTGGCAGCTGCACACCGAGTTCTTCAACTGGTGCCATTCTTCTTGGTTAGAATCTGCCCATGTGAATTAATATGACTAATGGAATTATGCAAATGTGTACGTGTGTGGGCATGTGTGCGCAAGTGCACGTAGGCATTAGTAAGACGCAGAGATAAGGACGATTTTCTGTAAATAAGGGAGACATTAACATTTCCATTAAAAGAGAAAGACGCCGGAGCAGACCGCAAACAATAAAACACGGTTTTGGAATTGCCTTCTAGACACAGTGATTAGGTGACGTACCAATAAGGACGATAATGTGTCAGTGCCTTTAAAAATTATTAAAAATCAAGTTGCAAAAATAAGACACATTTTCACATTGCTCTTGTTAAGGTTTTAGTGAGGTGAAAGCTACAAGTCAGCTTGGATAGAGTTTTTAAATACTTGGCCCTTATTAAACAGAAGACTGTCCATTTCTACTGAGGCACACAGATACTGGAGCAGGGTCAGATTTTATGTCAACAGCATGAATCCATCCAGTCCAGAAGTGGGACACTATTACAGGTGTGTAATTGCCCTCCTTAATACTAATCAATCATGGCTTGAATGTCACATCCTATCACAGCATCACTGCTGACCATATTCCTTTATGGACACAGTTTACCATATTCTAATGGCTACTGCCATCATGATAACACACCATGTCACATCACGGCTGTGGCTCAGGAGGTAGAGCGGGTCATTAACTAACCGGAGGGTCGGTGGTTCAGCTCCTGGCTCGTCCACACTGAACCGACAATCTGAATGGGTGACATATAGTTTACAGCACTTTGAGTGGTCCTAGAAACTAGACAAGTGCTATATTATATGTGCATTTACCATTTACAAAAGTCTCACACTAGTTTCATGAAGTTAATAATGACCTTAGCGATCTCTGTTGTCCTCAGATCTGATGCTAGAAGGACACCTACAGAATGGAATGCAGAGAAACAAATCTGCAGAGTTTTATATGATGTAACAAGAACCAGGTTCTCAAAGGAAAGCCCAACCCAGTACTATGTTCCCAATAAAGTCTTTGTGTCGAAACAACTGATGCAGTCATTTTTCCAGTGAGGACGGTCGTAGATGTAAGACATGAAAGTAACCCCAAGTGGCAACAAAGGAGAAAAGGCAAACAAACAAAAAAAATCAGTGCAATAAATAATTCAGACGAGGCTTTTTCCAGAATGAGTGTACTGTTTGTTTGTGAAAGGACAAGAGCCAAAGCAGGGCTGAGCCGACAACGTCCAATTCTTTCATCTTTTCCTGTTACAAAAACCTGTCTGAATCTCCCCACAGGTGCTGAGATTGGTATTGGGCATCTCAGCATGCAGAGGACAGCACTAATGCTGCAGGGATTACAAGTTTCCTTTCCACTGGGAAACGGTGTTTTACATGCGTAAACTGAAAATACTACAAAGCTATATCCAGAACAGGACTGTAACGCCGCATTATGTAATAATGACGCATTATGTAATAATGTAATAAATCTTCACGTCATTATGTAATAACGCCGCATTTTGTAATAATCTGCCGCATTTTGTAATAAAAATCTTGAACGCAATATGTAATAAACTTTGCCGCATTTTGTAATAAGTTGTTACATTTTACATCACTTATTACATATTGCGGGTGTTACACTTTTTTATGAAAAAAATGTAATAATTTTGTGCATTATGTAATAAACCACCAAAATGGATGTCTTAATTAGAAAAAAAAGACATTAGGACCATCAGAATAACACTGACTTTAAGCATACCAGCATGCATGAATCATAAATATGAATTAATTTCTAAAACCAGTAGGACGGTCAAATCTAACTATCTATCTATCTATCTATCCCACTGACTCCCCGCTCGAGCACGGCTGAACCTGGCCGGCTTGAGCTCACTTCACGGGCGCGAGCCTGCTGCAGCCGCCGCTGCTGCTGACAGCAGAGAGAGGGAGGGAAAAAAGTAAATTTCGCTTTGGTTAGGTTCAGGCAATGAAGAAAGGAGTTGGTTAAGTTTAGTAAAAACACCAGGTAGAGGCTAGACAGGCTGGAAGCATAATGAGCGATATATGTTATTAATATGGAGTGCTTGTTTTGCACATGATCCGTTTGATCCCAGAAAGGAAAAAAGGATCAATGCGCAGCCTCTGTTTCCTTTCTGATTGCGTCCGTCTGTCTGTTCGGAGTGGGAGAGAGAGACAGAGAACCCAATCCACCTGTCTGTAATGTAAGTTTGATTTGATATGAGTGTCAAGGTTTAATTACGGACACTAATGAGCGCGCAGCAGTGCGTAAAAGTCGTGCGTAATGACAGCTCCTCGTTGGTGAAACATAATAAACTGCACCTCTTCTTCCACGTGTGTCTTATTGACAGGTGGAGCCCATATGAATAATAATATAAATGCATAGTGAACGGTAAAAATGTAGAGTTTGACTAATAACTAGTCCCCCCCCCCCCCCCAGCTTGCCCCAGCTGCGGCTCCGGGGGCGGTGATCCCAGCCGCCCCTGCCGCTGCTGGAGCAGAGCTGGACCCGGCCTGGAGCTCCAGTCGGACCGTGGTCCATGTCATCCCTCCACAGACGAACATGACCCGGGCGTATTATTGTCGGTGGGCAAGGGGGGAGGGAGAGACGCGGAGCGGTTACCATCCGCGTGGGACCCGCTGTCGGAGGAGACCGCTCTGCTCAGCGGGGAGGAGGAGCAGCGTGTATTATTGTTAATGTTTTTTCTAATTAAGACATCCATTTTGGTGGTTTATTACATAATGCACAAAATTATTACAGTTTTTTCATAAAAAAGTGTAACACCCGCAATATGTAATAAGTGATGTAAAATGTAACAACTTATTACAAAATGCGGCAAAGTTTATTACATATTGCGTTCAAGATTTTTATTACAAAATGCGGCAGATTATTACAAAATGCGGCGTTATTACATAATGACGTGAAGATTTATTACATTATTACATAATGCGTCATTATTACATAATGCGGCGTTACAAGGACTCATCAAATGTTATATGCCACATTTATTTTCAAAGCAGTATTTGGTTCAAGTAAGTCAGACACTCCAGCCATTCAACTACCTACACTGGCTCTTAACGCTGCAATCAATCACAGTGGAAGACTCTCAGTGTCAGCCATTTGACAGCGTAATGGGAGAGAGGAGAGAGAGCTGCAGTCAAAAAGGGGGAGAACAAGTATGCTAAAAATCCAGACAGTGATAGTGGATTACTCCCTTCAGGAAACAGGCTTGTCTTACTTCTTTAGTTCAAATGTTGCCTTTATAAGTCCTGAGGTTACTTTGATTCTGCCATTTTTATGGTCCATCAGTTTTCTCAGTCTAAACTCGGTAAACTTTCACATGGCGTTTATGTATACAGAACTAACTGATGGAAACCGACAGGTAGGTAGGGTGATGCTGGGTGAAGCAGAGCAAGGTGGTTAGTTTGTGCACATTGGGCCAACACTCTAAGGTCTGATACTGAATGTTCACAACAGTAAAAAGTCCGTTAGTTCATTTTCTTTGGTCGGGACCAAATGGAATGTTTATTTATTTATTTTTTTGGTGCCATTCACCTTCACATTGCACAGTCCGCTTGTTTGGTGTTTGATTGCTTTATACACCGTCCAAGTTGGGAAACCAATTTGAGTTTGTTATACGCGAACTATAAAAGGCATGTGTGAATATGCCTTGAAAAGTGGTCTAAACTACCTTTGAACAAGGCGTAGGTGCAACCTCCTCTACTGCCGTCCAGCTCAGATGACAGCCTGTCAGCAGAGGGAGAGACGCTCAATAGGACAAACTGTGAATTTATAAGTGAACTACTGTACTGTATGACTGACTCTTTTCATATGAATCATTCGTCTTACAGGTACAATCAGAGGCTGATACAAGCTGTTTGGTGTAGAACTGCTCTGTGAATAATATATTTCTCATAAATGCAACTGAGAAAAAGACAGAATGTGAACTACAAATTGAAATACTTGGGTTTACCACTATAATTTGTGATTCAATTCAGTTGCATAATAACCTCTGCATCCCTATGGGGTGCCCGTCATGTCGGTGAAAATATGTGGGTTTGAAAAATTAAAATAAAAAGCCTGCGTTACAAACTGGGGAAGCAGAGAAGACACA
Source organism: Trachurus japonicus (assembly GCF_045865225.1). Classification (NCBI taxonomy): domain Eukaryota; kingdom Metazoa; phylum Chordata; class Actinopteri; order Carangiformes; family Carangidae; genus Trachurus; species Trachurus japonicus. Next base: position 17,434,433 of record NC_140925.1, read on the forward strand.
GGCCTTTAGCAGGCGCTAATGAGAATCCAGTGTCATTGGAGCTGGAATCATACGTGGGGATAAAAGTCTTTCGATCACATCTTTTCTTCTAGCTCTCATCACTTTGCCTTAGGGTTGGGCGGTATGACGGTATTATACCGTGTGACGGTATAAAATGTCTACCGGTAGAGATTTTGCAATACCGTTTATACCGGAGAAAGAGCAGATGTCTGCGGCATCTCTCTGAAGTCACTGTAGTTAGACCGCCTTGACACACGGGGGAGCCGGCACTGCAGCAGACTGCTTGGCGTGGTTGCATGAGCACGACGAAGAAGAAACAGCTTTACCGGTTACCGGAGTGATAACAACCATGGCTGAGGCGGAGAGTGAAAGCAGGAGTGGGAGCATATTCCATGACAATACATCCATGAGTGGGAGTCACGAGGAAACGGAGGCAGCCCGACCCGCCCAACAAGACGAAAAAGTGAAAAGTGAAAGTAATTCACTCCAGCCGTAATTTTTTTCGATCGATCAGCTGTGTTTACCGTTTCATGTGTCATAGTTCTGATGTTTAGACAGATGAATTAGACCTCTAACACATCCTAAAGTTTGACTTGTCAGAGTTTTTCAGAAGAGGAGTAAGTCAAGTTATAAGCGATGCTAATTTCTGTTAGCCCGTCTATGGTGTTTTACATTATACGTTAGCATTAAGCTAGCGGGCTTTTTATGCTTAGTTGTGACACTGGCTGTGTGTGTTTTAAACATTGTTTCAAACTATGTGGGTTAACATCTTTGATGCTTAAATATATATTGCCGCTTAACATATTGCTTTACTCCTCTTTCTATGTGCCATTTTTACTGTAGGACAGGCTGTTTGTTTATTATGGTCACTTCCGTCCCTCCCACCCACCGTCCGTCAGTTGTTGAAATTTGAGCCCTTTGTGTACTACCATAGACTGTAACTTAAAGGTTACTTAGGAACTCTAAAGTAACTTCTTTGATTTTCCCGGTTTGACCTGTTTGAACAGCCATAGACAGCACAGACCGTAGGCATTTTTGTAAAATGCTAATTTGTGATTCTGTGATTTCTTTTTTTATATACTATATATAGCCTATATAATTGCACTAACTGGAGCCAGACTGCTCTGGCATTTTTCCTGTCTTTTTTTTTTTTTTTATAGAAATCAAAGTTAAAAAATAAAAGAGGAAAATGATCAAATGCGACAGTATGGTTATTTTAAGCCATTAATTGAATTTACAGGGGGGAAAAAACATACCGTGATATATACCGTTACCGTGATATGAAATTACTCATACCGTGATATAAGATTTTGCTCATACCGCCCAACCCTACTTTGCCTCCAATCTGTCCTGGATAAATTGGGCTGCTCAGGGCGTATTAGAACTTCTTGTCTCTTAAACAAAGAATGGCTGGAACTTCTATCAAGCAACAAGCACCATCACCCGCTCCTGGCAAGAGACAACATTTCACAACTTACAAATAGTCCCTTGAAAAACAAGGAGGTGAAGAGTACTTCAGGAGAGGTCAAACTATTGCGTGTTTCAAAGGCAGATTGAAAAGAGCCAGTGGATAGTGAGCGGTTGATTAAAGCAAGAGTTCATGAGCCAACAGTCTGAAATACTTCTGAAATCTAACTGGGATAATATCTACTTGACAGATGGAAGATTTTAAGAGGGCTGCTGTGGCTCCTGCCAGAGGCCCAGTGTTGGCTGTATCTATATCACGTCTCTATCATGTGCCCTGGCCCCCGCCATTAACCACAGGAAAGTTGATGTAGGAGGACAGGGTTGGCAGCAGCAGGACTTGACTAGCAAGGCTGTCGGTATGGACACAAACATACATGCAAGCCAAAAAGTTCAGGGAGAAAATCATCGTCATTCATGTGAGGTAAACAGGGGACAATCAGGTTGAGGAACCAATTAGCATTACAAGAAACTGGTGTCCTATTTTTTGGTATTTCAGAGTTAGAGTTCCCAATCCTTTTTTAACAAGGAATCATCTCCATCATATCCAGTCTGGTGCACAAGTGTGAATATTGTTCAAAAATGTGTACTGATAGGTTAGATGTTGCTATGGCTTTACTGTCAAGGTCTTTTTTTTGATGAGAGCTCAGAACAGAGAAAGAGCCAGAAATTAGAACCAAATGAATATGTTTTTTTCTTATACAAGACATTGTTAGGTGCAGTTACTAATCATGCAGGTAATAAACTGAAAAGAAAGAAAGAAAATTCTTTTAAGACTTAGTTCCTCTATTGTATGTGTCAGCCAATCACTATTAGTCAAAGCTCAGTGAATCACTTGCAGGTTGGAGAGTTTCAATCACAGATAGAGGGGTCAGAAAACAGCCGGCCTGGAATTTTAAATCTCCCAGCAGCCACGTTTCATTCATTATTCAGTGACACAATAGTGCACAGTGAACAAGCAGAAGGCTGATTTCCATTACATCATTATATTTATGCAAAATAATGTAAGAAAGTCAGCTAAGCCCTTTTGTGTGGAGGTGTAATAATGTGCAGTGACTCTGAGACAGAGGGAACCTGTTTGACAGCAGTCGTGGGAGGGAAGCGACAAGCAAAGGTAACGAGGCCGTGTCTATTTAGTGCTCTTCTCCAATTTGTTTTTGAGAGCGAACAACACAAACAGACAAAGGAGTTTTGTGTGTTCTTTCAAGATGGCTTCCCAGGTGGCTGTAGTGTTTGTGCTGGAATATGTCTTCCAGACAGATAAGCCTTGCATGTTTTGTGTGTGTATACAATATTTGTGTGTGTGGGTGTGTATGGTTCCAGCAGGCCTCAACTAATGTTTCAAACCATAACAAATTATGCAAAAACAGCGTGTCGCACTTAGGAGAGATACAGATGATCTGTAGAATCACAGTCATGCTCATGCCACAAGATCCGTCACACACTTCACATTATAATATCTGCACAGTGACAACAACCAGGGGTGGAAATAATACTGGAAAATTCTACTGTTAAAAGACGTTAGCTCAAACAGAGGTTAAAGTACTTGTGTAGAAATGTAATATAAAAGTACTAATCAATTACAATGTATCCTGAGTGAAAGTTTTACTTTGTTACTTTTTTAAAATAGTAACACCATAAGAGAAGGGCATGTTCTTTGATGATTTTATTGAGTGATAATAATGATTGATCGATACATAGGTTTTTGTTTTTTGTATTTGTTATTGTGTCTTGTAATCCCATATGGGATGGGCCACAGTGGTGGCATGACACGAAAATAAAACATTCATTCATTCATTCATTCATTCATTCACATAGGTGTATATGTAGTAGTATTTCAGCTAATAACATGAGAGATTCAATTCGAGACCTCCACCAAAAGCAACCAAAACATCCGGTCAGGCCTTTGAAGCATTCACATACAACAATAATGACAAGTGTAAAGTTAGTTGTATCAGGTGAAATTAGCTAAACTTAATGCACACACAGTCCTGGAACCGATATCCCCTTATAATGTTCAGTTTTTATAAAATTGTACAAAGTGGTTGATTCAACTGTACGGCCATTTTGGAGGGTCCAGTGTGAGGCGCTGTTGAGTCATATTGCTTAGTATAAAGAGGCATTTTGTTTTTGCTTATCTTTGTTGGTAAGTCAAACCAAGTTACCGCAATGGTATGGACTTAACTCACTGAGTGTCAAAAATAAGTTTCAACAGAGTTTTTGTTTTTTTCACTGTTTACGCTAGAGGGGGCCCTTCCCCACCCTGTGAATTTTGGTGTTCTTGTGATGAAAGGAAGCCATGTGATCACATCACGTGACCACAACAAACTCATCCAACCTATCCCACAGCCGCGGGAACAGACTGTAGTGGCCAACTACGGCTTACGCTCCGTACACCGGCCATGAACGGACCAAACCGGATGGTCAGAAGCCCCCCTGACCACGCCATCACGTAACCATAGCAAAGTGTCTCATCAAACCTATGAACCCTGGTTGAACCCTTTGTTTTCATGTAATCAAAGTAAGGTATTCACGATATCAAAACAAACTGGCTCTCTCACAACATGAACGCATCTTGTCCCAAAGGCGATGCTGCATTTTTTCTTTGATTCACCATCCAACCAAAAAAAAAGATTAGCCTATTTAGGTAATTTGAGAGAGAGACAGTCAGACAGACACAGATAAAGAGAGACATCATAAAGTCAAAAATAGTCCAAAATAAAAGGTACAAAAGAGAGTTCTGCTTGAAAATGTCTCCTTCACTTCACTGTTTTTCTCAGAACCCTCCCAGAATGCTGAATTTGGAGAAAACATGCAAATGCAAACGTCAAATGAGGGTAACTAAAAAGTGGAACATGCCATGAACTTTCTTTTTTTCCAGGGTGAAAGTAGAAAGGCTTCTTCTCTGATATTCCGTGTCATTTTAGCCATAGCACAACATATTCTGTGGCTGTTTAAAATATAGTAGAAATCCAATCCAATGCTGGCACTTGCAATGAATGCGTTAGCATAGCAATATTAAGCTACAGTATAAGTCAAATAGCTGCAACGATGATGAACAACAGCTTAATTCTGGGCATGACCGAGTCACACTCTGTTCAAAATTCAACTGTCCTGCTCCTTTATTCTCAATGTAGAATATAACCTGTCCAGACACAGCGTCATACGTTCCTGCATGTTTTCAAACCCTGATTTCACTGATCAGTCACAACAGGGATCGTCAAAAACAGCAGAAAGGTGGTGCACACTCCACTGACAGTGAAAGTGAAAATAGAAACCATGGCTGAAGGCTCCACTTTCAGTCAGTATTAGCATTCAGTGTTAGGCCTGACCCAGCATGCACCTGTTGTGGTAAGTCCAAATAGCATATTCCTTTTTGCAGCACCCGTTGATCCCCTTCTGTTAGTACTGTACATTTCTCCTGTGATTTATCACAACTTCATCATATGATTTTTTATTTTTACTCATTAATGCCTTAAGCTTTAAATAAAGATACATTAAATACTTAAGTGAATCATTACTAAAGCAGGAGTGGGATAACTGATTTTCTAAGTAGCATAAGCGTGACTTTTTATTTCCACCCTTGGCAACAACACATAAACACACCTCTCTCTCTCTGTCTCTCACTTGTTATGAACAGAGGAAGCTGCCACAAAAACAAGATCGACTTAGAATTCTCACTCTGAACTGAACTTTGACCTGCAGGGCATCATCACCAAAAGGTCCGGCTCCAAATCCATTAAACCCAGAGAGGGCTTTAGTCATAATTCAGGAGTCTCCCTGACAGATACATCTGAGTAGTTGGACAAAAGCAAGCATCCTGACATGAGGCCATGGACTCGACCCTCACTAGATTGGATGGGGAATGACTCACATTGGTTAAACCAACAGGAGTTTCTTTTTTCATTTATTTCACAGTGAGACTGGATACTTTTGCAAAATACTGAGTTATGCTGTGAATATTGTTTTGAATAATAATAATAATAATACAAATAAAAGGTAAGATGGCCAGAGAACAATTGTAAAGGTTAGAGAAAACAGACTCAGGGGAAAATATTGTCTTTCTGCATGTATTTTGTGTCCTCTCAGTATTTATGTCATGCTCATCTCATCAGTCACATTGATGGAGAAAAACTGCAGAATTCAAAGAGACTGCTCAAAACAACCTTGTATTTTACAGTGTCCCAGTTACAGTTTTGTGATTTGCATCCTGGGTAACCATGACTAAACACCCCATGCAGTCAGTCACTGCAGTAAGACAGCTATACCCCAGACACAGCAAACAGTGAAGATGTCATGTGTTTGCTGTGCTCTGGTTATTGTTAGTGCTGTCCACTTGGCTAACTGCCCCCTGTATACTGTGGACGGGAAACCCAGATCTGGTGATATACTGTATATACCATGATGCAACGCTCCCATCCCAGGCTGCCAACACTTCCTTTACCCCCAGTCACTATTTGTTGTGATGGTAATGGATGGTAGCCTATGGTGGGACACAGAAGATAATAAGGTGAACAAAGTAGAACTGCATTCCATTTAAGTGAGTGCAGATATATCAGACTATTTGGAAATATCCACAAACACTGTATCTTCATGTGAGAATTGCGAGTTTGAAAAGAATAAGTGAGTCACTGATTCTTTATTTCTCTGGTTCTTTGTAATTGCCCTCCTTGCTCTCGCTACCGTCCCTTTCACTCCATCTATTCTGCTTAGATGCAATACTCTTGCTTCCAAAAACCACTTCATCCTGCAGCAGCTTGCCCCGTTATTATCCATCGTCTTTATGACTTTGACTAAAGAAGAACAAATGAAAGCCAGATGGGTTGGAGAGAGTTGTTTTTTTTGGGTTTTTTTTACTCCTATTTCTTTTCAGACTACTTTAACAACAAAAACACACACAAAAAGCCAACAGAGAACACGACAAAGGCATTGTTGTTGTGGTAGTGCATGCAAGTAGGGACAATTTTATTCATGGTATGAGATCCAAGATCATTACACTTGCTCAGAGGGAGATGATGTACAGGTTGAAAGAACATACATCACTCCATCTTTGCACTGGTTTTGCACCAAACAAACATGGTGTAGCAGACTAGGAGGCTACACACTACATTGGGATATATAAATATTACGATATTATTTTTCTAACCTAATATCCGTATCCTCTCGTGATATTTTCTGGATGAGTGACATTCTTCACTCAACTCCCAGTGGGACGAGAGAAGGTTACTGAACTGCATGCAAATTCCCTTCAGGCATCATTGTGACATTATACTATTGATATATTCACAAGAATGGGGCAGACGAAGGAAGGGATGGACTACAGGAAAATATCTTCACTTGCGACATAACATTAAAAGGGACAACGAGGAGTTTCTCCGTCGGCAGAACGAAAAATTCCGCAACAATAAAAAAGTTTCATATTAATGTGGATGAATCTCCGCTACCCACACTTGTTAATGGGCCCATTTTCGATAAATATATTGTTTTGTCTCTATCGTTATTTTGTTATTATTAGTGGTGGCGGAAATGCTGGGCGAGCCGACCAGCGTTTCCTTACTTTTGGTTTTGCGGCGAGTCATGAGAATAACACCGCCGAATCGCCGTTTATGGTCGGGACTACGACAGTATCTGAACCTCTTTGAACCTCTGACTTTAATTCTTGATGAATGAAAACATGAGTCTGTTTTGCGCCGTTCAAAGAATTTCACGGTGCCCGCGGAGGCTCATAAATGTAGTGTGAAAACGCTTCGCTTTTCCAAAACTCCTCATTGTCCCTTTAAAAAAACACAAATGTAAAAACATTTGTGTATAGCTTGTTAATATTTTGTTGTTTACTTTTATTGGCCAATATAAGTACTGGAGCAGCAGTAATATTACAAAATCAATAAATAAAAAAAGTGTGTGTAGAACACTATTAGTGCTTTCCTTACGGATCATCTTGCCATGCCTTGTAATATGTTGGACAACAGACAAGGGAGGAGACCAATGCAATTTGCGTAGTGCACGGAAAAGGTGCTCTTATTTTGATGAAAATGTCGCTTCAAAATACTATTGGACATCATCACTATGCATGAGAGCATGGAAAAACATGTGCAGTGTGGTTCTATTTCTACTCACTCAGCTCAGAAATTATTGAAGAAGCAGGTGTACACATTCCTGTCCACTTGATAAACCATTCTAAAGTTACTTGACAGGCATGGCTGTAGAGATTAACAGTGTTGACTGGTTGAGCATATAATGATTAATGATGTGACGCTCTGATTTATTCCTTCCACTGCTTGATCTTTTTTCTACCAGCATTGTACATATGAAACAAATAGAGCCCACGTGCCTGAGGTTTCCTTCACTGTGCGTCAAGAATATTTTGAGAGCAAAATGTCCATAAATCCAAAAAAGCAGATTTGCGGTGTGCTGATCCACTACTAATCAACAATTACTTTGCCAGGTGTGGGGCTTTCAGTGCCCCAGCTCACCCTTTGGTTTTAGAGCTCAATTTCCTTTAGATTCCTTTAGTGCGGGGAATGAGACAAGATTTGTGTGAAGACGGAGGGGAGCAGGACTGCTGATAAAATGTCTTATTGAAACCATTATACAGAGTTCTGGTTATCTGCTGTTCATCACCAAGTTTGAAGGCTCTGCTTTCTCCACCCTGCTCTCTGCCAAGTTCTCTCTCTCTCTCTCTCTCTCTCTCTCTTTCTCTTGTCTTCCTCTGTTTCCATCCGTTACCTTATCGCTGCCATCTTTCTCTCCCTGTCAACCCTCAGTTTCCCCCTCTCGGTCCATCTCGCCCTTCCTCCATCATTCTTCTCATTCAGTTTCTGTGTTTGTTGAGGAGCCAGTAAAAGTGGCACCAGCAGCTGTCCAAACACGGATGGCCCCCTACTGTGTGTGTGTGTGTATGTGTGTGTATGTGTGGAAGACCCCCCTATGTTCACAGTTGATTTCATGCAAGCTATTATCACAGCCCAATGTTTCCACTGCTGTCACCATGGCACCCAGAAAGGAAAGGGCAGATGAAGAAGACGGAAGACGGTGGAGGGGTGAAAATCAAGAGGAACCTGAGGATAAAAGGATGAAGCTGAGAGGGGAAATGATGGTGTGTGTGTTTGTGTGTGTATGGGGTGCATGTGGGGGGTTCTGTAATGCAACAAAAAGGGAAGGAGCATTGGGGATGACACAACATGAATGATGCTGGAGATTTGTAATTCATGTCAACAAGTGGGCCAAATAGCACAGAGATAACTACCAATGAAATTGTGAAAAATGAAAAATAAAGTATACTCCCATACCTGTTTTCACACGTTTGCACAACCCCAGAGACACTAGATCTGTACTAACACAGCTGAATGTTGGGGTTGTCCCTCTAGTACCAAATACAGCACGATATGGTGCAGTGCACTTAGGCTGTCTTTACACTGCAGGTCTTGATGCCCAATTCCGATTTGTTGCCTATATCCGATTTTTTTGACGGTCTATTTACATGTTCTATCAGAAGTGACCCAGATCTGATAATCTGCATTTACACCTGCTGTGCCTGCATGAAACGACCCGCTGGAAATAAACTAGTGATTTCAGGAAATTGTCACGTAATAATATATAATATAGTAATATTTTTAAACAAAGGTGAGTCTGGTGTTCAGAGTTTATATCTAACACGTCACTTACAAAGTGAACGTTACAAAATAACGTTAGTGAAGTGGCTGCGTGGAGCCTTTTTTTTTTTACAGTCTATGCGTGGAGCGGAGCTGCTGTGAGATGAGCAGCTGAGTGACGGTGACAGTTGTGCCACCGTTTGATCCTCCGTCGCTCACGTAGTGAGGACGGGACAGCCTCACATATTTATACAATGTTTGTTTTTCCTCTCTTGATTTGTTATCGGCTCGGTTCGGTTTTTGCCGGTAGGAAAACCTGAAATCTGGTGTTTATCTCGCGCTCCCTCGCTTGCCCTCGTATCGATCTGCATAGAAATGAATGTTACTGTAGTGGCTATATGAAAACAAGAACTAGTGAGGGGGAAAAAAACAGACGCGCGGACACCACAAAAATTATTTTTTTATTTATTTAAACCTTTATTTTAACTCATTGGTCATTGAGGTTTCCCTCATTTACAGGGACGGCGAGTTTATTAAACACTGTAACGCCTGTGACAGTGATTACAGCTGGCCACAGCTGGCCACGGTAGTCCAGGTCAGCCCCACGTGTCAATCACGGGCTACAGAGGTTCAGCGAGACAGCACGTGAATTAATATTATCATTGATGACGTATGACACGCATTGCCAGGGAAGATCCGATCTGTCTGTTTAGACTGCAGACGCATTGGCAGAGATCCGATTTGTATCTGATTTATTTCCACATATAACGGGGGCCTGAATCTGATCTGACAATATCCGATTCCATGCGCATTTGTCCCGTTTACACATTCATGTTACAGATCCGATCTGAGCCACTTGAGAGAAAAAAATCGGAATTGGGCCACTTGAACCGTGCAGTGTAAAGACAGCCTTAGATATGTTGGATTGAAGTACAGTATTCTGGATTCATATTGTAACTTGGTGATTAAAGGGACAACAAGGAGTTTTGGAAAGCGAAGTGTCCGTGCGCATGGTAAAATTCTTGGACCGGCGCAAGATGGACGTCTTGCCTAGAATGTTTTCATTCATCAAGAATGAAAGTCGGAGGTTTGAAGACGATCAGATACCGCCGTAGTTCCGACCATAAATGGCGATTTGGTGGCATCATTCCCATGACCCGCTGGGCAGCGTCCGCGAAACTGAAAGTAGGGAACGCTGGCCGGCTCGCCCAGCATTTCCACCACTAATAATAATAATAATAATAATAACAAAATACCGATAAAGACAAAACAATATATTTATCAAAAATGGACCCATTAACAAGTGTGGGTAGCGTAGATTCATCCACATTAAGGTGAAACTTTTTTATAACCAAATACAAAGTCCTCATTGTCCCGTTAATGACATTTGAGGACTTCCTTCTCTCCTCTTATCCAGAGTTATTTCTAGTTAGGTTTAATGTATATGTTGTTGAGTACAACATAACTTAGGCCAAAAAAACTAGGTCTTATGTCAGAACCACCAGTGCCAATTAAACCGGATGTGTAAGATCTTTTGTTATTGTTTTGACTGAGAGAAATTATGTAGGCTACCGTGCATTTAACCGACCTCTTGCCAAAAATGTATGCTTTTCTGTACACAATGAAAGCTACTGATGCAGATGTCTTGAGTCTCACACTGCCAGGGGAGCACAGTTACTGAACTGCTGTGTGAGTGGTTCTAGTCCTAGTGGTCAGCAGCCCAATTAGCCCTGGCTAAGTTGAGAAGAGAGGCAGTAAAGGACCGTGGTAATTTTTAATGCTACAAGTCAGGCTGAGCAGACACTCATAGCATCTTGTCTAAGAGGAAACAAGCTGCTTTTTTTTATTTTTTTGGTGTGAGAAGATAATTTTTCATCATTACATGTTTAGTGAGCAAGCTTGGTTAGAAGGAAGTGGCTTAAAATCACAGCACCAAGAGGTGGTAACAGAAGTTATACAGGATAGACAACTGTGACTAATACTGTACAAGCAACCGCATAGTTAAAGCACTTGACCCGTAAGAACTTTTGGATACTTAAAGCAGAAGTAAGCGATTCGGTCGTTTTTCTGACTTCTTGTCAGTCGATGGAGTTAGCAGCCCCCGCCCTCGTCATGGATCTATCGGTCCTCGTCCCTACGTCACCACATTCACGCGCATCCCTTGGCTGCACACACTGCCCTTCATGCCGTTCTCTCTCCTCATTGGATAAAGGTTGTAGGATACAAGGAAATAAAATAAAAGTTTTCTACTCGGCTTACAGCAGAGCAGAGTGACTGACAGACCCGTGTTGTTTCGGACCAAACACTCTATGTAAGTGATTGCCGTCGGAAGATATAACTATTAACTACTATATTCCACCTACTTCTTGCTTTAAGAAAATAATGAAATATGATATTGTGAAACAGAGTGGAGAGATCACTACACTCTGATCAACACAATGTTCAGCATCAAGTAGCAACCCTCATATTAGACTTTTGGAGCTGTGGTTGACTAAAATACTAGCACTTGGTTTGTGTGTGTGTGTGAGTGTGTGTCATCTTGTATGAGTGTGCATGACGGTGATCTATCAGCCGCTCCTATGTAATTTGTGTCATTGTGGCTGTCCTGGTATGACTGCAGGAGCTTAAGGCAACAGCTGTTCTCTGCTGCTCTGACTGCAGTGAAGGCGTCGTCTCAGTCTCATCCCTTCCTATACCTGTTCTGATAAACTCAGGTCAGGAGAAGGGCTCAGAAATGTTTTGATTCCAACATCGCACATCAATATCGATAAGTACAACTTTTCTTTTTTACAAGACACAACTCTAACTCAAAAGAGAGTTACGGGACCTAAACTGTTGGATTCAGCTTTTTTGGAATTCAAGGTTTGCACATTTCTTTAAATGCTGACATAAATCAACCCATCACTTTTCTCATTCACCTGCTACAGGGTGATTCATCAAAATGCATTAGTTTCCAAACAGGGCTCCATGGAGAATGGAGTCAGAATAACAATGACTGAACAAAGTCATAAATGGCTATAATTGTATCACTTTTTGAGGCTGGTCTAGACACAGTCCAAAGAAGAAGGTTCAAACTATTAGTACTGGCAATATCAAACTGCCAATGGTGGGTTTATATTTCTCACACAATTTCATATTTCTTAAATCTTGGCTATTGGCCTAAGGCCTATTCAGCTTTTGATAATCTGACACTCAACTGAAAAACACTTAGTTCACCAATAAAAAACAAAAACAAAAACACTTCAGTTAGTTTAGTCATACTACTATGCTATAGAAGTATTAGCAGCTAGTGCTTTCTTTATTTGATTCAGATAGAACACTCTCACTGATAACTTTACCATTATTCCAGATGTGTGATGGGGTGGTGGTGCCATTTATATATTTTATGATCTCTCACACACACACACACACACACACACACACACACACACACACACACACACACACACACACACACACACACACACACACACACACACACACACACACACACACACACACACACACACACACACACACACACACACACACACACACACACACAGTTACAGATAAGGTAAAAAAGCCAACTGATCATTCTCTGAGACTTAACAGGCTAAATGGGGCAAAACTGAGATAAGTGACAGTCAAAACACCCCCCAGTCTAAGATAACTCCAAGATAGTCTCAGAGCGCTGGCAGCATCTGCACACCAAGTTGCCATCTAGAGCTAATAAAACTTTTTTTTTTTTTAAAGCTGTTACCTCTTCAAATATCTAACTAACCCGTTGTGTGACAGCCGCACAAAAGAAGCTGTAATTTATTACAAAAACCTGTGTAATGATTTTTGTAAAAGTTTGTGCTTACATCTCTCATTCCCTAATGTTTCTCTTGAAAGTAATTTCTGGAGATGTCCCCTTAAAAGGAATATATAATTATGTGTAGCTCAAAGAAAAAGAGAAAAAAGACAGTCTTTGGAAAAAAACCTTATATTTGAGTTTTTGTGGTCCCTACAAGTCTGAGGTCACCAGCATAGCCAGCCCTATTATACCAAATATCCTTGGCTGACTGACCAATCATATTGCAACATCAGCCAAAGACCAAGTCTAATTGGCCATTGCACTTTGAAAATTATTTGGCAAAGCACCATCTAGCAGCACATTTAGAGCCTGCATTGTTACCAACCTAATGCATGCAGAGACTTTTTTCAAACAAGACTGTGTATAAACCTGGTATATGACTGGACCATGTATGGGTCATAATAAGACTATATCTCTTTTTCAGGCAGTCATCCAGCCACCCTGGTTTCACAGCTGCTCCGAGGCTGCAGTGAAGCAGAGGAGTGCTTCCAATACTCTGAGCCGCAGGCGGATTAATAGCTAAACATAACACATTGTTTTTGATGTTCTACAAGTTAAAAAGACACTTAAATATGACTTTGCTTTGTTTATACCTGAATCATGAATTTGTCATATTGTGAATTATTACACAGTTTTGCCCAATTGTGCAATTGTGTCTGTCTGCTGTTTTGGCACCACCCACATTCATTTATTGTGTGCTTCTGATGGAACGTTATACTTTTGAATGTGCCCACAGCCTAAAAACAATTCAAATCATTGCGTTATCACATTATTACTGCATTATTGTTCTTTGTTTAAAGCATCAGTTTTTTTCATCAACAACAGCCAGTGGGAAAAGTTCAACATCATGCCGGGCCAGTGCTGTAACTTCATTCACTCACTTAGTCACTGCTAGTCATGGATGTAGCATTGGCTCATGGTTGGTCCATTCTCAAGTGTCATCAAGTTGTATTTTGACTTTTTTAGATACTACAGAAACCAAAGACTCATTTGTCTTAAACTGGTGGAGATCACTATTGTCACAGCTTTTGTTATGAAAGTAAAAGCAAGGGCCCAATAAGATGACTTGAGCTCAAGATCAAACTTTCAAGTTTGCTCTCATAGGATTTGTACTGAATAAAGGCAGCGCAAAGAGCTTTGATCATTATGAGCATGAGAATCAATGTTGCTGGTTTGAATGTTGTTACCTATTTTTTCCTACATGTTATTGACAGTCTGCTGTTGCTCTCAGGATTCTCATTCTGCAGACTGAGCATCACTCACATTTGTCTCAAGCTTCACGGACAAGAGCAAGAGAGAAACAGCAAATAATTTAACATTATGCAAAGACCAAAAGCTATACAGAATCAAGATTCAAAAACAGCAGGTTACTCCTCACTGTCTAATCCTCCACGACAAATTTCCCAGACTAATTTCCTCTCTTTCATTTGGTATTCACCAGCCACTAGTTGCTCTCAGCAGCAATTATGCCATTATCTGAGCCACACAAAAAGTCGAACAAAAGACAATCAGGTAGTGTCCAACTACAAACCTCTCAGGGGAAGAAAGGGGAAGGGTCTGTGCCCTCAATACGACTGTCGCAGAGTAAAAAGCGATTTTGTTTAATTTAGTCAATTTTCTGCTGTTGCACTGCAGATTTAAACATCACACATTTCTTCTTATTATCATTCCCTTACTATAGCCCTGCAGGGAATCTTATGGAAATTTACCTTAGCAGTCCTTAGTCCTTAGCATCCTGGCTGTTATTATTCCTATCCACTACATACTTTGAAAGTGAAATGGCTGTCAATCTTGCTGTCTGCATCTATATGTCTTTCTAGTTCTCTGTCATGTCTGCCCCAGTTTGACAACAATGTCACCTTCTCTCCAAACAGCCTTATTTGCACATCATAATCACAAACTGCTTTCTCCGTTGTATGACGACATAAGAATTCCGAGAAAAATTGACCTATGGAGGCCTTTAATATACAGTGTTCAGTGCTTCAGAATTCAGGATTGACTTTAGACTTACCACCACAAAAACTACTCCTACAAACTTTGGTACAACACAAAGTGTATGTATGAGGTTCTTACCAGCAGGGGCATGGCCAGGTCAGCAAAATAAACAAAGGCAGCTCCGAGTGTGAATCCCACAGCCACAGGCACGAAAGCAAATGAGCCGTACTTCCCAGAATCCTCCGCCATGTCGATCGCCGGTGCAAGTAACGACCAATAGGAAGCTGCCAACATTACCTGAGAAGGGACAGAAGAAGGGAGAAGGAGGGAGAAGGAGGGAAATCAGGATGTTTTGCAGGAGAAGGAACAGGCTGGTTTAGTTTATGATATGAAAAGGCCTAAGTTTTGGGCATAAATGACTGATGGGGACAAAAATATTTGTAAGTGACATTTGATTCATGTCTGCGCTTGTGTTTGCCACTTAGATTTCAGTTTTTTATTACTTGCTCCATCTGCCAGCATGATGGATCAACCTGCAGAGAAAGACCTTTTTGTTTAAGAGTAAAATGTTTTTTCTTTTTGAGGTAAGAGCGCACACCAGAATTGAACAGGAGCTGACAGCCGGACCAAAAACAAAAACCTTTTTTGTTTAACCAGAAACAGCTATTCGAGGCCACCTGTCTCCAATGTTACGAAAACTAGTGGTATTTCTATGCTACTGAACATGGGAGTTGCTAGTCTACCACTGATAATCAAGATGATCATTTTGGTGATTTGTCAGTAGGTATTTGAATTTTATTATATATTTGTGATGGTATAAAAGTAGTTGTCAGTGAATGGGCATTCAAAATTAGTTACTAACACAATCTTTTGTCATATTGTATTGGTCATTTGTGGCAACTGCAATTATACCAAGTTTAGAATTGGTGCTTTGGAGCTTTTGGCGACAAGTGAATGTGCTGCTGAAAGTCAAAGGAAGTAACTGGTTCTAAGCCTCTGATTGATAGCCTATGTATAATTGCATCACTTTTCATCAAGGTCCTATTATGTTCTCACTGCATGCTTTCCAGCTTTCAGAAATGTATTGCATGTTGTGTGAATCCATCATTACCAAGATTCTTAACTCTTTTTTGCCACCTTAATTCACATACAAGTATTAGGCTATTTATTTTTTCCATGTGACAGTAGAATATTGCTCTGATGACCGTAATGACAATATTCTCTATTGGTGCTTTTGTTGTATCCGAATACAACTACTGACAAATGTCTGGTTTATCCTACCGGCAACAAAAGGAGAATATTGCACAGAGAAGTTTAAAGCTGCAAATTTACAAGAAAAAGAAATTGTGACATTACACAGTCACACACTTGTGATAAAAAAAAAAATTAAATTTTGATTTTTTTTTTCTCCCTTTTGTATTAAGGGAGGAAACACGTTTACACTTTGCAGGGTTGGACATGCTTGTTTTCCATTATGCCTGCAGTAGAACATGTTATCAAAGTGTGCTTTAGCAAGAAGGAAGTAATTGTTATTTTAGCCCAGACTCACCATACCATCACTTAAGTGCAGACTAGGGTTGGGCGGTATGAGCAAAATCTTATATCACGGTATGAGTAATTTCATATCACGGTAACGGTATATATCACGGTATGTTTTTTCCCCCCTGTAAATTCAATTAATGGCTTAAAATAACCATACTGTCGCATTTGATCATTTTCCTCTTTTATTTTTTAACTTTGATTTCTATAAAAAAAAAAAAAAAGACAGGAAAAATGCCAGAGCAGTCTGGCTCCAGTTAGTGCAATTATATAGGCTATATATAGTATATAAAAAAAGAAATCACAGAATCACAAATTAGCATTTTACAAAAATGCCTACGGTCTGTGCTGTCTATGGCTGTTCAAACAGGTCAAACCGGGAAAATCAAAGAAGTTACTTTAGAGTTCCTAAGTAACCTTTACAGTCTATGGTAGTACACAAAGGGCTCAAATTTCAACAACTGACGGACGGTGGGTGGGAGGGACGGAAGTGACCATAATAAACAAACAGCCTGTCCTACAGTAAAAATGGCACATAGAAAGAGGAGTAAAGCAATATGTTAAGCGGCAATATATATTTAAGCATCAAAGATGTTAACCCACATAGTTTGAAACAATGTTTAAAACACACACAGCCAGTGTCACAACTAAGCATAAAAAGCCCGCTAGCTTAATGCTAACGTATAATGTAAAACACCATAGACGGGCTAACAGAAATTAGCATCGCTTATAACTTGACTTACTCCTCTTCTGAAAAACTCTGACAAGTCAAACTTTAGGATGTGTTAGAGGTCTAATTCATCTGTCTAAACATCAGAACTATGACACATGAAACGGTAAACACAGCTGATCGATCGAAAAAAATTACGGCTGGAGTGAATTACTTTCACTTTTCACTTTTTCGTCTTGTTGGGCGGGTCGGGCTGCCTCCGTTTCCTCGTGACTCCCACTCATGGATGTATTGTCATGGAATATGCTCCCACTCCTGCTTTCACTCTCCGCCTCAGCCATGGTTGTTATCACTCCGGTAACCGGTAAAGCTGTTTCTTCTTCGTCGTGCTCATGCAACCACGCCAAGCAGTCTGCTGCAGTGCCGGCTCCCCCGTGTGTCAAGGCGGTCTAACTACAGTGACTTCAGAGAGATGCCGCAGACATCTGCTCTTTCTCCGGTATAAACGGTATTGCAAAATCTCTACCGGTAGACATTTTATACCGTCACACGGTATAATACCGTCATACCGCCCAACCCTAGTGCAGACATGGTTCCCTCCTTGACAATGCACGCACGCACATACACACACAAACACACACTGCTTTTACTACTACGGAGCAAATGTGCTCTAGTAAAATTGATTTGATCTATGCTTAGGGATCTCAAGATAATGAAGCTTAAACACTTCTGGTAGAAATCATCATCATTTTCACTCCCTTGGAGCAAAGGCCAACCCTGAAGTATGTATGCCAGTGTTCATATAGGCCTATGCTATGTCTTTGTGTGGATGTCCAGTGTATTCATCATCTTCATAGGTAAAATGCCCTGAAAGCATTATTCTCTTCAAAGCCTCGTCTCTTCGTATCAGCTGTCACAGTCCATATAAAAACGGAGCAGGGAGGGAAGGGTGAGTTCTGTATTCACTGCACACACTAGTATGCATTTTCAATCTACATGTATGCACAGCTTATTTGCACCTTTGGTTGTTTGTCACAAAAAAAGTTGCAGCATGTCAATTTCTATTCCGTTTGTGTTCTCATAAATCCTCTCATGCAGCTTCTAACACAGTGTCAGCGCTGAAAATGCAGAACACAAGTCTGAGTTCTGCCCTGTCAATCAAAAGTAATGGAAGCTTATTGTCAGGCAGCAGTCAGTTCCGCCACTCAGAAGCAATGTACTGCTGACATCATGCATTGTAAATTGCAGAGACAGAGAGAGAGAGAAGGGGGAGGGGGGAAGGGGTATACCAAAGTTGATTGCAACTTATTTCGTATGGCTCAAAATGAAACTCAGAGAGCTGAAACTTGTGATATAGTAAACTGCAGTTTTAGGACTGCGTTACTCAGGATGAATTGAAAGCCTGGTAGCAATCAAATCCCCGCCATGATTGCAGGAAGAAAAATGATCCTTTCCTTATTTTCCAAAACGTTCCTATCCTGATTTCTATTTACGGGCATTTTTACCTATATACCAGAATGTGAACCACCTTCATGTTTGCAGTCAAAACAATCCACACTTATTTTAACAATTCACAATAAGTCAGTGTCACAAGCTTTCAAATAAGGCTCCAGCTGGCTGCACAGAGAACAGACAGGAGAGTTATACAGGAAGAAAACATGGAGTTTCAAAAAACACAATATGTGGAATATAAGCTTTATCTCCTGGCATTTACTTGGCTTCTTGACCTCTCCACTGACAACAAAGAGATCAAAGAAAAACTGGAGAGGAACTTAAGAGGAATCAAGAGGCGGATGACATGGGCAACTCATCAGACCTCAACATCTCAGCAGTTTGCAGTGGTTTACAGTAAAGCTGACAGTTACCTCAAAATTGTATTAAGTCTATTGTAAGTGCTTGAATTTATTATATCTCTGTCTATTTAGCCCATGTACTTAAAGCAGATATCAGTGGAATGTTTTTGTTAATATAAGTCCTAAATAGTCCTATTTTCCGTCAGCAATCACTTACATGAAGTATTTCAGCCTAAACACGAGTCTCTCCGTCACTCTGCTCTGCTGTAACCCGAGGAGAAAATTTTCCTTGTGGGATACAAGTGTTATCCAATGAGGGGAGAGAACGGCATGAAGGGCTGTGTGTGCAGCCAAGGGATGCGCGTGAATGTGGTGACGTAGCATGAGGACCAATTGATGCCTGACAAGGGCGGGGGCTGCTAACTCATGGTGCGTTCAAGGAAACTCGTACTTTGTGTTTTTCCTTCCTGTGAAGTCATACCAGTTCGATCTGGTGCGAGTTCACGGGTCGGAAGTTACGAGTGGCCGTTATAGGGAACTTTCACAGACAACAGGACGGTAAAAACACGAGCTACGGGTTACCTGGAACGCTACCAAGTCGTAGTTGTGACTTGAAGCTGTAACTTACGGTTTCAAAAGCCTGCCTTGAACACAGCATTAGCCGAAACGGCTATAAGTGTGCAGTGAATATCCAGGACAATCAGGATGGCATGTGATTTTTCCAATTGGCAAGACTTCCACCAGGGAGGAAATAAATGTCAGTTGAACCAATTACTGTGGCCTTTGAAATGATCGTATATGAACGTATATTTCAAAGCACAGCACTGGGCTTAATGGAAGCACTGGTTTGATATTTTTATGCTACTTATACTAGAAGAGGCAAATTGATTAATAATTATAGTGGCGGTTTCATTTCTTTCTGTTCCACTTCACTTGATTTCCAATTATAGCAGGTGGTTTTATCCTAGTAGTATGGTTGGTCAACCGCAGCAACTGGTTCCAACCAACTTGTTCCAATATGCCCTTTTGTTAACTTGAAAGTTTATAAGGAACTTCAGGTACTTTCTCACTTAGACCTCATGCATAGCCACACTGGCAGCATGACCCATGATTACAAAAAAGACTGTTGGATGGATTTTCTTTTTCTTCCACACCTGCTCCATCTCTCATTATATTGTGTAATTCTGCAACCTACAGAACATCAAATGTGCCAATTAAGACAAGGTGAGGAGCTGTCTACACATTAATGAACAGCAATTTAGGATGTGAGATTAGCAGTTTGACACACTGCTATTACAACTGCCAAGTCTCCAAGGTACAAATAGTTAGAATGTGACTTTGAAACATTAAGGTATGACAAATATAACCTACAATGTTGATTTATATGACGTTTCTGTATTATCATTAAGGTGGACACAGATATGATGAAACGAGCAAATTGTTGGGTTTTAGAAATCCTGGTAAGTTTCATTGAACCATTCTTAAGAATTTCCTACTTACAAAGTTTTTAAGAAGATTGTGGCATTCATTAATGTTTTCTTATCCAGGATTTGCTCTTAGCTATAGGAACAAAATCTACGCACACTCAGGAGCATACTTACGTACATTATTGTGTTTTCTTCAGTTCTGCAGTTGTATAATATGATATGATTTGAATTAGAATGATGTTTTAATAATTATTTTACAAATGGGGTTAGGTAAAAGAAAACACCAGTAATGAAAACCTATGAATGGAGCCTCTCACAAAAAGTCCAAATTGAGGAAAATGATGATTTGCTGTGCATTATTTCATTCTTTAGGGTTTTTCAATACCACATACTGTAACAGCAGTGTGACGTCATGGCAAGCTGTGCATGACCAATTAAAGCTAAAAATAGACATCATTAGGAAAGATGGTGAAGCGTAAGTGGTGTGTCTCTTTAAATCTGATCTCAGTACAGCATTTTATCTCATGGAAGATCTCATATTGACTGTATAGTATTCATCATGTAATTTAAGCTACTGCTCAGTTGTGATCATATTGTCTCTGGAGGGCAGTTTGACTGCCAGCCGCTGTATCCACAGTTTGTGTCATTGTTGTGGATGTCTCACATCTCATTGACTAAGGCTGAAGCTGGTCAAGAAAAAAGAGAAGTTTTTTATGGACATCTGTGCCCAATGAGGATAATCCTGAGAATTCTAGCAGGTAACGACTGTAGTTATAGTTAAGTGTGCTTGTGAAGGTGTCCTTGACTCAGCTTTCACTGTTCCTAGATCAGTTATGATATTCATTCATATCATAAAAAAAACATGACAGGCCCTTAGCTGAAGAAAGATTTTTTCATTACAGAAGCTATTGCTACTGTAATGAAAATGTATGTTTTAGTCTAGTCCATTTATTGTCCTATATGGTGCACCACTGCCATATGATGAATAGGGTCACTCAATATAGTATTTCGGATATGAATTCTGAAGGGGTTTGTGCAGTGGCAGATATTAGAAATCATTGCATGGTCCAAGAATCTAGGGCATACTTTCAGATCTAATCTGTGAACTGCTAATCAGACTCTTAGAGGAATGGAGGAAAAGCAAAAATGTTGCTCATACAATCGAAGGAAAGGTTAGAAGGTTAATAACAATGTAGTTGAAACAGAAATATTTAGTGGTTCATCGACTTTGACACTGATCCAAGATGGCGGCGCGCACGGACGCAGCGGCTCTGAGCTCCCTGTTACGGTGCCTAGTTTTTTCTGTGGTGTGGCTGTTTGTGTATGAATGCGAGTGTGTAAATGGGAACAGACTCTCCTACACACAATCCGAACTACGGGCTCTGGGTTTCTCAAGTCGAACGGAGATTACGACCGGTTTCCAGCGGTCGTACAAGATCCCAGAGGACATAGCAAGAGCTCCGGGCTCCCCTTGGCTTGTGGTCGGGCCGGTAAGGAAGCGTCGCCAGCGGAGGCATCGCAAACTGAAGCGAGGATGCAGAGGGGGCCGGCTAGCCAGGCTAGCGCGGCAGCCGCACAGACCACCCATTCCGAGCACCTTCCTGACTAATGCCAGGTCCATCATCCACAAGACAGACGAACTGAAGTTGCTGCTGGCAAGTAACAACACAATTCGGGACTACTGTGTGATTATAATCTCGGAATCATGGCTACACCCGCTCATCCCCGACACCGCTGTTCAGCTACCGGACCGCAGCCTGCACCGCCAGGACAGAAACACAGACTCTGGTAAGAGGAAGGGAGGGGGACTCTGCATCTACACACACACCGACTGGTGCACAAACAGTAGAGTTATTTTTACCCACTGTTGCCCGGACTTGGAGGCCATCACAGTCGTGTGTAGACCCTTTTACCTGAGAGGCTGGTTCTCCAGTACCTTAAAGATGGCCTCCCCAGGAACTTCGACCCACACCAGTTTGCCTACAGGGCAAACCGGTCAACAGAGGATGCCGTGGCCACAGTTCTCCACACAGCTCTGAACCATCTGGAGCTCCCGGGAACCTACGCCAGGCTGTTGTTTGTCGACTACAGCTCGGCTTTCAACACCATTGTCCCTGACATCCTGGTGGAGAAGCTGACTGGCCTTAACTTCTCCCCCCTCATCTGCTCCTGGATCAAGAACTTCCTGACCAACCGGCCGCAGGTTGTCACGGTGGGTCAGGTCCACTCATCCACTCTGTCGCTCAGCACGGGCTCCCCCCAGGGCTGCGTGCTGAGCCCCCTCCTGTACACCCTTTACACCTCGGACTGTACTCCAAAACACCCCACAAATTCCATCATCAAGTTTGCCGATGATACTACGGTGGTCGGCCTGATCACGGGGGGTGACGAGACAGCCTACAGGCAGGAGATTGAGACACTGGCAGAGTGGTGCACCAGAAACAACCTGGTGCTTAACAGCACTAAGACCAAGGAGATGGTCATCGATTTCAGGAGGAGGAGAGGGGACAACGCCCCAATTACCATCAACGGGGAGGATGTGGAGAGAGTGGCCTCCTTTAAGTCCCTGGGGACCCACATCCAGGAGGACCTCAGCTGGTCATCCAACACCTCAGCACTGCTTAAAAAGGCGCAGCAGAGACTCCACTTCCTACGGGTGCTCCGTAGGAACCACCTTGAGGAGAAACTGCTGGTGTCATTCTACAGAGCCACCATTGAATCTGTGTTGATGTACTGTGTGACTGTGTGGTTTGCTTCCTGTTCAGCTGCAGGAAAGAAGGCTCTGCAGAGGGTAACCAGGACAGCAGAAAAGATCATTGGCTGCTCTCTCCCCCCATTGGAGGACATTGCCAGCTCCCGGTGCCTGAGCAGAGCTCGAAAAATATCTGTGGACACTTCCCACCCTGATCAGCATCTGTTCAACCTGCTGCCGTCAGGCAGACGCTTCAGGTCCCTGAGGAGCAGAACAAACAGGCTAAAGAACAGCTTCTATCCGTGGGCTGTCAGAACTCTGAACCTGTCACTGAGCGAGTCTGGTCCTCATGGATCACATTGAGCACGAGGGCTCACTTGGAGCCAACGTCGGGCTGATTAGGCCAGATAGTGCACTCTAAGAGTGCTATTGATGTAATGTGTTTTATTGTTTTATTTAAATTGTGTACATTTTCGTACTTTATGTTTTTATCTATTTATGCGCCGTTCATGGGTGGCAATAATTTCGTCATGCTTTGTATGATGACAATAAAGATATCTAATCTAATCTAATCTAATCTAATCTAATATCTAGGGTTCAAAGCAGCAATGGGCAATTTCACATTTTGGCAGTTCCAAAAAGCAGCGAGGGAAATTTTGAAATATGTGGAACTTCAATTGCGAGGGATGTTATACCAACACTGGATCATTTCATCTAACTCGAACACTGGTATCAACTTGGCTGATCTCAGTACCAGAGGGCATAGCAAGACAAGAAATGCTCAGCCTAACTTTCTCTGAACATATCACTAACTGGCAGCTATTGAAACGACACTGCAGGGATGGATAAAGACGCTGATATCAGTCAGAACACTGCAATGTCAGACAGTAAATTTCATTCAATTCAGCTGGGACAGTGCAAACATAATGTACCTTTGTCTCCATCACTCTCCTTATCTGAGACTGAATAACCAATAGCTTTTTCTTGTCATGTTTCTTCTGTTCTGTGTGCTTCTGATCTTTCTTCTTTTATGATTCTTCTTTCTGATTTACATTTCTAGCAGCCAAACCCCAGGTCAATTAAAAAATCTCCCGTTTCACTCGTTAAGGCTGAATTCAACTGTCTCGAGGCTATTAAAACACCTGTCTAAAATGTATGCCAGCACCGAATTACTGCTTGGTTATCTCAATCAGGGCCAAATACTGAAGATGTCTGCCCAATAAATATTAGTGAATATAGCTGGAATTCATCTGCATATGTTAGCACACTAATGTAGTACTGTAGAGGACAATGCAAAAACTGCTGCTGGAAATAAATGCAGTTATTATTAGGGCTTTATGGCTTTATGCTGATATTCAGATCTTGTTGCTGATTCCATCTTAGACAAACTGCCAGAGTGAACTGTGAGTTAACCTCTCTTTTAGTAAGGAAATTAGATTTGGAGGCACTTGCAGGGGTATCAGACGTTAATAACATGGAAAGCAGCATCTACTGTACAGTAACGCATGTTCCTTTACAGGTAACTGTGTAGTTCTACAAATCATACAATGTGCCACCGGCTATTTCTGTTAACTGTGACTTTTTGAACTACTTGCAACATGACAGTTGATTGGTTAATTGATCCTCAACTTTTATCCACGATGACATTTCTCAACAACTATTATAACAGCTTCATCTGGACTTGTTCATGAAATTATGATTCAACAAAGGGAAGTGGGAAGAATATATCATTTAACGTGATCAATTCTAGCTGTAAAACAGAAAGCTTCCATTGGCTGTGTAGCCACAGTACAGTTGCTAAATGGGTGAAATGGTTATTGACTTCTTATCATTACTGTGGTTAATTACTATGATTACTTTGACTCACGTTAGGTTCTATACAGCATCATTGTCCTAGACCCATGCATAGAAAGCAACATGAGTTTGTTTGGCAACAGTCAAACATAGCAGAAGCGGTAACAACACCATCCTGGAGAGTGTTCACCTTATTTCAGTCTCAATAATATACATCAATGTCACATTTAGAATTCCTGCTAATAATTTTGAGTGCAACATTTCTAACATGCCAAGTCATTATTGTCTAAAAGTCTGGTTTCATGATTGTAGCTTAATCAGACGTCTATTGGGAGCATCATAAAGTGTTTTCATTATTAAGAATTCCTCTTCAAGACACCATGGGATGCTAAGGTCTTATAAGGATTGAGAGCAATCACGTATGCATGCTGCAGCATAATCAATCCTTCAATCAGAAATTACCCCCCTGAGCTTGAAGGTTACACGTGAGGAATGAACCTCTCTTTGCTTCTCTGCCTTTAAATGCTTGAGTCCCTCCAGTTTCTGAAACAACTTAAGTATTTTTTCAACAACGGCAGCAGTTAAAGACTCTATCATCTAATCACAGCCTGTGGTTAATGAGGAAACAAGTAGGATAGAGAGTTTGATTGATAACCACGATAAAGACGGCCAAGAAATAATTGACCATCCTAACGCAGATGGCCTATTTTCCAAACTGAGCATTAACTGTTCTTCAAAGTGCATGTGAGGAAAATTCTCCCTTCATTATTGGAGCAAGAGAGACAAAGCATGTTTTCTATACGTTTCCCTCTACATACACCACTGGTTTTCCAGATACATATTAGACTAAATTGCACCCAAAGGGAGTTGATAACATTTCCCCCTCATTGTGAGCATGTTTCCAATCTCAGACCTCCTTTCTAATGGTCTGTATTCTCTTGTCAGTGCAAAATCTCCCACGAAGGAGAAGACACCTCAATCCATTTTTCCTCTTCTATCAATTCGTCTTCCCTCCGGACATCTCCTCTATTCCGTCTATTCTGCCTCAGTCTATCTAGCAGCTAATAACATTCAAAGCAATCCACTTTCTCCCACTTCATGCCGCTCTTTCAACCCTGATCGATCTCATTCGCTGATTCCTGAGTCTCTCTCTCCATCTCTCAGTGCATCTTGCTTAATCTTTCTCATCCTGCACTTCAACCATCATTTAATTCAAGCATCATCCTAAACAGTCCTCCATTTCTCATCTCTCTGAAGGTCTCTGTCAGTAATCATGGGGAAATCCCACAGTGCTGGATAATTTCATATTCAGCAGGAATTTGTCAAAAGGGAATCAAATTCTGCATTTGTTACGTAGTGATAGATAGCCAGATCCATTTAATTTAAGATATGGAGGTAAAAGGGATTCCCTTAATTTAAGATATGGAGGTAAAACGGATTTCCTCAAATCTTTTTTTAAGGAGTAGTAAAATAAGAATTATTAGCATGAAACAGTTAAACAGCAAACTCAAATCCCAGTCAATACAAAATAGGTAGTAAAGATGATAGAGAGAGTCTACAGCCGTGCTAGCAGCTCTATGAGGCTGTATTTGGGAACAGTGGTGACAGTTTGAGCTAAATGCTGACATCAGCATGCAAACATGCTCAGAAAGACAATATTATCACTGACAGAACGTGTGTGAGAGGCCTAAAATCCCACAACTTGGACACATGACTTGGATGTATAGTGCTTCAAGTTACTGTGACTGTTGCGCGTCCTCTTTGTTTTCCTTGAAGTGCCTTGAATCAGCAATTGATCCATTTTTATTTACACCACTTGTTGGCTAGCATGAGTCCACATGAGCCAACAGTGTTGCCAGATTTGTTGCCAGTTTCCTCCTGTCTTAATTTAATTCCTTTTAATATCAAAGTATTTAGTAAGAGATATTATCTTATCGTTATTTGCTGCCAAATGAGTCAGTGGTTGAAGCTTGGCAAGTTGCATGAGGCTTGCAATCCACACAATGGTCTCTCACACACAGAAGTGGCAGTCAGCCTGAGGGGGACATTTGTATTACAAACATCACAGCAAACCCACAGTTGTTTAAATATTTCACTCAGTACTGCAAATGATAACCACATGATGGAGATCACCAAAGTCAATCAAAATCATCTTCTGTGGGCTGTGAATGTAAAAAGACTTAGTGAGGACCTAACGTGGTGAACTAACAGACCAACAAGACTGACATCATCCTCTCGAGAAACTCACTGCTGCCATGGATAAAACTCCATGCATGCTTTCACTGAAGTCTTCCCCACGTGTCACGTTAGAATGAATTGATATTGGCTGCTCCACAGACAATCAAGGTTGTATTGATCCGTTCAAAAGCTTCATCTGCTCTCAGAGAACTTCATCGTCCTGAAATTGAGCTAGACTGACAACACTGCCACATTACCACATGGTGATTAAATCTTTCAATGGTAAGTTATAGCTATTAGATCTCATCTATGAAGATTTATTTCAATTATATGTAACGCATGCAACAGATCTGTGTTTTTCTATACTGTGTGTCTGGGCCTTGATGTGAGCATCCATTTGCTCCATTGATCAACATGCCATTCTTAAAACGAAGGCTTACATAACATCTACTCCAGACAGTGACTGGTGTGAAGACTTTCAAATGTCATGAGTCTGCCAAGCAGCATGGAGAAGCACCGTTTTTAACATGTAGGTAATTACTTTATGTATAATGTTGTTTTGTTTTTATTTTATTTTACTAGATTCAATGTATTACATTTTTTATCAGATTCAATCAGCGATTCTGTTTGTTTTAGAGAGGAGGAGACCTCTGTGGACAGCTCAGTTTGTGGTAAAAAACCTCCCAAACATCTGGATCAGAGGTTGAATCTACCAGAGGTTGGATTGGAAGAAACTGAACAATCGTTAGCCATTGCTCGGCGGCTCAAAGCTGTTTTGAACCGTTTGTTCTGTAGAGGAGCAGACCTCTGCCAATGACTCGGCCCTCAGTAACGACTGACGCTGAAGGAATTCTTGTCATTAGGTGTAACTATGGTGCTGAACATAACATCTCCCACAATCCCACACAACTTCATGACATCACAAAACTGCATTTTTACTTATTGCTTTGATTGAGAGACCCTTTGTTTGTTTTTGTGCTGCAGCAGAGTAAATTATTCTGGACACAGGGCAACCTACAATAGAATCAATTTAAATAGATTTTTAGAATAAGAAAGAAATCATAAAGAGGAAGTAATAAAGGCAACAAGCTAATAAGACATTCATTGTCAAAACACACCATTGCTTCTGTATCACGGAAGGCATGAATGTTGCAGCTGGTGTCAATTGTCAGCCCTGGGAGAGTTGCAATATTCGAAATTGAATACTCCTCAAAACTAATCAAATTATATGTGCGTCAAAGTTTTTTTTCCTACATCTTCATTCCAAAAGGGGCAAAAACTTAATAAAGAAACAAATACATCACACAATCCGAGATACATTAACCAATTGTTCTCCACTGCCACAACCCTGAGGGAGAGTGTCTGTGGCTTCTGAGGTACAGATCAAGGACCTATTCCTATTCTGAGTCAAGGGAAAACAGAAAGTGCTATTCATTTTCAATTTTGAAAAAACTTCCACTGAGCCTGACACAGGAATTCACCAGCGATAAGAAGCAAACTTATCAAAGCCCACAAATCCTGCACGTCTCAAGTTAAAGAGAAAGTCATGCATTACAAAACTGGTTTAGTAAAAGTAACATATACTGTGATAATTCATTTGATCAAGAATGTCATCTAAGAATCAAAAGACCAGGTTCTGCCAGTGCAACAAGATTCAGAAAGATTTTGCTCAGTTCCAAAAAAAGAATTCTTAAACAGCATGAAAGTAATTCTACATCATTACTCAACACCAGTAGGACATGTGCTGGTGCGTGTGTTGTGTTTCTATAGGGGTAGACTGCCCTATGAGCACACACAGTGTCTTGTCTTGAGAAGGTCACATAAAACTACTGAATACATTTGTATTCTAAGGATTCAGCTGGCAGCCTTCACACAGCAGAGCCGACTGCTGAGTGTGTAGACATCAGTAGAAAGTATTAGGTATAATTGAGACATAGAAAGTCACAATGTGCAAGCAATAAATGTGAAAAACAAGTGCTGAAATCCTTGATTTAAAAGTGCTAAATGGGTTAGGGACAGTTAAACTAAATGGAAGGACATGGGTGTGCCAAGTCTAATTCAAGTGGGAGAGAAATGGGAAAGGTTTCGTCAAGCTCATTTTTCAAGGGGAAATTTCAGCCCATCCTGTGAAAGTCTTCATCTTCGTCTGAAAATAACTGTATCTTTGTATGAAATAAATATTCATCCTTTCATTTTTATTTACTTATAATCGTTTATTAGGCTATTGCGAAATATAACCCAATTATTGTTTTACTTTCAATATTTCTGTCATAAAGAAAAAAGAATCAATGCATCCCTCCATCCCTCCATCCATCCATCACATAATGATAAACTCGGTTGGTGCAAACTATGTCCATAAACAAAATTGAATCCTAGTAGTTTTAATGTGGGCATGTACTGAATAAAGGACAGACAGACAGTCAGGGTAGGAAGGTCATTCAGATTCATTCTGAGAGGATATTAAGAGACACTCACTTTTTTCCCTGTCCAACATTTTCTGACCCAACCAAACTCACTCTACAGCAGACTCACCTGTGGATCGTCTAGCCATGAGCTATAGCCTTCACACTTGGGTATATAAATTGTTAACCTTGAGGTGATAAAGTTGTTCCCAACACAGGAAAGATGAACAAATGTCATGGGCAGAGCAGTTAAAGTGCAACCGCCAAGCCAAGAGAGCAGTCTCTAGAAGCTACATTCTCATTCTAATAGCCTTGAGCTCGTGCTTGTGGGGCTTTAAATTAAAGCTCAGTCTCCAGCTCTGAATACTGATTTGATCAGTGACATTCAGCCAATTTTCCAGCGGCAGAACATTAGGCCACAGGGATGGTTAAGTATGCTGTAAGAGGCAAACAGCCCGCAGCTCTCCATCTTGGGAGATAAAACATTGACTTAAAGCAGTGAGGAAAGTGATTTTGATGACACACAGACAATGTTGAAATTCATTCTGTCACTTTTGTTGGTTCTCTTTTTCTTAATGCCATGATTCAATTAATTTGATTTGCACTCAGCCATGCAAGAAAATACAGACATGCTGCTTATTCATGTAGAAATAATAAGAATATTTTATGTACAAATGCTGCAATCAGCATAGTGTGAACTCATCTGGCAAATGGCTTGAATGTAACTCCCATTCACTTCCATGTAAATCTCTAGCACTTTAACTTTTAGAGAGGATTTCCTGCAGCCAAGAGATATAATACAAAAAGCAAAGAGGGAGTAAAAGTAAAGGTAATTAGCATTCAACCTTTCACGCAAAGCCTCCAGGAGCAACAGTATCCCACAAGAGATTTGCCCTTGTGCTCTCCCATACTTTGTGCTGGTCTATACAACTCCACCATTAAAACACCCACATACATATGCATACACACAGTGTTTCTGCCTCCTATATTCCTTGTTCACCCCAGAATCTCATTCAATCAGAGTTCCTCCTCCTGCATGTCCTCACAGCCACTCAACAGTGCAATCTGACACTGACTGGTGAATTCAATCATTTTGATGCAGTGAGAGAGACTCTTGTGATGGAAAGGTGGATTGGTGGCTCGGAAATACATTTTGCTCATTTGAAATTCTAGATGCACCAAGAGAGGATGAGCAGTGTTGATAATTGAGTAAGGCCTTGTAGGTTTTCAATCTGATTCTTCCTTTAGGAAAACAAACGGACCTACTGTTCCAATTATCCTGAAACTGTACACAACAGAATATAAATATATGTTCCAAAGGTGCATGGATATCAAGGTGAACACTGTGAACCGTATTGCTTGAAAGCGAGAAAAGACCTACATAGAATCAATTTAAAATCCAAACATTTATATGCTGTTTGCATCCACGTGATCATATAGTGACAGACTGCATGCAAAACCACCACATGTCACTCTTATTAAGTATTCCTGATAGGTGCTGTCCACCCCTCAGGATACCAATGCTCATTCCCTTCACACACGACACGTATCTGGCAGCAGCACGCCAACAGAAGTAATGCCCATATGGACAAATGCCCAGACCTCTCCTCTAGCTCCTTCAAGCTCATTTACCAACCTATGTGCACTCAATGACCAGAATCACCGTAGAGCCTTTTGGATGTGCCGTGGGCTGAATTCTGTGAAAAATAACACCCTAAAAAAAATACATCCCACATGGTATAATTACATAAAATGCTGCTTGTCCCTCTCCTTCACACTAGCTTGCAAGGTTTTGTGCATAACAAATGCCATTTGTTTCATTTAAGCAGCTAGATTACGTTTATAAAAATCTCTCTGTCATCATCGGGGTGGGAGGCTTTAACCAAGGGAAGCCAGATAATGACGTGCCGTACGAATGCTCGCTGACAGGAGCGAGGGAAAGTTTCTTTTAGTGAGCAACTTTGCTTAGAATAAATTGACTGCCTTATACGGATTCCACATCCATTCTGCAATCTATCAATGAGACAGAGGAGAGTTAACTGTACTTGTACTGGCAGCCACGGGTCGCTCAGTCAATCTCCACGTTCCTTCAGAATCAACAGTCACAGTAATTGCTTTGTTTCTGGCTGAGAAAACTCTGTCACCTTTTGTTTCATTCTCAATACTTTTGATTGACATGTTTGGTTTTTTTTGCAGTGAGGGCAACAAATGTCCAATATGCATGGAGAAGATTACAGTGGTTAGTGTTAACCTGTGATTAAGCTAGTCAGGTTGCAGACATAATCAGACAAGGAGTAAGACGTCTTCTTCCTGAGAGCATGGAGCCTCTTTAAAAGAAATGGATGCTCTCCACTGACATTTAATAACACAGTTTTGTAAAACTGTGAAATTTAATTAATCCAGCACATTCCAACAGAGTGGCAGGCTGCTCTAGAGTCAGTGACCTGTTCCTGTAAAAATGAACAGAGACACGAGGAAAGAGATCATCTAACATGGTTTCACAATATGACATAAAATAATGGTTTCTTATCGAAGCTGTGAGTACTCAGTAGTGACTACGTTATTAGTTCCCATTACTAATGGGTCATATCATACTCAGCCTCTGTGATAAATCCTGCCACACGTCCGCACCCACACACACACTGTACACTCCATCAAAAAACTACTATCCAAGGAGCTGGCCTGACAATCTGGAGCCAAGCAGGGTTCACAGTCTTGCTCTCTTTGGTTCAGCGTCTTGTGTTTTGAACTAAAATAATGTGTAGCCATACATGAGGCACTAAGCAACAATTTTCAGCCAAAACAGCTAGAATCAGTCTGACAAATATCCAAATATCCACTTATTTCCTGGAGATTTCAGCCACATAACAACAAGCTCCATCACCAGATGGAGTTTGCCAAGTTGTCATCGAGTTTAGCTGTAGCAAACAAGGTTAACATACGTGACGCTTTGTTATTGTCGTCTTCTTAGTCTTGGCTAATCTGTGCATCACGTGCCACACAGCTACAACATAAATCACACATGCATAACCAGAGTGAAGGCTGCGGTATTGACTCATTTCAAACTGTGTCCTCATTTTTTTCTTGGGCTGCTTTACGAGACCTCGTGAGACTGACAGCTCATTTCACGGAAGGGAAATTATTGAATGTGTACGGTATTAGAATTTTAATGATCAATAAACACAGGGTTTTGACATCCTGCTGTCTTAGCAATTTCCCCTCCAAATGATATATATTCAACAAAGGTTTGTGTTGTGCTGTGCTGAATCTTGGGAGGGAAAGAATTCTTCTTGCAATATAATAATGTGTGTAAATGGGGTGTTTTTGAACAATGTGGATCAGTTAGGAAGGAGCTTGTTTTTGTTCTTATTATGTAGCAGAAACTTGAGAAAGTTTGTTTCTAGGCAATGTATATCATTGACAAATAGAAATTATCTCTGCTTTCTAACTACACAAAACATTCTTTTTTAAAACTTCTTTTTATTTCTGCCCCTGCCAAAGAAAAACACCTACCACACTGTGTCTGCTGCAAATTATGTTCATACACATTGGTGTTTGCATTGGCAAGCCATTTCTGAAGGAAATGTAATACTGCTTGAATTGCATTCATTGGAAACAGTTTGTTCCAGTGCAGCAGGTACTGTGACGTCCTCACACAGCAGTGAAAACTTATTAGACAATGAAAATTGTTTATACATGGGTGTAATTCGCAAAAGACAGCTGGAGACGCGTTCATAAACAGTCTACGGGGGAATTACTGATTGTGTTATAGAAAAGTGAGCCTTCAATAGAAAAAAAAATGTTTAAAATGTTCTGGATAATAACTTGAGGAAACAGTTGACTGGACTTAAATGTTGCCAATGAACGTCATTTTCTGTAACTGCTTTCTTTAACACTTTTGTCCAAGAATAAAGAGCGTCATTACCTGAAACATTTTTCACTTCTGCCAATAATCTCACAGATGCTGTGTTCTGGGACAGCATGATGCAATTTTCTGCTATGACAAAGACTGCATGGCGTGTATGCATGTGTGTCTGTGCAAGTCCATCTGTATCTGAATCTGTGTGACGCATGTGTGGGATCAGAGTGTGTGAGTTAGGGGGACAGCAGATGCAAAGCATGGGAACAGGATGGCATCTGACAAACACAGGTCACGATAACCCTACCAAGCCTCACACACACACACACACACACACACACACACTTAAACCTGATACATACACACTTTTTCTGCCACACACCTCACTCAACACACACCATTGATTTCTTGTGTGTTAAAAGTATTGTGCTGGACCTGAGCGTGACTGTCCTGCAGGGAAACGTGTATTCCATGGTTAAGGTTCAACTTGAGTGCACACTGCGTTACTGTGTGAACACACTAAGTGCAAAACAGAGAATGCAAATACTGTAGGAAGAAAAGCAAGTGAAGTGCAGTTTTGCATGAATGTGTCTTAAATTTGATCAGATGTTCATATAAATTACAGTAATTAACAAAGCATCTACTTTAACTATAAAAATCACAGTGCTGTTCAGCCACCTATGTCACAAATATGGACTCGACCAAAACCTTTCCTTCACAGCAGCTGTAGCAAATCTCTCTTGAATTCAGGGCCTGTCCTGATTTTGTGCCTATCTGTCTGTGCTGTGCTCTCTCCTGAATATTGCTTCTCTTCGCTTGACATCTTCACCTTTCACCTTCCTGACAATTTTTGTTTAAGACTAAACTACATTGAGCATATCAAGTGTGCAGTATGGAGAAGAAGTATCCAATAATCATTATTCAAAATTATCTACCAGCCCCTACCAGTGTTGGCTTGGTTCATCGTCTGAACTGTAATTAAAAAGATCCAGGACCTTCAGTCTTAAGCTGGAGCGGTCTGACAGGCATAAACACTCTCTCTCATCAGCCACACACACAACTTTGGTCTGAGAGATTCCTGAAAGGAGCTGCTCTGTTTGTGACAACATTCTGTGTCAAACTTGCTGCAGATCTCGCACAGTGACAATAAATCAGTGTAATTTGCCGATTCAATCCTGCACAAGTTTCCACACACAGCTGCCCAGGTATCATTACTGCTGTCAAATGACAGAAGCCGTTAAGGACACCTTTACAAGCACATTCTGGCTCTGTCCCTCACCAGTCACCAGTCAAACACCCGCAATGCCCATGTATTGTCTACGTTACAAGTCTTCATTCATGTGCTATCACCACGGTGTTCCTACCCGCCCAGGAAAGTTACAAAGTGCAGTTGCAGCAGTGTAACCCCGCTCAGGCTGCAGCGGCGGCACCATTCATCCAATTAACCATTTTTCTACCACTTAAATGAGTTTAGAAACATTATTTTAAGGTCGAAAAACGACATAGTGTTGCTTTAAGAGTATTCAGTTTCCCCTTCTTGACTGACTTCTGCTCAGCGTCTGTACTCAATAAGGCAATAAACAACCACAAAATTGCATAAATTGCCACCTTTCAGCAACAGCATTTAGTCTCTCTCCGTCAAAAAATCCTGTGTTGGTACAGGTTGTTGTTGTTTTTTTTGACTGCATAAACTTATGCTTCTATT